>NC_138589.1:7862155-9062155 GCF_964289735.1 Phaethon aethereus | reverse complement strand
TCTCTCATAGCAGCAGTCAACTGCGCAAGGGTGTAAACTTGTAAACTTAACTGACCAGAATAGGATGCAACTATCAGAAGCACCTCTGCAATTTGAATGACATTGAATGTTAAACATAGCATTTGAGGGAAAAAATGAACAAATGCATAGAAAAATAATAGTGAAAATAACAGAAGCATCAACCACTAACCACAACCAATAATAAACAATAGCTTTTGTATATAAATGAATTCACAGGTCACATCTGTTATACATTGCTTCTGTATTTTACGACAAGATCAATAAGAATGAACTCAGACAGCAAATGTCTTATTTGCACAGAAATATTCCTTTACATTTAAGCCAGCTGCAACAGTTAAATAATTTTCTTGCTTAACCAACATAACACTGAAGTAACCTCACAGCAGTGATATAATGAAGTGAAATTAACTGTGTTCATGGACATAATGTATTGCTGTGTATCAAAAGTTCACTACTAATGCAGGGCAAACACCTTAGTTTTAGTTTGCACTATTAAAAGCCCCAACATGCTTGGTATGTTGGTAATAAAATACTGAGTACATAAATAATAAATGGTAATAAAAAACTAAAATAAATAAATAATAAAAACTGAGTGCATACCCAGAGTGGAAACAAATCTCTTAGTAAAAGGGAATCTGGATAGGGCAGAACATAGCTTGTGCTGATCAGAAACACTGCAGAAGATAGCATTGCTACCCACAAGGTAAAAGCAGGCAAAACAAGTTCTCTTATTGTGTATTAGTTGTTTGTCTTGTTGTGTATTAGTGGTACCCCTAAAAATGCCATCTGCTGTTCAGCTAAAACAAGCAAGAACCACCTCTCTTCAAGGCAGGCCAGCAATGCTTAAAATCTTCAATGACAGTGAAAAATCATGTGAATTTCTCACTCTACTATTGAATGACCAGTAGATGATGGAAAGAGACTCAAAATGTGTTAATTGGCAAATTCATCTCCCTGGCAAAATACATTCTAATCCAGCCATTCCAATTTGTAAAATCTTGCAAATATCTTCTTTCTGGAGTTCTTTAGTGGGCTTGTGGAAATTAGAACCTAGGTTGTTGCATTTAGTTAAATCAGTAAGCCAGCATCTTTTTTTAAACTATCCTGCTGTGTATGGCTGTATGTGAACAGCCACTGAAAGACTAAAAATTGTCAGTAGTAGCATGATTTGGAATTGCTGACCATTAAACCAGTGTGGTCTTATCCATTTGTTTAATTCACATGGTCATAATTTATAATGCCTCTTGAAAAAGATCCTGATTTAGTCCCAGGTTTGTGGCAAAACAAGAGCTTACTCATTTTTTCACATTAGACATTATTATTATCTGGATTTTTTCACATTAGAAATTATTAGCTGTCTTGAATCTGTTCTTTTAATGCATATATGGTTTTCATGCACAGGTTCCTTTCATGCCATCATTTCAAATTAGTTCTGCTGTGCATTATGCACAGTTCGGTAGCAAATGAAGGAAGGCTGTGTTGGCATATCAAGGAGAAAATTCTAAGGCAGGTACTCTTATACACATCAGAAGTCCAGCCTGCTCCTAACAAATCCAAATTGCCAATGACACCACTGGAAAAGAAATGGCCCCATCGTACCTTTCTGCCTCCAACTCTACGGAGACATAAAAGTTTTAAATCCTTGATTTCTTGTATGTTACATCTAATGATGATAAAAGTAAATCTCCTTTATTCTAAGAGTATGTTAACTTTTCTAACCCTCGAAACATGTTCCACGTCTGCCTTCAATCATGCTGCTGCCTATATCATACAATATTATATGAAAACATAAAGCACTTTTAATCAGAGTAGGTACTTGATGGTCACAGGAGGAAGCATAGATAGAAAGTCTGGGAAGTCAGACATGGATTTTTTCTTAGCTCCTGCCTGCAAGGGGAAGCTGCAGCGAAGCAAAAGGAGGGGTCAGTCTTTAATATTCAGAACATACTTACAAGAGCAATATCAATTATTATATGCTTACAGATCCAAAACTCCCTGACACTACCATGCACAACTTCAGTAAATAGCACCAGGAACTACCAGTGCCAAAGAAAATTCTTTCTTCAAACAATGTAAATGATGGATGAGTCTGGGTAACAGCAAAGTCCAGAAAGATTGCTCAGTTTCAAAATGTCAACAATAAAATTGTTTCATAAAGATCAGAAAGCAAATTTACAGCAACGGTAGGCTCACAATATGAGATGCTGTACAGCAAAAGAGTTTACCTTATATTTGTGTGACTGTGTAGGAACTGGCATAGTGAATGAATGCACTTATATATGACCTAAGACAAAGGATTTACCCAAGACCAAGACATTCTCCTAGCTGCAATGTGATTTTCAACAGGAATTTTAATTTTTGAGGTTTCAGAGTTTCATTTATGTAAAAGGGGGGAGTCTACCTATTAAACTACTTCACCTTCTCTTTCAATATGCTTTAAAATCCACAAATAAAAATTATATACCATACCTATATATTATATTATTATGTGTTCAGCTGAGTGTCTGATTTACAGCTATGATGACCACCGCTCCATGTGCTCATTGGCCAGTTGCACATGTGTTAATTGCATTTGTGCACATAATAACCCAATTTGTTTGCACAACTGTAACCTTTATTTGCCTAAATTTTCCAAACTCCATTTCCAGATTAGTTTCATTCATTCAAAATAGACCTTTCATGAAAAGGACCCAACAACTCATCTTAACTGTGTTAGCATTCATGCAACTGAAATTCACTAGGTACACAACCAAAAATCAAGGACGTGTACCTGTATATATACAGGGGGAAATGCTCTCCGATAAGGACAAAAAAGATTTTTTTCCCTAAACTGAAACAAGCATTATTTCTGTGAATTAAATGCTAAATTTAAAGAGGATAAGAGGGAAAGATAATTCTATTTTGCCATTAATAGCCATGCCAAGTAAGATAACCGTGTAGCACCTAAGTTAGACAGCCCAGCAAGATACAGCTATAAGCAGTTATAAAGCATTTATCACAATTGTACTTAAGCATAAATCCAACTTGACTATATACCATAATAGACAAAAGATGTTATACAGCAGATATGGTACAATAGATGCATTTCTTGCCTTTAAATATGCAAATAAATGCTTTATCTACAGGTTTGCATGGGAACACAGGAAGACCAGACAGCAAAAAACCAAACAGTTATTCATATAGCAATACCAAAAAAAAAAAAAAGAATCCTTTTAATGACGAAATAGGCCATCGAGAAACCATGGTTGTATCTGTTCTGCTGCCTGTATACCTTTTTAAGGCACTCCTCTATAAATATTACTGGATAATCCACACATATCAATACACAGTGATCATGTTTCTATATACATATGCAAACACATATATATAATATACACAGCGAAGCACATATTAACGTGCAATAATAATTGGATCTTAATAGCATTTCACCTGTCTCCTAATCTCTCTTAAAATCCAACTACTTTGCACATATTTCCTCTTTTTTCTCACACAGGACCTTTATACCCATCTCTGCTATCACTCATCAGATACACTCCCAGGGATGTAAAGCAGCAGAATAATTTAATGTCTTTGGTCTATATGGTGTTGCTGTAGCAGTGCTCAGCTCACTAAAAATCTCATTCAAATATATAATTGCATTTCTAATGTCAGACTATCTCAGACCATCAAAGTCTAGAACTATCTATAATTGTTCAGTTAGTCCATCAATACGTTCATTTTCTGGAATGAGGAGTAGAGAGAGGAGAGAATGAGTCTTTGTGTTGCATAGATGATAAAGAGGATTGCAGTTTCAGTTTGAACAGATTCCATTGAAGTTTTATGTTTCCAAGTCTACTAATGGAGTAAGAGTGTCATCACTCCTGTCTGCTGGTAAAAATAAGGAAAAGCTACCATAATCATTTAGTTGAATTCAAAGCACTGACAGTGTGATCCCCTAAGGCTGCTTTCTGAAGCTGGAAATAAATGATTTTTCCTCTTTGTTTGCTATGCCAAGAAAAGATAATGCAGCACATTCATTTAACATTTGTCACTGAAGCACATTATTCCTCCAGGAGTAATACGTGGGAGTAGGAGACACATAGTGTTTCAAATTAATCAGGAATAGGATTAATCATGCAAGAAATAGAAGTTAAAATGTAATACTTAAAAATAAAGTTAAGGCAGTAGCAAAGTATAATTAAAATATTCTTCCTAGCTACCATTCCTGTTGCCATCTTAGATCTGATTTTCAGTTACCTTCCTCTATTTTTTAATTTCTCAGTCATAATGTGCTCCACTACAAACCTGCCTTTTATTAAAGCCTAGTTAGAAATGCTTGAGCTTTTTCCCTATTCCCTCATTTTTTAACAAAATGCAACTTCAAAGGGATTTTCATCAACACATAAGACCTGAATGACTTCAAAGCAACACACGGGGACAGTGGACTGTGGGGTGCCAGGGAGCAGCACTAAGAGAGGAGAAGGTAAGAACTGAACAGGTTGATGAAGGGAGAGATGTTTCTGCTGAGAACTGACAATGAAAATTAAAGCAGAATTTTAGAGCACACTCAAAATAATGCCATATGACTGCCAGCAACGAGCACAAGAAATCTAAACATGATACATAGCACAAAAGGATAGCAGTGGAAGGGAAAGTGGCAAAGTTCACAGAGAGCCAGGTGTCATCTGAATGTGGAAGAATATTCACACTGCATAATTCATATGTCAATCACTTGGTCATGATTGCTATAATTACAAAAATGGACTAGCATGCTTAGTCCCTCCTCCTCCTCACATGTAGCATCATAATTTCAATCAAAAACATTTAATTTACCAAACTTTCTTTGTGCAAACCTTGGAACTATGTCAGGGCCTCTCTAATTCCTTCAGCTGCAATTTCTGCTAATGGTAATAAAGTAACAGGAGGCATGACTTTATTTGAAAAAGATTTGATTCATAATATGCATATATGATAAATATTTCCTTCGCTGTTCTTCTGCCAGCAGTTCATTATACATATCTTTTTCAAATATTTATCATATATGCATATTATGAATCTTCCACAATGAGTACTAACAATGATTCCCCAAAACTTTTCATTTTTACCTGACTGGAAGCTTTTTTCTTACTGGAATCATAGTTTTATTATTTCCTATAAATACAGTGAAAAACACAGAGTATATATAATAGTGAGTCTATGCTGATTGGCTGTATTAAATTAAATTGTCTATATTAAATTAAAGGGCAGTAATCATCTGTCCTTATTTTTACATGGTCCAACCTTACTCCTATGGAAGCAACAGAGAATAATACTGTATTTCTGCACGATCATGCTGAAGCAGTATGCAGTTGCTTCCCTGGAATCACATTTTTTCTTTCCACCCATTTATTCTTCAGAGCATGCTGTCTTCCTATTTTATCCACCCAGCATCTTATATCATCTAATGTTGACTTCAAATACAAAAAGCCTTTATCCTTTTGGTCTGACAAGGGATTTTTTTTTTTCATACAATGATGTTGATATTGAATATGCCAGACCACCATTATTTTGCTTTCCTACCAAGAAACCAAGTGAAATCTTTCAAGAGTCAAAGTGTTAAGCCTTTTATCTAGTTCATATTTGTAATCAGACAGTATACTCCTAGTTTAAAATATATAATACAAATCAATGCAGATCATAGGATTTTAAAATACTACAACTTGCTCAATTAAATTGCTATCACACTAAAAGAGGAAGAACTGCAGCTTGTATGAATAAGGCATTGACAAGCTCCACATTAACATGTAGAGGATTAATCTGTAGGGGTATGAAAACATTAAGAGCTCAGCGGTTTAGTTAGCTGTTTATTTAAGAGCTCAGTCAAGCATAGGTTTTATTTGAGCGGGAAGTGCTCCAACATTGCAGTCCTTCCCTACTTGGTGCACCTTCAAATGCAAAATAAACAAAGTAGAAGCTAACCTCTCACTCAGATGAGTGCAGCCAGCAGGTTGCAACACTGATTATTGCTCCATATTCATCACCTCTAAGACTGTAACTTGAGTAGTGGGTCTGTTTTGGGGTTCTCCAGTGAAGGAAAGACACTGACAAACTGGGGTGAATCTAGCAGATGGCCACCAAGACTGTTAGGAGCCTGGAGTAACTGAGGTACACGGAGAGGCTGAAAGACCTAGGTTTGTACAGACTGAAGAGAAGGCTGAGGGTATCTAAATGCAGTCTTCAATTACCTAAAGGGGGGACGGTTTATAGAGAAGTCACAGTCAGTCTCAGAGGGAAGCACCAAGAGGCAACAGTCACAATTTTCAAACAAGCAAAATACTGACTACATAGGCAAAAGAAATTCTTCACCATAAGAGCAATCAAACCCTGGCATAGAAGTCCAGAGAGGTTGTGGAATTTCCATCCCTGGAGACACTCAAAATTCAGTTAGAAAAGATCCTGAGCAATTTGATGCAACAAAGCTGTCCCTGCTTTGAGCAGGGAGTTGGAACACATGATAACCAGAGGTCCCTTCGAAACTGTGTTTTCTATTATAACTTCATAAAGACTAACATCAAGACTCAGAAAAGTGAAACATACATCTCCTTGGCTAATAGGAAAGACAAAAGTTGAAATTTTGAGCAATAGTTCAAACATTTTTACTGGTTCCTCAAAAAAGTTTTGTTAATTCATGACAGACACACATATCCAGACTATAATGCTGCATCTTGTATTACGACAGTTTAAGCTGTTCCAAAACAGTTTTCACTAGGCCAGTGGTCTCCAAAGTGGGGTGCACACACACCAGAGGCTGTGCAAGAGGATCCACTGAGGTGTGAGAAGAAAATATTAGAACGTCTATTTATATTTTATCTCAAAAAATAAGAATTAAATTAATTTTTACTAGTATTTAAATATAAGGCTTAACACTGGCGCCCTCACTCAGTCCATATGTCACAGTCATATGCCACTCACGGTACCGTGAGGTGTCCCAAGGGGAGGGTGGGTGTTCCACAACATGTAGGGCTCAATAGTGGTATCTATGCTTGTTCACTCACTTTCAGTGTATTGTGATGTATTGCAGTTTACGTATGCCAATTTAAGTGGATTTAGAGTTTATCTAGTTTTAACTAAACTAACTTTCACAAAATGGACAAGTGGCTTAAAAAGACTCCTGTAAAGAAACTGTGGAGTGAAGATAATGCTAATAATGCAAGTACAAGCCAACAACAAGAAAATGGCAGAGCTAACAGTTCTTTTACTCTTGGTATGAGCTCTTCATCAAACATATTATGAGGTAAAAACCAATGATGAGCTAACCAGATCTGACAAGAAGTTGACCAAAAAAATTCAAAATTGTCAAGACAACCATTTGAAATATGGATTTATTTCTGCTGTGTTAACAATGAACCTCACTCTAATTGTATGTGCCTTGAGATATTAGCCAATGATAGTATGAAACCATCACAATTAGAAAGACATTTAGGCAGCCAGAACATGAAGACAAAGCCTCCACTATTTTTTGTGATGTTTAAAGTCATGCGATACTTCACCCAGTACTTCACAGAATTTCACAAAGCTTAATGATAAATGTTTAGAAGCCTCTTTCAAGGTTTGTTACCCAATAGCAAAAGAACAGAAAGCCACATACCATTGGGGAAACAACCTGTTTTACCTGCCACAGTAAAAATGACTGAAATCATACACACGCAAACAATATTGTGACAAACTAAAATGCATTCTTTTGACAGCAAGTACCGTTGGAAGACACAGCGAAAACATTGCTGAAAGTTTGAAGAAACAAGAATTAGGACAAGTTACACAATGTGGGAAGTTTGCTATACAGATAGATTAAAGCACAGATCGTTTTAACATGTCTCAGCTTATGGTATTTGCTAGATTCTGCTTCAGTAATATAATACATGAAGAACTAGGGTTTTTTGAGTTGCTAAAGGAAAGATATACCAGAGAAGATACGTTCTCAATAATAAATGACTTTAATAAAAACAATGTTTTATGGAAAAAACTGTGTACATCTAACCACTGATGGAGCGGCTGCTTTGACTGGAATAAAAAATGGATTCTGTGCTAAGGTAAGAGACAGCATCACGCATGAAATTTATTCACTGCTTTCTTCATAGGAAGGCTATTGCAGTAAAGAAATTGGGGGCAGAAGTGCAGAAAGTGCTACAGGATGTCATTGTTAATTTTATAAAAACAAGACCTTTGAATAGTACAATATTCACAATACTCTGTAATGAGATGGAGAGTGACCATGAAACTCTTTTGTACCAAATGGATGTTGGCTGGCTATCTTGTGGCAAAACGCTTAAAAGAGTTGTCAAACTTAAAGACATTAACACATTTTTCTTTTACAAAGAGACAAGTGTTCTAAATTTGCTGACCTGTTCCGGGACAAGTGGCTGTCAGTGTTATGCCACCTAGCAGATATTTTCCAAAAAATAAACACAATATGTCTCTTCAGGGTAAAGGTGAGGTTTTAAGAATTAGTGAGAAAGTAACTGTTTTTTCAAAAGAAACTCATGCCATGGAGGAAGCATTTTGAAAACTGATTTTTGGAAGTATTTCAATGATTACATAATTTTCAACAACAAAAATCGTGTAAAGTGTGTCCCCTATAAAAACTCTCTTATCTATACACTTAAAGTTGGAAACAGAATTTTATAGCCTGTTCAAAATCTTCCAAGAGAAAGGTTTCAGTTTTCACCCATTGGTTCAAAATACAAAATTGCAACACCAGTTGTGAGAACAACTGATTGACATCAAGGAAGGTGGAAATTTACTAGCCAAATTTCAACAAAAACCTTTGCATAATAGCTGGATGGGATTCAAAAATTAGTAGTAAGATTCAGTAAGCACGGCCAAATATGCACTTCTTCCATTTAGATCTACGTTGTCTTTGTGAGGTATCTTTTTCAGCTACCACAGTCGTTAAAACCAAGTATCAAAATAAACTGAACTTAGAACCAGACCTTTGAATAACTGCATCACAAAATGTTGAACCAAGATTTTCAACAATAATGAAGCAGATTCAATCACACTACTCTCACTAAAAAAATTTATATTAAAATATTTTGTTTATAATATTTTATTAATGGTATTATTAACTTTTTACTCCAATTAAAATATTTGTTAATAAAAATAATAATTAAAATAAATTTAATAAAATTGTTTTAAAATATTGTGGGGGTTGTCTTTATCTCATTCTTTGTTAATTTCTATTTTTGTGTATGTTTAATAATGTGCATAATAGTACAGTGGCACAAGTATATAATTTATAAATAAAAATACATATATTGGGGTGCATGCTCAAAAACATTTTTACTGATTGGGTGCATGATCAAAAGGTTTAGAGACCACTGCACGAGACAATCACAAAATCAATGTGATTCACTCTGAGTGCACCTTAAAGCAAGTGCATCATTAATTTAAAATAAAGTAAAAGAGCAAAATTCAGTTTCACAGAATATTCAGCACTGTATACTGGACTGCAAGTATATTAAGATTCAAGAGAGAAACTAGGAATTCTAAATCAAGCTTGAGTTACGTGAAAGCATCCAAAAGATTTTGTGGATTTAGTAAATTATTCTTCATGCATATTGTGAAATTTAGGACACCAAAAATCCTACTAAAAATCTGGACAACTTAGTTATTCAAATAAGTCCTCACACCAGCAGGTGGTAAAAGAATCCAAAGCCCGCTTCATTTCAAGGAGGCACAACTTAATGTCAAGAATTTTTAAGTACAGGCTAATTATCCCCTTCTGTATAAACATTGCAATTAGTTAGGCCTGTTAAAATTAAAGGCACAGCAGATTGATCCAGAAAGTTTCTAGGGCAGTATTTAACGCCAAATGTGCAAATATTTAGCAAGACAAACTCCAGGAGCAAATTCAGCTGAAGCTGTAAGAGGGTCCACAAGAGACAGAAAAATCCCGTGAGTTACTCTGCTGTATTATTTGAACTGAAATCATCAGTTAATAATAAAAGCAATTATATCACAGATCCACCTGCTTGAATCAAATTACAGTTTACAGTAGGTCACACTGGAGTTACATTCCCCAGCTTTACAAATAGCTTCTATTAAAAACTGAATGAAATTCAAAACTATATTTATTTTCTAATAAAAAGGAATAGCTATGCATATAAACCTTTCTAGATTGGGGAAGAAGACAGACATGATCCTTCAAAAATTAATTACTTGGTTATTGAAGTCAGTGGAAATTGTTTTCATATTCAAAAAAATTTTTTAGGATTAAAAGACATTTTGAAAACCTAAAATCTTTGCCTTCTCTGTGGAATTTCCATTACAGTCAATCAAAATATTTTAATTATGTTAAATTAATTTAATACTATTATAATTAATGTTACTTTTTTAGTTTCGTTTCTTCTGTCTCACATACCAAAATGACTATGAGGTGCAGAGGAGTTCAAATAAAAAAAATAAAAGAATTTAAAAGTGGTTTTAAGTCCTTTTCATTGCCCACTTTCACCTCTGATCCTTTTTTTCTTTTTAAAAGAAAATATCTAAAAAGCAAGTTTTCCTTGCAAAAAACACCTAATACTCAGCTTCTGAACTTAATTACTACAATTACTAGGAAATACAGTCATCTTGCAACGTCCCTACAGCATGTTTTATAATAGCAGAATAAAACAGTGCAAGGGTCTAACAATATATTTTAAGTGAATTGTTGTTCCAAAATTTCCTTGCATCCTTGACTGAACAGTACCTCATCTATACACATTTTTCAGAAACCTCTGAAAAACTTTTTACGCTGCTTTAAAAACGTCAAATGAACGCAGTTAGTTGTTCCATGTAAAATTATACTGGTTATCATCTTATTTTGCATAATTGCCTTTTTTATGCAGCTCTCTTTAGATTTTATTTCAGTAATTACTACCCCACCTTTCCATTTCCACCTCCAGTAATCTGGTAGAAATCTCACATGCAACAACCTACAATCATTATTTATTATAGACAGTCAAATCTCAGTAGCAATTGGAATGTATTAATAATAGTAAAAGTATAAAAATCTAGCTCTTGAATACCAGGCTATTCAAAGATTTGGAGATTTCCACAGTGAAATATTTTACTGTGCAGATTTTCGGTGGCACCTACTGGTATTTTGTACTCTAAGAGCTACTGCTGAGTCTGTGACTTCTGCCTCTCTAAAAGTTTATCTACCCTGTACAGGAATCAATCCCATCAACCTCCCAAAAGAAAATCTACATCTCTCTCCAGACTATGATCTTCTGTTGCTTTCATGAATTATAAAGTATAGAACTAATTTAAAGTTTATCAATATCAAGCACTTCTGTCATCAAACTATACACAGAGATCCCTTAACCATAAACACAGGTCCCTTAATAACTCAAGAAACTCCTTAGCTGAGCGTTTGATTGCTTGGTGTTTGAGGAAAATAAAATTATATTTATCCTAGATTTTTTGCTTATTTCCTGGTGATTCTAAAGCCAAATATATATTTGCACATACTCGTTTGCAATATTTGCCAAAATCTAATTCAAAGCACCTGCAAACATTTAACCTTTCCCAACAGCTGGAAAAAAAGTTTAATATGGACAGGCAGTCTTTCTGAGAAAGTTGAAGTTTTAAGGTGAAATCTTAGGACCACTAGAAAAAATGTCAGCAGAAGTTTTAACACCAGGTTCTGTTAATATATTAAGTACCAAGTCTCTCACTTCAAATACTACATCTTGCATTAGGCTCTAGGTTGATGGATATTTAAGTGAATAAATTAAAAACAGAATAGGGTGGGAAGTGGGAAGGGTACGATTATGTTTAAGACTACCCAGCTTTACACACCTTACTGAGACATGGATTTTAGCAGAAACAGGTGCAAAAACTGTACAAGTCATTTATTTTTCAGCTTGAAGTAAAAAATGAAACAAAGACTATGAAAAATTCATTTCAAGCTAACTGCCCTGAAAAAAAAGCCTATTTTCAGTGAGGTGAAAAGCTTTCATTCAGGTCACCTTACTTTTCATATTTGAGCAACCTACTATCTGTAACTGAATTTAGCTCAATTTCTAATTAAAATAGTGTCTTCAAATAAGCAGCCAAGCATTTTATTTTATTTTGAGAAGCGTGAAGGAAAAGGTGCAGCCCTAACAGAAACTTATTCTTTGAGGGGGATAGGGGAATGGACTATTTCTGTTTTTGCTTTTTGTAACAGTAAATCTTCACCCAGCTCCACCTGAATTCATGAATACTTCTGTCCTGGTTTCAGCCAGAGTAGAGTTAATTTTCTTCATAGAAGCTAGTGCGAGGCTGTGTTTTGGATCTGGGATGAGAAAATGTTGATAAGGTGCTGATGTTTTGAGTTGTTGCTAAGTAGTCAAGGGCAGTCCAGCTTCTCGTGCTGGCCTGCTAGCAAGGAGGCTGGGGGTGCACGGGAAGCTGGGATGGGGCACAGCCGGGACAGCTGACCCAGGCTGGCCAAAGGGATATTGCATACCATGTGACGTCATGCTCAGTATATAAAGATGGGACAAAGAAAAAGGAGGGGGTGGAGGGACGTTCGGAGTGATGGCGTCCATCCAAGACAGACGCCATCACCATTACGCGTGATGGAGCCCTGCTTCCTTGGAGATGGCTGAACACCTGCCTGCCCATGGGGAGTGCTGAATGAATTCCTTGTTTTGCTTTGCTTGCGTGCGCGGCTTTTGCTTTACTTATTAAACTGTCTTTATCTCAAACCATGAATTTCCTCACTCCTATCCTTCCGATTCTCTCCCCTATCCCACCGTGGGGGAGTGAGCGAGCGGCTGCATGGTGCTTAGATGCCGGCTGGGGCTAACCCACGGCAACTTCTCATTGACGTAACACCACATCTTTGAGCGGTCACTCAGCCTAACCAAGCACTTCTCTTGCCGAATTCGTATCTCTCTATCCTGTTTCAATTTGTTTAACTAAAAACCTACCACAACCATATCTGAAAAATCACACTCAAAAAAGCTACCTTGTAGTTATCTACAAAACAAGACTGACAATAATTCAGTAATTTCTATTAGCTGAAATTAAATATACTCTATTTTTAAAAAGCTTTCAGAATAAGAAAAGTGGTCGGAATTTTGTAACAGGTGTCATCAGCTGAGACCAGTACCATCTGGTCACTTCAATGTGCTCTTACTAGGATGTAGCATGTAGCAATACAATAAGCAAGCAATAAAGACACTTGAGAGAAATTCGTCTGAGTCCAGCTGGATCAAAATAATAAGCAGGCAGCAACTTAAAATGAGTTGTAAACTTTTCCAATAACAGAAAAAAGTACACAATACAGATTCCTGTTTGCATTACATCCTAATTAGTACTAGTTATTATAAATTTCGTTTAGAGAATTTCTCTTTAAAAGAGATGAAGAGCTTTTACATTTAAGTTCCTTGATTTTTCTCAACACTTGGCCATGGAATTTATATCAGAATCTTCTCAGGCTCTGTTGGGGCAGAAGAAATCCAGAGTAAACCATATCCCAAACAGTAAAACAAACCCCTTCCTTTCTTTGCCTCCCATAGAAAGAAATTGGTCTGTAAAATGTTTAATATATTTTGTTTCTAATATCTGCATTTCTAGATCCTAATTACTGTTCACAGATGTATCATAATTGACTTATTCAGACTTATTAATGCTGTCATGACTACTTACCATGCTTAATAGGCCATCTCAGGTAGAATTCCAAGAATACATCCACAAAATTACATTTAATGTGTGAAGAGGGAAATGTTAATGGAGAGATGAAGACAAACCGTGTATCAAAAATCAAGAATGAAGACAGCTGATTCAAAAAAAGAAATATCAAAGAAAGAACAGATGTTGCCAACTGACTCCTAACTAATATGGCAAAGCTGCCCTTTCATTAGTAATTACAGCCCTTTCCTTCATCATATGCTTATTCAGATGAAGAACTGGATTTGTGCCTTTTTAATTATTTTAAATAACCAAGTCATCATTCAGATGGTCAAAAATGCCTGTCTAGTCCAAATGGATCTATTTGAATCCACTTTCAAAAATTATGGAGAACATTTTTTTCATCACAAACACAAGTTATTGAAACTGAAGCTTTTGCAGGAAGTTCTGTGGAAAGTTTCTCAGGTTAGTAGACGTATACACTGACCCCAGAACAGCCCTCCTTCAGGAACTTATAGGAGAAGCCTAATTTAAAACTTGTCTACTGCCTCATTTAGAATATGAAATTCAGCATTTCATATGGCAGACAACTGCTCAGTGAGATTATTGCTTGTTGTCTTGTGTCTGTCTCCCAGTTTGTCTTTAGCCTGAAATTAAGTGAACTAGGTACATCAGCATATTCTGAGAGCATGTGCATTTCTGCACATACACATATCTATTCACCTATGCTCCTGACATCTCTGAACCTATCTGCCAATTTCAATCGAAGATAACTGGATAAACATCTCAAAAGGTAGTTACATTCTTAGAAGTTTTATTAAAGGCTGCAATATGAACCCAACTCATATTATGCACCAGAGAAAGGGTTATGAACATCCCAGCCATAGGAGAAACATTATAATCAGCATTTTCTGATTAGCCTTTTTAGATAAGAGAATCCAACCATGAATTGGAAACCAAGTCTTACTACTCCCACTGCATTTATAATTAATTGCTTGAGAAAAAGTTAATAAGGTTTACTTTTTTAGTGTAGCACAGAAATGTCAGAACACTAACATAGCCTAAGAAATGGAAATTGCCTTTTACAAACAATTCTGCTGGTGATTTAGCCATAGTGTTTAGTGCCAGCACATTTAAACTTCCTTTACTAGAAATGGCAAAATAGAAACTATTCATGTCCAAGGTGGTCTTTAATCATTAAAAAGCACAACATAGTTCAAAATTAATCACTAAACCTTTGGATTAGTAATAGAAATAAGCAAAACTCAGCTAATCCAAGGGCCTTTAATGAGACAATTGAGAGCATCAAGGAAAAAATAAACAGTAAAAACAGCCAAGAAAGACTCAACTTTCCCTCTAATTTTCTGTTCTCTAAATTTTTAATTACAAACCACTTTTCAATATCGAACATTTTGTATTCAAACATTACTTTTAAAAGTATGTGCAATTTCAAGGAGGAAAGTTACAGTTCCAGTCAAAAACATTTAAGATATCCAAGGGACAGAAATTGACTTAACGAATGCAACAAAATCTTTAAAATAAAATTTTATGAAATCTCAGCCTTCTCCCATTTCCAATTTATGCACCATAGATTGAAAATGATCATCAGTATGCAGTTTGATATAAGCAGCCTCACTTTAATCTTGTTTTTCAGTAATCATGAATTAAAAGAATCTTTCAGATATAAGAGAATCTCTTTGTACACCATCTACAGTTTTTTATACCGTACAATTACAGTACGTAATGTAAGGTACAGGTAAGATTTTACATTGCTGTCCAGTGATGTAGGATCCAGAAATACCAAATTGTTCTTGCATGACATATCTCAACATACCACTCAAATTACCTGTTCTCAATGAATCATTTTTATGCTACCTGCAGTTTTAGAGTCAGACATCTTACCACACAGGGGCTTTAAAAACTTACCTCCTTCTGAAATGCTACTGTGTTTTGTGAGGTCTCTCATGTCATCGTGCAGTTTGATTAACTTCTCACTAGCTTTAGCAGGAACTGAATAAGGATTTACATCTGCTTGTACCCATGTTCTCTGGGTATGTGACAGAATTTATCTTTCGTTCTAGAATGCTTAAAACATAAAAAATATTTGATAGCTTCAGTCTCCAAATTTAGTCAAACCACACTTAAATGTAAACAAAATTCTCTGGAGGCTAGATTTTATTGGAACTAGCTCTCTTTCAACAGAAAGCCTAAAACTAAGGGAATGCTGCTGTTTGACTGTAATTCCAGTTTACATATAAACAGTCTTAGCAGCTCCCAGCAGAAGTGACATTGCCACAAGAACTGTCATGCTCTTCACATTGTACCTCCACAGTCGTCTTGATGTGTGATCACTTCATAGCAACAGTGTGAGAAATCTGAGAGCACTTTGTTTCAAATCTGCTGCTTCTGCCTTTGACTTCTACATCAGTATGTTTCATTTTTTCCTGTACACACTAACACAGCTGTATTTTATGTGGAATGTAAGCAACAATTATGATGAATATAAGAAAAAAGAAGCTTTTACCATTATTTATTTGAATTTTGAAGGAAAATAACTCAAATAGAAAGCAATTTTAATTGCAATAGAACCTGCCCTGTTTCATCATTAGGTCTTAATTTTATATTATTTATATTTTCCATGTTTGCATTTATTCATTAAAGTGAAAAGTGTGCCAGCTGAAGCTTCTCCACCCATCTCATTTGATTTCTTTTTAGAACAGGTGGTAAAAGATATCACAAACCCAGTTCTTATCATATCTGATTAGTGTTAAAATGAGTTAAAGATGAGTCAATATGTCTAAAGAGTACAAATAAAAGCAGACTCGATCTTCAACATTTTAACCTGCTTAATTCCGTAAATAGTCAGATAAGTTACTTGATAGCACTATTTACATAAAGCACAGAACTTTACCAAATCTACTCCTCCCCACAGACACAACTCCATTCAAGGAGATATATACATTTATTATTAATTGTTCTGTGTCCAAATAATTTTTAAGTATGGATTGACTAATCTGATAGACAGCAAGCAGCTAATGGAAATTGAAGCATGTGAAAACAGACATTAAATGCAACACAAAATAGTAGCACGGGCTGTGACAAGTTGTAATAAACTAAAGAAGGTAAAAATATGTGTTTTCAAAAGCAGGCATTATATCAATGCCTTAAGGCAATATTTTGTTTAAAGTATACCCTAAAAGACATCTGGAATATTCTGTCAATAATACTTTTGTTTTACTTCTGTATATGCCATGATCTAGAAACTGTTTTAAAACTAATAAGAGCAGTTGCAGCCACCTATAATGTTCTCAAATATAAACTACACCATATGTAATCCTTTACAGCATAGGAATAATAGTAAAGATTTTTTGTTGCTTTTTTTGTTGATACTCTGTCATTTTGATTAAGACAATTGCCCCATAGCTGAAATATATTGATAGAAATGTTTCTTTATGACTTATTGCTCTTTTAACGGTGCCTGTTCAATAATACTTAATTCTCAGTTTCATAAACTCCCAGGGATTATAAAGGGATTAATGGGTGATTCGTTTAGACATCCTGAGTCTCTTTAAAGAAAAGGAAAAAAACAAAAAATAGAAAAAAATACAGCAGCTTTTCTTTAAGTCCCTAGTATTTAATATCTGTTTAAAGATGACCAATTGTAAACATCTCATGCCTGCTTTTCTTCATTTTAAGGGATGAATGTAATACAAGGTAACTACCGAGAAAATTTTAGATTATGACCTCTGTAGCCAGTGTTGAAAAAAGTGTTATTTTTTGCTTAGGAACCAAAATCACTATTTATAAAATCTCAAATGAAAAAGTTCATGATTTAAGGGCAAATTCATACTCACAGGTGTATGGCAAGGACACTGAGGATGAACATTTAGACCTTACAGTAACCTAAATGTTAATTAACATATTGATCAGTTCAGGACTACAAAGATACTTAGAGCTCCTGGTTCCAAAAGATTCTCTCATTAATAGCAGTGTAAATCCAAACAATTTATTAGTCATATGCAGTTAATCTGGATTCATGTCCTTTTAACAAGCCAAAATATAGGCTAGGTTTAAGCAGAAATATCAAGGAGATTAATTTAAATATATGGAGTCCCACTCACAAGAAAGGACTTCCTCTCTCATTTAGTTTCTTTAACATTAACAAAATCTTTTAATCAGGGGTTTGTGTGGCTAGTTCTTCTCTCCACTTGGTTCATTTATTTATTCCAGAACAAAAAAGAATGAGACACACTATATCAAGGAGTTAAACAATACATGGAGAAGAATAAAAAAAAAAAAAACCCTCAAAACATAAATAACATAACCTCAAAACATAAATAATTGCTTCCGAAGAGAATTTCTAAAAAGAAACACACACATATTTCTTCCTCAAAATTCCAGCTAAAAGCTCACATTCAACTTTAAATTTGTCTCCAGGGTACATTTAATTTTACCACCTTCAGAAACATAATACATCCTTTAGTGGACAATTATCAGAATTTACATATTCACCCCCATCCATAAGCATGATCATGATGCCCAGATATCTTCTAAGTTTTCCTTTTAAAAGGAAAAAATCCTTGCAGTAAATCACACCTCAGTTAGCTAAAAACAGTTAAAATAATACTTTTATATTGATATTGAAGGGTAAGGGTCCATAGGAACAGCTACAACATAAATTAGGGAATTAGGGCCTGTGAATAGGTACATTGTACTTTCAGAAGACTGTATAATATAAGTATCTCTTGACTTTTTCATTGTTTGAATAAATGAATACAAGACAAGGGCTTTTGAGAGGTTGCTGATTAAAGTGCCCTTTATTGTTAACCATGTAATTAAGTAATACTTGAATTTATAACTCTCTTCAGGGAGTCCACACTCCTAAAGAAATTAGAAAATGGCATAGCCAGAGAGTCATCTAGTTCATAATACTTTTTAATTATCACAGCTAGCCTGTGTGGCATTCACATTTGCAAGGTATAATTTTATTTAAAGGAATTAAAGTGCAGAATAAGTCATGAAACTCTCCTCTTATGCATTGCCCAAAGTCTGTTAAACAAAATATGATTTTAAAACAGCATGGAGTTATAAATAGCCTGCTGTTTGGAATAGCCTGTCAGTCTGTTCCCAATTATATATGTTTAGCTAACAGCTCTCTAATTAGCACTCTCTCCTGACTACACAGCTCCTAAAATGTTTACATTGGAAGTCACAAATTACTGTCTAATTATGTTGGCTACATTATTTTGCATAAAACATAAATAAAATATCTGCCCATGCTATAAAAACAAAATGCACTGTCATCACTGCATGACTGTAAAATATACTGTTGATATTCCAAGCCTCAGGAAAAAAAGCATTTTATTAAAGCACTTAAAAAGCACAATAGCAGCTTTACTGCATCAAATAAGACCACATTTATTAGGCGAGTGCATCACTTCTGAAATATATTTTACTTGGAAAAGCAAAGTAGAATGTACAACTCCCTTAAATGTGCTGAACTTCTCCTTTCAAATGTGCATGTTGTCATATTTCCATCTACAGTCCTTGGGAATTTTGCGTGAAGGATTGCCCAAGTCACTGAAACTCGAAACAATACTAAAGACAGCCATTAGGTATCAGATGCTGAAACATCTCCATCCCCGCAGCTAATCCAGAGTCAGCAGATAACTGAGTTTTGTTTTCCCTCAAACTCTAGATTATGCTGCTAAATGAGAACTGTAAAACAAAAACGAAATTAAATTACCAGTGTAAACCTCCTCTCTCTCAAAAAAGAAGTGGCCAGCATCTAAATTAGAGGGATACTTCAAAGAAACCAGCAGTTTTCTCCTTCATACCTGAGCTAATGTAATATATGCATGAAATTTTTTTCTTGCTGAATTATCATGAAGTGGCCTCCAAACTGCCACATGAAAAGTGCCAGGCTCTCTCTGTAATTTAAATATGATTAAATGTATTTAAATGCGATTTCTTTGTCATATATGTTGAAACTTTTTTAAACTATATTTATGAACGATGTCATGCTCATTTACACACAAAACAGCAAATATCTCAATGACCATGTAACACAATTATTCCTTCAGGCAGGCATTAACAAGACACATCCTTAAACTTATATAACAACTAGTAAATATTTTTTCCCAATTATGTACTTTGGGTTTTCAGCAAATACAATTTTTTTCCATATTACTCACTTTCTTTCACTAGTATTCCAGAACAAGTTCTTTAAAGTGGTATTTGTAATTTGGTTTTGGGCAAATCTATTTTACTGAGTTCTGTCTCTTTCTAAGGGTTTCTCTAAAGTATGCAAAAATGGTTGCTTCCTTTTTTCATGCTGAGGCTTTTCTTCCCTAATAAAAATACTACTCATTTTTGCAGTTAACATGCATTACTTTAAAATACTGAATTTGGATTTACTTGGTCATTTTCTAACTTATTCCACACTGTAATACATGGATACTGACTGATACTAACATCCAGTGAGTGGCCTCCAGCTGGACATTGTTACACTGACCACAATCATTTGAGCTCAGACATTCAGCTAGTTTTCAATACACCTCACTGTCCTCTTTACTAATCTGTCACCACATGGCTCAAATCATGTCTCTGAATTCCTCCTGGATCACCTGGACCTGTTTCCATCTCTGGTATCCATCCTTTTTATGTTCTAGTTTTGTCAGGAGCAAACTGGTCATCCAAAATGAACAGTGCATCCTAACACCTTTGCTTGACATCCTGCTCATCAGGTTGGACTATTCTTTCTTTTGGAGGAGGTGATCCTTGAAAATTAACAAGCTTCCCTGGACCACTCTTCTCTTCAGGGCCATATCCAATGGAATTCTTTCAAGCAGACATTCATATACCATACAAGGAGCGAACATGTACACCCAACTATCTGACTTGGGATAAAAAGCCCCAGATTTAATCTTTACTTATACTGTTAATATCCTAAACATATAGGTGAAAAGTTGAACCTCACACTAAGGTAACTGAGACCACCTCACTGGATTCAGTACTTTATTTTCTACAAAAAATAACTTTTGATGTAGTCATCTTGACTGTCAGAATGTTGATCCAGTTCACAATTCTTTAAAATTTGGTCCAATTCTCATCACAGACTTTTTTCTTATTTCTCTCACATTTTACATATTCAATAGTATTTTGGCTTAGTTTATAATTCCCATTTACTGGAAGTGGGCTTCATGACACTTCTAGACTTCATATGACGCTTCCTACCATAGTGGCAGATATCTCAACAAGATACCACATTCACACAAAGAAGCAGCAACTTAATGTCCAGTTAGCACCTCTTATGACCTTCCAACAGTATGGCAACAACTGAATACTCAATAACTATGAAGGATTCCAGAATACATCAGAGAACAAGTCATGTCACCTGCAGAATACAAAGAATTCCATACACTCCTAAGAAACATTCTTGTAAATAGAAATTAATATTAGAGTTCTCTCCTAGGTTTTGGCATCATACATAAAGTTGTCCATGGAAAAAGATAAAATAATATTACTTGAGAGTCAGTCTTATTTGCATACTATTTGTATAAAGAAAAATAAGAGAGATAAAAGAGGTTTTTCTCTTTCATAAACAATAACCAAAGGTGGTTAACAGTGATTATTAATCAATATTTAAAGAATATTTTTTCAGAATGGTGTTGTGTCCTTTTGTCTTTAGTGATAGAGTGATAGAGTATCTGTTTGTTCCATAAATTCCAACTCCGCAACTTTTGGTCATACGGGTACGTAGGGAGAAATCCAGAATATTTTATGGAGGTTTTTTGAGCCAACAATGAGGTCACCTTCACTAAACACTATAAAATCCCAAATGGGAAACTGTTCTTTAATACTACAAATATGAACTGATTTCTGATGAATAAAAGTATAGCAATCATTTCTTCCCTTGCAGCAGTTTGTGGGAGATGAACAAAAAACCATGAGACCTCCTAACCTCTTATCGTGAGCTAAAACAAATGTGAGAATTAGCAAACATTTCGTTTTTCCCATGAGGTTAAAAAACACAAGAATATATTGCCAACTTATGGCACCATCACTGAAGATAAGGTATGGTGTGATTACTGCCATGTTGTATTCCATTTGATGGCGGGACTTAGATTACAGTAGCTGAAAGGTCAAATCAACAGTTAGAATTCATATGCCAAGCAGAAATTCTTCTTAAGAAAGCTATACAACATGAGAAGAAGTGACTATAAATAGTTGAATAATAATTATTTCAAAATTAATATATCTGGATAAACTACCAGTCTTTGGAAAATAACTGTGTATTTAAGTTTTCCATATTTTTACTTGAGATGCATTCATTACAGACAGGTCCTACACCACTGCTTATTAATATTTCCTAGAATAAGATGCTTTTTCAGACACTTTCAGCGATAGAATCCCAATAATTCCAGTAAGAGATACATTAAGGAAACATGAAAATCCCGTCCCATGTCCTTAGGGGCTGACACTGAAAAGTTAAAAAGCCAACCAGGCTTGTTGTGCATTTTCTCTAACAATAGTTGACCTCTGCTTGTGAATTATTCTCTCTTTCGAAAAACAAGACAAACCCAAAATAGCAGTTCCCATTTCCTCCAGAGCCCTAAACTAATTTTTTTTTATATCTTCACATCTCAATACCTTAATTATTAATGTGTTCCCTCAGCTGACCTGTTCAGTGAGCTCTCCTCACCAGTACAAACCTATTTGCCAGGCTGCAATTTCCAGCTTATAGATGGTCCTTCATGATACTAAAAATCTACTCCCTAAACACTTCCCTATCACTCAGGAAATTAGCTGTCACACATAATTACGTTAATTTAGCTTAACGTTCAGAAAAAAATGTGCATGTTATTAACAATGAAAGCAAACATATGGAGCAGGTGACCTTGCTTCTGTCAAAGAATGTACTTAGTACATTCGGCATTTGGTAGGAATGACCTTTACATACAGTTAATTGGTTGACTCAGCTACAGTGAGAGACAGAATATTTCCACTGATGGAAAATTTATTATGGAAAAAAAAAGTTCTCACACGTTGTTTTCCTGTCTTCCAAAGGAGAGAGAAGTTAGGCAGGAACACAGAAAATTATACGTTCCTGCCATATCCATCTTTTACACAAAAAGCCGCTGCGTTACTTTTAGGAGTTGGAGATGACAATATGAATGTCATCTTTGAT
This sequence comes from Phaethon aethereus, assembly GCF_964289735.1. Taxonomy (NCBI): domain Eukaryota; kingdom Metazoa; phylum Chordata; class Aves; order Phaethontiformes; family Phaethontidae; genus Phaethon; species Phaethon aethereus. Next base: position 9,039,324 of record NC_138589.1, on the reverse strand, counting down.
GTTCAACTCCTAAAACATCCTATGACCAACTTCTCAGACCAAGGTTTCCCCACCACATGGAGTTTTCAGCTCTTTATAGTTCAACTAGAGTGTGAAGTCCCATACAGGGTGGCCACAGCTGTTCCCTTTCATTATTTTCATTTCTGAATTATTCTGTTTGCTTTACTGATCACTTTCTCTGATTCTTTTCTTACTTCTTGAATAAGATAATGCAAGTCCTTAATCAGAAATCACTTCTGCACTGAGATATTTCCTACCAGAAAATCTGCTAATTCCAGTTTGAGAATAAAGGGATTATTTTTACCTACTCTCCCTTTGGCCCTCATCAGTCCAAGGAATTGAGGAGAGGGAAAAAAACAAACAACAAAAAAAATCGACACCGACCCAACCCCAAAAAACCATCCACATGTTTACAAAGCCACAGAATTTATATTAGATATTAAAAACCTTAAAAAAAATTTGCATTGTAGTTACTAAAGCACTAAATTTCAAGGACATTAATTCTCTTCAAAAAGAATATTGCTGTAGCTATTTTACAGAACCACAAATTCCATGAGAAAGTCAGACTGATACAAAAATAGAACACAGAAATTTCAGACTCAGACCTATTGATTTGGGGCACCATCCAATCACCTGAGGAAAAATAAAAAAAAATGCACTTCCACTTCTTGTTCAACCATTTCTTAATTACTTTGTGCACGTCACAGAAATCCCATTAGCTGTATCATGCCTCACCTGAAACTCAAAATGTCCAATTCCTCAGTTCAAAGACTGCTCAAGATGCTCTGTGAGTTAAGCAGCAAAGGATTTCCTTCAATAAACTATGAGGACTTCAAAGTAAAATCTATCTGTCCCTCAGCTACATAACTCAATTCTTGTCTACAGAAGCTCAGCATTTATGTAAGGCTACAGGGAGACCTTATTGCAGCCTTTCAGTACTTAAAGGGGGCTTATAAGAAAGATGAGGACAGACTTTTTAACAGGGCCTGTTGCGATAGCACAGGGGGTAATAGTTTTAAACTAACAGAGGGTAGATTTAGACTACATCTAAGGAAGACATTTTTGACAATGAGGGTGGTGAAACACTGTCACATGTTGCCCAGAGAGGTGGTAGATGCCCCATCCCTGGAAACATTCAAGGTCATGTTGGATGGGGCTCTGAGCAACCTGATCTATTTGAATACGTCCCTGCTCACTGCAGGGTTGTTGGACAAGATGGCCTTAAAAGGTCTCTTCCAACCCAAACTATTCTATGAGTCTATGATTTATTTGCTACACATTCATAGGGACTACTTAGTATCTGTTCAACAGATATTCAACTACAAAACTAGTACTTTCCAGAAATGTGGACTTTCAGTTTGTCTCTACCAAGATGATAAGCCCACATCTTCATAACATAAATACATTATTAGCATTGTGTTTCCTAAATCTAACTGGAGCTGACAACACAATGGAAGTTTAAACCCCATGATCTGGTTCATTAATTTTTTATTTCCTTCCTGATTTGCACCTGTGACTGTCAATTCTCCTGCTCTTATGACAGCTCTCAGTGACATATAGATGTGCCACATCAGGAAGACAATCTTAGAACAGCATAGTCATAAAATGAAATGCAAGCAGTTTCCCTGATGCTCCTTCATACAGGGTGATCACCTTTTCATTGAGATGTGTATCTGGAGGGAACAAGAAAAAAGAATGACCCTTCTCATAGGCTTTGCACAAAACCTCCAGAAGGTCAAAAGCAAAGCTTTCAAAGCTGCAGTTGTCCTTACAAGAAGAGCCATTCCCAGCAGCTCCCTAAAGGATGGTTTGGCTAATGCTGTTGCTCTTAAAAGCCTTTTTACCCACCATTACATTTTCTATGATGAAAAGTTTTGGTTTCAATAACTGTTTTCCATAGTCAATAAGTGCAAGTGAAATTTGTAGGCTTATATGCATTTTCATTTTAATGAAGAGTCACTCCAATTTGCATTCAAATTGATTTTTTTAATTGTAAATATTTTATTTTAGATTAACTGTGAATGATTTTTAATCTCATTACTATCAATAGAATTCAATACTTGAGGGAGGAAAATTATGCACTTCATCTGGTTAAAAATAAAACTTCCTTTGGTTTATGGGTTATTAAATTTTACTTGAATCCAGAGCAATCAGAGCAGAGTTCAATGAATTGTTAATTCCCAGTGTTAGAGGCCTGCAAGTTGATGGAAGAAGGAGAAATAAATTAACATTTAGGAAAGCTTTATAAGTTTTCTTGCCACCTAAAAGGTTCCCTTTCTCTGGCAACCTTGTTTGAATGCCTTTTATATTCTGATTGAAATCTGTTTCTTTGAATAAGGCAACACACTCCACTGTTGTAACTAATGTGTGCAAGGCAAAGACAACTAGGAAAAACAGCTAGCTCCACACTATGGAGAAACCGCAGGGCCAATCTGAGTTGACTCGCTGACTGAGTTAAAGGTTTCTCTTTGTTTCTTTTAGTTCACTTTTACTTTATAATGCAACTCCAATTCACAACTATACCACCAAAAGATAATTTGTTGAAGATGAATAGGCTGCAAGGATTATCAACATTCTTCTGTTACCTTTACCAGAATATAAAGGAAAATGGCATACTGCTACTTTGATACTTCGACTAAAATTTTGCCTTCCAGGGTCAGACATGCTAGACTGCTGATCATTGTTTTATGTTTTGTCTTGTTAGAATACTATAATGCAATATTTTGTACAATGGCTTACTTGGACCAAAAAAAAAAAAAAAAAAAAAAAAAAGGGAAAATGAAGGAAGATCATGGCAATTAAGGAGCTGCCTCTGAACTGTCTAATGAGAACATCAGACTTGCAGTAGTTTGACACCACTAAGTCAGTATATTTTAGCTATCTACTATTAAGTCACTTTAGTTACTCTTACCTTTTTATTTCCTGCTTTAAACAGGAAAATCTAAGTTATTTCCTTGCTTTTCTTTTGCAACTTGAAGCAGTTGAAATCTTGTTTCTAGACTAAACATCTCAGTGTGAAAAAGTGAAAAGTCAGAGAAGCAATCTTGGGTCACTGCGTTGTGAAACCAGTTTAACTCATGATCACATAAAATGGACCCTAAGCATCTCCTTTTGTTATGGGCAGCAAAGAATTTTTTCCTCAGCTCTTAATTTTAAATGAGATTTGTACTTCATAAAAAACATTTCATAAAATCCATTATTTTTTAAATAAAGAACAAACTGCTTAAGGTTTTCATCAGAGCCTGCTGAGAAATATTCAGATGGGTTACAGGTCAAACCATTCCCCCCCTGCAATTTCATACACTGACAAAAAAAATTTAGATGAAAATGAACACTTCTTCAGTAATTTTGCCACATGAATGGATTCTATATAGATTGTCTATAACCCTGACTGCAACCGTTACTAAAGAAAACCTAAATAGTGACTTTTTTGTGATGATTAGCACATGGGCTTGCGCAGTAACCTCTTAAGAATCTGAGAATAAACAAGCTCTACCTTCTCTTTGCTGAAAAAAGAGAGCCATTTAACATGACACAGATTTAAGTGTGGATGAAATTTCAGGTGATATATACAGGCATATTTTGTTACACAAAGTAAATGAAGATATCTATTTTGAAGTAAAAGTATCAGTTGGGACATACAAGTGAAGGAAAGACCGCACAGGAGGATCTAAACAGCAGGCAACAACTTTAACTCAATATATCAAGGATTTGAACACATTTGAAGCAGGGCTTGCTTACAAGGATACAACCTTAAGTTAAGACAGACTTTCCTCTGAATAAGAACATAGGAAGGGTTACCAGGTCAGACAAAAGGCACATCTACAGTCCAGGATTCCTTCTCAGCAGTAAGAACAGGGTTAGCATATAATGATGCTTTCCCATCAGTTTATCCAATTACTTTCTGAAGCAATCATTTATTCACAGCTTCTAGGCGCTTCTAGTTCATCAGCTGCTACAAGGCTTTCTGAAAAAATCTCCTTTTCCTTTGAACATAATTCTGTCTGTTGTCCTCCATCCATTATGTTGAAAAGAACTGTCAATGTGGCATTATTACTTTCTCTGGCTGCAAACTATGGCTGCTAAACTTATGGCCTCAAGTTGCGCCAGAGGAGGTTTAGATTGGATATTAGGAAAAACTTCTTCACTGAGAGGGTGGTCAGGCATTGGAACAGCTGCCCAGGGAGGCGGTGGAGTCGCCATCTCTGGAAGTGTTCAAAAAACGTGTGGATGTGGCGCTTCAGGACATGGTTTAGGGGACATGGTGGCGCTGGATTAATGGTTGGACTTGATGATCTTAAAGGTCCTTTCCAACCTAGTGATTCTGTGATTCTGTGATTCTGTGAAAGTCCTAGTCTTAGTATAGTTACTCTTTTCATATCCTTCTATTCAGCTTCATTTCAGACTCCTTCCTAACCTCTTAAATGTAGCATTGGGCAGATTTGCTGAATTCAGAAAAAAAAAATTCATCTTTCAAATTGCAACAATGCAGGTACTCAAAATGCATAAGGTAGTGAACAGAGCAAGACTAAAAGTTATGAACAAAGGTGTAAGTTAATCAGAGTGAGAGTGCAGGGGGCCAGCCATATCTCTTCTCTTACTGGTTCATGACTGGTGAACGGGCTGTGGAAAAGGAAGGGTTGGCATTAGCCACCCTCCCTCATTCCCTAGAGGTTAGCTAAGTCTCCCACACAACAAACTTGAGTGGTTGTGTTACAGCAAAGACTAAGTCTTCAGGTTTAGACAGAGCCTAATAGCTGACAACCTGATACTGGGGCTACAGCAATGCAAACATTAAATACTATCTGCAGTTGAGCTACTGTTAGCTAGTCTCAAAGTACATAAACTTGGAAAAAAAACACTATCACAAAAAAAACCCTTGCTTAGAGGAGGAAAGAAGTTTTGCTTAAAAATAATCATGTATACATAGATACTAAATTAACAGCTATACATCATAAAAGTAATGTAAGAGAAAGAACGGTGAGCTCTGCAAGAGTTTGAAGATCTAGAATTAGAACCCCACTCCACTAAAACTTTCTGCATTCCCTCTGACACCTCACTGCGCTTCATCTATTACTTCAGAAACATGGATTACTTCCCTCACAACATTTGGAAAAGGGAAAAGAAATAAATTTCTGATTAAGTCTTCTGGAACTACAGTAATGGAACCCAGAATTCTCTAATAAAAATAATCACAGAAGGTGTTGAAATATTGAAGACTATGGTAGGCTTCTATTTAACTTTTAGTCTGAAATCAAGTATTTTCTAGGGTGTTTCAAGTGTCAGTATGGTTCTTCTGTTGTGGCTTAGCTAAAGATAGCTTTCATTTTTTGAAAGAAAATTATTTCTTCTTTCTCCTAAGAATTTGTTTCTTCAGTATTTCAGAAATTATTATCATCATTTGTCATTAGCTGCACAGATGAAGGCAGGTATCTGCTTTGTCATGCTAGGATTTGTGGGTTCCCTTAAAACCTTGCATGGAACTGTTTCATTTCACTGCTATCATGTATTCCTAACAGCTCATCATCTTCACTAAATGTCAAGGTTTTAATCATTCTATGAGTCATCTTGGATAATGCTTTTTAAGGTAACTGACTTCTGCATACAAAGCTCTGTGAGCTGCATGTACAGCTGTACAGAAAGCAGTTAAGCAAAAATCTCTCAGCCTCAGCTAAATGCTTATGTTGTACTCCACAGGGAAGGTTGGCACAAAACACTCCCTCCAGGCACTTCATTCTGTTCTCTTTATGGGATTTTTCCCCCCTTACTTGGTTAGTACTAGACCCTTGATGCAACAGTGACTATTGTTCTGGCACGTGTTCTGCAGAGACTTTAATTAGACAACAAAACAGGTTCCTTTAAGGATTAACATCTATAAATCTAAACAAACTGCATGCCTACTGAAAGGTCTGGATGCTAGAAATCTTGTAATACACGCATCAGGTGAAAAACGTGTGCAAACACAGTGTGTTTCTAAAGAGAGAAAGTATCTTTTACTAGATCCCCGTAACATAACTCTTCAGAAATCACAATTTAAATATTTTTCTTTTTCATTACATCAGCCTTTGCCTCCCAGAAGATAACAGGATACCAGACAATTCCAAATCAGACATAGTGATAAACCAGTTTATTCCCTGGAAATTTAATCAGATTCAGATCACTTTGCCCTGTTCACTGGATTGTGAATTTATTGCAATACCTCATTTCAAATTAGGGGACAGTGAAATGCCCCACAGAAGTCTCACAAACCATCAGTGAAAAAAAGTTTTATCCTGCAAGCCAATTATTTTTAATTAGGTTATATTACCCAACACAGCCTTCAGTCTCAATACTCTTCTCAAGATATTAAAACTAGAATAAAACTGACAGTCTTTCTCAGTACATGTGCACTGGCTCTCAGGACACCTACACTGAGAAAGCTAGATCTGATTACAGCACATTCGAGTGTCAGTTTAAGCTGGTTAGCATGGTGAACAAAGAAGCAGTGGCATGGGCTTTAATACATGCCAGCAACCAGTCTTCCCCTCTTGAGACGTTAGGTGCATGCTCTGGTTGCTAACCCAAGCCATATGAACACCACATGTATAGACTCATGCTTTACCCTGGCCCATGTTTTCATTGTAGTAGAATGAAGGCAACAATAGTACACTTCTTTACAATCAGGCAGCAAGAGTTAGGAGGCCATCACTTTTCAGCAAGGCATGTAGCAAGCAAGTTCTACAAACAATACTGGCAAAGTACATGTAAATAAGTAAGTAAATAAATATAAATAAAAGGCAGAGAGATGTAAAAAGAAACGACCCCTAAGTCAGAATGTAACAAATTCCTTGTTCATTCTGCTCTCCAGAGAGTGCAGAATTAAACTATTTTAATTACCAAACAAAGCAGCAAAATGAAAAACTAATCAGTTGCAAACATACTATTTATGGCTGCTCAAAAGTGTCACAGACAAAAGAGTTTTTCCATCACACCTGTCTTTTAAATAATTTTGCCCCTCACTTTCACAGTGACCCTCTAGGAGCACTCATCATGCACCCCATACACACACACTTCTCTCGATTTTTCTTATCGTAAACATTCAAATGCTGTTTGAAATTTCTAACTCAGTAAAAGATATACCATTTTTATTTAAAAGGAGTGAACTTCTTTTAGTAAGGTTTTTAATAAAAGCATTACAGAAACTGCAACAAAGTATTTATGACATTGGTATTTCATCCAAAAATAAGCCATTAACACTGTGAAATTTAAAAAAAAATAAACAAATTAAAAATTCTACTTTTTTTATAGAAACCACATTTCTGTTTTCTAAGTCACTCCAATAATGATCAGCATTTACCTGCTACATACAAATTATGTCCACTGTTATCTGCAACCCTTCTATCACTTTTTGATCATTCTTTCTTGTTTTACAATATTTATTATAAAACCTAATTCTTCCCACTGTTGCAGGCAGCCTAAACCTTAACAGCATTCCTCTGACTTCATATAAGACACAAAAATCTCATTATACAATTAGAAGCATATTTGTATCAAAAGGAATTGTTGGGAGGAGGTAGGGACGAGAAGGTATACTTTGCTTAGGAGGAGAAGCAGCTGAAATAGCTTAGATTTTTTTTTCCTTTTGTGAGCCAAAGGCTCATTAGACTTACAGGACTTCTGTTCTTTAAGAGATTATATTAGTTCATAATGCCTGTTCCCCTCCTGGAGTCATCCTAATCCTTTATTCTTGACCCCTGAATGGCTCTACCACAACCAATTATATTATTTCTTCATGAAGAGAAGATAATAACTTCAGAGGAAAAAAAAGCAGGAGTGGACAAACACAATATAAAGAGCCAGTGTTGCATTGCTGCAGGTGTACTTAGTAAAAAATGAAGTGAAAACCCAAACATTATATAACACTAGGCTTTTCTTACCATAAAGCTTTCTAATATTATCTCTATGGGATTCAGGCAATTTAAAATTTTAAGTCATTTTTAGATTGCTCATTTAACAATTTTTAGAGAAAAGTCTACTCTATCATCCTTCATATTGGGATAATTATACTCACATTCAAAAAGCCTACTAATAAATCTAGTGGAAAACAAAAATGAAACTGCTTCTACATTTTGCTATACCTATTTCTAATTTAATAAATTAAGTAATTCCATTTTGAGAACACATTATTTAAGAGGACCTCTTTGGAGAGTGAAAGATGAAGAACAAGGTTTTATTTCAGAAATCTGATTGAAAAATCCAGCATTTAGTCCCCATAAATTCTATTTAAAGAATTTATTCTAGATTAAGGTAGGAAATATCTTATTTTCTTGATTCTTAGGGAATTTACCTCATAAAAGGAACCATAACAGAAAGTCACATTAATTTTTTTGGCAGACTGACCATCAATAGCATTAACCTAGGTAATTTGACATCCTGTGAGGCTTAATTTTCATTAATTTAAAGGAGGCCATAAAAGGCTAAAATTTTTGTCACTGATGATTAATGCTGTAAATTAAGGATATGTTAGAGGCAGTATTACACACAGTGGCATTAGCTTGTAGCAAACTTTATTTGCTAATATAATCTTGGATCTAGTTGTGAATACAAACTCTTGAAGGTTAATGCAGTAATAGTGAGTATTATTATGTTGTCTTTTGCATTTATACATTGGTAGGTCAATCAAAACTAGTCATTAAAATTTAACCTTGGCTTTTTAATAAGAAAAGGTATGAGGAGGAAAGAAACTTTATGACTAACCAATTCAGGAATGATAACAAATAATCTTTTTTCAAATGAATCCTACAAACATATATCAGCTGACCTTCATGTTTTGTAATAATGCCTATAAATATATCATCTTAAAAATAACATTAATTTTATAATAAATTTTTACCTGATAATTGTCAAATACAGCCATAAAGAAAAAATCAGAATTCAGTCCACATTAATTAAATGTTGGTATCAAGTTTGTTCCTTATAACAAATTATGCTCATAACAGATCCTTATTTGTTAACATTTTTAAAAGCATCACTTGACCTATTTCAACATAAAGTCAAATTCTTCAATGTTGTTTGGATTATCCGAATCATCATATAAATGCCCACTAATTTCTACTGTGTTTAGACAGACTGGAAGAGAGTATATGACATTAAGAAATAAGCAGAATTTCTAAACTGAAATACTAGAAAGACTTGTTTTTGACATACAGTCATTTTCCTATTTTACAAGTATTTCTTTTAAATCAGCCATAATTCTACATGAGGGGAAAAAACAGACATTTCTCTAAGGATGTTCTTCTGTATTTTTTAATATAGGATTTTTAAAATTTGAACCTTAGCTCTGTCAACTATTTATACCATTTTACATTATGCACACAGATGTAAAAATGCCTCTTTCTTCAAGTTTGTGTTTCTGAATATTTTTCCAGATCTCTTACATTCCTTTTGCTATGTATTTTTATGTCTAGTATCATTCACTTCATGTCTCCTCTCCTTTCAGAAGGCACCATTTCCTCCTAAGCAACAGATAAAACTTTTAATCTTTTTTTCTTGTCATATCACCTACTCTTTACCAGAAAAGCTTTCTGATTTAACATCACTTATCAGCTCTTTGGAATTTTTTTCCTTTTGTATCACTCACTGCACTGTAAATGAATCCCATGCTGTACAGTGTCAGCAGACAATATTATGTGCAGAGCTTATTTATAACCATTATACTACGGTCAGAGCAGGCCCTGCAGCTTTCTGAACCCGGCCATCCTCTATTGTGTGACAATAACCTGGCCTCTACAAGCTTTCAGTAACATAAGCTTGGTCCAGTATGACAGATTTTAAGCCTATTCATACAGCATATAATGCATTCTCATTCAGCTCACCAGTCTTATATAATTGTTTATTCTGAAAGACTCCAAAGCAACAGGGAACTTGTTTCTTCCAGTCTAGTTCTAATGCCTGCCAGGGACCCAGTCCTATTGGCAAAACAATGCTGTTTAAAGATATACAGCTCTTTGGAAAACCTTTTTTTTTTTTTTAATTGCTTTTATTTTACGGTTTTGAAGACACAATGTAAGATAGGACTAGACTATACACTTTCAGCTTGAAAGATTGATTCTTCTACACAGAAAAAGGAAAATGTGCATATCATAGAATCCTTTCCAGAACAGGACTTAAGGGGGAATTAAGGAGTTCAGTATTACTGAAAATCTTGGTACAACATCAAAAAACTTCTAAATTTCCCTCATGAGTTTCACTGCTATTGAATCAATCTTAAGTTTGAAAATTCTCCAAAATATAAAAGAAGCGAAGAGTAAGTTTGAACAACAATTTATAAATTTATAAATAAATAAATAAATAAATAGTCTTTCATCCTGCTTAGTTAAAATGGAAGTACCACATAAGGATGACATTCAGTTGCTGTGTGAACCTGCAGAAGTACAGCCCTGCGTACAGCTAACACAGCATGAAAAGAATTATTTTAAAAGTATGTTTGTTTCTAATGTGCCACTGACTGACACCAGCAAAGCACAAGTCATTTACAATGTTTTTGTATTGAAAAAGAACTATAAGAACAGAAAGAAAAGTCTCACTTTGGACTCAGAAACTTCACAAATGATTACTGTTTTGCCCCAGTTTAGAGGGTTTTAATTTATTTATTTTCTTTTTTTTTAAACTATTCCATGTCGCTAAGTTGTTGAAGACAGTCTAGACTTAGCAAAGAAAGATATTTTCTTCTGGAGAACAGTAGTGAGACGAATGTTCCCATCTAAACTATTCCCTCTAGCTGTTAAGGATCAGCACCTCCCTTAAATATCAGGCTGTTTGATTAAGCCTCTTTCCTGGCCTTGTCTCATCCCGACTTTCGACCAATGAGCAGACTCAATATAGAAATCAGGACAGTGAGCTAGTGAAAAGGTTGCCACCAAGGAAATGGTCTTTTGTGGAAAACAGCTTGGTTCTTTCACTCAAGGGAGGACAGACCACATTAGTGCACTCGCCTTCAGGCTCATATGGTAGCCTTCTGTGACCTCAGAAGCTAATTTCTTCCAAGTTTTCTGCCAGCAAGTAACTCTGAAATTCTGTTTAAACTATTTAATTTATTTTTGAGGTGTGTAATACACAGTACTTAGTGAGGTGCAAAAACCTAATGATCTTTTTTTAGCACTAGATTACTGTGTGAAAGAAGAAACTTAATATTGCAGAGGTTTCAACGAATGTTTGTCTTTTGCTTTTGCAGAGATTTCTTAATGCTTTTTCAAAAAAAAAAAAAAAAAGCCAAAACCAAGATATATACGTACACTTTAAAATATGCTCACACTGATTATCCTTAGGCCACTTGCAAAAATATTCCTAATTCCCTGTTAGTAAAGACGAAAGCAGTTTATGGGAGTTAAGAACTCGGCACTCCAGTTCAAAATACACAGAACAGACATGTTCCAGGCTCTGCCCCAATTGCTTTATGACCACAACTATATCATTCCACTTCAGTTTTAAAATAAGAAATACAACAGTATTGGTGTTTAGCTAGCAAACAGCCCAATACCTCCACAAATAACCTTATCAACATTTCAAGGAAGCAAGGTAATTTCCTGTCTTGTGCCAACAGAAACAAAAATATTAGTAACAGTTAGGACATTGATCACTAACTTAAATAAAGCTAAATAACCTAAGCAAACATGCTTCCAAACTGAGCAGAAGATAACACCATTTGCCATGCCCGTTTGAGACTATGCTAGGAAAAAGAACATACTCCTCACTTTATACACAGCTTCCTTCAAATTTGTAATCCAGCAGTGAAACACACCATCATATAATCTTTCTTAGCTATAAATTATTAAATAATAATTAAGTGTAAGTTGTTGTGAGTGTAATTGGACCATTAGTATGTAGTTTTTGCTCCTGCAGTTATTCAACTTCAGCTTTAGTGGAGGTCTCTGAACAATTTCCTATTACCTTATAATGACTTTCAGTAAATGCTTATCTGCATCCAACAGATTGCTCTGCTTCAATATACTGTGCTGCAAGAGAAGGAACTAACTAAGGTATCATCACCATGAACTAATTATTTATGGCTGAAAATGTCAGAAACCCTTATAACTTGCTGAAGCATAAAATTTGCCCTGCCTTTAACTCGTTACAGTCTAATGAGATTTCAAGTTATAACAGCATATCCTAATGCTTTCTCTGATACTGTTTTAATCAGATTTCTTTTTTTTTTTGTTTGATAGGCTTCTGAGAAAATATTGTATATTGCACACATCACTTCAAAAATAGTCTCTAACTGCTAATGAACCACAAAAATGGCTTATGATTATTGTGCACCTTCCACAAGAAGCAACTATTCTATGGATGCCATTTGCTAAGCTCTGCTGTGTACTCAATAGACCTAGAAGGGTCCTTTTCCAGCAAGTCCAATGTTTCCCTCTAACACAGTGGTGGTTTAGTGTCTTACAAGATAATAATAAAAGCTAATTTCACTAGATTTATAACCATATGTCCAAGAACAAACACACATCATAGGACAACATCACAAGAAAAAAAAAACAACAACCAAAAAGATGGTGGTATGTTAAAAAAACCCCACATATATGTATCAGAAAATTATTGTCCTACATAAAATCTTTCCAGTTTTGACACACTAATGTGTGGGGAAAACCTAGTGGCAGATCAGCTGCTTGCTAAATTCCTCGAAGTTGCATATGTGAGTAAAGGATAGAGTATGCCACAGATGCCATGTCAGAAGGGTTTCTTCACATTCAGCTGTAAACTCCTTTTCAGCTACGCCAGAAGTTCACATAGCCCAGAGTAACTGCAGCAAAACAGGGAAAAATGTGTATGCAGGAAACCAGTTCTTTCAAACATACACTTGATTAAAACAATGTTTCTAGATCAATCTTTTCAGTATACTTTTGATATCTGTGCAATATTGTAGAATGCTGAAAAGACTAGTAGAATCAGTGGATGTGTCAATTATTGTATCTTTGAAGAAAGCTTATTAAAAAGGAAAAAACCCCAAGTAGTGGCTTTGTTGACATTACCTGTATTACTGATGTTTTTTAAATGTAATTCAAAAAGGAAAGGATGGTATTTTTTACTTCTATCACTTTCATTGTTTAAAAAAAAAGACGACATGCAATATATACCAGTTCAGGTCTTGATCCCAAACTGTTATTGACTGAAATCAATTCAAGAGCTCCTGGTAAATTGTCATTTATCTATGTGAGATGCACAGAAAGTACATTAAAAAAATTACTGTAAACTCTTGTATCTTTATACAGACTACAGAAGTACAGAGAACAGCCTGTACAGATCTTCAAAAGATATTTTACATAGTATTGTTTTTTCCTCCCTGAGATCTTCTTGCTCATTTCAGCTGGTTGTATTTTTCTGACAAACATTCGTGAAATTAAGAAGTTCACCCTGAGGTATATGATCAAAACATCTGGAGATCTCTTTGGTGTGTTCTTAAGATTGTGAATACCTTTTGGACCCAAAGGCTCCCAGTTTAGTTGTTGCATAACCTAACTTTTATATGAAGGGATTTCTAACACACAATGCTATAAATGTGGGTGAACATATGATCTTTTTTATAAAAGAATAACAAGTGCCATCAAAAGGAATAAAGCTATCTTAACTATCAGCTGCCTACTGAACAATATAGAACTAGACATGTTCTACTAGTCAGACTCCAGCACTTCATTAAAAATTGTTTTCTACTTCTCTCTACTGCTTTTGCAGTAACACAAGAAGATTAACACATTCTTATGAACATACAGAGCTATAGGAGACTAACAGCCTTTTTCAGGGTCAATCCCCACTATCAAGATGTGACAAGTTAATGGGCCTTAATTATAAAAGTTACACTAAGGAATTAAACAAACTGAGGGATTATTAAGAGCCCCAGCTGTGGCAGCATGTTTCTCACTTTAAGATTACATATATATTTTCTATTGAAAGTGAGATTAATCTTCTAAGGCATATCAAAAATCTTGCTCTGGGAAATTTCTCCCCTCTTATTAAAATGAATTCTGGTTTTGGTAATGATCGCAGAAACAAAGTGCCACTTTAGGCTCTACATTTTCCAGTTGCAGCCAGCCACTTGAACTATGACCCACTGAGACCAAAGAATAGTAAAAACGAAAGGTACAAAATTAAAATTATCTTTGACCTACTGTCTTGTGCCGAGTATTGCAATATGCAATATTTGTGAATCTCCTCAGTTTTATATGACAGTGACACAAGAAAATTCAGTTGTTACTCTCCAGAATTGTTCTTCTATCTATAATACACTTTTTTTTCCCCTTTCATCAGCCCACCGCCTGCATAGAAAGAGCCCGATTTTCACTCGCACATATCCAGCACACACAATTTTGGATACATATAGTCAGATGTACTAATAACCACTATGAAGTGCTGATAAACTTTAACTGTATGTGCAGGTGATGACAGCTTTACATGCCAGACCTAAGGGTTTCATCTGTATGTTTATAGGTATTAGTGCATTACAATGTACACTAAGATGTTAGCGCAAAGGGTACACATTTGTTAATGCATCAGTATGTGCATGCAAAACTATACATTCTATGAGACCCCACTGAAGACCCAGCAATATCTAAACATTTGTATCATCTTTAAGAATAAGATTTGTCTTCTACTTGTAGAAATCCAAAACATTAAGAGAGGGAATTTGGGGATATGTGATACATACTCTGCCATGCTAGGAGAGAATTTTCACCTCCAGTTATCTAGACATTTCAAGATAGCCTGAAATGCATCATGTTAAAATTTAAGCAATTAAAAAGTATCTCTCTACTTTTTACACAACACTTTTGTAATATTACTTTTGCTGATTAATAAATTCAGTAAGCCTTTGAATAATGAAAGCTGCTCTTTGCTGCAAAGCTGGACTACCTTCAGCATTCCCACAGCAGGTGCTTGCCATAATTGCTTGTAGCATTCCTGCTATGGTTCAGTTGAAAGTAGAGCTAGTAAGTGGCCTCTAACAGCAAAATATGAGTCTGCAGAACAAAGCATGGCATCCCTCTCTCATGAAAATACACTGCGTTGGGACTACTGAAACTGCCAGCTAGGCTTTAAAAAAAAAAACAGAAAAGATGTCATTTGAAAAACATTAGCATTAATGTCAAGTCTTGCATTATTCCAGGGAAAACTCCACATAAAATGAAGTTGAATTCTCCTGTGAACAAAATTTCACACTGCAGCTGTCACCTTTACAATATATTACACATTTATGTTAAGAAGAACCTACACCCATTTTAAGCTGCTTTACACAGGAGATTTTAAGAACTGAAACAAGCCACCAAATTCTATTCATAGTCTTCCTGCCCCCTTAGTTAATTTTCCTTAAATTAATAATTAAAGGATGCATCTGGTTTGTTTAAGAATAGTAGTTAACTTTAATATTAAAATAGCAGCTATAATACAGTAGAGTGGAAAAAATTTCTTAAAGATGCCATTATATTAAACTACCATAAGTATATATTTTGCTTCCACCTGCTCCATTTGTTTCACTATGTTAATACTCCAGTAGTCGCAATTAACACAGGACATCGGATACTTTCATACTTTTTCTATCATTAGCAGGTACAGCCAGAAAAGGCACATCCCTGTACCATGAGAGTCCAAGTCACAAGCACAAACCTAAATGCCCATACACTGCTTTCCTCAAAATCTGCCACTAGCACTTGAGTCTGCCTAAACTGCAATTTCTCAATCTTTTCACTTCCCACATTTCCCTTTTTGAGTGCTACCACTACGGACCCAAGACACTGACACCCAGCAGTAAAGAGCTTTCTATCAAATTTCTATCAAAGTTCAAACTGGCAAACAAGCCTGATTTATTGCACTGGAATTGATTTACCGTACCTTACATGCAACATTTTAAAAAGCTGTTGGCTAATTACATACTCAGCTGATCCCCAAGTGATTAATAAAGTTCCTGACTAATTTTCTGTCTCTTCTGAGCTGCCAGATGGAGTACAGAAAACTCATCTACATCCCATAATGCAGATTTTCACATTAATGAATAAAGCTTGCAGCTAGAAAAAAAAAAACTGGGAAAGATTTTACATCTGCTTTACCTTTACATTCCTAAAAAAAATACAAACAAGACTCACAAATCAGCCTTATCCTTTCCTCCAGTTTTTAGATTAGGTCAGAAATCTGTTTGTATTGGCCTTTGTTTACACAACAGTACTATATGTGAATATTAATAAAATATTAATATACTAATTAATAATAATATAAGTATGTGAAGATTCATAAAAATACATCTTTCATTATACAATTCAGAAGCTATCACACTGCCTTTATTTTTATATATATATATATAGATATATATATATAGATATATATCTTCTAGAGCTGACATAAGTCCCCCCAGTTCTTGCAGTCTATGTTCTTTCCTAAGAGCTGGTAAGCGGAGTTAGTGTCACTTCCCTTTGCAGTTCTCACAAACAAAAAACATGCTGAAGGTGACCTTGCTGTTCTTCCTTTTTTTTAAATTTCATAATGAATGCAAAAAGTAATCAAGAAAAGATGGCCAGTGATTCAATTCTTTAGAGAGTGATTCAAGTTCATTTGTCCCTTATAAGAACCAAAGGAAAAAAAAAAAGCCATTATTAATTTAGGCAATTAAGAGTACTTTGAAAGCAATATCCAGTACATTAAAGAACCTGTCCCTGGAGTGCTGCTTACAGTCTTCGAAAAGTTAATTTTAGAGCATTTCAAGTGAAGAAAGGTCATTTCCTAGATGTGCTCTACAGAATATTAAAATTTTTAAATGGTAACCTAAATGAGAAGGTGTTTTTTTGTAAATATAGAGTGAATGGTTATGCGAATTAGAAACAAAATTAAAGACATTTATTACATTTATCATGTCGTTTTAAATTAAACTATGTATAACAATATTTATAGTGTCTTCCTTTTACATATCAAAGAATCTACGGCTTTCTTCCTTAACATAGCCCAGTATACAGTCTAAAAAGAAAGTTTCTATACATGATGAAATAGTTAACTTTGAATCTTCATAGTTTCTAGGATCAACTGGTGGGAATGAAAACTGAATAAAGCCCATATAGAGTGCAGCTTCTGTTCTTCAGGAAAGGCAGGGGGTGGGGGGGAGTGTCTTACATTGCAACATTTATTCTGACATACAACTCTTGCCAGTCACAGTGTTCAGGAACAGACGGCAGTCCCACAAGGTATATATGATCTCAAACACCTAATCAGATTCTCTTGACTCATCTACAGATTACCTTTTGTAAAGTGCAGAAACAGATTATCTAAGTGAAAACTTAGCATTTACTGATGGCATCAATTCTATGATAGTACACATTGCATAAGTGCAAAGGGAAGTACATTAAATTATGTACAACTCTCTAAAATTGTATCAAGAAATAGAGTCCAAGACAGACATACTAGAAGCAGTTAAGTAAATTCCCGCCCCCGCCCCAGCAAAGTCAGAGGAAGGATAATAAAGTCAGCAAGGCACACGGCTGTGATTAGTTTCAAATTCCATCTGCAGTAGACTTTCAATATGACTCTAAACAGTGCACAACACCACATACAGTCCTCAGTTTCTCTTTTATAAAAGAAATTAATCTTTTCCACACAAAGGTGGAAGTGTATGTTACTGTTAGAAAGAAGCTTCAGAAGCACAACAAATTTATCACAAATTACAAAGCTGCTCCTCACAGTAATTAACAGGTTTATGTGTGATATTATTCTTTGGCAAATACAATGTTAAATGCACTAGCATAACCCTTGTGGAAAATAAGGTAATGCTGTAAGGAAATATTCTCTGATAAGGTAATATTATCTGATTTTTATACAAGTATTAAAAAGCTATGAAAATGTGATTATGAAGTTTCATGCATGTTCATTACAACACAGAAATTAAATATTTGCACAGAATCCTTTCCAAACTCATTCATTTGAATAATGCAGCTAGAGTAGGTAAAATGCATGTGGTTTGTATTTGTTATTATTTTGCATGTCTTCAAAAATGCCTTAGGTCCCCCATTTGAACCTCCCTCTCAAACAATCATGGTAACCATCAAGAATAATTATCAAGAAACAAACCTGCTGTGAAGCACTCTTAGGGCCTCACAGAACCATTTTGCTAGCCTTTGTCAGCAGTGATTAGAAATATTCTTTACCTTGAACAACAAAGGTTGCGTCAAATAATTCTTCTGTTTCATTTGGGCATTGCTTTAGTTCTTAGGTCACTGACTACAAAGCATGTCATGTTTGTCTATCCTTTGTCACTCTGGTAAGTCATTTCATAGACTGTGCTTCATTTAAAGCTAAACAAACACCTTCTGTCTTTATCCTGGCTCTACTTCAGTTTGTTAAGTACTACAACATGTCATCTGTTTCCCTACACAACCTACATGAGCACAGCACTATGGGATTAGTAGTTTCAGAAAATGAAAAACAAGCAGCAATTGGCGCACACATGCAGTCATGTTTGAGTTGTTTTAAGGAGACATTTCAGTACAATATTTTCCACCCAATAAACATGTCTATAAATAACATTAAAAAATAACCTTGCTCCTGTAGGCACCATCTTTTCAAATACTGCAGTACATTGAGGCATAAAAAAACTCAAATGAACAAAAGCCTCAAAGCTGTCCTACACAGTTGGTAGAACAAGCCTCCTCATTGGACCATCTGCTGGAACTGTTGCTTTATAAAGATAAGCCCATTTTGTTTAAGTGCTTACCAGTTGCAAAAATGAGTTTGTTAACTTAAAGGAAAGGTAATTATTCCAAATGTTGTTCTAACTTTCCTTCTTTAACCTGGAGCAGACAAGGTCACCAACATTACCACTTAGATAACTGGCTTGAAATGTTTTTATTTATCAAGAGGAGAATCAGACATTTTCACAAAATAGTCTTAATTCTCAGTGTCTCAGCATAAAAATACATAAAAGTATAGGAGGTAGCCTACTTAATGCAGGAGCAAAATTATTTCCATTTTTGCAGTTAAGAAAATTAACTGCAGCAAATGTGGGGCCTTAACCTTTCATTTGTGTACCTGCACGTGGAAATACAGAATCCCAAAATCCTTAATATCATTCATTTGCAGATGAGTTTTAGGTGTAGGTTCAGGATATAATACACTTCATCCAATTCAATTTCACTGAAGTCAATGGCATAACTGTTGAATTATACCAAATTACAACTGGAATTGCATTCAAACTGGGCATTGCTGTTTGCTTGTTTTTCCAGTAAAACTGATACTCAACACACATTCTCTACATCACAGAAAGTATTTGTGAAACTTGAATACAGCAAATACTTTTGGCTCAGGCAAAAATGAAACAAACCCAAAAACTTGGTAGAGATTCCCTCTCCTCTGCTGCTCAGTTTGACATACAGGGATGTCAGTGGAGAAGTTCCTGAAGAACACACCCCAGCTGTTCATCTGCATGACAGGGCCCTCTGTTGCCCCATTAAGTTGTCCTAACAATAAATCTGTGGATGTATACTGTGACCTAGATCAGGGAATGGGCTCAATTTAAATAAAGTCCTGCTCAAAAAGTGGTTTCAGCAGGGTTTTTGCCCTGTTGTGGTTCACAGTACAGCTTAAATAGTAAGGCAGCCACAGAGCTGCTTCAATGATGCTAAGACCCACATAATGTTGCCCCATATCTTCACTGGACAGAATGGAAAACTCCTTGGCACAAACCACAAAAGGGAAAGAAAATGACTGTAACATTGCTTAGAGCATTCACCATGGGTGGTGGCAGGGGAACAGGGAAGTAGAGTTCTAGCCCCATTCCTGTTAACTAAAATATGCTAAATAGAACAGTAACACGTAAATTAGAAAGAAGACATTTAAAGAAATTAGCCCAGCATACACAATATATACAGAGCCAAAGGTAAACTTACAGAAGACAGGACACTCCACATCATCTCTGCTTTGATTTAGAGCAGAAACAGGATTATCGTAACTAATTAGAGCACACAAGCACTGGGATAGAAAAGTTGCACCATTTTCTGATACCTTATTTTATAAGCAACATTAAAACTTTTGAGAGTTTCCAATGAACTCCTTAAAAAAAAAAACCTAAAACTAATAAATCCAAAATATTTTTGAGGGAAAAATGAATTTAATTCAAGTTAAAGTTAGTAAAATCCTGACCATCACCACCTGCAAAAGAAAATGCAAAAGGAACAGAAATTCATTTATCCTGAGTTTACATTAAACCAATTTTTTGGGGTGGTTTACTTTTTTGCCTCTGTTACGAAACTGAAAACTAGAGCTGTGCTTGATTGCAAAAACTCTTCTTAGAGCCCATTAGGAAAAATTGCCCTACATAAACACAAGTCAATAATAATTCATATGGATACTTCCTGATTAAACATTTATAGATATTTTTAAACATTCATAACTATGCTTTGAATAATCTATATTAATTATATTGATCCTGTAAATTCCTGTAATCTTCCTAATTGGAAAGGAAGACCATTAAGAGATTTTAATGTTTTTAACCAAGTTGAATGGGTTTTGAGAAAGCGTCAGTGATGTAGGGCCACTGCTTTACCAGGAAAAGCCAGCCAGCTGAAGATACAAGGGCAAAGTTTTTCCAAAAGCGTTTTGGAGCTGAAGAGCTAAATACTTTGGGGCATGTTAAAAAGTAACAGTGGAATTATTTATAATCCAAAAGTACACTGCTTTTTGACAGTCTTTATGAATACATGTGTGGGACTCCCTATTTAAGCACCTGCAGGAGTCACATTCAGTTGATCTTACCAGCTAAGCTCTGGCTGCCTAAGGTAACTGTTACCTGGCACACCCAGTTATCAGGGCTACATTTCTAAGTATGGTACTCAGTAAGAAAACATTGCAATAGCCATTGAAAAGATTAAAAATCACAGGTCAAGAGTCATTAACTTTTTTCTCTGGTATGAAATATTTTCAGACACACAGCCATTTACAAAAATATCTATTTGTAAAAGGGATGTTTGACACATCTGTATTTTCACTCTCTCGTGTGCTCCATTTCTTATGATTATTAAGACACAAGCACTCTACATTCAACGTGTTTGATCACAGTTTTGTAGGTCTGAACAGATGTTATACAAGAGGAAAATACTAACTCCTTGAACAACTTTAAACTAAAATATAAGTTTAGATTTATGGACACACTATGTATTTCTGAAAGGTAAATTAATGAGTTAATTGGTAAAACCAATTTTACACTATGACGTCTTATTTCACATGACAGCTACATTAATTATACTTTGACAGTACGTATCCTAATAGCAAAGTAATCAATATCATTTATATCTTTTCAGATCCAATGAATAAGTAAATGGCACTACACAACATCATTATCAACTTTTCAATTTTGATTTACACTAGAACTTTTCAAGACATATGCTTAGAGTACCTCTGCTTCTCCTCTTTACCTCAGTATTAGGTAAATACAAGATTAAAGAGATGAGAAGTAAAAAGACAATTGCAAATTGGTTCAGTAATTCAACTTTTTTACGATTTTATATCTTGTATGTGTATATAATGGACGTCCGATAGCTCTGAAAACATTTCTAGTGAAAATACTTTGAATTTTAGGCCAGTTACTTTGCTCAGAAAAGGGCCCTAAGTAACCATGAAAAGTAGAGCACCTGTTCCAATGCTTATATATTATGCAGACTTTATTGATGACTTTTCTTAAATTGCAGTACATCACCTACTTTATGTGAAGGAGTTTAAACCACTCATTAGCCAGGCTTCTAAAAATGGGTTAAAAAAGGCACTGACTTGTGCAAACCACTGCATCGAACCTCTCTCCTGGCCCTGCTTACAGCAGTGTGAAAGATGAGAAATCTTAAACTACCTCACCAAAATTTACAAGTCTACACATACACACAAGGATTCTTTTTTATCATGGGCATTTTTATCACTTACCAAACTTGATTCAAAACTGATTTGTGAAGAAAAATGTAAACACTGAAATACTCGCCAAAAAACAGAACAAGTATCTTCATAAAAAACTCCTAATATAGGAACTAAAATATGACTTATCAGCATTAAAAAACCTTTTTTTTTGCCTAAAAAGTAACTAAAATGCGAGGAGCTAGGACTAAGGATAGATTAAAACCAAAGTGATTTAACACAAGTGAAAAGAAAAACAGAAACAGTTCTTTATAGTGTATCTCTGAAGCCAGTGAAACACAGGTCTTGGTGACAACACACTGGGATACATTTTTCTGCAAAATAAACAAGCAATACTTCCCCTTCTCTGATACAGTAAATACAATTAAAAACAATCTGGACTCAAACACTTGGATAACTGAAAATCCAGAGCACAATTCCCCCCGGAACACAAAAAAAAGTATGCCACTGCCTCCTATTTTTTCATTTAAAATTTCCGTAAAGCACTGAAAATTTCTGCCTTTGGTTCTTCTCAAAATCTAATTTTATTGCATGACAGTGAAGTATCTAGAATATTTAATTTTCATGAGGTAACAACTTAGCTTTTAAAGTCTTCACTGATAGGAAGTACATGAAATGTACTATCTCCTGGCAACTTACATTAGATAACAACAGCCTTTTCTCAAGTCTGTTTACTCCTTTCCTGAGTAGATAAGCACATCACAGGTTTTTCTGCAACTACTCATTAATCTAAAGACTCAAATCACAGTATTTTCAGAATTTTTTTCCACATATCTGAATAACAGTTCAGATTTTTCAGATTGTCTTTTCTAAATATTGTATTATACAGGTATGCATAGGCCTAGGGACAAGCCCAATAGTTTTTTCTTCAGTCATTTTAATTGGTTGTGAATTACAAGAAACACTTAAAAAGGAGACTGCAGGCCTGCTCATAAGGTGGTAGTTTCTGAAGTAAAAACTACACACGTAAAGAAGTACAACCAATCACAAAAGATCACAATAGCTAATTAGCCACCTGCAATTTGTGATATGTTGTCCCACTTAGATTTTATGATATTTTAAACACAGGCTTGAACTTCTGACTTTCAGTATAAGCTTTCTTAAAACAAAACAAAAAAATGAACAGAGTACACTTCCCTGAAGGAAGTAACCTGTAATCTTCATTAACCCCATTATGTGCAATATCATTTCATCACTCTAACACTCCCTGCAGCTGCAGCAGTCTGGCAAGCACAAGTCACAAGAAAAGCTCATTTACATACGGCTTCTGGCCTTGTTCACTAGAAAAATTTGCTAAGACAAATTGCAGTGTCAAAAGAAAGCTCATTAAATTTTTATATCAGATTGCTATGTTACCCTTAGTTCCCTGGGTATTCATCCCTCTTTCTGTTGTTAGTTTTCAGTCCTTAAGGCTCAAATATTTTCAAGGGCAGAAGAGGACCAATTATAAAAAAGGAAGTTATTTGCTTACTAGTATAAAATGAACCATACAACCATCACTAATTCACATTTACCAAAAATATAGCTCAATTACCATGTCACACTAGACTGCTGAATAGCATGGTATTTCCACATGCATTTAATTTAGTACCAGTATTTGTGCTGAGGCAACAACAGCAATTAAATGTACTGAAATGGGGATTAAGCACATTTTCCCTCATTTGTCTGTCCGTTATAGTGATGCTCTTTTTCCTTAACAAAAAAAGAACATCCAGCCCACTTTATCCAGTGGTGATACTAACATTTCAGAAGATTTAAAAATCCTTTGACATGTGGAAAGGTTAAAAGAGTTACAAGTTTCACCATAAGCTACAGTTATGTTGGGTAGTTTCAAGGAACAGTCATTGAAAGAATTTAAGGACATAAAATTTATATTCCCATACACCCATCAACTAAGTGTTTAAAAGGTAGATAATTAAGAAAGCTTTGTCTGTTTAAAAATAAGAATGGTAAACTGACTAGTGTTTATTTGACACCAAAAATCCAGTTTCATGCTTTTTTTTAATCTGTTTAATCTTTTTATTGGTTTGAAATATTTATTTCAATTTTTTTAAATATTTGCAAATATTTCTAAATTGTGCACATAACCAATATTCCATTATGCATTTTAAACAGTACTCTTATTTGTTCACAAGGTCAAATACATTAAGATTGTGATTTTATTCACCACCACTTCAACACTTTTTAATTTGCTTTCAGGCCTGACACATCTAAGTATAATTTGATGGAATGCAGTCATTCCTTCCCAGCCCAAGCCTGCACTGTTACAGTCAGGTAGGATCCGAATCAAAGCAATTGTTTGTGAAACTTCACAGCAAGTAGAATTTCTCTTACAAGTGTCACAGGCAGCATGTGCTAAACCTTGCTATACCTTTTTTAAGCTTTCCAGGTTTCTGGAGTTCTGCTGAATCAGGATTATACTTCAAATCTGATATCTACTGCTGATCTGTACTTTATCAACTATCAATAAATAGTTAACAGGTAACTAATGCAAAGGAATATCACAAAAGTCCTCTGTCTTTCAGATGCCTGGCCCATGTTTAAACTACTACTAATCATCATCCAGTGAATGGAGTCAACTTAGTGAGCCCTGGTACAAAAAATAAGTCATTAAATCAAAAAGTGGGGGTGGGGAACGACAACATGACAACACCAGGATATGAAGTCAGCCCCTCTCCCTTTCATCCAATTAATATTTACTTGTTTATTCAAGTCAAAACAGTTCCCACACACCATTTTGAGCAACAAGGAGAAGTCGTCTGCATTCTAATGGTTCAGATCTCCAAAGGACATGAAGAAATGAAAGACCAAGCTTAACACCTCTGCATTAAAAAGCAAAACATAAACCTGTTTGGTCCTCTTATACTAGCTCAGCACTTTTAAGTCCAAAAGAAGACTGTATTTCATGATTTGTTAAGAACATTTTGGAAGTTTTAATGTTGAAACTAAAGCATTTCCTAACACTCCAATGAGGCAACTTCTTTCACAAATCTTTCCAACTTTAAAGTAAAATGTTCATTTCATTAATTTTTTGTCATAACAAATACCTCTGCTAAAGATTCCAATTTTGATTAAATTGGCACTTTTTATGCTACTGTATTTGGTCACAATTGATCAATCTTTTCCTGTGAACACAATAATGCTTTATCCAGATTGCAGTAAAACTGAAAGATTATTTGAAAATATATTTTCATTCAGCAGATTTTTCCTTTTGATGTACTTATAAAATTTCAAACAAGGAAGTGGAACTGTATTTTAGCAGTTGTTAAACTGTTGTTTAACAGTCCAGCAAGCATTGTTTTCCAAGCAGAATGGTCTTTCCCTTGCAGAGGGAGCACAGAACTGGTCAGAACAACTAGCATCTTCACTGACATTATCCAGAGCAGAAACCAATTTCTGCAAGAACTCTGCAGTTTGAGACTTTAAGTTGTAACACATGCTGAGGGAATAATTTTTCTTACAGAATTTACAGGTTTGTCATTTAAGAGGTTTAATACTGCTATGAGGTTACTGCTGCTCACTTTTTTCACAGCAGCTGCCATCTTTGGACACTACCAGGAGAACAGTTGCTATTTGCTTTAACTAACAACACTGGAAATGCATAATTTTCATTTTGCAAAATGCTAGCTTGAGACTCATTGTAATTTAGAGGACTGGTGGTAAGAGGGAAGGAGAACAGATGCAAAGCACTAGATACAATGATCCTCCTACAGGTGAAGGTAGAAATGGAAGGAACTGATTTTTTTTTTTTTTTTTTTTTTATGATACAGAAAACACAAACCCCTGGAACTGGGGTCCACAAATTGGTCAACTGGCTTCATAAGAAAAGAAACAATTGCCTAAGGGGAACTACTGTTCCTAACTTCCAAAATACTTAAAAATGGAAGATGATGCTGAGACTTCTGATCACACTTAAAAATCAATGTGATGTTTCCCATTTTCTAGAAACAGCATATAGTTACTAAAGTGTTTCTACATCTTATACATGACTGTCGGCTCAAGCATAATAGATTTCAATAACTCCTGAGGGAACTTGCAGTCTACTGATGTCAACAAACCTATATTACTGACGCAAATTTCTGGAAACACTCAAAAATTCCTGACAGTCCTCATGGCCAGATGCTGAGTGGCTAGATATCCCACAGCTGCCCCAGATGACACAGACAGACCCACTCCACGGTCCTATTTTCTGCATATGCACTAATTTATAAACAGCAAAGTACACGTGGTCTATTCTTTCACTTGACTTACAGCAAGGTACCTAATTTAATATTGGCCTTCCTGCTTGGAACTAAGTCAAGGGTAGAGTAACCCATTTCACATCTTCCTATCTATAATTGCACAGCCTTTAATGTCAGAAATAGTTTGAAATTGAAAACGATTTGAAATTTGTGCAGACCAAAGACAATGTAGATGAACAAAAATAACAGCAGGTGTTGCTTAAATGCTTAAAGCTCTCTTCTAAACTTCCGAACATCAGCTATGGAACTGCATTTTACTTTCTGCTGCTAGCTGAGTGAGGCAGCTCTTTTATCCAGAACCTGTCAGTCTTCTAAATTAATTAGAGTCAGTTCAATGATCCATAACCAGGGTACTTTCTACAATCATTGACAATTGATTTCCATCTAATCCACAATGGGCCAAGCTTTGGCCTTATGTATGACCCAATATTCT
The DNA here is from genome assembly GCF_964289735.1 of Phaethon aethereus. Taxonomy (NCBI): domain Eukaryota; kingdom Metazoa; phylum Chordata; class Aves; order Phaethontiformes; family Phaethontidae; genus Phaethon; species Phaethon aethereus. The sequence continues at coordinate 9,012,747 of NC_138589.1, read as the reverse complement.
TTCATCACCCATGTGTTACATGAGGGCTAAATTCACATAAGGATTTCTAATCAGAAATCTGTGTCATTGATGTCTCAGCTTTCAACAAGCTAATTAAGGTATCTGTGAACAAATAACACTTAGAGGGGATTTTCTGATGCATTGTTTTGGAGACGTTATTTGGGTTTTTTGTGAAGGCTCCCTTCCAAATTTATAACATTAAAGAGGCAAAATTATCTGACACATGGTATGTCTCTTAAATAATATTTACTCCATATGCACAAGTCCCATTTGCTTTACTGAAAGCTCCACCTATTGGATATGTCACAGAAAACTAAAGATCAGAAGAAATAAAACATCAGTTGAATGATGACATCTATTGCTAAAACTTGATGCAAACCGGTATTTCTTCATCATTATCCCATTGAATTGAGCTTTTGTTCACTCTTTGAGTTTCACAGGCCTGCTAAATGCCTTTTTAAACAAGCTCTTTTTAACCAATCATGCTGACTTAGTGAATTGTGTGCTCTATCATTCTGAGATGAACTGAGGTTGGAGGGGAGAGAGAAGGAAGGAGACAGGGAAGGAGACAAGGAAGGAGACAACGAAGGAGAGAAAGGCCAAAAAAACCCACAGTAGTTATGCACAGCATCTGTCCCAACACTGACAGAAGCAATATTATTTTGAGGACCTAAAAAAGAGAAGTACTCACTAGTTAGACAAACATAGAACAGAACAAGGTTCAATTAAAATAATAGGGTGTTTTCCTTGTATTTATAGCAGTTAAAACAAGCACCTTCCTGGGTACTTCTGAAGTTTTAGTTTAATTTATGAAAATAATGTGCACAGAATAAGTAAAAATCGTAGCCGTTTTAACCTTAAGATTGAAATACTAAACTTGATCTAATCCTCTCAAAATATTTTAAGTTCCGAAGTACCACGTTGAAATAAAATGTGCCTCAAAGTAGCAGCCATTTTATGTTATTGTGCTCAGATCAAAACTTGTTGTCATTCTTTCTGATAAAACATGTATCACCTTTATTTCAAAGAGCTGACATGTTTCCAAAAATGTTTTAGCCCATACCAGTGATTGTCCATAACCATTTAACCCTCAAAATGTTTAACCTTCTACAGAATTAGATGTATTTATAGAATGTAAGAGAGGCAACTGAGTCACATTTATCACTTGTAGCTTTGAAAGTTTGAGTTTTATAAATCAAGACACTATGAATATTCCTTGGAACATTAACATATCAATGTCAGCACTGCTCAAATAGGAGTTATTCTCACTAGACTATTGAGCACTTTTTAAGAACACTTTAATACTCTATTGTTATAAAGGCTGACAGTCCTACAATTAAGATTAAAATGGGCTATTTTAGTACTGAAATCTCATAGAACACTGCATCTGAAAACCTTTACTGTTTGTAATATAGCAAACCTTCCAATATGAAGAATCATATATTTGTGCATTACCAATTTAAATTGATTGGATGCTGCAAGCTTGTGTCTGTGTGGGAGTATGCCCACTTTAGAATTTCAACAACAATTTTTGTCTGAGCTGCATGTTAGGATTCACAGCACATCTACAGTTTGTCATAGGCAGTACCCTTGGTACCATTTGATTTCAGAGCTGCTTGCTACAAATCCTCTGCAATCAGGTTGTCCTTGTTATTAATACCTTTAATCTGACCTCAGATAGGAAATCTAGTGCAGTGTGATTTTGCCAAACAAACAGACTGAAGAGTAATCAGCAACCATATCTGATGGATTATGTTCTTTGTACACTATTTAGGGTGAGCAAGGAACACAAAAACATGCCTATGCTCATGCCTGTGTGTTATTGCGCATGCAGACACTGCAGTTGATTCCATTTGTATTCTCACCATCATGTTCTTTGCATCAAGATCAGTTGAAAAGAAATAGTATTTTGGGGAAAAGGAACATACTGCCCCTCTAACGAAATTAAATATTCATATCTTTTATCAATTAAACATAAAACATGCTACAATTTGCATATACTGTGTAGTAAATTGCAATTCTAACCACTGTTATATATATAGTTTTCTTTTCCATATTTAACTGAAAATCCAGGGGTTTCCTGGATCTTAGGAAAAATTAATAATAATTTCTATTCGCCTTGTGGAATATGTCACTCATCACTTCACTGCTATTCAGCCCTTCAATTTAAGATCCCTTCAATTTAAGCTTCCATTACAGTCATAATTCTAAGACCCATATAACTAGAAGCTACTGTACTACTACTTTAAGTGAATTTTCTTTCCACGGAATTCATTCTGACAGCTGTTCCTCCCCTTTTTTTTAATGTATAGCCAAAGGCAATCTTCTATGTATACACGCTAGTCTAGTCTCTTGGTCCCATAGTGTCTACAAAATTACTTGTGCACAAAGAGTATATCACTGAGGTTCTGATAGTTCAAAGAATTCATCTGCTCTTGTAAATAGCACAAATATAGCACACACGCACACACGAACTCAAAACCCACAAACTTTGTCAGTAGAAGTTAAATGAAATTTCATAGCATGGACTTTTCAAACAATGTCAATCTGCCAAAAATAATACAGCACAGTGAACTGAAATGTTGACAAAGGTAACAAAAAAAAACCCCCACCTGAGATTCACATTGAACAAACACACCTTAGATTACTTAGACTACTTCCTCAAAATGCAGGAAATACTGGTTATGAGTGAAAACTGGGAGTCAGATGAAGAGTCACAGATGTTTACAAAGCAGTAACTTCATGTGAATAGACCTTATCAGTTTTGGCTTACTCAATCACTATCACCTGCTAATTTTGGCAAATTATTTTTCAGCTTCTACTTGGAGAAACTCTTGCTAGAGACAAGTAAATTTAATTTATTGCTATATAATATACGAATAAAGGTTGCTGAGTTAGGTGGTTAGCTGTGCCCACCCTCTAGCCAGAACTCTTAGTTGAAGAGCCAGATAGGGAAAGAAAAGTGCATCAATGAAGTAGCACAAAGAAAACAAATAAACCATTAGTTATTAAACAAAGCATGCGATTACAGAGTGCAGGACTAGCATGAGTACGAAAGATCAAAGTTAGGCTGAGGAATTACACTGCACAGATCTGTCAATATTGTGTATTAGCCTGACCACATCTGGTGAATAAATAACTAGATTTAATCATTCGCAGAACAGACTGGAATGGGTCAATCACATTGGGTGATTGGTTGCACTAAAATTATTATTGATAATCAACATATCCACACCCTGAGATTAAGACAAGTAAACATGTCTCACTCTGCAAAATGTCTTTGAAAGCCCCTTTTCTGAAGAAGTTTTACCTGCCAGATAATAACTGTCATCACTGACACTCTGAAACATCTATTAGGGTTTTTTTTTAAATAAACACAATAATTTTTCATCTGCTGACTATAGATTTTGTTCTACTACTTAAGCATGGGTCTATGTGTTTACCTGCATCTGAAATGTTCACTTAGACTAGTCTCTAGAGGCCACCAAGTCAGGATGGGAAAAGAATTGCTCTTTCACTCTGTCATTTCCATTTACTTAACAACAGGCTTTTATGTGGTTCTTCTTGCTGTTTTATCTAACTGTAGTGGCTATTTTAGCATTTTGCAATGAAAAAAAGACATTAAAAACCAGCACTAGAAAGAACAGAACATCTTGGGAGAGAGAAAGAAAACTGATAATCTAATATGCATGTAATTAAGTCTTAAAAATACATACAGCTGTGAACACTATGTACACTATGCTAATGATACCAATAATTACACACTGCATGGTAGAAAAGTAATAGATTTACAGGCCCGATTCATGATCATTTAATCCAACCGCATGCATACTTCAGATCATAGAACCTGCAGTTAATTCCTGCATCTGCACTACTACTTTTACTTTATCCCTACAGAACAAAGGTGTTCACTATGGAAAATCATAAACTTTCTTCTTTTTTTTTTAGTGCATATAAGACTAAATTTCTTTCATCAGTTTCTGAACTATCAGGCTAATGGTCACTTCTACAGCACTATCCCATATCAATCAGATTTATCATATATTTCAGGACAAATTGTGTTTCATAAAGATGAAAAATAGCCAACAATAAAACATGTTGGAATGATTATTTGACAAAAATTTGGTCAGCAAATTTGTAAATATCTATCAAAGTAAAAGCAAACCAGTGAAAGATAATTTCCTTTTAAGTGGCAGGAGACCCAGATACAGGGCAGCTCAGATCTACAAAAAAATGTACTTAAGGTACAGTATTGCCCACGGAGCACATGTTAATACCAGACAAAGTACGTAAGTAGTATAGCCTGATAGCAAACAACTGCACCTCACTTTGGAGCCCACAGCTCTCCCTGCTTTTTAGATAGTCTGGTCTATGAGTCTGGTCATGACTAATATCACTTCATAAACATCATTTTTTCAAAGCAGTGAGAGACTTGGACAAAAGTCTGGGAAAGATATAGCCTGCCAGTTGACAAAACTCAGGAAAATGCCTCAGGACAGTAGAGGGGCTTTGAACCCCATGGCACGCTGACTCCTTGTCAAAAAACAGTGCAAGTACAAAAGCAAATACATGGAATTACTTCCCTTGGCAAGGAAAAGAGTTTATTCAGAAGCGCTAAAGAGTTTTACAGGGAAGCCAAGAGTTAAGCTGTTTTGGCAAATGTTTTTCAGAGTGAAGCAGCTGTAATATAGAAATTCAAAGTCTGAACAGAATCTGATCAGCGCTTTCGGGAACCCAGTCTTAACATTTATTTCATGGAAGCCTTCTTTAGAGAAAAAAAATCAGATGGCAAGAAAAGACAAGGTTAGAGTACATAGACAGATTTTGTATTTTTAAATTGTTTACACCCAATGGATTTCATCCTAAAATACTTCAGTTGCCAAGAAAACTAGTTGTTGTAAGCTCTGAGAATCCATGGAAGACAAAAGAAGTGCCAGAAAACTGAAAAAATGGGAAATGAGGATCTGACCTTCCAAAAGAGAACCTTGGGAAGTCATTAAACAGCTTAATTTCTGGTCTATAAAAACTCAAAAAACCAAACCAAAATTCACCACCACCACCACCACAACAAGAAAAAACCCCACCACAGCCAACACACTCTTGAAGATAAAAAGCAGTTATATAGCAGGCAACATTGATTTTTTTCAAAAACTAACCAAGTCAAACTAACTTAATTTTCCTCTATCACAGGGCACATGAGCTTCTAGATATTGGGTGAATATCGTGTTTCCTGTAGCTTGTCTGTAGGAGGTTTTTTGATCGCATTTCAAGTGACAGTCCTAAGTAAGCTGGGAAATCAGATGAAGATAAAACTATTACACAGTAAGAGAGAAAATGGTTAACATTCCCACTCAGAGAACAGTTATTAATGATTACCTGTCAAGAACAGACCAGGAAGGTTTTGCCAAGGTCTGTTCAGTAATTTTGTGAATCACCTGGATGAGGGAATAAGGACCACTCTTAGCAAAGATGCACCTGATACAAAGCTAGGGACTAAAGACATGCTGCAAAACAGGTTTATAATTCAGAATGAGAGTATGAAATATTAAAAGTGATCTCTATAGGACGTGAATACTGCTAAGCTCAAAGAATGATGTAAAGACAGGAATAACCAACAGCCTCTAATACAGAAAGAGGAGAAAGTGGTTAAGCAGCAAGGCTGTTAAGTCTTGCTTAGACTTAGGCTGCACGTCTGTCACAAGCTGAACATAGTTTAACAGAGTAATGCTGTTGCATGAAAGGCAAGTATCATACTACAATGTGTGAAGAGACAACAGGAGAACCTTTCCATTCTATACACATTAATGAAGTCTCACTGGAGGACTCTAGCACAACATTTAGGTGCCATGCTTGAAGAAACATGTAGACTAACTGGAAAGATTCAAGAAACTGGTCTGTGTTCTATGGAAAGAGGTTGAGGTCATTTATACCACATTTCAACAATTAATAAGCAAAAGCATTACTCCAGGCTACATTTCTCTCAGCTTTTGACGGAGATCAGTTAAAAACTATTTTTAAAATGAAGAAATAAAATACATACCTCTGTAAAGGGAAAAATAATGAAAAAGCTCATCTGAATGAGGAATTTCCTGCAACCATTTCTTACATATATTGACCATTTCTATGTTTTTGCTAGCGAAAATATATGTATTTCTTATTAAAATACAGAAGCCAGGACACAAAACATTATTGGTCTTGCACTGAGGAGCCAACTCAATGTAGTGCCAGTTTAACAGATCAGTTATTATGTTGTACAGTCTATCCTTATGACCACTATTAATACATTTCTTCAGCTCAGGATTAAAGTCCTTCACTATGGAAGACAGAAATGCTAACTTTTTTAGGTTAAATTATTTTTAAACCTGAGAAAAATAATGAATTCTTATTTTGAATAAATGCCACAGCAGAATGAAAAAGTGTTCCATATAAGCATTTCACTGCTTGCAAACCCTAATGACACCTTGATTAACACAGCAATTGATGGTAAGGGAGCCAAGCAGCCTCGACGGGCCATACACAGCAACACTGACTTATGGCTTTATATTTTTAAATTGGCCTCTCCAGCGTGATCTGATAAATCAACACACAAGTCATTAAATGGTTCATTATCCCAGTAATATGATTCATTCTCTCTGTCAGGAAACACAAGAGACGACGGGCATCTTCTACTTGCAACCATGACTGTCCATCAATATAACAGATTAACTGTACGAGGGAGTTCAGTTAGGTGTAGAGGTCAATGGGGCGCTTCACATGGCAATTTTTCTTCTGCAAGGCTTGACCTCTTCGTAGGAAAAAAAAAGTGGGCCAAAGAAGAGGAGAGTGCGGTTATCCTGCTGTGTAGACAGCTTTTAAAAATAAAACAATCATTAAGTTAAGATATAAGAGCCATAACAGAAGAAAAAGAAACAGGGCTCACAGGTATCTAGCTAGCTATTTTCCACACATGTAGTCAACAGACTTTAGTTAGCCAGATTCTTTCTTTCTTAGGAAAGCAGAACTTAGACGTAGTTTAAAAAGGCAAATAATTCTGTTATTATCTGAACATGGTCACTTAGACATGCTTGCCCTTAGTCACCATGATTGCTTAGTCACCATGAAGCCTGGCACAATCAGCAGTCTATGCTTAGAAAAGGACAAAAACTAAAAACCATGGCAATATGCTACAGATCAAGAGTGAGCTATACTGGCAGCTTTACATGTCCAAGCTGACATGTAATGTGTCTGTTCTCTGGAGTCTAACGTGTGCTACCAGCTCCTAAGTACTTATAGTTACCACTTAATCAAGGAAAAGTCTTTTCAATTACCAGTATGCTAATAGTTTTAAATGTTTCCCTAAGCAATTCTAATATGTTTACTGCATTAAATATATTTCTAAATAAAAACATATACATAAAAATTAACTGATTCAAGAGAATGAGCAATGCAACCCTACATACTAATGCCATAAAGGAGAAATCCATTATTTGAAGTATACAGAGAACAGTGCCCAAGTGGGCGTAGAGTAGCTGCTCTACCATGACAGAACCAAATACCACTTTTTACTATGCATTCATATTACAGATTGTCTGAAAGATCCAGACAGCTATAGCAATACCACCATACAGCATATTTCTTAGTGAAGAAAGAGGACATTTTACTAAAGGTCATTTGTCTTATAAAAACTTTTACTACCGTATTGTTAAGCCTTGAAGCAAAAGACAATTTCATATATTTACACACAGTTACTGTGACATCAGAGTATATGTATACAAACACACATATCTATATCCTTCCCCTTTTTGAGTGAAAAATTTTAATTCAGACACACTTGTCAAGAGCCAACAGTTATATTTAACTTTGTCAGTAGGTCTGAATAAGAATTATTAGATATATTAAAAAATAAGTCTCTGTCATCACTGTGTTATGCTGAAGATCATGCAACATCCCTGTAAAGATAAAAGGTTTTGAAAAAAAATCTCTGGCCTAAACTAATGAAAAGTAGAAAAAAGTGTGTGATCATTAATTCACCGAAACAATGAATAGAAGTGTGCATTCCTACCTCCAGTGACTCAAAATGCATCAGCATCTATTACACAATTAAAAAAACACACACTGATTTGTACAAAGATTGTGTCTTTATCCTTAATCACAGTAGCTCAAGGTTTGTCTTCAGAATTGCAGGATTCTTATATCCCTTCCCAAGATTATAATTATAACAAAAGGTCGATTTTGTAAGTTTTTTTCTGGTGTCTGAAAAACAGTTACAAACAACAGCAAAAATACAAACAGTTATTGTATGTTACTTACAGGAGATGGGAAAGGAAAGGTTTTCCTAAAGATATCAGATAATTGTGCAAAACCACAGTAAGAGCCAGGATTTGGGTTAATTTTGTACCCAGGATAAGTTCAAGTGTTCTACCAGAATCTTTGGCCAGAACTTCCACACAAAATTAGATAAAAGATGCAAAGGATACTTATGCAAATTATTACAATATAATGATGGTCCTTATATGAATTATTTCATATTGTTACAGAAGGGAGCAGATCTGTTCCTCAAAGTCAAAACATTACTAAATTTACAGACTACGAACGTTCCATAAAAAACATCACTTAAATCCAGTCCTTAGCATCCCTGTAACTGCAAGCCAGAGAGATGAAGGAATTCAGGCACAATTTTTAAAAGTATTCATGTACTTACAAAAAGGATCCAATTTTCTGAAAGTTGAAAAATGCCCAGGCATTTTCACTAATGCCAGCTGCACTTACAGTACAGATTTTGAGAAATCTGTTACATGGACTTCTAGGTATCAGCTATTATGCACCTCTCAAGAGGTGGAGAATAAACTGGTCAGAGCAGTAGCACGCCATGCTTGAATAACTGGTAAATTCAAGTAGACTGTATGGTTTGGCTTCGAGGCTTAATGGAACTGCAGCTCTTATCGGCCAGAAAGTTTTAACAAATATCTGTTCCTAGGACAGTGCTTAAAGAGACCAGTGGCTGGACTCTCTGGGAGTTTAGAAACCTGTGGAGGTTCACAAACTCATCAACCAATTGAACTATGATGTGGCCCAGTTTCAAGCACTTAGCTGAAAGCAGCTTGACCTAAAATAAGTAGATTTTGCCTGGCATTACCTGCAGCAAATGTGATAGAAGCTCTTTTCTGATACTGACAAACACAGGAGTGACATACTCCCTGTGGCTCCCCAAGGAGGTGAATGGCATGGAACGCTGTTTACGAGGTAGCAGACAGACACCATTTGTACACTGTTCATTCATCATGTGGATTAACAAGAACATAACCTGATGTGCAAGCTACCACTCCATTTTCTAACCAGTTAATGGAGATCTCCATTCAGCATTAAAGTTCTCTGGCTAGCAAGTAACATTCTATATTTATCACAGTCTATATCAAGAGAATTTATTTTTCTTAATTTGCTTTGTTTCTTAGTTGGTAGAGCACATAAATACAACAAATTTGGGAGACAGTGGAAAGATCCTTTGCTATTTCAAGTTATTGTTCAGAAATAATCATGGCTTAAAATTATTCAGTCTTAAAATCATGCATTATTTTGAATGGCTGACAAAGTTGTCTATAGAAAGAACTAATTCAGGAATTAAAACAGTTAGAAGAAAAGAATATTTTGTTTGCCTAAATTTGTGGGAAAAAATACTAAACAAAAAAAGAATACCATGTTCCTAAAGTAATTTAGAACTTGATGTTTACGTGGAATACATGAAGGAAAGAATGGGGGGGGGAAATTACAAAGAAAAAAGGAAAATGCAATGTATGGACCTAAAACAGTTTCCCTTCAATCTGGGGATACACCTGTCATTTGCTACTGGTAGCAGAAGGTAAAAATTCTTCTGCCTTTCTGTTTGTTTTGGGGAGTGGGGGTATTTGTGTACAGGCAATTCTATTTTAAAGCCATTTTCTGATGCAAGTTACATCAAGGAAATCACTATATGCTGCTGAAAAGTTTTGATTCTCATCAGCCCACATTTCTGATAAGGTTTGCTGGGCTTCTGTCACAGTTCCTGCCCAGCTGTCCTGTAAGGATGTGATACAGGAACCCATTCTGTGTTTAGGTCACTGAGAGCAGGAGTCTGCTGCAGTCCTGCAAGTGCATGTGTGCACACAGACACAAAGCCCATGCTGTCCAACAGGCATTTGCCTTCAGCCATGTAGCATTCAAGACTGTAACAGCACTCCTTCTGGTATTTACTCATTGTTATAGCAATATGCCAGAGCATTCTTTATCATTTAAAAAACTAAGGAAGCTCTAACATTATTGCTAGTTAGACTACTCACAAAATTTTACCGTCATTATTCATTTCTGTCTCCATTACAGTATTCCTCTTCCACATTAATCTTGCATATCATACAAATGGAAGTGCTTTCATACCACCTAATGTCTCTGTCACTTGCATCCTTAAAGGTTGACTGTCCTCTGTTTAGGAGTCACTACTTCTCCCTGTGTACTTTATTTCATACCCGTTAAAAGCTGTCAGACCATGAAAACAGAGCAGTTATGTCTACAGGCAACAGGAAAACTTTCTCTCCCATGTCCCCCAGCCAAGAGCTCTTCTATAAGAACTGGTCAGTTACCTCCTCCTTTCTTCTTCTCCCCCATACAGTACTGTTACCCTTATTATTAATAAACTTTAATAAAAACGAGCTTGCTTTTGGACAGGAAAGAAATTCCTTCATACACATTAAAGCCTGGTCTATACACAGATTTTTTTCCACTGTAACCCATATATAGATGAGAATAAGAAAAACCTCAAGCCTTGATACAATGTTATCTTCACTATCTAGCACCAGTGGAAATAGAGAAGAATGTCTAGAGCCTGCATGCAAATATATTTATAGCTGTCATTACATGCACAGGGTGATAGTGCTGCCTAAGGAAGGATGAGATGTACCTCAACCATGTTTGTTCAGTGGAAGTAACAACACAACATGGAGCTACACAGAACTTTATGTTCCTTTTAATTATGAAAACAGCTGCTACTTGAACACATTTGCAATAGCAATTTATGCATTCATCTTGACACAGTAATCTTCAACCAACAGAGAAATATGGTAACTTCCTACTGTCCTAGATTAGGGCTGGTTTCAGAGAGGTTTGCACAGTATTACCTCAATAGAATTCCTTGCGCCTTCAACAAACATTTCTGTCAAGCAAGTTTCTTTCTTGTATTGACATGCATTGTAGAGAAAAGGGAGATAATCTGGCAAGACATCAGCGGTAATGCAAAACTGAATCCGGAAGCAAAGAAACATTTTATTATTTATTATTTGGTACATACTAACAATATTTAGAAAGGAACGGAAGCAGCTCTTTTTATCTGTTATTTTAAAAATAAACTCGGTCTAAAGTATTTAAGTGAAGAAATTGTCTTAAAACAATTTCAAAAGAACATTTCTTAAGGTTCACAAAACAGTTTTGTGATTATATCTATGTGCTATTTCATATGTACTACTTTAAAATAAGTGCACGCTACTTGAAAATTCTTAGTTACTAGTAGCTGTTAAATGTAAACAAACACCACACATCCAAAATAAGAATTCATTATTGTTTTCAGGTTTAAAAATAATTTACCCTAATAAAGTTATCATTTCTGTCTTTCATAATGAGGGAGAGGCCCAGTCTTCTGTAGCCTGTATTTCACTGTTTTTTCTTGTCTGTGCTATGTACCAGTGCAAATATTAGAGAAGAGTTAATGAAAATCCAGCAGCAAGTCTGACCTACTAGTTTATACTCCATATAGGAAGAACTATTGCTAGTTCTTGCCTTCATCCATCTATCCCATCAAAAAGAGCACTGAGCCATGCAATGCCTGTCTCAGATTTTTTCCTTAAACTAAGCACATTTATACTCTCAATACACGCAGAACCTCCAACAAGGGCATGGGCACATGTATACACATGGGCATATTCAGCTGGAGAAAATCTCTGCAGTTCAGAATTCAGAAGTTATGAGACTTTGTCTGGGTGCTACTATGCAAATGTGTTCTTGCTTTACCTCCTGGGCTGCTGCACAACATTTTTTTTTCCTGCGGAGTGCCCCATATACAGTGTTAAGTGTTGCTAAACATACAGGTTTGAACAAACTTAATTAGAAAACTCCGTTACCAGTGATATCTAACACTGGATGGGAAAAGGGAGGAAAGTTGCTCAGGTTGGGTGGAGGGTGGCTTTTTTGTTACCCCTCTCAGGGAGAATTCACTTGCTCTTGGGAAAACACATAACTGCTTAACAAAGTTCAAGATTGCAAAGACAAGGCCCTCCATTCCAGCAAAACAACTTGGCAAAGTTAACTTGTGTATGTCTAACTGTTCTTATGCTTGAGAACAATCCAATGCCCAAGTGCCAGACTGCAACAAGGGTGTTGAGCATCCTGCAGGATCAAGCCTTGAAACCTTGAATATAAATAAAAGCTAGTAATGAGTTTTCCAAGCATTTCATTGCTTTGGTTCTTCAAGGTGGCATAAAAGCAGGGGTTTTTATTTCTTGTCATATACTATACTATTTTATTCCTTGGATTTTATGTCAACTATACTTTACACTTCAGACTTTGGAAAAAAAAGCATATCCTGTGAGGTTTTAATTTTAAATGTCAGTACATTCTAAACAGTCCTGCACTTCCACAAAAGTGTTGATTTCAACTTTATCCCATCTCAGTAAGTGTTCCCTAGGAATTAAATGGAAGCAACAGCATCAGAATTGGTTGTAGATAATGTATTTGGAACCAGATTACGTAAACCAGCATGATATATAATTAATAATGCTTAATTATTAGTCCAAACAGAGAGATCCGCCTTTCTAGATTCAGTTACACAAAGAGAACCCTATGGCATACCTTTGCAAATCTGTTTTCCTAAACTGGGAAAAATTTATGTCTAAAAGCAATGAAATATGACATATTCCTCCAGAGCAAAGATAGCAACTTTATCTGAAACTAAACTGCATAAAGTTAAAAAATTACTATAGGATTAACATTTTTTAAGGCCTCCTAATATGCAAAATTATTTTACTGAAATTGACGGCAGTTAGGTTTGTCTCTTGACATGGTACTAGCTGACATATACTGAATTTCACCAGTCAGGTGATTTCTTCCAATGTGACTGCCTTTTCTGATCAGGATATATAGTCCTGCATATCCTTTCAGTAAATATTGGCAAGTACCAAATGAACTATAAATAATTTCAGAGAACACCCTTCAAAAATGTTGGGACTCAAAACGATCCAATATTGAATTCCAGAGATCTGGGATTTTTTAACCCAATATACAACACTGCAATGTATAGAAATAGAAAATTAGTCAACTACACATGAAGAAACGAAAAAAGAACAAAGTATGTTATATTATATTACATGACATTAGGTTTTTTAAATAGTGTTTTAACTTGAAACCTATTGTTTTCCAAACTACTCACTAAATTGGAAACACCTCAACCTCACAAAACAGAAGCAATTTCCAAGTGCAACCATGCAGCGTACAAAACAATTTAGTGTTACTATAGCAACCTATTCACATTTCTAGACTTGTATGTTTAACTGTGAATCTTAATACTGCATGAGTGTACTTTCACACAAACACACAATGGTGGAGTAACATCACCCTCACAGAAGTCAGAGAGATTCAGTACTGAAAGGTGAAAAATTCCACCTGCTAGCACATCAGCAACGTATTTAGTATACACATGTACAAACCACAGAACATGAGACAAGTTAACCTCTTTCTGGTTTCTGAGTGATACCTGATGAAACAGCAATAATCTACTATGCATACACATGCTTGCAGTATGTGCACATTTGAGCATAAGTTGTGGTGTAGCTGGACAAACAATAATTTGAAGGTTATCATCTCACATAAGAGTGAACACAGCTATCTTTAGAAGGATATTGCTTAAAGCCAGTCATGTCTGTTTGTTTATGTTTCGTCCTTACTTAGATGCAGGTTTTGTAAGCTGTTAAAGAGGAAGTTTTATACCAGAGTGCCTTCTAGTGGCTAAGGAACTACAAACCTCAGTTTGAAATAGAAATCCTAACATTTACCAAATAATTATTCAGCAAATTAATCAACACAAAAATATATTTATAGATGTCTTATTGGAAATATTTGTTGTGTGTCAGAACCACAGTTTTCCATTGTAATGCTGTTTATAAAAATTGAAACATAATTTAGGATTGAAAAGACATTATTTACCAAATGAGTAAGTGGGAAAACAACAGATAATAAATATAATAAATAGACTGCTCAGTTCTGTGAATATACTTGACCTGGATTGCAGGTTTATGCCAGGTGGTAAAAATTAGCAATATCATGAGCTAATTTCATCGAACAATTCTATAAGCAATATTTATCAGGATGACTTTTAACCATACCAGATACATGTCAAAAGTTTATGGAATACTGAACTATTAGAAAAAAAAAGACAACACAGAAGTTTATACTTGAAGCTGCTTAACAGCTTTCAGCCAGCCACCTGTCACCACAGTAATAGACCAACACCGCATTGAGCCCAACCACACAATTTTATTTTTTACATCAGAAAATAAAAACTTGCTGGTGAGTTACACATATAGTAATAGCCCATTTATGTCATCTAAATATCCATCTAAACTCCTGTTTGTTTTGGTCTTTCCTACAAAAAGGAAGCATGAAGTAGTGAATGGATACTGTTGGCTCCTATTTAGGAACCCAGCATGGGGGAGCTAGGCATTGTAAAGGGAATAACCATAGACCACCATCTGATGCTGTAGTTGGTAACCAAGTCCAGGCTGTAATAATTTGATCAGATTACAGAAGAGATTGAGAATCAGACCAGTACAGAATAAAGGCCCAAAAAGTACTTTTGTAACAACTTCCACAGGTATATCAGGCACTATTAAACCTTACAATTGGTCCTTAGGAGTTTACAAAAGTAAGTATTACAAACAACACAGTCACAACTGGAAATTCCCTGAGATATAAAATGGTCTGAAAAGGTGGAAGAGAAATAGTCAGATTGTTCAGGGATCGTTGCATTTTTCTCAGCCTATCAACCTTATCTGTAAAGTGTTTTGCAGAGACTTTGTATTAACTTTATATGCAAAGTGCAGGTGTAGATCCCTGGCTGCTGTGTTTAATGTGCTTTCACTAATGGCAGTAGGCTTTGGAACAACCCTCTAGCCTGACATGCTATAGGAAGAAACAGAAACTACTGGTGAGGGAAAGGAACTGTCTCTTCAAAGAGATCTGTACACCACCTAACCGCTGGGCTAGCTCACCAGCACTATACTGCATTGAAGTCACTACTTCAAGTATCTTTTTCTTTTCTGAGAACATAACAGACGAGTGTACAGAAGCTACTGAGAAACTGTGCCATATCCAAGGAAAATCAAAAGAGGTTATGCACCAAGCTGACTCTAAACTAATTTTAATGTTTTATATGCATTTCAGAAGTGATGCTTAATGGTTACAGGAAATCTAGGGAGAGAGCTTCGTTCAACTTCAGGTTGCATTGTTAAAAGTTAAGAAAGGCTCAAAGCCAATTGCAAATTAATTCCTATAGAAAACAGATTAACAATCCATACTTTCCAAAATCACTTCTCTGACTAACAACCAAGTTATCATACACACATCACTGATAATTATCTTAGCTAAGTTCAAGAGTAAATGCTGCTGCTCCCATAATCCCCAGTGAAGACTTCTCAATTAGGGCAGCTTTATACCAGAGAATTTATTTCTCTCACAAAACTCTGTGATTAACTTACATTTGTTGAAAAACATGACAAGAACTTCTAGTAATTTAGGGAATTGTGCATGTAGACACAAACTGATTAATTCTAACATCAACCGAAGTATAAATCCTACTAGAGTGCCCACGGATGATCTCCAGGCAAACCACCTAGCAGACAAAATTAGTTTATTTTCTTTTTCCCCCGGGGCCACCACTACCAACTGCATCTCGGCGCTCCCCCTCGTGAGGGCGCCTGACGCGGGCTGCTCACCCCTCAGAACAGAAAGCTGCCTTCCGACAGCGGAGTTACCTAAGGCCTCACGGCATCCCCATGCCCAGAGCGTACCTTGGGCATCCCACGGCCGCAGCGCACAGCCCCAGGCTGGAGGACGAGCTCCCAGCCACGGAGCCCGCTCGGGCCGACGGCCGGGAACGTTCTGGAAGCGCGGGCTGCGCGGGCGGGAGCCGTTGGTCGGCCGTTAGCCCCGGCACGCGCCCGCGCCTCGAGCGCTTGGCTGCTCGCGACTAGCCGGCCGCCACGCGGCTGCCCCTCCGCCCCCTGTCATGGCGCTGGGTGAGCCTCCCTCAGCCCGAGCCGGGGCCCGTCCCGGCAGCTCTGCCCCGGCACGCGCCGCTGAGCCCGGCGGGAGGCGCGGCCGCGGCCCGGGCCCCTTAAAGGCTCGGGGGCAGCTGGCAGCGCGGGTGGTACGCGGCTCCGCCGCCCCGGACTGGCGCTGGAACCGCGCTGGGTGCGCCCTCGGGTTTGGGATGCGGGAGCTCTGCTGACTGTATTTATTCTCTGTTGTGATGCCGGTGTTGTTCAGATCTCCGTTGTCAGCAGGACGCGGTAGCCGATGAACCGCAGGCGGGGAGGGTTGATGTGGGTTATCTCCAGCTCTCCGTGTATGCAGAACTCCGCTTGTAGCTTGGTGGTGGAGAGTCCGTGTCACCTCACCACAGCCCATGAGGCTGTAATAAATCACTTGTGTGCTTTGTTGTGCAACGTTCACAGAGCACAACGCAGCCGTTGCACAGGCTTCCTCTGTGAGGAGTCGCTGCCTCAGTCACCTGCATCGTCACAGCAGAATAATTCGGTTTACACCAATGAGCCCAATTCATCCATGCAAAATTAAACACTATGGAAAGTGGAATCTTATGCAAACGATATACTTAGCATATTATTAATTTCACTGAGACTCAATGAAGAAGTCACATAAACTAGTTAACTGCATACAGAGTTTCTTAATAGCTGTCAGGCAACTGAATTTCTTTGAAGAATGTTGCAGTGTAGCTCAGCGTACCTGCATTGGAATTATAAGCCAGGTCAGGTCTTCTACTGTCATCTACTTCGGCAACTGTTGTGTGGATAGGCCTGGGCCTCAGCAACATCTTGCAGGAGCTGAACTGTTTTCATCATCCTGTTCCTTCTCCACAACTGGTCCTTTCTCCTCTAAAAGCACTTTCTAGCAAATTCGTAAACGAAGGAGGTCGTCAGTGCATAAACATTCTGGCATCCCTTCCTGACATCTGTAGTTCTGTGCATATGACAATAATTTCAGGTTAGCTTTGATTAGTATACAAAGCCAAGGGAAATTTCTAATATATGACCACACCTGCAATTCCATGCTCTCCAATCCACTCTGTTCATCAGGAGAATTACTTTTTAATACCCCCACAGGAACTTGTGTACTGGTGATTATATATAGCCCTTCGAGGTAGAGGAATGAGGCCAAGATGAGTTTCCATACCAACACTTGAACCAACACTTTGTAAAAGAAGAATAATTCTCTAATCCCGTTTCAGTTTCTCCTCTTTCAATATATTTGTAATATATAGCGTAATATGTATTTCTTATGCCCAGGAACTATGTAATATGTATTGAATATGAAATATGCATTAGTCAGAGTTGTAAAAGCAGTTCTTAACCAGTGAGCCTCAATGGTTGTATAGAACACAATTTCTAAGACACATTTCTTAAAGCTCCCTGATGAAAGAGGGAAAGGCAGGAGGTGCCCTTCATAAAACTGGTAGTTATGAACTCCTGTATTCCCACCTCTTTGCTGGTGCCGTATAGTTTAATTTTTTTTTTTCTCCTTTCCCTACCTTCAGCTTTACTAGAAACATCTCCTTCTATGTGCTGGTTATGACTTTTAGCTTTTCCAGGAGGTTCTCTGCTAGACTCAGAAGTTCATCTTCTATAACCTTTCTAATCCTCTTGGGACCTCCTACTCTTTAATCTAGATGTGACCGTAGCAGATCCATTCCATTCTACAAACTGCATGTGAATCAGCTATTTTGTAGAAGTGCTAATTCCTTAACAATATATGTTGTATGTGGATCATCAAGAGACGTTTGTGCCCCCTTTCCTAGATTCAGTCTTTTTTTGTTGTTGATGCATTTCATGTCAATAAAGACACCTTTTTACTGATATCAAGTCTTGAGGGTGGGGACTCTTAATTTTAATAGATATGCCGACAGCATATTCTTCAGATTCATTTCTGTTTGACACCTTGTTTTTATATTTCATGCTTACAGCAGGTAAGTGTCACGGTAAAACGTGCAAGAACAAGGCAGTATTGTGACAGATTGCATTCTGGCAGCAATTAGAGAGCTTGAAGAGTGTAGTAGTATTTTGGGAACATTTCATTTCCAATCCAAACATGTTTTCAGAAGGTGTTTCTTTTCTGATTTGTTTCAAATCCATACAGAACTTTGCTGCATCATCATTATACTCTGTACTGCTGCTGGAGTGTTCAAATGCCCGAAGTGCAGCAAACAACCAGTAAAAGCAGCTTTTCAGAGCTAATCTATATCTGTCAGTACAGAGACAATGCCAGCCCTGGGCAACTGAAAACTTAAAGCGCTTGGAAATGAAGAGATTGACTTTCAGACATCAATGCTTTTTAAAATGGTGCATTATGGTTCTTTTGGCTACTTGGTTTTACTACTTTAGAGATGTGAAAGACAGCATCCTTTCCTGTTGTTTGCTTACAGTTAAATTGTCAGGAAGAGCACACCTTCCCTAAGAGCAACACGTATAGCTGGCTCGAAGGGCCTCCTATGATACACACATAGGTGAGCAGGAAACAGCACGGCAGCAAGGAGGGAGCCTGCAGCACAAGGGTAGGCTGGGAGAATCCTGGTATATGCAGGGCGTGGGTACACAAGCAGAGCATTGAAGTGGCGGTAGAAAAAACGCCTTTTCTTAGCTGCTCAAAATATGCATCAATTTTCTTTTTTTTAATGAGAAAACAAGGTGTTAACTAAGAATGGAAAGAGTCCATACTACAAGAACACAGGGGGCAAGGGGAAATAATTGCCAAAATGTTATTTTCACTCAATTCTACCCAAGTGATTTGGTTTTCTTTTAATTTCCAGATAGCTTGTATTCATAAGTGTTTTTTTATATTAGTACATTCATGCAAAATGTTTCTCACTTAACAAAACAGAATTTCCTGACAATGGCTCTTTTAAAAAGTTACTGATAAAGCCTAACAAAGTTTTTCACATACCCCACATATGTGGATAGTACTTCTAGCTGCATGTTGTGATTAATGAGATGACTCCCATCAAAGACAACAAGAAGAGGAGGAGTTTGTTTTTACTGAAGGAAGCAAGCAAATGTTATACAACACTAAAAAAAATTATAAAAAATGCAGAATTATCTATAATTATGGAAATATAAACAGTATTTAACCAAGTGGGAAAGTTTCAACTAGGCAGTGCATGGATTTGGCAAACACTTTCCTAGCACAAATAAATTCTGTCTTTTCAGAGCTTCAGTGAAGAGGAACAGCATTGCTACAGCTGAAGGAACACTCCAAAGATTCTGGACTGGGTGGTGTGTGCATTTCTTATATCAATACAGAAGGAAATGTTTTAGGTCTGTTAAAATGGAAGGAATGTCATGTTGGCCTGCTTTAGTAAAGTACCTGATGAAATCCCAGCTTTACAGTTTTGCTCTCTATCAGCATCTTTTATTAAATTGCTTCATAAATAGTCTTACTTGCCTCTGAAAAGAGCAAAAGCTCATACTACTGCAGGTAGTGAATCGATGGAATGAATATCCATTTCTGATTGCTATCAGGTAGACAGCAGTTTAGTAGAACACTTAAGCTTTAAAGGGCAAGCTTAAATCTTACTGGAGACAATTATGTCCTTTGCTAAATTTAAACTGAAGAAAATGGTTGTAGTACCTTTAATGGGCTCATGGTTATGTTCAGCAGTAAGATAAATAGTATTAGTAAAAGGTGATGATAGAGTACCCTGGACAGAAAAATACATAAGACATATACAAATTACCTACTGAATAGCAACGTGTTATATTAAAAAAAATACATATTTGTTCCTCTAGCTCAAACTTGAAACAGTGGGTCAGACTATGTATTTCAGGAAGGAGTAACATTTTAAAAGTACCCTTTGCTACACAGTAGCCATAATAATGTTGTGGTTTCTGTTTTCCTACCCTAATTTTCATGATCTTTTTTATAACAGGAGTTTTTCCAACAAACACTAGGTCCAGGACAAAATTAATCAGTGTTATTTAGCATTAGATTTCAGTCCATTTTTCAAACTGAAAGAAGGTTAAGTCTCTCTAAGCTTTTATGACATATCAGCCCAGAGAGAAACATGACATTAATAAAGGCCAGACTCTCAACAGGCATCAAGGCTATAAAATACAGTGCTACATAATAGGATCCCAGTCTCACAGGATGTTTCGTCTTGTACTTTGTGATACTGTTACGCCTCTCTGCTTCTTTAACTAGATCAGATGGGATTTGTAGGCATCTAATTTTATTCATGTGCTCTCTGTATGTTGGGTGACAGTTTTGCCACTCGAGTGTCAGTAAGGTTTTTTTATCCTGATGAAAACTTTTGTAAAGGCTTTAAAGAAGCCACAACTGTCTGATCAATTATATCTGCAATAGTGGTATAAGAGTAGGATTTTAGTTTCAAAAAAATAGTATTTCACTGTCAAATTATTAAGAATGTTGATTGAAAAATCACACAAACTGGGATGCTATCAGCAAATCAGAAAACAATTAAAGGGAGTATGGATTTATGTATGCAATATGGAAATACAGAGAAAAGTAGTTTATATTTTTCAAAGTAGTGATGCCACTTTCACACTAACTGCACACACCAAGATGTTTCATTTTACAGGGACATATTCATATTAACATCTTGATCTCCATTCATGTCCAGTTATTCTAAGTGCATGCTTATTTTAAAAAGGTACTTCATAAACCACTAAGTATAATTCATGACAAGGCACCTTCAAAAATATTTTGTGACAGTAGGCCAAATTTGCTACCAATTAATTTCTGGCACTTGATGGATTTAAACTAGAAGTGAATTTAGCCCAATGTGCTTTGTTGTCTTTGGATATTGATTACTTGGCTCCATAACATCCTTTTGTCAGCGCAGTAGCTTTCTATAATGCAACCTCTTCCAACAGCCTTTCAGAATAGCTTCCCATACCACTTCAAAATGCATGCCCTAGTTAAATTTGGATAGAGGCCACTGATAACCAAACAAGACAGGGATCCAAATAAAGCTGCCTAATCTTTTACTGCCAGTTTTCCCCCTGGTTCTATGATAAAAGCTCAGGAGTATGTCAATCAGATGAGCATGCAGCCTAAAACAAGCCTGAACTAGTGCTGTGATATGTTGGCTAACATGCTCACAGAGAGCTGGTCTAGGTTAAGTAGTTTACCATGGAGTTTCTGCCAGCTGTGATTTCCACTGAAAACTGGAAATTGCCCTCCAGTACAACAGATTGTTTTAATCTGTTTGTTTTTCTGGTACAGGTGGAGAGAAGACACAAACTTCTTTTCTAAAACAAAAGGATAAATACTTCCCTCAAATGTCTATTTTCTTCTCTTTTTTTAAAAAATACATGTACTTGAAAGGGAGATGTAAAGGTAATGGAATTCTTTCTGTAGTGTCAGATATCCTTCGTGATTCTTTTATCCCTTCAAAACTCTGGTTTTTATGGTGAAATCTGAAAGCAAGCAGCTACAGCAAAATCTCATTCTACTTTAAAAGCCAAACACAGTTGGAAAGTAAAACAAAACCCAAAGCATTTCCCTCCTGCAGAATTTTTTCTAATGCATTCACACAAGCTTTTGCACCATATTTTGTAAACAGGATTTCACAATGTTAGAAAATACAATCATATATAACTGTCAGGAATAGAAGTTTTCTGCCTTAGCAAAGATTTTACAAAGTAACATATTCAACATTATGAAAACTTCTAAAATACTCTTCTTTCCTTCAGATATTAAAATAGAAGTTAGTATAAGCCCATTATCTGCAAATTACTACTCACCTAAGAAAGAGATTTTGTAGGAACAGAATCACAATCTTGCTTCAGCAGGGTTTTGGCATATGTAAGACTAGAATTTGGCCTATGGGAAGTGTTAAACTAATTTATATTACAGAGAACTAGTGACACAGAAAATGAAAGCAGAGGCAATATCCATAAAAAAGTGCTCTCATGAATATTCAAGCTTTTATTTTAAGTAATAATATACATTATCCCACTCAAAAAAAGATATTCAACATTATCAGCAGATAAGTAGCAGTGGGTCAGAGTGCGAAATTGTGATGTGAGGCAAGGCAGGAGGAAACTGTACTTACAGAGAAATATGTAGATCTTGGGTTTGGGAACATACCTTATTTAAGAGTTTTATAATTCTGCCTGGATATTAATGGCCTAAATGTTTTTATTTGCATCTACAGCAGATGTTGGGCAGGACTTGCAAACCTTCATTTTCCAAAGGTTTAAAAATCAGAAAAGAACTTTTTTTCTACAGATACATACCACACATCCAAACCACAAGAATATATGCACTCAAATATTGAAGAAAATTAGCTGTGAAGCAAATTCCTATTTTGTTAATGTTGCTTATTGTTTGCTAATATTTGCTTTTGACCTTGGAGAGAGATGCCTTCACAGGTGGGAATGAATGTTGTCAGTACTGGCTGTTCACAAAAATATTCAAATTGCATCCCAGATCTGTGAATGTCTGTCCTGTACTGGACAAATTGGGAAAGGGGGAAAATAGCTTTACACGTAAGTAGCCAAGTACCACAGCTGTTATAACTTGGATGACCTTAGAGTACACCTGTGTTGTGCAAGCAGTCACTCAGTCCTACACTCCCCAAACTCACCTCATATTCAAACAGGGGCAAACTCTGGGGTATTGCAGGACAAAGTCCCACGCAACCCCTTTCAGCAGTGTGAACAAGCCAGGGAAAGCCCTGGGTAAGTCCAAATTCTCATCTCCCTTAATTCCCTGTTAAGACCTCACACAATTAAAATATAGATGGCTTCTGAGTCATTTTGATGTCTGGGTTACAGATCAGGGAGTATGTTATACTTGAGCCTATTACTTGGCCCATCCTCTTACAAATAATCTCTAGGTAATGATATGGGCACAGAGAATGTTCTAACACCCTCACATTATCCTGGAAACCTTGTTACTCCACAGAGCTTATTCTATGTCCATTTTCCATGACTGAATCCTGCAAACAGTCCTTTCTCACAATAGGTCCAAAACATTTATCTGTGGGAGCACAAGGGGCCGCATTTCTCCTAGACCTATTTCACATTCATTATTCTACAGTATGGTTTCCTCTTTCCATAGGAACCATGGCTTAGTTTCCTTATTCAAGGCTGTGTGGAGTGGTTCCCCAGAGAATTCCGGACACTGTGACAGATTGACATAGAGGCAACCAGGATAGTCAGCAACAGAGCTGAAGGACAGTATCTTAAACTACAATTGGGAATTCATAATTAATCTCCACTGACCCACATGTCAGAGGGCTGACCACAGCCCTAGCTAGTGTGAGAAAATTTGTAGTGACAGGGAACAAATACAATTAGATAGTCAGCTGTTCATGCCCCTCAAAAAAAGAATGTGAAAACAAACAACAAGCTGTATAGAATTCCACATCATCATGCACTGCTGCAGCTAGATCATTCCAGAAAAACCTCTTTGAATTTTATCACTGCAGCTGTTTATCAAATGTAACAGAAGTAAAAAACAAGGCAAACTAACTCCAAAACAAACAGCTGGCACAGAAAGATTTTGCTAATCCCTTCAAGTGTTCAGTTATTGCTGTTTTCAGAAGGAACACAGAACTCCTGAGGACACTATGGCTTGGCGCATTTCAAGTAAAGCAAATAATTGCCCTTCAAACAGATTTTCAGGTTATGAGATTTCTATCCACACAGCTTTTATGTTTTCCTTTGAGGAGTGGGGGGGATTTTTTTTTCTGGATGAGATTTCACAATCTTTAACCTTTCAACAACCCCTAAAAGTAATAAAATGTTGTTCAGTTCCCAAAGCCCAGGAACAAAGGAGAAAGAAAAGACATTGTCAGAATCGCTTTGCTCTTTATTCATTATTTGAGGGAAGCAGGAACGCATTCCTGGATAAGAAGATAGTATAAAGCACATTTGACCCTTTTACTGCAGAAGTCATCACAACTGGCAGAGAATCCATCTGTTCAGTGTAACACCAACGTATTTGCCATTCTGTCTCTTGATCACTAGAGATGTTATTTATTTATGCTTTCACGGTCCTCTGCACAAAGTATTCATCTGTGTCTTCAGTAATTAACATCACATTACCAAAGGGGAAAGCAGGTTCTCAGTAGAGTGCAGCTAACTCCCACCTTACACATTACATATTATTTCACAGACTTAGTCACGTAACAAAGACCTAGCCATGATGATGATGCATAAAACCAGAGAGCCTTGCCAAACAAGATGCCTGGCAGCCTTCCCTACTTGGGTTGTCCCTGAGGTAAGCAATGCAGGGTAAATCAGAGATATTCCTATTTCCACAGAGGAAATATACTTCACTGATTTATTTTTGCTCTCTCAATCAGTAGACACACGGTTCCAAATTTTAAGCTGGCGAGGTTATTTTCTTAGGAACATGTTATATTTATCTCCATCTCCAGGTTCAAAAAAACTCCCACGCATTGTTCTACTATGGGAATAATGTGTATTTCTCTCTTAAAAAGAGTGTGGTGCAAATATGTGGTGAGTGTACACATTTCACTACATATGTTGAAAACCTATGCTGAGAATTAACAGCCTATTGCGAAAGACGGTCAAGGGCATGGGTTTTCCTTGTAAAAGAAAGCACCTGTGCTTCCTCAAAGAAATCCTTCCAAAGCAGAAAGGCTCTTTAAAAGGGACTTTCCTCAACTAATGCACAAGAATATTGAGTGGATATCAACCTTCCTGCGTCTTTACCCACTGTGGACCAGAACCACGGTGGATAAACTCTATGCATGCACAACACAAACACTATTACAATTTGGTATAACTAAGCGTTCAATAGCTCTTGCTCTGCAGGACATTGTCTCAGCATTTATAAATGAATATTGGCCAAATACAGCTGATAACTAGGAGCAAGGCACGGGATCTCTAAGGCAGAGAAATACACAGGATTCCTTAACCCAAGTGTTCACTTACAGATGAGACAAACCTCAGGGGAGTCACAGAACTTTTGAGGTCTTAGAGTCTTTGCTCAAAGTGAAAACTAATAGGGCTGTCTCCACCAGTGACTTCACAATACACTCCAACACTGGCTGGTTGTGAAAATATGTTGATTTCTAGGTCTGTCTTGTTAAGCCTCATCTCTTTTTCTCTCACACATGAGCAAAAGGCATGCAGGATACAAGCTAAAATTTTAAGTCCTAGCACTGCATCAAAACTTTGCAGTTGCATTGATACTAACTTGCCTTTTATTAAGTGCTCAAATTGTCACATCAGGCATGCATGACAGAGTTATGTTTTTAACTTGCAGAACATCTAAAACTTGAGGTAAAAATCTTGTTCTGTTTGTTTTTAAAGTCAAGACAAAGTATTGATACCAGATAAGGTGAACAGGATATTTTACAAGGCTTCATACATTTCTTCCAGAGCAGGATCAATAATCACTGTATGAAAAAGACCATAAAACAATTGGCAGACACCAGATGTTACCCACAGATGTTTCACCTAGTCATCTTACGATATTATTCCCTCTACAACCCAAAATGTCAAATATAAAACAAAGGTAATGAAATACAAGCAGTAGAAATCTTCACTTGAGGCACGCTTATGTGCACTTTCCAGAAGCCAAGTAACAAGGTCATCCCATATAGTTTCACTTAGAAGTATTTCTGGAATTAAATCTACCTGGCTTGCTTATTGCTTCCTCTTTAGTACACCTCCAGTAACAATTTGCTGAAAGTATGCAGTGGAGCTACATCAGACAGTCACTAGAAAGCTGTAAGCACTTTAAGACTCAGATGGTATCACCTTTGTGATGGCCACAAAACCTGAAACTGATATTTTATGTTGCCTTAAATGTATAAATGTTTAAAAATAGAGTTAGAAACTCAACATCAAAATTCTGTGCACCGAATCTGAACAACTCTTACTGTCACTAGCTACCTAGGAAACTAAGGACCACCAATTCCCTGCAAAAGAAACCTGAGTATGATTTTGATAAGAATAATGAATCAAATTTAAAAAGATCTCATAAGTACTCCTGATATAATTCCACTGATGTCCGGAAGTTTATCTTAACCGTTCTTTTACTTCAAGTTTATTTGAATCTGAAACTGAGAAATAGGCAAACTCCCATAACCAGAGGACAGGCATTCTGCATTTGCAAGCTTCAGGATTCCTTATCCTTTTCCTAAACTGGGCAGGGAGCCTAAACATATTGACCATATAAAAATAAACCATCGACATGGCTCAATACCTGTGCAAACATTTTTCCTAATTACTTAACAATAGTAAATTGATTTAAAAATATTCTAACTTCTTTAGAAGTCCTTCTACTGCACACTGAGGCCTGATCTACAGTTAAAAGGTTTTGTCAGCATAATTATGTAAGGCATATTAAGAACCTACCCCTTATCGCCATAGCCAGCAAGAGCACTTTCCTTAGGAAAATGTTTCATTTGAAAAACAGGGAATGCTCTTGTGAGTATGAGGTCAGTTTCCATTAGACAAGTCTTCCAGTATTCCTTTAATCTAGACCCAAACTTAGTTTAAAACAAGCAAATAAATCCAGAATTACCAACTATTCTAAGCCTAGAGCTGAAGAATTTTCCACAGTATCTTCACTCCATTAGAAATGTGCCTTAAATATCTACATTTACCTTTGAAAATTCATCTTAACCTTTATAAACCTGCAGCTTTTCATTGCTTGTGCCTATGAGCAACTTAAAGTCCTTGTACATATGGGTAAAAGTTAGCCCTTAATTTCATTAGCCTAGAACTAACCAGTTTAAGATCATTATTAGATATTTTATCAATTTACTACTTTGGCATCTGCAAAACACTCTCAGCAAATAATGCTGCCTTCCAAACCATGTAAAGCTTCAGCAGACCATGAACACAGCTATTCGACATCCCAGATTTCTTACATACCCAACAACTTGTATGATGCAATTATACTTCTTTTTCATCGTCTCAATGTAATTGAATATATAGAATATGCTGGAAAAATAGGATGAGATTTAACCGATTGCATTAATTCAACCAGATTAATATGTGCAGTTTGCCAGGGTTGAAGTTGTTTTACAAAGAACAGAAAAGAACGTGTGTGCAGAGTCATTTCACTCCAGACATTCCTGGCACTGATTTTCTAGCTTAACCAACTTTCTTACAGTTCTCAGCTGGAATTGGCAGCTACCCAGATGTTTGTAACTGTGAGAGTTGCTGATGCTGAGCCAGAAGCTGGTGGTGCAATGGAACCCAGGAATCAGCACTTCGTCACAGAAGAGAGAGGATCTAATCTTTTTCTTTCTTTCACATACCACGTCTTAAAGGAGCAGAGATCCACTTCTTGGCATAAATCAGGATGATAGTGATGCATATGTGTTTCTCTGTCAAGGAAAGGGAAAAGATCATCTAAGAGTCCAAGGCAGTAGGAGACTGAGAAGAATTTTCTACCATTACCACTGTAATGTACTATCTTTGGTATGTTATAGCTGTAATGGTACAAATTCCTCCTGTATTCCACCTTTGACACATTACAGCACCAATACAGAAAGGTATGCAGATAGTCCCAGTGACTGCAACAAAACTGCCACAGCTCCAGAGGAAGAGGTGGGAATGTTTGCCAGTTGCTGTGCCACATGGCCAAAATATGCAAAAAACACTGGGCAGTGTTAGTTCTCCAATAAATTTATCAGTTATGTGCTAAGCCTGGCTGGGTATCAGAGCTTTAACCCAAGATTGTTCTTTCTAAATTGTGTTTACATTATATTCTTCTGCAGAAAAGGACATTTGTCTCTGATTTTTTGGTGTTAGCTTTTCTTTCCTTTGTATGTGTGCAGCTCAGATTATGATGGAGCCCTGCCCCCATATGGTGCTCTAAGCTTTACTAAATTGATTACAATTTAAATAGATGGTTCTTTGACTGATCCTCTTTTCTTAAGTAGAGCTAATGCAGATTAACTGTCCATAGAAAGAGGCTTTAAGCATGCGGTGCAAGAGAAATCTTGTATTAGACATTAGCAGTGGCGTCACCATGTATCACTATCGTCGTTTAATATGTTGTGCTGTTTGACAATATAATAAAAATGAGCAACTAAAAATATACTTCCATGCAAAAAGACCCAAGTTTTAACTCTCTCATTTGCATTTCATATGTGCTGTCTCATTGAATGGCAGTTCAAACTACAGCAAGAAGTAATCCTTGGGTGTCTTTCTAGAAATGAACAGAGTTATATATACTGGAAAATTTGTCTGTCCACAGAGCCATAAATTTGAAATTTCTTAACACCTTTTCATTATTAATTTTGTTTCTAAACATATCTAAATACATAAAATGAAGGAGATGTGGAATATTAGAATGACTATTGAGACATGACAAGCTCTCATAGTAGAGCATGACATTTTTGACAACTCATTCCAAGACATAAAAAAAGCCCAAAGCATGAGCATGCATAAATTAATTAAAACACAAGACTTTCAAAAATACATTTCTTAATTTTGAACATGGGGTTTATTCTGCTCTGACAGAAAACTCATGGTCAAGGAAATAATTTCCAGCATAAACAAAACAGAAAAAACACGAAGGTTTGTAGAAGACAAACTGTTTACATAAGAAGCAGATGGATGCAAAGGACTGATTCGGAGGTTACTTTAAGTGAAATAAACAGTAAGCCTGCTTCACTGTGATTAGTCCTTGCAGAACAGATTGATGAGTATCTCACTAGCTGTTGAAGGCACAACAATAAATGACTGTGGAATTTATGCAATTTATAAATCCACACTGCTACAAGCTTTTTTAAATATTCAATTGCTCATCTCCATTTCTCCTCCAGGGACTTACACAGCTTAGACTACAGCTATTTAAGCCCTCCAAAGATATTCCTGGATACAAGCATGAAAGGGATGAATGAAGCCAATGCTAGGGGAAAAGGAGCATGTTTTGATTCTTAATGTTCCCAGACCTGAATACTCGTGAATTACTGAAACATCACAGAAGGGTTATTCAAAGGAACTTAAGCAGCAGAATGTTTGTTAATGCTTCCATAAGAAATGCGCTTGCTTAACTATGATGCAATGTCTAGATGAATAGATGAAGATCTGGCCCAGTTTTGGGAAAGATTCTCGCTCCCAGACAATTTCATCCTGTATATATTTCAGTATATAAAGAAGTCTATTAGTTTTTAAAACTACACAAAAGTATGTCTTAAAAAATGTTTTGCAACCACTACTTTCTTAAGAAAAAGGATCTTTGATGAATAATTCTGCAGAAACATAGGTATTTAATTTGATACATACTTGATACTCCACTGCCTTTCAGGGACAGAGGGATGTTAAGAATGCATTGAAACAAATGCCATCGCTAAACTTAGTCGGACTCATGTCAATATGAGAGAGCAACCATGACTGTCATTACATCAGTAACACAGTACATGCTCACATTGACCTGGAAGGAAACGCTTTTTCAAACTGGTTGTACTTGGAAGATTTAGGTCTGATGACGTTCTATCTCAGCTGAAATTTGGCCAGCAGTGTTAGGTTAGCTATGCTGTGTCAGCAGAAATTACGTTACACCAGTTGTAAAGGTTTTTGGGTGAAGACTTAGACATCCTCCTAAATTGCTTGTCAAAGCATTTTGACAGTACCCTACCTCCTAGAAGAAAGTACTGTACCACCGTGAAAAGCAACCGCAGCATGCAGTGACTTCTAAGTATGCCAGTCTTTTTAGCAGTCGCTATACTGTATCTGTTATTATGCAGCACACATGCCACACACTGTACACTTGGTATTGTAATTTAACTCCCATGCATTGCATGAGTATCATTTTCAAAAAGCCTTTGCATGTGGCAAAGAGTTTTGAGAAGCAAGAACAAGCAAGCCAGCAACTGTTCTTCAGAACATACAAATATTATTACTGCAAACCAAACAGCAGTCCAGAAACCAAGAGCACATCAAGTTATTATACCGTCTGATATTTTTAGAAAGATTTTTATTCAAATTTAAAAATCATATAACCCCTCTGACAAAAAAAAAATCGTACATCATGTTCCTTTTTCCTTAACATAACCTTCTGGCTGAGCAACAAAGTGCCCAGCAATAATACTCTTTCATGCTAATGGTTTAGACTTGATAACATTATAACTGGCAAAGAGTCCCTGCTGAAAGAAAGAATTGTGACAGATGGCATGAGATATTGCAGTAACTTTACTGACAATGCTGTAAGCATGTGATAGAAGTTCAAAATCTATTCAATATATTCCAGTTGAAGCAAGTTTTGCTATTAACTCGGAAGCTTGATAGTAATTTTATTCACAAAAGAGAAGTTCTCTACACCATTGAAAATACATGTATGACTATTTTGTTTGTTTTCTGGATGAAGACTTGAAACTTCAATTTGGGAAACAAACAAAGGGTCAGTTTACAAGTTATCTTCATATGCTAAAATAGGATTAAGAGGCCTGAAGCCAAGCTTTAGAGCACTGAAAGAACAGGTTATTTAAGGTAGTGTAGCTGATAGACATTGTGGATTTGATACGAATGCTTGGATTTGAAGCAAATGCTTCTAATAGTTCATCCATTTAAACCACTGAGAAATCCATACGCTTTTGCTGACAAATCTGAATTCAGCTTAAAAACAAGTAAATGTATCACTAAGTCCACCAAAATTGTTTCATTAACACATTAATTCTTTATGGATAATCAAATGTTCACAGATAAAAGCACTCATGTCATATATTCATACCAAAACACTCTTGTCCAGCAAGTGGGAACTTAATCAAGGATGATTGCATTTGCTCCCAACTCTTCTACAATCCTCTTGTGTGACCTTGGGAAAGCCATTTTATGTCTGTTTATGGCTTGTCATTTACCCTCTCTGCTCCCCTTTGTCAGTCTTATGTATACACAAGTTAGGGATCAAGCTGCAAGGGAAATAATCAAATCCTTAGAATAAAGCTGTATGATTTATTGCAGAAAGAAAACCTAATACAGAAAATTATTGGCATGCTAATAGCTGCATTCAGCAGCATATTACACAATACCAATATTTGTTCTCTTAAGCAAAAGCTTCCACTGTAGCACTTCGGGGGAAAAAAATACATAAACTTTTATAGACATCACAAAGTGAGAAACTAGGCATCAGGACAACAGGAAGGATTTTATTCCAGAATTGTATAATTCTATTTTAATTCTCAGGGCTATAAAATTTATATAGATTTGGGGAGGAGGTTAAATCTCAAAGATCTTTTTCTTGCTCATTCTTATAGAACTGAAATGCACATTCTGCTTACCAACCAACTTTTGTGCGCTACCAGAGCTCTAATCTAGTCTACTGCTTAAAAGAAAAACCCACTGAGGCATGGCAAAAGACACCTAACAGCCTAGAAATAGTTTGATCACATGACCATCAATGATTATTCTTATAAGCCTGTACACTGAGGTTAAGCAATGGTGATTGTTCCTACATAAATTGGAAGAAATACCCAAGTTCTTCCCCACTGGATTCCCTGAGAAATTTTTACTCCCTCTCCATTTTCAAACGATGCTATTAGTTGCTCCCAATATTTTTGTCAAAGACTAGAAAGACTGCAATCGGAATTCTTCACTGTCACTACCATTCCCTTACTTAAATGTTCTGATTTTATGAGACATTTTCTTCCATTCACACAATCCTGTGGTGCTCAGTCACCCTTGGAAGCAGCCACAGACCAAGATGATTGGGTGTTTTTCCCAGTTCTCAGCATACTTAATAAAAGATATCACGTCTTCTTGCAAACCTTATACCCATCAGATTATAATACTTCTACTGCTTTGGCAACCGTATTAAACAACTGGGTGTTAAACTATGTCAGCATAGTTTCAATTGTCAAAGTTCACTCGGGGCTTTTTCTCTTAGTTGCCAGAATTCCTATTCCAGCATATATGGGATATGTCATATATGTCACTGAGATACATTTCCAACGTCTTTTTATTCCAGCTAAGCCAACACAAAAATACAAAGTTTTTTCTACTGTTTTAGCTCATTCTGCCTCCTGTTGCAAACATTCAAGCATATACAATACATGGAAACAAGACTAACTTTATGCCCTTTGCCTATGTGGGAAACTGAAACTGCTCCAAACTAAAGTATACTTTATTCCAAATGCCAGTTGTGTCTTACCAGCTCTCTCATTCCTTTAAGCCCTTTGCTAAATCATTACCAGAAAAGGATGATCAGCAACAAGCCAGAATATTCTGTCTCAAAATTATATTCAAACAAATGTTACTGAAACAAGAATTTCATGTCTGGACTTCCACAGGGTAGAGCTTTACAACAGTTTTAACTTTCTGCAGCTCTATAACTTTCAGAGTAAATCAGGTTGGAAGATTGAAGTGAAAAAACTTTATGTAAATGTAAAATGTTAGGAGTTTACTTTGACCAAACAAAAGTCAGGTCTGTTCTTGCTAAGATTTCACTTCAAGAGATGAGAAATAAAACAGATTTCCTTGTTCATTTGTGGCCCTCATTTTGAAGTTGTCTCATAAAAGGCATTCCCACCTCAAATATTATGGTGCAGTTATAAGCTTGTTACTTATGTTCAAGATCTACAACCCATTCAGATGTAGTCCCCAGAAAGTCAGCTGCCCATGAGCACTGGGGGATGTCTTTGTAACAGGATGTTTCAGCTTTTCAACAGCCAAAGCAGGATATCAGCCTTAGCTGAAGCTGTAAGTGAATACAAAACTAAACAGGTTTTTTTCATATTCAGGTATGTTTTGGATGATTATCCCTCATAGATTAAATTTGTTAAAGAAACAAAAACATCACATTACAACATTGTAATTCTAGCAATGGGCATTCTACTTATGTGCGGGTAATCCAAAGGAACATTTACCCCAGTCCTCCATGTCCCCCATTGCTGCTTCACCTCTACCACCGCCTACACTTCTTAAACTGTACAAATTTTCTTGTGATAAGGATTATCTGAAGCTAGGCTTTTAAGAAACAGTACTTTTACAGGATGCAAAAGTCTTTGCAGATGCAGATCACATACCTGAGAATAACAGAAATATCACTGAAATCAACTGAAAAAGAAAATATAAAATATATAATATTTCTATTATAATATAAATATATAATATTTATATTATAATTATATATTATTATTATAATAAAAGACAAAATCTTTTCCTAGTTACAGCAGCACAGCCGATAGTTTGGTTCCAGAAAACTGAGTAAGAAGCACTAAAAAGATAATACATTAGTTAATGCTGATGTTGATCACAGCTAGTTAGCTGTTTTAGAAATTATAGGAATATTCATCAAAATACAAATAGAAAGGATATTTTTCAAAATTAATAGACATTTAAAAGAAGCAGACAGAGGAAAAAAGTCAACAGGATCATTGAGGAATGTGAATACGCTAATAGATGAGGCTGATGTTGCTGAAGGCCTGAATAACTTATTTGCTTCAACATTCATGAAAGAATTTGGAGGACATCCCTGAGACCAAAATACATTTTCACTGGGGAAGGTGACATGGTAAATGAAATCTGAGACAGTTTTATTATTCCAGAGCTCAGAGAAATGTTCAATAATTACGACAATGAAAAGCTGACATTGCATCTGCTTACAATGAGAATAAGAAAAAACCTGGGTGCTCCTAACTTGTTTTTTCCAACAGCAAAGATGATACAACAGCAAAAACTAAAAAATGACAGTATTGCACTTAGACCCATCAGAAACAAAATGGCTGAACTGTTGGCTAAAAATAGTTCCTCACTTCCTAGCATGGAGGACAGGAATATTGCTTGTGCTATTTCTAGTCTTTTGAGAAGTATCATGGACTTTACTTATCCAGCTTCCAATAAATTGGCTTAAAAACGAAAAACAAAATTATAGTGAGTATCTGCTGATGGACACAAACAGCAGGAAGGAGCCATGCTCCCTGCAGGCCACTGTCAGCCACATGAACTTTATCAGAGTAACTACACAAAAACCATCTGGCAAGGATCTGCTCAGGCTCACAGAAGGCCTGTGACAGAGTTCTTCAACAAAAGTCTGTTAGAAAACCCAAATAACCATATAATAAAAAGCAAAATACTAGCTCAAAACCAGATACAGTACAGGGGATATAAATTAAAGCCGGAGTTATTTGTTTTTCTATCAGTATGGCTAAAGAATAGCAGTAACTATAACTCAAGATTCTGTACAGCACTGTTTGGCAATTTGAGAGAAAACATGAAATTTTCATAATATTTGGACAGCTTATTTAAAAAAACAAAACCAAATGGATCATTTGGAGAAGAGCTGGTAAGCAACATCCAAAGACACAGATCTGTGGTTTCGTTAGGTAGATTTGACCATGTCCTACACAGGGAAAAGTTGTTGGGCCTGTTCCTCAAAAGCGCAACGGACTGTGCTGTGGAGTTACGGCACCATTGCTGAAGAGATTCTGACAAGCTTTCTCCGATTGCCATGGCTAACGTGTCTAATTCCGTTTCCAAGCTGCAAGCTGGCCAACTCAGTCATAGATTTATACAATTTACCTCCTGAATAAAGGAAATGTTCAGTTAAGAATAGCTAGTTTATCATAATCACAAGATGAATTTTAGGCAAACATTAGATTTTTTTTTTTTTAATTGAAGAAAATTACTCCTGTTCTTTTCTGAATTAACAAGGTCATCCAGGAAGCAACTTTCACCTGACAGTCTTCTGAATCACAGTGTTGAGCTGGATTTGTTTGAATCCCACAGGCCATTTTTAATAAAACGAAAAAGCTTTCCATGCACATTTCAGCATGAAAGCCATATGACTCCCTATTCTTTGTACTGATTGCAGCACTTAGAAAAGAGAAACATCTGCTAGAGCACAAATACTGCAGAATAATCTTCTTTGGGTTAACATTCCGTATTGCCATTACGAAATGCACTTTTTTCTAACCAGATAGCCAGAATAAAAATTTTAAATCTAATATACTATGATTAAATGAAGGAGAAAATTAAGTTAAGACCATACAGACCTCAAGGCTTCAGCAGCATCCATTCCCTGTTGTAGGTGC
This sequence comes from Phaethon aethereus, assembly GCF_964289735.1. Lineage (NCBI taxonomy): Eukaryota > Metazoa > Chordata > Aves > Phaethontiformes > Phaethontidae > Phaethon > Phaethon aethereus. Next base: position 8,977,478 of record NC_138589.1, on the reverse strand, counting down.
AGAACAAGGGACTTGTTATAGATGGGAAGAAATTGAAACTTTCCACAGACTCTTGAAATATCAGAAAGATCAGATATGACTTCATGTGAAGTAAATGTAGATTTCATTACATAACAGTAAACTATTTTGCATTGCATTGTATGCAGATAAGATCTAAATGAATTATCATTTTTGGTAGTATCTATCGGGTTTTTCAAAGATGCTCACTTCTAGTGGCTGAACAGCAGAATCACATAGAACAAAGAAGGTATGGCTGGTTCTCCCCACATAGAGACTTTAGGTCACTGGGCCATAGGTATGTGGGTCCTTATGCAAAGCTAACTTACACACAAGAAAAATATCTGCATTCATCATGCCTTCCCGTATTTTGTAGGAACTGTTCAGGCTACAACAACTGTCCCATTTACCTGTCCAAAAACTACCACTGTTCTGGTGGAAAGCCCCTAGCAGCTTTGCAAAGTCAGTTGTGAAGTTCTTTCTCTTGCTGTGAACTGGTGTTTTTCAGTAGCTAAACATATTCCAAGGAAGAAGGCTCCATCCAAATCTGCAATGGGTATAGATATCCTTCACTCATTTTCATTCTTCTCTTCCATTGGAACTTGCCGTACGTTTTACTACTTGTCTTTTTCAGTAAAAGTACTATTTCAGCTAATGACATTTGCTCTGCGCAGCGTGCCGGTATGGCTTTCTCTTCTGTGCCATAATTTGAAAGACCTAATTGTGTCTTGATACGTGAAGTTGTCTGGCTTTACAGGTGACTGTACTTCTTATGTCCACCCACTTGTCCTGATGTTTTCACCTTGGTTTAGTGCTTGTTTTTGAAAAAATAGTTTTGTGATATATGTTACAGGAGAGAAGGAGGACAAATACATTACTAGTGCCTATGACATTATCTCCGCAGGTTTGCACACAGAAAAGTGAGGTAACTTAGAGGAATCAGGAAGCGTTATGGCAGACCATTCGCACAGGTACGCGATTTACACAAGCGGAACACGCTGTACTTCCCAGTGGACTGGTTTACATGAGGTTTAAATTGTTTGTGTAGAGAGGTTACACCAGCATGTTTCCCATCCGAAGCAAAATGCCACAAAATAGAAAGCCTCTCCCATAGCAAACTAACATTTAAAGCAGCCTCCTTTGCCTGTTGCTATGGAAACCAGCTGCAGTAAGTGCTGTACAGAAATTTCAGGCACAGGCTATATGAATTGTTTATGTAATGGTATTTTATATGCAGAAATCTCTGCCTGAATAAAAAGAAGTCACTGTATCACAGGAGAGATGTGTGCTTTACTGGCTGCATTAGCAGAACAGATGTAATACATGACTAGTCTTTAGCAAGAGACTGAATTTTCACTATGAATTTTTGGCAGTTATGGCATATCATTAGTCTATGATGTATCTGTTCCGGGACATGACATAGAGCATTCTGTCTTTAGGGCTGTCAGTCAAGCACATCAGCCAGCATTAAATTCACTTGTAAAACATCTGGATTTTGTTTCTCTTATACAGTAAATATTTTCCAAAATTACAGATATTTTTATGTAATGATAGAGTTTAAAGAAAATAAAAGCTTTGTTAGAGGAACAGCTACAATCTGGAGTGAAGCCTTAGGAATGTCCTCAGAATATATAATATTCAGTCAGATATGACCGTTGTGTCTGTGAAGAGAATTTGAAATCTGAAGTCCCCTGTGGATATTTTGTTTCCCATTTTAAAAAGTTGGATTGCTTGTAAAGAGGGATATACTCAAAAGCTTAAATCTAAGCAGATGCAAAATAGGAAAATCATACTTATTTCCCTACATGCAAAATGCAGTTTTAACCTCTTTTCAGCATTGTAAGAGGAGATTCACAACAACACACATTACAAAATAAAACATCTAATGAGAGCCTTATTTACAGAAACGTGTAGCATTTTACCACTTTACACCCAAGATGTGATTAATGCAGTCCAAAATACTATTTTCTTATGGATTTGAAGACATTTAAGCAAGAGAAGTTATGATTTATTTTTTGTTAGTTCTAAGCACGTTACTAACTCATCTAAAAATGTAGTCTCACAAAAAAGAAATGCATGTATAGCACAAAAAGAGAAAAAGCCTGTATAGCATTTTGGTAAGATAGGTCAGAGTAGTTCTGTGGTCATTTTTTCCCCACTGTTGGCTGAAGCATTTCAGAATAAAATTTAGAATAGAAAATTACACATATGAGGCTAAGCTTTATTTTTAACTCTTGACATAATTTGGCATTACAGTAATAGATTTAATATAAATTGTGATCAAACTCCCTTCAGACACTTTGCTTTTGGGACAATTCACCCTCCTATTTTAATCCTCTGCACATTTGGTGGCATAACTTTGTTTCAATGGCTTTTCTTCCACTATTTCTTTTTTTTTCCCACTTACTGACACACTTCCCAGGTTAGAATTTTACTGACTTAATTATTTCAGCATCTATCATTTAATTACTTGTATTTCTTTTTAAAAAATTAGACTACTACACAGGTCAAAAAGTTGACTTGCTGCTTTGGTTAGCAAGAACATGAACTATTCACAATCCACTTGCTGACTCTGAAAGTGTTCTCCTTTTCATTAACCAAATCATACCCAACTTCCCTTGATAAACACAATAGCATGCATCAATTAAGTATGTCCATATTTAAGGAGGCAAATCAGCCTGCTTTCAGATGATTAAAATTTTCCCCAGTTGTTTGTTATTCTGGTCTGACTTTTGCCTGTCTCTTCAATGAAATGCTATGGGAATTCTGTTAAAATCTATTTCTTTCTATTGCATTTGAAAGCACCAATTCTTTTCCCTGATCTATGTCGCTAAGAGGTGGAACATTGCCAGAAAAAAAAAAAGATTTCTATTATATCTCATTGCATTTGTACCTCCTAAAATACTTTTAGAAGCTTTTTGCCTGCATTTGTGTTAAATGACCTGGGGATGGGTTTTCTCCCTTAGTTATTTGATTAGTTAACTTCCACTCTGAATATGCATTTATATATTTACCTGACTGTAAATAAGTTTATCAGAAATAAAATTATCAGAACATGACCCACTTAGGGTATATGAGCTTAAATTTCCCTTTTTTAGGGAAAAAGCTAAAATATTTTAGAGGGAAAAATACAGATAATTTTGAAATCATCTAAGTATACAGTAGTAAACTACTACCCAAGTAGCATAGAGGGAAAATAAAGGAAATAGATGTTGGTGACAAAAATCCCTTCAGTGTGTTCCCAATGGCTTTTTAGTTACTGGAGTAGGAGGAAAAACTCATTGCAAAACATTTTTCATGATTTTTTTTTTTTTCACTTCCTAAAACCATACTAACTAGAAACACTTAACACAAACATCATAACTTTTTGTGAAAACATCATAATGTTTTGTGAAAATGTTGTTGCTTTTGCAGGGCAGGGGTAGTTTGCGTTTGGTACAGCCATTCACAGCACACCTGACTAGCCCTGGCAGTTGGGGGATTATTGGATTGCTGCTCCTCATAAGCAGCCCCAGTGCTTCAAGTGCCCTCCCCACGGTTAGCACCAGCTGCTGCAGAAAACTGGTGTCTGCCAGTGCAGGAGTGAGACGAGTCTTCACTGCAAGCTCCTGAACGTAGCAAATACGAGCAACTGCAAGGCAGTGAACAGTCATTTGTATGAGCCACCGCACGTTATAGCGTGCGACAGTCGATAGCACCTCTTGTTTAAAACTGGAGCTTCATCCTCCATAACAAAACAAAAGCTTTTCAAGTATATATTTTTGCCAGTTCCCTTCCCAGTTCTCTTCCTCCTCCTTACTGCGTATGTGGCTGTTTCTAGTGTCCTGCTGATATGGTATTTTGAAATGATGAGCTAGATATGGATCTGACCTACTTGTGAAAGAAGAAACGGAAGCTGTAAAAACATAAAGACTACATAATTTTTTTAAAAAAGAAAAAAGAAACAGCAACATTTACACTACTTGCAGAATTGTTAATGCATAGCAGGTAGGGAAGAAATACTGAAAAATGCTACTAATCTCACAGCCATGTTCCACCAGAGCTTTCTATGGAAAAGAGCTTGGCACAATGTATTTAAATCAAATCAATGGTTATTCATCAAATGTTGCAACCAATATCGTGTTTCTGATCACATGGCACCACTCTCCACTCAAACTGGTGCATCCTTAGAACTAACTAATAAAGACTGAAGATCACAGATCACATTATTTTAAAACATGCAAGAAATGCTATTTTTTACTCTCGATTTCTGCATACTGCTTTTTCCTGTCCAAAGAAAAACGTTTTCCTTCAATTCCATTATTTTCCTTTTACATTTTGCAACTAATCTAGAAAAAAATATCTTGTCACCCCTTCCTAGTGCTTCTGCTGAATATTTATTGCAAGATCCTTCAACACCTTTAAAGCCCACCCTTTTTTTCCTCATTTTCCTTGTAAAGTAAAATTTGATCTTATTGTGTTCTGAATGGAGGAATCTGACAAATCTTTACTATGGATTTCTTGTAATTTAAACTTCACCTTTAAAGCAAATTTTTTATTTCTAACCTTTATCTTTAAAGTGTCACCTTCCTTTTCAGTTTTTAATTTGTTCCTTTCTGCCTCTTTTGCTAATTCTAATTTAAAACCTGAGATTTTTTTCTCTATGTCACTGAATGAGTTTTTTCCCAGTTATTTGTAAAGTTGCTATAAAAATAAGATAATAATTCATTCTATACTTCAGATGTAACTTCTGAAACACTTTGCTGGCTTTATCTGAAACCTGTGCTCCCAGATAATTCAGGTACTTAACTCTAATGCAATCACATTTAAAAAAGCAACATGATAAAGTATGGCCAGACTGCTATAACCAATAGCAAACACACAGAAAAAACAGAATTATCAATTTTATACAAAGTTTTGTAGAAATAGCATTATTACAGTTGCAAAACTAAGAGAGTATGTTTCCTTGTTTCAAGATACAGCTTAAATTAAGCTGGCTATCCAACCTATGATGAAATTATTTTCTAAGAAGAATCCAAACATCACATGAAACATGTGAATGGAACAAGGTGGATTCTGAGAATACTTTCCACATTAGCTATTTCTGGAATTGTATTGGGAAGAGAAATGGTGAATTTCACCACAATGAAGGGCCTCGATACATACTATTGGTCTCATCAAGGTTCCTGTCACAGCATTTTATGTACTGTAACATACATTTATCAGAGTGAAAGATAATTTCCTCTATGCCTTTACCATAATTTGCCCATAATAGTAGCCTTAGATGAGTTTTCCCACCAATATAACAATACAAAGAAAATTCTATACAGCGCTAACAAAATAATTATTGTTTGTTCAAATTACTCTCAGTCAGTGAAGAAAGATAAACACAGACGATGTTTAAATTGAAAACAGGAAAGTAACATCCTCAAACAGTAGGAATGATCAAAGTTACCTTGCATGGAAATGTTGAAATTGATTTGTCATTAGGAGTAAAAATACAAGTACTTCATATACCTAATAGGAAAAAACAAAATCAATGTTCATCTGTGTGGGTTTTTATGGCAAATGCGCTATTGATTTGAAAGAAATTGCAATTTAAAAAGTCAAAGAAATTAATTTACGGTATCACTTAACTACTGTTCAGCAAATAGCAAGCGTAAGACTGGTGTACATGGCCAAAGAGACAATAAAAATTATCCTAACAGAATGTCCATGCATAAATGCATACACTGAAATAACAACCTAAATATAGTTAATTCAGCTGCTCTTTCTGAATTTAATTATTCTAATTAAAATCATTCAGCACCTATCTGCCACAAGACAATTACAGTCTTGCTTCTTCATATCCAAAAGAAAATACAAAGCTTCACAACTGAAAAGCAATCTATTACTACAGGATACAATACCAAAAAGAAAAACATGATTGTCTATGAAACCTCCCAAGAATGGAAATGGAATCTAAGAAAGATGTATTTGAACAGTATATACGTGAGGCAGTTGTGTGTTGACAGTATGTTTCCACGTAATCAGGTGGCACGAAGGACAGACTTTAAAGACCAAAAAAGCAGTGACATGCACATAAGACAAATGCTTTCACACCCCCTGTCATCCCATTTTAAGGCCAAAAGGTTCTTGATTTTTATTCCTATATTTCAAACAAGTCTAAAAAGGAAGAAATCCTTATGTGCTTAAAAAAAGGATGAAAATCATCAGGAGTTCTGTCTGCCCCCAGAGTCAAATACGGACACCCAGAATGAGGGAAAGGATGGCACACTCTCCTAGGCTGCTTTGTAATTCAAGATCCAATCTTGCAATAGCTTATTCTTTTTCTGCATGTTCAAACTTACTTTCTGTGTCTTGTATCACCGTGAGCATGAGGCAGACTTTTTTAATTCAACAGAGTAACATAATACAAAAGCTATAGCTGTGAGATAGTCATGGAACCCAGCGATGCACAAACATGAGTTTGTAAACAAGTATCAAGACTTGTGAATAGCATTAAAATCATAATCAAAAAGAATTACACAGACAGTGGTATAGCCCCTCAGAGAACTTAAACAAGCAAGTCATATGTCAAGGTCATATCCTTATCATCCACATTTTCATGTTACCTTGCTCTGTCTATATATGAACATGTATGAATTTAAGTAAAGCATGTCTATGCCCCCCATAGAAAATCTTCACTTGGTACAAACAGTTAGGAAACATTAATTGCAAATGCGCTCAAACTTAAAGAATGTGTTTGAGAGATGCTGAAGAAAAAACAGAAGCTGAATCTCATTTCAGTAAGTATTTCTAGAAGGACTTGTCTCAAAATAATCAAGTCCAAAAATCCAGAAGCTTTTAGATAGAGGAATGTTAACTACAGGAAAAGTGGAGATACTAGCACTGCAACATCTTGCACCCCACGCAGGAAAAAAAGTGTATCAAGCTTCCTTTTTAGGTAAGTGCATTGCACTTTGAAATACTAATTTCTTTTTTTTTGCATTTTCATTTCATTTTTTTTTTCACAATTTTCATAAATTACATTTATGTAATCTGCTCCCAGGCCCTGATGACAATAAGAATTATTGTCTGCTACTATTATGAAGTGTAGAAACTAGGATAAACTGAAAAGATGAATAAGGCAACACCACTAGAGCAAAACATCATGGAGTAAAAAGGAAAAGTATTTTCAGGCTGCAAAGGTGTCTGAAGACAACAGACAGCCTGACATGCAGTTATAAACAAATCTACACTGACAGAGATGTAGATAGGAGTTAGACTCAGGTATTGGAAATACCTTCCTAGAGTCATGAAACATTATTTATAACCTAAATACCATTATGTAAGCAATATTCCAGTCATGATCTCATTTCTGTTTCAGACTAACAAGAAAGGGGTTGGAAAGCTTTAGAAGCACTGAGCATTAGTCCACTTCATTTCAGAGAAAAGGTACACTGACAGCCAAACATGAACTTTAATCCACAGTATTTCTCTCCCAAACTGCAGTAGGCACATCAGTGAATAGCATTTCTTTTAAAAATAGCTCCACAGGGTGACTTTGTGTGGACCAGCAATGTGTTAATGTGATAAATACCTGTGACAAACATGTTTCACACTATTAAACAAGCACACCAAACCAGAAGAAAAGAGTTTGAACAAAAGGCCAAGTTTTAAAATAAGCTTTTGAAGGAAAGATCTGAAAGACTCTTTGAGGACTCTCAAGTAAAGTGGTACTTCTGTCATACTATGCTTTCAAGTTTTAATTTTCTGTTGAGATTAAGGCTTTACCAGAGTGCGTTAAGACCTCCCAGTCATTTACCAAAAATTGAAGTGCATCATACAGTGACTCAAAAAAATGCAGTGTGCAGGCCATGAAACATGCTGGTGGACCTACAGAGCAGTAGTCAATCATAGGAGGAGTCAGTCAAGAACAACTAGAAACAAGCATGATGAAGAAGCTGAAATTAATCTGAACAATTTGCTGGTGTTTCTGTATGAGCCAAAGTGATGAAAGCATTTGTAAAAAACAGGAAAGGGTAACTACTCCTGCTAGAATTAGATGATCAATTCACTAAGTAAATTAAGAAATCTGCTTGTCTATGTGCATAAGGAAGAACTGAGTCGAGGAGCTTTTCAGAAATGCAGTCTCTCACTGCTGAGCACTAAGTCCAGCACCTCCAGCCTATTACCCTGCACGTGACATTGAAAAGTGCATTGTCAAGTTGCCTCAATATCTATCAAGATCTGGCCTGTTACACATTTCAATGATGTGAATTTTGTCTTCCGAGGCATTTGAAATACTACAAGTATTTGGACAGAAATGATAGGAGCTGCATTGAACTGAACATCTACTGAACACATACATCAATTTCCATTTCCTCCAATTCTTTTTTTTTCCTCAATAGATCAATATAGTAGTTCATTTATATGCTGTCCTCTAACCCATCAAAATTACTACCCTTCTCCATCTTCTTTTCTTTCCACCCTTCCTTTTAATAAAAAAAATAAAACATGAAAACCAACAGGTGTCATCTAAACTGAGACTACTCAATCACAGGGGTTTGGCTTGGGTTTTTTTCCATGAATTGGGACAGGGCAATCACATTTTGTAATTGTTTTAGATGCAACTCTGGCTGAAGCTTTGGCCTTTTATTACAAAATCCCCAAGCAAAATATTTTTTGCAGATCCTCACTTAGCAAAGGCAGAGGTGCGTCTAGAAACAGCTCTAACACCTCTGGCCGTGACAGTCACTTTTAATGGCAACAGTTACCTCTATTTACAGTGTCATTTTGACATCTTCCCACAGATCACATCTGCAGCTTTAGAACTGCTAGCTCAGACACCTGCGACAACGTAGCCATACGGCATAGAGATCTCTGTGGCCTCGCAAGATCAATCTGAGGCATTGGCTATTGAAGCAGTTAACAACAGCTAAACTGCTGCAGCTACCCCGGCTACACGTATATTAGAAAGTGAAAATAAAGCTCCATCAGCCAATTCACCAGAAGCTGTAATTGCACATTTGACTGCTCACAGCCATCAGCCAAAGAACCTTCCTCCATCTGGGCTGTCACCAGTTCCTGCTTGCAGTGAGTCAAGCTCACGGGAGTTAGGCAGACCATTCCCTAGGCCAGCTCCTCAGCCCTCTGCTCAGACTCCCAGGTTTCCAGTCTTTGCAATAGCACTTGCAGGCCATCAAATTCCTTCTCACATCACCACACGTGTACCTAACCAGAAGTGAGGATAGATAGGATGGGACGCACAGCTAGCTTTCTAGCAGTAGAAAACACACCACTTAACTGGTGCAAGAATGGGCTCAGCCAGCTCTTGCCTTCCTTATCTTCCTGTGGGCATTGATCAATACCTTCTGTTGTTACTCCTTATCCCGCCGTAACAAGTTCAAATATGACTCTAAAAAGGGGACTTCCAGATACACCGAAGAGTTCTTAAGAAGCTGTAATCCATCCTTGAAAGCAAGGCAGCTCTCCTCTTAGAAAATAGCTAGGTCATCCAGAACAGTATTCGCTTTAAAATTTAACACAATGTCGGAACATTGATCTCTCAACTCCACTTGCTACCAATTGTAGGTAAAGCATGGTAAACACAATTACATATATTATTACTAAAAATATTTTTAAAAACAAACCACTTTATCAGACACTTCCAAGCAAGCACATTGAGAAATTTCTCATTCTCAGACATTCTGTAAACAGTGCTTTTGCTTTACTAGTAAATAGATGAAGCAAAATAAACAATAAATTGCATGACATTCCTTCAAATTGCAATATACAGAAGATATGCCCAGCCTACAAAACATGAAAAACTGGCAGTTTCATTTTGGTTCCCATGTTTTAACTCTCAGCCTTTTGCATATTACCCACAACATCTATGCTTACAAACAAAAGCCTACATGAAGTAGTTTCAGCAGAAGATGAGGCAAAACATTACTCTAAAAAGACCTCCAGCCACCTGGCAAACCCCAAAGCCACCCTCCCCCTTTCCACCGGGAAAAAAAATCTTCCCTGACATGCAATAACATGCTGCTGCTGGCAAGCCTGCTGCAGTGTAGTACTGAATTATCACTTTGACAACATACATCGATGTCATATGATCTAATCTCACATATTAAAGGACAGAGAGGCTAGACTTATCTCAGCCCTCCTTTATTTTAGAATAAGAAACAGTCACCTTACAACGGCATTGATTGCTCCTCTAATTGAGTCAGATTAGCAGTCGTTGTGCGCAGCAACTTCTTTTTTTGCTCTAGAAGTTATTATTATTGAGCTGAGTTTTATCACTCCCGCCCCACCTCCAGAAAGCAGATATGAAGTCTGGGCCCATAATCTACTCTGATCCTTCTCTGGTGAAAATAGTATGAAAGAAACTTTAAAGATAACAAATTCTCAGAAGCATTCCAGAAATTGTCTTTAGATCCTAAATTTCTTTTATGAAAAGCGTTTCCAGATTACTTGCAGATCAAGTGCTGAAGTAAAGCATACCTGCTTGAGTATATTCCAACTAGAATATTTGTGAAATAATGGCAATTTAAATGTGAAATTCCAGAGAAAATGCTGAGGGAAAAGGAAAAAAAAGTATTCTCTGTTCCTGCATAGATTCCCCCTGCCCCAACCCCCAAGGGTGGGATGGGGGAAGAGGAGCAGAGGAGATGACATACAGAGAACAAGACAGACCTCAGACTAGCCAGTGGCACTAGCAACAAACCACTCAGACTAGATTTACTTTCAAATTTGACTTACCTTTAGATTCTTGTTCTCTTCAAATCAGACCTCTCCCATGACCAGCCAATTGCCAAAACCCCTTAGCTACTCACTCCAAGGTTAAGATTTCAGTCTCTTGCATAAGCATTCTATTTTGTATAAATAAATGAACATTTATTGGAACAGAGTTGAATGTGATTCTCACACTTTCCAGGTGAATGTAATAACTGTTGTTTGGACCATTTTGGAAGCCATCTCTCTCTAATTTTATACTGCTGGTTTACTAAAACAGGCTTGTGATTTAATCACATTACACACAGGGAAACACGACTGCTGTAAGGCATAGATAAAACAAAACAAAAATCCTCCTGTGAAGAAGATAATAGGGAAAGATTGTTAGCATTAAAAAAAGTTTACCTCTCTACCACTCCAAGTATATAAAACTGCAAGTATTCTTCAGACCAGGAATATACTGTTCTGTACAACAGCTAGCTGGGTAACTCCCAATACTTTTGAAACCAGTCTGACCAGCGAGGAGTAAAGCAGTGTGGTTATCTCTAGCAAATGTAGAGCTTATCTGAAGCTCTACAGTTGCCCTCCTTATCTGAAGTGCTGCAAGGAGCACACTCATTGATTACAGGGAAAGGCAGCAGTTATTTCAGACTTGGCTTTGCACTCCCCAGTTCATGCTGAGGGTTTTCCTTCTGCTGTAACTCTCCACAAGCTCCAGGGACAGCACTGCCTCACCTGAGCGAGGAGGCTGCCTCTGCTACATCAGTGGCTGGTTGTCCCACAAAGGGAGGAAGATTTAAAATTAAAGTAACAACACTGCTGAAGAATAATGATGTAATTTTCTGACTTGTTAGCAAATGACTTTGCAAACTACCTAGCTGCTACACAAGGCCATTGCTTGTCAAGACAGCGCTTCAGACATGCCTCCCCACTCCCTGGCACCAGGGCCTTCATCTTCTTGCCTGACTACAAGCATCTGCATGTAATCTAGTCATGAAGGCAAAAGCTTGCTCACCGTAAAAGCCCAGCCAGGCAGCACCAGGAGGTGTCACAGCCACAGAACCACCCATTGCACCTATGCAAGATGCCAAGAACACCACAACAGGAGGTGAAAGGCATGGCTAACAACTAGTCTCTGTGGGCTTCTTGGGTAACGTGCGACAGCCCTATATCTACATGTACTGCAGCAATATGTCCCCATTTGGCAGGTATAAGAGTGGGGCATGGAGCCATTGTATGCCGTTCCCAGAGAAAAATAATGGGAAAGTCTAGTACTATAGAAAAGAACATTTTAAACTGCTGTACTGCTTATGAGGTATTCTAGGTCTTTTTCCTCCACTGATGCAAATTCAGAGTTCAGAGTCTGGCATGTCTTCCCTTACACCAATAAAGTTTATCCCAATATAAAAGAAATTATAGAATAAATCTGTTACCAAAAAAATGAGGCGGGTGGTGAGCTAAAAGTTATGACAAACCTTGCAGCACTTTAGCTTTTCTTCCCATGTGGTTTTCCACAAAAACATAAGTGAATTTTTTGAACTATTGTTTAAAGTTGAGTTAATATATGTCCAGTTATTGATTTCTCTTTGTCTAATTAATCATTTACTGCATTTTAAACTAGAAGTTCCAACTCAACTGATTTGCCTCAAAAGCTGTTTCCATATACTCTAGGCTCACAGCTACAGTCACAAAATCTTTTGCCTAGAATGTGTAATTTTTAATAACCTAGATGAAGACACATAAATACCAATGCTTAATTACCAGAATCCATGTTGTCTACAAATCCTTAAGGAAAAGTGAACTCAGAATACGGGAATAAATACTGGACAGGCCAGACAAACAATAAAATGGGGCCAGGACCAACTAGATAAGCCTTGGGGTAAACTTAATTGCACATTTAATAAGTATAAAATGTAGTAAGTCCAAGAACAACAGGCTAGATACATAGGGAGAAAGTTATTTTGCAGCTGCTTAAACATTTCTTGAAACTAAATGTTTTCACCAGCTTTTCTTTGACAGCTATGCAAGAAAGCATTCTGGAATTAGTTTCTCTTTTGGAGGCAGGGAACATTCACAGAGAAGAGAGTAAATCATTACTCATGGCTATAACATCAAATACCTTTAAGAAAAAATTAAAATTTTTAAGAAAATCTACAAATGTAAGAAAAAATTAAAATTTAAGAAAAATATTTACAGAGAAACTGAATTTATAATTTCAAATATATAATCCGCTAACAAAATGCATCACTTCAAGTTGAGTGTACAAACCTTGTGTTAGTCAACAGTTCTTTCCCTTTAAACATTTCTCCTTCTGCACTTCAAAGGGGAATTAAAGCTGCAAAATAAAGAAACTTACATTTATCAGTGACATAAGTGATTGAAAGGAAAAAACTCTGAGATGAGAAGGCTCCATTCAAAGCTTAGTCCCTTGAGGCTCAAGCGTCATCAAGAATTTAACCGCAATTTTATAATACAACTCCTACATGAAGGAAATTGCTGGAAGTTGTATTAGCAGCCTCATCTTTTCACATTTTGCTCCTTGACCTACTGACATCCTGCACAATAGAATCCTGGCTGGCATCTGGCACAGGCAAAACCATGCTGGTTTTGAAAGCAGAAGAGTTACATTCCCATTAGTACCTTCATAAATGTAAAGACAAATTTTTAAAAAGGGAGACAAGAGGCTGTCAAGAGATAAGACAGCCTCAAAATGAAGTGCAAGAGAAAGAAATGCTACCTACACATCATGAAGACAGCTCACTCAGAACTATAGTCTTGAAAAGATGAAAGAACAACAAAATTATTTTAGCCTCAGTCCTTTAATAAGGATTACACTCAGGAAATAAAGGCATAACATCAAAGCATAAAACATGGCATGTGAGCTGATGAAGAGCTTAAGATACTAAACTACTGGCAGTCTTAGCATTAGGCTTTCACTTAACTCAAGTATTTCTTTACAGTCACTAAGTGGTAAACATTTGTTTGTGCATGTTGAGGTACTGCAATGGCATTTCTGTTCATCAAAACACAAAGGTTAGTCCTGAAGTCAAGTGTCCTGAGCAGAACAAAAGAGAAGCAGTGGGCTATGAAAGCTGCAGTGAATTCTGTGGTTCACATAAGGGAGAGAAAAATGCTTGCAAATTACATCTTTCTCTCTTCCTTTCTATCAGCTGCTCACACTAAAACGAATAATGTACTGAAGTGAATTTTGATTGTCATTTTCAGTTTAAGAATGGCTAGAGTGAAAAATCTGGAGCAGACTATTCACATCCACTTCTAGCCAACACATTCATTTCTAGTGAAGGTGTACACCTTCTAAGCTACTTTCAGAAATTATTCCAAAATCAATTTGCTGGCAGCATGCTTTTCCCTTCTTAAACCCATATTTGATTCTGTTTCATAGGATGTCCTGAATCACTTAGGAGTTAGTATTTTCCTACATACATTTCACACACCAGTTCAAAAACTGACCTACAACTCTTGAAGACAGTGCAGAATTTTGAAGAAAGCATCTGGATCTGTAATTAAAAAATCAGAGAAGCACTGAGAAGGAAGAGTCCTCAATCAGGCATTCCTTCCAATTTTTCCCTCAACTAAAAACTAATGTGCAACAGTGAGCCACTGAAGTGCCTTTGTTTTACTGAATGTTCCACAGCTGTGGGCTGATAAGATTGCAGCAGAAAGTAATTTTTAAAATATTCCATTCATTTCCAAAACCTCAGCTGCTACAAGTGCCATACAGTCCTAAAAATTTTAGAATAATGCACTGAAAGGTACAGTATCAATACCACTAATAGCTGGACACACATCTATTTTGAGTTCTTTTTATTCAAATTAATGGCATTTAGTGAGATGCTGTCCTCCCTAAGGAAAAGGTGCACAGGCACTGGTGGCTGTTGGAAATGCTAAGCTTTCTAGAAAATCCTTCAAGTATGACACATGGCAGCCAACCACCACATTCCTAAGGATGAGCATTTCACTAGCTTCTGTTCAATGTAAAAAATTAAAAAGTATGTCAATCTCTTACAGGAGTCAGCTGCAGAATAATGACACTTCAAAAAAATATGGAGGAAGCACCACTAATTACTGCATATTTGTTGTCCATTCTTTCATGATGAACCCTATCTATACCTTCTTTCTCTGAAGATTTTTTTACAATGAGAAGTTACATAAATACACTAAAAAAAATCAGAGAGCAAGCAAAGCAGCAGCATGTAGATTACCAGAATACACACACAGTGCTAAAGTTCAGTTTTCTACCACATTATCCATACTTGCAGCAAGAAAGCAAAGTTTCCACATGCAATATATGCTATTAATAAATATTTGTCATGTTTTAGCAACATTGTGGAAGGCTAATGGAACAGGTTAACTCCTTGGAAAGCATCAGCGAAAATAACAGCTTGTGCAAATCTCTTATTGCAATGCCATTAGGAGTCAGGACAGTCAGAAAAGAAAGGTACCAAAACTTCCTTTCCCATTCCATTTGAACTGATTGCCCACAATAGAAACAAACATTTCCTGTGACATTAAGTTGTCATCAGCTTCTGTAATTCCCAGTTCACTCAGTCTTTTCTTGTGCATCTGGCTCTTCTTTGCAGAGGTAGCCCCGAGTTCATTTGCAATTTCATAATTGCCTTCAGTTTGTTCAGAAATCTCAGCTTGCTCATAAAGCACCAACTCATCAGTTACACATTCAGGTAGTTGTTCTTGCCTGAAGCCCTCTACACAGGCTGTCCCATCACCTGACTGGGTAGGATGTGTATTCCCTAAGTCAGGAAACAGTAAGAGTGTCATCAACAATCACACAAAACAGCCAAATAATTTAAAACTCCTGGAATTCAATTTTCTTCAGGCTTAACATTTTCACCTCAACACACTCACTTTTTAGATAACTACTTGTGACAGCCACATATTCCAAATACAGCATAAGATGCTTAAGGAAAAGGTTTCTTCTTGAGATGACTTCAAGTTGCCAAGTGATAATGATATTAGAGAAAATTACAGTGGGTTTACATGTTGCAGTTAGTGACAGTTCTTCTTGAATAAGACATAATATGAGAAAAACAGTTATCTTTTTTACTGCAGACAAAAATTCTGTGCTGGGAGCAACTCTCAGCTCTAATGCACAAAAGAAAAAATGAGCAGACAATTATCATGAAAGAGAAGAGCTGTAAGAGAAGCCGTATCTGCCTTTCTTGCTGGTCACATTCTTGTTTCTGTATGACCCAAGGAGGCCATCAGTCATACAGGGTCTGCTTAGTAGGGAGCACAGATCAGGTACGTAAGGACTTTGCAATGAAAGTGCACACATACCATGAAGCACAGACATTCATAGTATTTCCGTGCAGCAAGTTCATTTGTTAGGAATTTCCAGTGTTCTGGGAGTTACTGATTTATTTCAGCTAAATCATTCTAGACATTATTAGAAAATTTAAGAGACTTGATTATGAATTATGCAATCCAAAACATGGGTATACTAGATTTACCAGTTTTAGGAGTTTCTTCTAGGAAGAGAAAAATACCTGTTCTCTCTGCTGAAGCATCCTTTACATCAGAGGGCATTGCTGGTCTAACCAGGACCACACCATATCCTTCATTATTATGGATCATATTATTGACCATGGTTATCTTGGGGATGTCATAATGTTCATCTAAAAAGTTCTGCAGCAAAGAAATGGAAATCCAACACGTTACATCCAGCTAAAGGGATGCAGAATATTCCAGTTTTAGGTAGAATCAGTTCTATGTATTGGCTAGAATTTTATAATTTGCCTTATACAAGTGACATTGCAAAAGGCATTTTCTTTCTGGCAGATAAGAAATAAAACAAGTATACTGGTTGGTGGACCAACCCAAGGCAAACAAGTACCATCATCATCATACATGACATTAAAATTTCTACCATAAGGCAGTAAGGTTTTAAGCCAAGCTAAATGCAAATCATTTGCATTAATTCTAGCAGCTCTAAGCTTTTGAAAAACAAGTACATTCTGCCTTGAACTGACCTTTATAAGTATTCCCTCCTTGCAGTGGTGTATGCCGTTGTTTAACAGCGTGCACGTACTACCTGGATATATTTCCACACCGGCACCCTACAGGATAAAATTGATTACAGTTCACAAATAGTTTGGGCACATTTCCAATTTAACTTATTTCCTTATTTAACTCCATTGCAGATCTTTCACAGAATCATTAAGGTAAAGGATCTTCGAGATCATCAAGTCCAACCCTTAACCCAACACCACCATGCCCCCTAAACCACGTCCCGAAGCGCCACGTCCACACGTTTTTTGAACGCTTCCAGTGACGGTGACTCCACTACCTCCCTGGGCAGCCTGTTCCAACGCTTGACCACTCTCTCGGTGAAGAAATTTTTCCTAATATCCAATCTAAACCTCCCCTGGTGCAACTTGAGGCTATTTCCTCTTGTCCTATCACTAGTTTCTTGGGAGAAGAGACCAACAACCACCTTTCAGGTAGTTGTAGAGAGCGATAAGGTCTCCCCTCAGCCTCCTCTTCTCCAGAATGAACAAACCCCAGTTCCCTCAGCCGCTCCTCATAAGACTTGTGCTCCAGACCCCTCCTTTGTGTTCATCTACCAGTTTGTGCAATGCAAAATTGTGTTACTACTCCAGCTTCACAGCTTTGTTAACCACTTCAGCAGCAATACCCAAGATTGAGGCCCTACAGATAATACTATTGCCACCAGTCCTTAAAAGCTCTGGTAAATAGTAACTGCACAGCCCTGCATTACTTTCCTGTTCTTTAGTCATCTACCTCAATACTCAAAGCCCCATCATTCTTCAAAACGTCTAATCAGAGTTCAATTCTGTGTTTATCATCTTTCTGTAAGAATCAATGGACAAAGTGTCCAAAAAGGGCATTTCAATTGCACAACAAATTCAAGGTTTAATGAGAAAATTATTTATGGGCAGAGAAAACAGAAAATCACTTTAAAAGTATTGCAGGACATGAATCAGTCCAGCACTGCAGCAACACATATTTCACAGATGTCCCCTGTTACTACATCATTTTCATATCATCACACAAATCAGCATGAGATACTTGACTGGATACTATTGGAGGCTACAAGACCCTTGGGACCAACCTCTTAATCAATAACATGTAGCTGTCCAAAATGAATTTGTAAAGGTTGTCTCAAGAGCAACCGACATCACCCCGTTACTGACTATATTATTTCCAAGCAGAAACCTTTATTTTAATTTAGGAAATAAGCCAGAGTTAAGAATTTGTTTGTACCTTGGCACCATACAAATCTGAGTTTTTCATTAGCAGCTCAGCTGATGTTCGTATTGTTATGCCTGTAGTTTCACATTGTAACACACAATTCTCCAGGGTGGTTTTCCCCTGATGGACATCTACACACACAGAAAAACAAATACTGTTAAATGAACCAGTTACGCAAAGGCAAACCCCTCCTACAGGTTGATGGACTTGTAGCATTTTTGCAGTGTGATAAAATTGCTATTTTAATTTTACCCACTTCAGGTTAATTTTACCAATTTGCTCATGCATGGTTTGGACTCATGCTATTTTTCTAGTATAAGCAGGAACACTTTGACACTAGTCAAGGACTTGTCTTAGAGGTTTTTTGGCTTTTTTGAAAGTGACAGCAACTATTCTTTTCATTACATACCTAAGAGACTTTTCGATTAATAAGATATTAAATACATGTATAGAGGTGTTAATAAACATTTTAATATGTTTAAAACCACATGTCTGTTGAGGCAAATTATTAATTAGCACCTTCTGCAAAGACAGAAGGCCACAGTCAATAAACTCATTGGTTACAACTTAATTATTTGAGCCTCAGTTTGAATGTGCTGTCAGCAAAGTTCTACGCTACTTCTACAGCCCATGTCATTCCTCGGCGGAAAGCTGGCTGCGTTCAACTACAGTTGGATATTGCCATGGGAGTTCTTTCATGGAAGGAGGAATTATCTCCTTTTCCAGGTAGCCTGACATAGGCAGTGCAGCAGAGTCAAGTTGCTTTAACAGCAGAAAAATGATCAAGTCAAATGATCTTATCCAAGTATAAGAATAAAACGCAAGAGTTGCAATAGCTTGAAAATACAAAGAAGTTATTTTGATGTCCACTTTATAAGCAAGTTAAAAAAAACAGGAAGCCTTGATATTTATACCTCCTCTTTACAACATTTTGTTAAAACTAGTAAACTCTAACACTGGGTCCCAGATTTAATTCTAACAGTGAATTATGAAAGACTCACAAAAAGGCCAAGATGCTTTTATACATACTTAAAATCCCCTCCACAGCATCATGTTGCACCAACTTCAAACTGGAGATCCTTATATTGGCTCCTGTACAGTCCACAAAGTTGTCTCCTGTCCCTTGTTTTTCTATCACAATATCATCTGGCAGGCCATAGCCTTAAAGCAGAGATGAAAGACACAAGTTTGATGAATAACTGGTAGCAGTCAGGTGCTCAGTATATAACAGGCACTTAAATTAAATATGGAGGTTTAAAACTTGAGGTCTAATACATTGAATAGGATTTTCCACCAAGTGGCCAGGCTACACCTTACATCTTTTCTGTACCAAGGTACAAGCACCCAAAACCAAACTCAAAAATTAGCTTACTTGAATGACACACAATAAAAGGCAAAGTTATTTTAGACAGTTGAACAAAAGGGTAACTGAGCTCACATTTGCCAAGGCCAAAGTTTTCACTCCCAAAAGTTACAACAGAGCAGGGAGATGCAATAGCCAAGGACACACAGGCACCTGCAGTCTGCTTTCAAAGTACGGAAATTCACTACAGCAGAGGTTCCAAAGAGCACAAGGGAAAAAGCAGTCACCACCACAATACAAGGAAGCAAGTAGAGATGACTTCATGTTGTCAGTAAGCTTTACTCCACTTCCCTATTTAAATGAAACTTGGGTCAAAATGTAATGTTCCTGTGCTATATGGGCTTCCAGATTAATTCATATTAAAAAGAAACTTTCACAAGCATATGCCAACATTGATTTACTAAGCCATCCACAGTTGTCAGCATTCAACCACTTACAGGGAAATTTATGAGCATGTAAAGCTTTTATTACTTGTCACTGACAAGAATCATGATAAGGAAAGCAATAATGCAACATCTATTAAAGCAGCATGAGTTCTATAATTTTCTGAAAGCACACACAAACTCAGATGAGAAGTGCCTGAGCAAGATGCTAGCTTTTAACCAAGTACATAAATAAATACTGTAATGTGCAAATAGAAGGGTTAAAAAAAGAAAAAACCTTTGAACAAGAATTGGCAGAAAGTTTTAAAGACAACAGATTTAATGCAAAGTGAAGTGATTGATACTTCAACACACTATACTATCCAGAAATCTTTTCCCAGTGCGACTGATTTATGGTCACCCGAGGGAGGCAGTGGCATGGGGCAGTTTACTTCCAGTACATTAAAAGAGTACCTTGGGACAGCAAGTGGCAGATCTAGTTTAACTTCACAGCACTACAGAAAGAGGTTATTATGCAAGGCAAGAATTTTAGGAACAATTGTCCTACAGACTACCTGCAGTTTTCTAACCATGCTCTTAGCTTGCTTTACATTTCACCTCTGAAGCAGCAGCTCTAGTAGTAAGGAAACTGGTGACAAGTCAAGGAATAGAGAAGGAAAGAGTCACCTGCTGTCAAGTGGCATTCAATACACAGCATGATCACAGCTGTACGACCTGCCTGTAAGCTACGTGACTCCACAGGAGCTAAAGGCAATTGTCGTCCAGTAACACTGATCACAGATATCAGATGGACCGAAGCTACAAGTTCCCATCCACCTTGAACTACAAGCAGAAGGGAAGTTCTTAGGCGCCTTTGCTACACATTTTTGTCAAGTGTTAAAGTTATCCTTACCATGATTTCCTGCAGCTGCTGCTGCTTTAACCTTATTTAGTTCTTGTAAGATTTTATTTATCCCTGATTTACTAATCCTCATACTTTCAACCTGAGTACTGACTTGCACAGTGGCTGAGAAAAAAGCTCTACTAAGCAGTGACATTACATCTTTGATGAGTCAAAATGGCCAGCTGCTCAGATCAGTGACAGCAAAATTTTTCTTGATGCCCCTACTTCAAATGTTTTTGGCTGCTACTATTGCTATAAAAACTTCTCTAACAGGAGTCCGTACAAGAAGATTAAATACCCTGACACATACTCATTATTCAGAGAGTGGTTTGTACTAAAGATACACATTTATATGCCTTGCTCCTTAAAATAGAGCAGCTCATCCTTTAATAAGTGTGCTATTGCACCATTTGTATTACTGTTTCCTCAAAGCTAGAAAAGCAATAAATACCACCCCACACAATTTTAGAACATCATTCTTGCAAATAAATAAAGCACTTTACTGAGGTCCTTTATCCTGCAGGGGTATTGTCTATCAGCATGCATATCTATATAAATCAAACATACACAAGAGAAAGGTGAAAAAGAAAATGACACTCAAAAAATAAGGGCAAGAAAAATAAAGTCCAGAACAGCAGGATATTAAACTCCCAGCCTTCTTCCCATTAAGAAGTTTTGACAAGATAAAAATACAGCTAAATAAGTATCTTAACAGCTGCACAAGCCCCCGTGATATACAGACTATTACACTGCAACAGAGTGTGCATGCCTAAGGCAGAGGAATTACACTAAGAAATCAAGAATGGTGAGGAAGAGTTAGCAACATACCCTAGACAGGGCAGAAGTTTTTCAAACAAGTATTTTGCAAGAAAAATGGAATCACATATTCTGTGTCTGTTTCTACAGAATAAACACACATGTTAAATCAACAGTTCCTTCCTCTACCCATGTACTTCACACAATGCAGATTCACAATGGTAGCCCCCCCACACATTGCTGACATGCAGTAAGTGCCATAAATGAAGTTCTAATAGCACTTGGCTCTTTCCCTCTGTATTCACCAGTGCTATACTGGCAGTGAGTCTCAGAGTACGCCTCTGGAGCAGATGAAGACATTCAACGAAGAACAAGGACATCTCTCAAGTACTCTTAAGTTACTGGCTCTAAAAACCAAAGCCTCTCAGAATGACTTTTGTGCTTCCTAGATTAAAAAAATATCAAGTCCCTCAGGTTTCTGTTGAATCCTCTCTATTGTCTACATAATCAGGATTTATCCAGACAAATAGTGAGGAGGAAATGATGGATTTGCTATTAGTCAGCAAAATTTGCAGTTTATTTGCAGAACTAACTATGGCTAATGAAACTGCTTTCTCCGTCCTGCATTAGATGTGGCTCTACAAGCAGAAATAGGAACACTCTGAAGAAAAAAGCAAATGCTCCTGCCAAGCTACAAAAAGCAAATCCTTATGCAGAGCTAGTTTAAGACATATACTTTACTTTGTTTTAAGGACTTTTATGCTAGCAAACCTTCTACCTTCTAGTTCAATTGAATCAGCAATGCAGAATACGCCATCTACAACATAATGACCAGGACAGATGATGACTGTGTCTCCTTCATAACAGGCATTTACAGCTGCCAGTGGATCATTGTGAAACTGTAAAAGGCAAACAACATAATCAGTTCCTGAAGAATGCTATAAAAATGGATGTATTTATGTCCTTAAAACTTGCTTTTCAATTAAACGTTGCTGCTTTTGCTCAAAAAAAAACCCTTCTTAATTGAATTCAAGAATCATAGCACACTGGACAAAAACAGCCTTAAAACATTCCTTTGATGTGTGTGTCATGTCTGTTCCCCCATGAGAAAACTGGGGCAGAGACACAGATTGAAGAGCATATGCACTGGAAAGCAAACCTCAATATGGCCTTGGTTCCAGGCCAATATTTGAATTGTGCTTCAAGTGACTTGCCATGAATTACTAAAAGAAATAGAAGACAGAAGGTAAGCAAAATAAAACACACAAACTCAGCAACTGGATTTGAGCTGGTCTGAACACCAACATAACCCTTCGCTCCTGGTGCAAGTCACCCCAGAAGAGGATACAGATATTATAGTGGCAAATATATATGGTCCTTTTTCTTGCCCAAAGAAGGCAGGCTGATATCCTTCACAGATATCACTGGGGGATTCTCTATTGAAGTATAATAAATAGTACAGAAAAATTGCACATTTATTGCTTCCCAGCAAATTCCAGGGCAAGCGAGAGCGTTTTTCAATTGTCAAGTCAGAAAATCTGATTTATAGCCCAAAAGTTAATCCAGGACCTTCCCTGTGGCTCCATTTTAGCAATCTGTAATTCATGAACTTGATCAGAATACAGCAAGCAATTTCAGAACATAAAACTTCACTCAAGGCATTCAGACTGTTCTTAACTGCTGAAGTGGCAAGTCCTGTCTGAATTCACTAAAACTACACATAATCACTCTAAAATAAATGTATCTCCTACACAGAGCTGAAGCAACAGAATAACATTTCTTTCTTCAAACTCTAGGTCGTTATCAGTACCAACAAATAACACAGGTATTTCAAAACTAAATGTAAGTATTATGCTTACCATGTTTCATCGTAGATTACAGAAGGTTTCTCTCATTTCCTACACACAGGAAGGAAACTGCTTGTACAGGGTACTCAGAAACAAATGAATTTAAAAATTATTTGTATCATCCATCTTGCCAATTATTGTTTAAGTTAAAGTGCTTTTTTTGAACTAACAAAAAATAACACTGTGCAAATGTAGTATCTTGCACATGATAAATTAACTTATTTTTCCACATTGTTTCCTAAGGAGGAAAAAGTATTAGCAGGCAATTACTGTTCCTGTACCTGTATTTCTAGTTCTTCACCACAAGATTCAGGGCAAAGTTTGTCCCTTATCAGTGACTGCAGCAGACTTGCCATCATGGTTGAGGATACAACATGAGTGATCTTGGTACCCGTTGGTCTCAGTCCTTTAGCTTGGAGACCAATGTATTTTTGGTAACCAAACACATACCTAAAACAAGAGCAACAAAGCCATCAGTTCTTTCTTCAGTAAAGAACATACACATTTGGTTTCCTATGTGGCCCTCCTCCTTGCACAAACCCACTAAGTACCTCAGCAGAGGATTCTCAATTAGTTTTAGCTTTTGTTTCAAGTGCTCTATTTTCTCATACAATTTTATTCCTTCCACCATAGAGACGTTTTCTACTTCTGAGTCCGAATCGCTGCTTGATATGCTGTTCCTCACATTTAAAAAATTCCTGTAAAGCTCTTCACATTGAGACAACAAGTTCTGGTAATCAGCTACAAGCCCAGAAGGCACACGGTGTTCAAGGATGTCATAATGCCTGCAATTCAGAGCAAGGGGTCAGTATACTTCGCATTTACAATTTTGAAAGATCAAATACAAACCCAGAGAGAACCTGAGGAGTTCTGCATCAGTACTTTAGTCAAGATTCTTTGCAGTCTATATCAACACTGCTCAACTTTTTTGGAAGTAGCAAAACCAAAAACCTTAACAGACAAAAATTACTTTCTAAATAGTTGCCCATCCACCTTGAAGAGTTATACACAATTATCAGAAACTCACTCTAAAACAAAGGCATAAGCACAGCTATAAAAAAATAGTAAGAATTTAGAAGGTAATTAGTTCTAAAAATTAGTCTATTTTTAAGCATTTATTAAAAAAAATAAGAAAATAGTGTCTGAAATAGAAGAAAAATCCTACAATGTGAAGTGTCTATTATCAACAATCTAACCAACTACCTGGACGAAAATGCAGAATGAATAAGAAAGGTCTTATCAGCACCAGATGAAGATGTGAAGGTACTACAAAGCAAATTTTTCACCATCGCAAGAGTATCCTCTACAAATGAAATTGCAGGCCAGAAAACGCCAGCCCAAAGTTGCATTGCCAAAGTCAGAAAGATGAGGACATCTGCCAGCTAGACAGTGCGTAGAACTCCAGGGCCAATCACGTAGGACCAATCACGGTCACTACAAAAGCTGGACCACCATTAAAGATATTAATAAAACAATATTTAATTATCTTGCACCATTTTTGTAGGGAGCCAAATGAACACAGTCTAAATAGCTCTATTCAAGAGGCTACATTAAATAAGGACAAAGATATTCCCTCAATTTCCAGAGGTTCTTTCAGGTTGCACTTAAAGCATGCTACAAAGAGCAAGAAAATTTGTAGTCAGAGCAGTCAATATCTATGCAGTTCCAATAAATAGGGTGTACAGAAACACAAAGAGCCTCACAACATGTTGGCAATGGGGTTATCAGAGGCAGAGGAAGCCAATGCAGCATGACTAACAGCAGAAGAATTTACAGCAATATAGAAATATAAAATATTTGAAGGAAACTGAATGCTGTACATAATTTGTCCTGAAATGCATGCTCTATATTTTAGATCATATGCTGGTCACTATAAAAGCACAAAAAAAAAAAAATCTTGTTTTTCAAGCTTTAGTCAAACAGTTCATACAGCTTTACTTGCCTCAGAAGACTAGTACAACCTAATGTGCAGTGTAAAGATACCGTCTGCTCTCCTTAAAACAGTGCACATCACAGACCTGAAGTTTAAAGCATCATATGTTTCCATGCATTGAAGACCAATGTTATTCTGAGTTGACACACCAGTGCTTAGATCACAACCCAGGACAGCATCAACATCATCAGTGCAGTTTGGAAGACAAGCTTTGTACCAAGCATGATATGGGAGAATAAGAAAGGATAACATTTACTTTTCTGCTTGAAGACATTGTTTAAGTATTTTGGATTCTCGCTAAAATGGCTGTAAGGCCATGTACATTGTTAAAAAAAATAAAAACATTATCCAGTGGCACATCATTGCATTCTGGTTTCATTCCATGCAAAGTCTCCATAAGGCTCCAAAAACTCAACAACAGAATAGCCATTTGCTGGAGCGTACAAATGAAATGAAAAGAAACCCATATAATTTCCATATCCTCTTAATTTGCACAATCTCAGAAAAATATAGGCATATCAGAGTCCTCAAATGTCACATTGTGTCCTGTTTGAAAGAGAGCCTGCAGCTACCCTTATAGTGTGCGTAATTATACTAATTTCTTCATAAAGCACACGCTATATGCTATATTCTAGTGCATGTAATACCGTATTCTAAATAGCATTTGCGGGTAGTTTATAAATATTCACTGATGTAGTTCCCCAGCAGTATCAAACCGGGATTCGAATGACACACAAAATTCCGGGTACTCATGACACTAAATTATAAGTAAAGAAAAGGAATTGAAAACTAACTTTCATGAAAGACTTAAGGAAAAGATGTCAAATCTCAGGGGAAAACCTAGAGTAAAAATAACTTGTCAATTATTCTTTCCAGGCATGTTTTATGGTGTGCTTTCATTATTTAGCACCCTCAAAAATATAACCAGACTGTCTTGTGCACTGCTTCAGTTCCATATGGCAGAACTGCATTAAAAACGCACCTTCAGAAAGCCTAACGCCAATTAATCCCACTAGGGAAAGAAATACACACATTCCTCCTTCCGCATGACCAATTTACAAGGTTTTGTTTACATTGAATTCCATTCTGGCTCTTATTCTACACCCAGAGGTATCAGAGCATCCCACGCTAGCTTTAATTAGGATTACAATTCGTACAGCTGCGTTGAAGGAGGCTATAGCTAGGTTTGGAGCGCCATCTGATGGAAGGTCAAGGATTACAGGGAAAAACTGAGGGCTCGGAAATCAAGTGGTAACCTCAGTTGCACCCTCTTTCCATACAAAATTTTGACCAGACAGTGAATGCTCTTAGAACAAACTTGCTCTGATTTCCTAGTGAATGTTTTTTTTTTTTTAATCCCGTTGTGCATCACTATTCCCACATCACCCTTTCCTGTGGTTCTACCCCAATAATGTGAAAGGTGTTGCACTTACAGTCTCAGTCGAGGCTCAACACATCGCACAAAGTAATCAAAATCATCCTCCTCCTCCTCATCCCAGGTCCTCCAGATGCACTGGTAGAAGAACCTTTTAAAGCAAAGTAAGCCTTTAATCACACAAAGGAGATCACATTTGCCTGGAGCAGGGACAACAGCACTGGAAACACAGAAGTAACCAATTTGAGAATTCATGTCAAAGCATCATGTCCTTCCAATTCCATATTACTGTCCTGTAAACTATTTAGTATACACAGAAGTTATCTTTCTTGTCTGTTGTTTACCTGCATAAAGAGTTTTATTTTGTGTATCTAAGTTCAAAATTTATAATAGCCTCAGTCCCATTTTCATCAAAAGAGTGATCAGCTACAAGCTGGATTTGAAAATGAGACTTACACTCTGAAGATCTTGAGGGTTTTTTTGGTTGTTTGGTTTTGGCCAGGCATCCTTCAGCTAAGCTTTCTTTTTGACAATGAGTATGTCACCTCCATCATTCAAGTTTAGATCTCTACTACTGAGCAATTCTCAACAGAATGTGTCTCTTCTCCTTTTTTCCACCCGTACCCACCACTTCTGAAATGGCCCGTTTTCTAGACAGGAAAGTCATTCCTCCTATTTTAGCTTTTTCATCCAACTCTACTGCCTATTGGTAGACAGCTTTCAAACAGCACGTAGTATATGAAAGCAAGGGAGGTGGAAAAGAGACAGATAAAGAAAGGAAAAGAAAACAGAAGAATAAAGAGCAAATTTTAGGGGAGGAGGCAAAATGCATAAAAAAGAATGGGACAAAAATGGAAAAATATCAACCAAAATGTTATAGAAAAGAAAGGAACACTGCACTAGAACCAGCAAGGTGATATAAGCCAAGGAAGTCTGGGGTGCAGAAGAGAGGGAAAGCAACACAAATTCTTTTCCCCCTCTTTTGACACAGAAAGCAGCCTGATAACAAGGTGCAGCTAAATGATTATGTGATTACCGGTAGCTGCAGAGGACACCACAGATTTTCATAAGTACTCTCCTCATAGTACCAATCATCAGATTTACTTCGGAAAGCTTGCCTTGTAGAGCTGCCAGCATGACCACAAGAACTCAAGGCACCACCCATTGGATACTACCAGAATGTAACTGTTCAAGACAAAAAATAAACCTTGAGCATTTTCCTACCTGACATGTTCTATGGCTAGTGCTGTCTGGTCAAACTCTCCCGACTCATCATACACAACCCACAGCTCCTGCAGTGGTATCTGACGCTCCTTCAGCTCCAAGAGTTCCTGCATGCACTCCAAGGTAAAGGTGCTATCCCGTGACTCGCACAGGAAAGGCTCACTGAGTTGCACAACTGCTTTCAGAGCAGAGTACTCCACATCAACAACCTGTTGGAACCAATATTTCTTAAGATTTCTCAGAACCTTAGATACAGCTGAGGAAGGCTAATATGACATGCTTAAGCCAGCAGGCCATACTGCAAGTGCCAGTGACCCACACAAACCAATGCACATTGCATAGTACGGCAAAGGCAATCTATTCAGCTGAAGTGATAGGCCCAGAATTAAGCTTCTCAGAACCACACATCTAGAGGTTTTTCCACATTCAAAACTCTGTTCAAATCCCTCATAATAGTTATACAAGGACACTAAGCTGCTTCCCTACTTTGGTCTGGTTTTTGGTTGGGGTTTTTCTTTTTGATTTTGGGGGGACTTAAAAAAAAACTAAAAAAAGGCAAAAGCAGTTATCCTCAAACAAGTGAATACCTTACAGTTCTTAGACACTCCTTTGACGCTCATTTTTCACAGTGCCCACATGACACAATCTAAAGAGTTAGTCGGGCCAGTGAAAGCCATTTTGTCACTAAATGGGCTGAGAAGCTGAGAGGGTACAAAGATTTTTCCCTCTTCAAACATGTAATGGAACAACTATTTTGAACATCCAAGGTTTGCATAAAGATGTACAACTTGCACTTTGAGAGACCTAGAAAAGGAGTATCCCAAACCAGCTATCCTCAGTGAGTCTACGACAGGACTATGCAATGCAGAAGAGTTACTGTCAGTACCAAGGTGGGTTAAAAGAAAGAATTTTACTGATAAAAAAGGCAAATGATCAAAGCCTGATATTTGAAAAGACTACATTACAACAGCCAGCTCTGGACCAAGTACTTATCCCTTCTGTGCCCACAGAGTTCTACCTCACAGCTCACTCGCACTCATTTGGTGTTCCCCCTTCCTGTTTAAGGCAAGGAGCCCTTTGAAAAAATTCCTATTACTCTAGCCATCACTGGCAATTAGATGTGAAAACATTACTATTTTCTACCAGCTCATAAACTTCATAGATGAATGCTCTGTTACAGAAGTAAATTATGTTAATTGGAGACAAACACCTGAGCAACTGCATCATATTTACCTCAACAAGGACCTCAAACACATTAGTGCGCCAGACCGCCTGCCATCCAGATGGTTCAAGGACCTTCTCCAGGTACTCAGCTGTGAATTCTTTCACTTCAGAAGCTTTGCAGTCAGCTAAAACGAAATTGAAGACAGTACATTTACGCAAGGAAAGAAAGTCAGTCCTCCAGATCATTGGAAAATGAAAGCCAACACAGCAGAAATGTTCCTTTACCACATCTAAAGTTGGACTTCATTCTGTTTTGCTCATGATAGCCACCAGCATTTTTGCTGTCTCTTTCAGTACTGAGCGAGCTCGACAGTCATCTGTTTTGTGCTTCTCTGGAAGAAGAAATCCCGTACTCAACCTTCCAGGTACTGAAGGTTTCAGTGTCAGTGTATTAAACAGCTAACCTGTGCCTCATCTTCAACTGTCTTACTTCACACAAAAAAGTTCTAGTAAGATCAGTTAAAACAGGGCACAGGTATTAGCACTTTTGCCTTTCAATCATTCAGATTTTATTTACTTATATTAAAACCATTGCCTCCTACTCCACCAGCTACAGCAGCTAAGGTTACAGCATAAGTGATGGCAGGATACTATATCTTTTCTAGTCCCCGTTAAGACCACCTCTTAGTTTAATACAGAATTGAATCCATTTAAACTGGATCATTTAAACAGTCACTACAAGAAAACTAACTGCATGTTCTTTTTCTACTAAGAAATTACTTACCCAAGATGTAATCCTGGTAAGCTTTAAATCGCTCATAAAACAAAAGATGATTGGTATGAAAAATATCTGGAAAAAGCACATTCCCATCTGGCACAGTCCTTCCTAAAGCAGTTCCTGGTTTGTCACGACTGCCATAATCGCTACAGGAATCCTCCTCTTCCTGGAACAGATCTGGGGAGAGGAGTGGGAACAAAGCAAACCCCCACAAACTGTCAGTTCAATGCAATCATCACTCACTTTATTCCCAAAGAATTCCTGTTCAGCCCAAGATCTTTCACAAATCTGTTTTCTACAACAGATCTCTAATTATCCTTCATGAAGAGACTTACTTGGCTACTACTTGCTCTTTTCTTCAGAATATTTACCCTGTCCCAAAAGAGGATCTCCCTATTTGTTGCCACCTGCCCTGAGCTACAGTTACATGCTAATTTACTTTATTCTATATGTAAGATTTAAAATCCTTTAGGTAATACATTACCATACATGTACATATTATGCCTTGTTAGTACACTGCCTGCATCACCTAGACATGGTATGAAGCAATAATCAAAATGATTCTGGAACATGTATACAACCAGCTGATCCCACACACAACTGATCGAAAATAATGCACAGAATTATTGTGAGCAAAGAGCAAAATATAAGTAAGATGCATGATAAAACTCAGCTGAAGATGTGTTTTCACAGTTGCCCTTTCCTTCTCTTACGCCTTTTCCTGTTCTTCACTACAAGCATTCTTTTGTATTTTACTGAACTAACAAATAACAAAGTCTCCACATCCAATGTCTCCATGGAAGTTCCAAGCAACATACTTAGAAGAGACACAGCATTTTAATTTTTAGCCTGCTTAAATGGACAGTGGCTGAATCTTTACTTTGAAGGGCTTAATGCAACAATAGCACCTCTTTAGAAGTCTCCATAAAAGTGTCTCCACTTGTGTTCCCATTACAAACTCAGTGAACTCAGTCACTGTTGATTTTACAGTGTCCTCAGGCCTAGTCATCTGTAAGTTCAGAAAATATCAGAGTGATGACTGCAGTAAACCAAGGGGGGGTGATGATCCAGGTCTTTTTTTTTTAATTAGTATAACAGCTCAAGACACCCTCATTGTCCATAACTTGATTATATAACAATCCATAGGCTTCTGCATTTTCATTAGACTACAGTCTGATCTTTACTATATATCTAAAAAAAGATTTTTTTAAATCACATTCTATTTCTAACACATACTTTACATTTCAGGATGTTATGAAAGTCAGTAGTTTTGATCTCAAATTTGTTAAACTTCTTACATATTTGGGGCCAAATTCAATGAGCAAAACAAAAATCAGAATCATTGTATGAGGCAATTACAAGCGCTTAGACAATTAACTTTTCTTTGTAGCAGAACCACTGTAATAACATGTAAAGAAAGGAAAATGTGATTTTAATAATATGATTTATAAAATACTTTAAAAGATTCCTATAAAACTGTAGCTATGTTACATGTACATAGTAAATAAGAATTTTTTCCTACACACCCATAATCAAATCCAGCAACTACCATAGCAACAATCTCTACAAGCCGCACTATGAATTCCAGGACACAGCATACATTCCAGAACAAGCCATTTAATTTAACTTGCTCTTTGTTTACAACATATCAATAATGACGTGGCACTGAGCAATAACATTCAATAGATACTAAAAGCACCAGTATTACCACATTGTGCTAGTAAGGCAGAGGGCAGAGAGTCACTTCTAAGAAAGCATTTTTCCTCCGTCAGTGTTTCAAACACGCATGTGCTCCTGGGCACTGGCTTAAATGCCTGCGGTGTGCACCTGACACACGCACCGTAAGTTCATAATCAAAAGAAAAAAATACTTTACTGTGTTTATTTCCAAAGACATCCCTAAATTGCACCCCGGAGCACCACTTCTAGCCCAGTGCCCACCCCACGCACCAGCAGCCGAACGAGCCGGGGAGCGCCGAGCTGCTGCCTGGGGACGGCCCTGGGCACCGCAGCCGCTGTTCCGACACCTGCGCGGGAGCGGGCTGGGTACGAGAAACCCCTTCCCGGTAAGGGCGGCCTAGCTCCAGTACGGGTTGCCCGAGAGATCTCTGCCGGTGGAGGTACTCCCGCCCCGGCCGGAGCAGCGCTGAGCAGCCAGCGCTGGTCCCACAGTCCTTGGCCCCGCCGCAGGCCGAGGCGCAGGCCGAAGTGCAGTCCGCAGCGGCGGCCCCCACGGCTGCAGTACCGCCCCGGGCAAGCCGCACGTCCCCGCCTGCGCCGCCCTAAAGCGGGGCGTGCGGTGCCAGCGGCCCTCCCGCGGCTCGCCTCTCCCTTTCCGAGCGGCGGCGGAACCGGGGCGCGCCCGGCCGTAGATGGCCCCGGGCCCTTCCTCCCCGCCGGGCGGCCGCCCGGGCCGGGGATCCCCTACCTGGCTTCGCCCCCTGGGCGCGCTCCTGCAGGCCAGCGCTACTCACGGCCGGCAGCGGGGCCCGACCTTCCCTCCGTCGCCCCGCCACCTCCGCGCTGTCCGGCTGCTCCGACCCCGGCTCGGCCATGCTGCCCGCGCGCGGCTCCACCCGCTGAAATTTCAAACTTCCCCGGCAGCTAACCCTCTGCAACGTCACAGGCAGCCACCGCCCTGATTGGCCAGCGGCAGCCGCGGGCGAGTCCAGCCGCCAGGGGAGGGCGGGCCGCGGCGGGGCCGTTGCGCAGCGGGGCGGTTGCTACCGTGCCCGCGGGCGCGGCCCTGCTGGTCGGGCGCTGCTCGCGCGGGTTCCCGTTGCGCGCAGCTGTGCCCGGCGGGGGGGATGGCTGTGACCGGTACTCTCCCGCTCTCCGGAAGGCTGGCCGGGCTCCCTCTGGAGCAGGGCAGCAGCGGGAGAGGTCGGAAAGGGAAAAGAATGCTTATGCTTAAATCTTCCACCTGTCAGTCACAACCAAACCGATAAATTGGGTCCGTCCTGACTAGCCGAAACACAGGAGTGCCGGCGGGGCTGGGCAGCGCCTCTTCAAAGCAGAGGTTTGCTTCCAGAGGTGTTTCCACAGCGTACTAAGGGAAGATCGGTCAAGCATGGCCGCAGAAATGTAAAAAAAAAAACCAAAACCAGTGTCATGTCCCGTCCCCCCGCCCCCCAAAAAAGGTATTTCACTGAACGACTTCTTCACATAACGCCAGAAGACATGTTTTGCCTTTAGGTCCGACCGGTTGCCACACAAAAGGCATCAGACCAAAATTTAAAGCACCGTGTTTTTCCCCTCTGAATTTCCCAGTGCTTTTGGCTTTGTGCCTCAGCCGTCTCAGCATCTTTCATTTCTGTCTTGACATCTCTTCACAAACTGTTTGATGACCTGGCTCTTCTCTTCAAGCCACTGTTTGTGTTTTGAGCTCTGATACCACAAGTGCCAATAAGGATTAAAGTCTAAACAACATAAGTAAGGTTGAGCTAAGCAGTTGGAAGACAGTAATATTTAACTGAGTAGATACTTAGCAAAGACGACATGACTGCAGGTCATTACAGGATTTGGGGACAGGCAGGAACTAAAGAAAGACAAAAAATATCAAGATGCTCCAGGAAGAATATGCAGCCCTCTGTGCAACGCAATTCAAAAGAAACACTATTCTGTCACTAGTGTCCTGTGTCAGAAGACAACCAGGCAGATTGGGGACAGTACAGATCTTGCTCAGATAACACACCTCTTCTGCCAGTACTGAAGCCGGGTGTGCAGGATTGCCACTATAGGCCAGGCTTTAGAGAACTGGCGATTCAATCACTTCAGATCAATATCACACAAAAACTAAAGGTGTTATCAACACCTTTAACAAGTGTAAGAGTACACAGTAGAAATTTTAAATTAGGAAGCAGTCATTTCTCCTCCAAACAATGGATATTTTTAAACGGTTTTTGAAAGAACAATTGCTTCAAAACATAAATGGCCACGAGGGGGCTGCCTTAGATTTCTAACAACATGATTAAACAGCTGCCAGGTTTGAGTTTCTTCATGTTTACTTTCCAAATAGTAATTGCTTTTGCAGCAGCAGCGCAGTGCTTACAGCGGTTTACATACTCAGAGCAAATCAACAGTCTTATTCATCCCAACATCACATGAGTCTGAGGTGCCGTAGGTCCACTGAAATCAACCCTTGCCCATCATAACCCCAGAAGAAAAGAGTTATCTTAGTCCCCAAGACTTTTCTGCAGTATGCTATCAGAATTCAACCATCATACTGGACACACACATTTAACCATACTCATGTAGTTTTCATCTATCATAATTAGTTACAAAATTACACTAGAACATCTAAAACTCCCCCAAAAGCTTATTTTTTCAGTAAGGTCAGCCACCAAAGCAGAGTGTGTTTGTAAATTAAGTTTTTGTAAATTATTAAGTTTTATGTAATTAAGAATTGGGAATTTGTCCCTACTAAACATGCAAAATCATTGTACATGGTATTATATTTGAAACGGGATCCCCCATATTTAAAAAGTATCACAGTTATTCACATAAATTCTCTGTTATAAATCCACAGCATTGAGATTCTGCAGTAGGCAATACACATTTGTTACATTCACACAGAAAAATGTCTCTGATATGAAGGAAACTTCACAGAATGAGTAAGGTTTTTGAGTCCAACCTTGACAACACATACTAGCAAAATTGTATTCAAGCTGTACACTGAGTCAGGAGGAGTAGAGCAATGGTCAAAAAGAGAAAAAAAAAAAGTAAGAAATAGTGTAACAGAGAGGAAAGATAATGCAGGAACAGCAATAAGAACTTTCACAACAGGAATGGAAAGGAAGAGAGTATCTGCAAAGTACTGGAAAAGGGTTATTCCACCAAGATGAAGAAGGTCATCTTTTGGTACTTAGGTCTAAGTTACCCTGGTGGGATGTTCCTTGTCTTGTACCTTTTTCAACACCTAGAAAGAGAAGAGACTATCAGCATGAAAGGAAATAGCAAACACAACAGGAGAAAAAAACTGAGAAAGGCCAAATAAAAGATAAGAAAAGCAGAATGCTGAAGATAGCCTGGAAGATACATGAGAAGCCAGAGTGAGTCTCAGAAAAAATCAGAAAATGTTGTTGTGACTACAAGAGCACACGAACAAGCTTTTTTCCTGAACAGAGGAAGCTAAATAAAGGATTCAATAAAAACCATGAGGTGGATACAAAAGGATAGAAAAGGGGTAGCAAGTGAATAACAAGCAAAAAACCGCATTCCATTATATATTTTACATATCTGCTGTTAAATCTCTTCTATTGCCTATTTATGTATATAACTTTAGGCCCACAGTCTTGCCTGTATGTAACTTTATGCATAACTGTATAACCATAGTAACTATATAACTGTAAAGTTACAGGTATGTAATTTCCCATATTGTTTAAATGTTCAGATTATTTTTCCTCTGAATACATACAATGAATTCAGGGACTCATCAGGGCTTACAACAGGAAGGTCAGTTCTTTCACACCTAGGTGAAACACTGTCACAACATTGCAAACAGGATGATCCATTTACCACCATTTGTTCAGTTTTCAGCATAGCTGGGGACAGAATGTGTTCTATTATATAAGACAGTTCCACAATGTTCAGTTAATTATCCCCAATCCTTGCAACAGAGCTGTTTTACGTCAAAGAAACACAGTCCTGGCAGGGATTGCTGCTGCAGGCAACTAAGTCATAGACTGATCCTCCATTGTGTGAACACTCCATTGTATTCAAAAAACTCCACCGCAGTTGGTTTCTTTCCCCTCATATTGGAAATAGACACTCAGTCCTCTTATTGTTGGAAACCTTCCGTTTTCCAGCTTGAATGTGCATGCACAATGCAGAACATAAGTTATTTTCTTGAGCTTAAACAGTTCTTTTTCTCCCTACAAAGTTTATCCACCCAATTTATTCCTGAGCATGAATTAGCACTTCCCTGAGCTTCTCTGGGTAAGTCACAATCTCTTTCTCCTTTTGCACAGCAGGCTCTCCATTCCCCTCATCTCACTAGTTGCCCTCTTGCACTTTGCTCCAAGCTCATTTTTTTTCTTAAGAGTGGCCAGGTCTGTGTGAAGTGCAGAGGACTGGCAAGACTTTACATGGAGCATTAACGCTCCTCAGTTTGAAAGGAGGAGGAGAAAGTGGTTGCCCTCACATTCTCTACCCAGCGCTCACACTTTTGAATGAAATCTCATTTGATGTCAATGAGATGTGTGCACTCCAGTCACCTAGATGCTTCTAAAACCCCTAGCCTTATCTTAAGCCCCAAATGTATTTGCTCAGCTGCCTTTCCCTTGAAATATTAAAACAGTGAGGAGTGCTAGTATAGAGAACTCTGACTTTTGAAATTTGAAATAGACCTTCACTCAAAAACATGATATGGCAAATAGTTTGCACATCATGGAAGACCATTAATTGCTTTACAGAAATTAATGCAAGTGCAGTAACATAAACCTAAGGGAATGCAGAGAGAAAGTAGTGTCTTAGTACTAAAAGATAATTTTCTTTTGGTATTTCACCAGTTTTAACTGAAGGAACACAATGGTAAAACAGATCCCACATGTGAGATTTGGCCAGTCCGGGTGTCTTGACAACACACACATCACAAGCAGTCGAACTACAGTAGCTCCAATGCAGGTGCCACGTAGGCATCAGTAAGACTGTGTTGGCTCAAAGTCTGGTGGTAACCCACAGCCCTGGCTAAGAGAAGCAGCAAGCCAGAAGGGCTGCTGAAGCTGACATACGCGAGTCAGCCTACAACCCCTTGTAGAGCAGGACTGATGTGCAATGGAAAATTATTTCTATGTAAAATTATGCTGAGCTGTTGCTTCAGCTCTCCACAGTGCAAGTCTGATGGCTACCAGTTATTACAAATAAGAGCATGCAGTTCACAGGGTCAGGACAGCCCTTCCTTTTATATGTGGGCTTATGAAGAAAAAACACCCATCTACAGAAATATATGTAACATAACAAACTAACTTGGTTACTTCGGACCAGAACTTCATTATGTGCCACTGATTTCACTGGAGCAATGTCTGTTCATGCCAACTGAAAACTCGATTCCAAAGTTAAAAACCTGAAGAAAAATAGAGTGTTTTACCCAGTGTTCCTATCCGAAGAAAAAATATCTTAATTCTGATTTGCTGCTGGAAGATAAACCCCTTGACATTGTCCCTTTTGTGGACATACATATACCTCAGTTATAGACAGCACAGGCTATTTCTGCTTTAAGATGTCTTAAATAATATTTTGTCTGTCATGTCTCTTTACAAGGCAACCTTAAAACACAAATAGAATCAAAAGATCAAATTATTACATATAATGAAAAAAAAAAGTTAATGTAAGGCTTGCAAAATCAGAAAATGACTATCAAATGTGTGGAATAAGTAGTTGGGACAAGCCAACAGAGATGTGATAGTGCTAGTAATGGGAAAGAAACAATAACTACGCACAAAAGACAAAAAAAGTCTAAGACGGCACTGCTATGTAAGACAGTAAAAAAAATTCTGTGTACTTTTCCTTGTCTTGACACACATTTTCTTTGTTGCCATGGCAATCACTTTAGTCTCTCTAGGCCTCCATTTGCCCACTATAGAATGCAGATAATATTTTTTACTGCATGTTTTATTAATTCATTTGCAAACCACTTTTATGTCTGGGGATGAGTGGTGTCACATAACTGTAGATAGCTGTTAATTAGTTGCGCTATAGCTATAACTGATGTTCTTTGACAAGTATTTCATCAGTCTTTAGACTTCCTTTTATAGCTGTATAAACATAAACCATTGTAAACCTAAATAAATTTAATCTAACCAGAAAAGCAATTAAACTTCTGAAAACCTGTACAGTTTCATTCCCTCAAAAAGTCAAATCCAGTTATTTTTTATAAATTATTTGGGAGCTTCACATATGAGTTCCCTCCTCATCCAAATGTCTACATTTATCAAAGATGGAGCCATATCACTGAGATCAATATATCTGACTTCCAGAAGTCGAAAAACTTAAGGCTGGAAATCACCTGCTTGCATCACTACTTCTCTTTTTATTAACAAAAGATGCTTTCTTAAGTGTTTTCTCTAGTGTGATTCGAGTAGTTTTCTGAATCTTCTCAATATTGGCTTCTTCAGGAAGGTACTGGGTGGCCTTAGAATTGGTCTAACAGCCACCTTACATTTTAAAATCCCAGTAACAGCATTGCTTATTTGGATTTTCCTGTTTATAGACCCTTCTTTTCTTGCAATTCACCTTAACAGCTTCCAAGATTCTTACTACTTTGTCTGCTGAGCACTGAGTTTCTCTTAACCACAAACATGCCTGGTATTGCTAACTCCTTAATTTTCAGAAATGCAAGTTTCATCTGATCAACCTTGTAAATTGAACCTTTGCTCCTCTTATTAAAGAGTTGGTAAAACAGATTTTAGCCTTTTTGCTCATTAAAGAGGATAATGCAGTTCTGTTTTCACTCACCCCTGCACATGTTTTCAAGTTCCACCGAAGACCAGGCAAGGTGCTTCCGCAGGATTACAATTAGGTCCAACTGAGGACTGATCTAACTTAGGTGGGTTTTTCTCCCCCCCCACCCCGCCTTATTTCACATATCTTGAGATGTATTGGCCTCTCAGCCATGTTTTCATCTCAGAGGACATTCAATCTAGATATTGACTTACAGAAAGAATCTGCATAATGATGGAAAATTCAAGTCTATGCAGATTACTTGACCAGGACTCATCTACAACAAAAGTGCTACTGATTGTGCTCCCTTAGTATTGGGTAGGCCCCTTGTCCAGATACTCATCTCTCTGGAGGAAGGTCTGAACAGAGCCAGGAAGCAGTCCTTTCTTAGATGTTTCAAAGTTGTCAAGAGCCCCAGAAGAATAGACTGAGCCTTACATAAGGTGTTCCTCAACTGACTGCAGAGATACAACAGGAACCACAGCCCATAACAAAATGTTTTCTTTATTGGAGACAAACAATAGGCAGGCAGATTTTCCAACAGATGTTAAAATTGATATTGAGTGTTGATGGGAATAAATAGAGACTTTGGGCAAAAATGGAAATTGTAAACAGGCTTCAGCTTTATGACTAACACTGTGAGATTTATTTATCAGACAATTAACGTTGTATAACAGAGTGAATACTGTATTTTGCTGTATTACTGTCAAAATTTTCCTTGGCATTAGTAAGAATAGGCATCATTGCCATCAGTGGCCCCTTAACTTTCTGCCCCTCTGCTGCTGACCACATCTTTGAAAGAATAGCAAAGATGCAGTAATTAAAGATAAGGATGAATTCATGATTACTGCAGATGCAGAACACAAGAAATCATCAGGCATAATTATGTCAGGAAGAAGGCATGCTTGAAAAGAATGAAAATCGCTTGCACTAGTGATTTCATATGATCATTGCACCTCTTCATTCACTGTAAACAAAACGAAATTAAATTTACTAATGATGCAAAAGAATGCAGCTGTTGGTGACAGGATATGTTGTTTTGATCAACGCTTCCTTTCATTTCAGTTAAAATTTTGAACATGGCTGTTTAAAAGCGATCGTCCTATAATTTTGTGATAGTTCAAGTACTTTAGGTTCTTTTTTTCCAAAGGACAGCTGTGTCATTATCTTGACAACTAATGTGTAGTAATGATGACTCTCAGGTCTTAAAAATTAGCTACTGAACTGTGTCAGAAAAGAGATCAATTAGCATGAAGTGATTTCTGACAAACACTTGTCAGTGGGCTTGTGATCACGTCTTAACAGATGGTAGCTTGAAAGGCTGGAACTATCTGAAGTGTGCTACTTCAGCTGATAGAACAGTGATAGGCAGCCAGTTCATTTTGGGCATTATAAGCCTGAATAAAGTACGCACAGCCACACTGGACTTTTCTAGTTGCTTTTCTGCTCTTTACTTGGTTTTCCATGCTCTGCAATCTGCTTAGCAATTTGAGCATCATCACAATAATTGTAATACATACTGCATACATGTGTATATGTAATAATGATGCAACATAATAACTAGATACACGCTCAAATGATAAAGTCAACTCTTTTTCTAATGGAATTGTTAAATATTTAGGAATTTTAAAAACATGTTGAAGGCCTTTCAGGGAAAAACGTTTCAGACAAAATACAGATTTTCTGATCAACACAGCAGATACTGGAGTACACTCGAAGGTCTGTGGTTTATAAAACAATAGAATATGTGACCCAGTGATCCCTAAAGACTGCAATCTATTAATCTAGATAAAATTTGTATGAATCTTGCTTAATTTTGTAGGTAGAATGGCATATATGTTTGCATTCATAGGTGTACACATTTCTGGATCCCAAAAAAACGTTAGTAACAAATGACCAGGATGAAAGTTAGTTTGTTGGGGTGGGGGCTTTTTTTTTTTTAAGTAAATAGTATATAATATGGAGCTTCTGGGAGACCAAAACCATTCACAAATTGGATCAAATTGAATTAACAGAACAGTTTGTATCAAAAAGGAGCTTTTCTTCCAAAATACCAAAACATATTTTGGTTACTTAGTGAAATGTTTTAATTCAAATATGACGATGCATTTCAACCTGTATATACTATCTTTAAATGATACACAAGTTAATATATAAAATAAAGATTAAGTAGTCTAAAATAAAGTATTATTTTTCTTTTGAATGAACTTTTTAGTTTTATCCAAACCAGTTTCTCCTCTGGTGGCCCTTTAAGTAGCTGGAAATCTTACCCTTCAAAAACAGGGCCTTATTTCTTTAAAAAATAAAAATTATAAATTTAGAAGTATTTGAAGCCACTGTATTTCTTTCCTTTGTACACATCACCACTCTGTAATGGTGTCTATAATGCAGAACAGATTTCCACTGAAATGGAAAATATATCTTGTCCAGCTAAAAAATAAAATCTAAGTTCTTGATGTTGTTTGTATGCTCTTTTTTTAGATAAGCCTTTTTTAGATATACCTTTTTTGTTTGTAGCAAAACAGAACACTGTGTGCTGATGAGAATCTGTTGCGATGTCTGCACAGTCAGGCTTCTTCACAAAATAACTAAAGAGTGTCCTTAAAATAAGACTACTGCTAATGAATTGTCCCCCTTGCTAGCTTTCCAATACAGGAAAAACACATAGAAAATATGCATCATTGCAAGCAGACATGCGTGAGTAAAAATCCCCAATGTGAAAAATAGTCTTAACTGTTTTAAACATGTGCAAAGCCAGTAATTTTGCAAGCTCCCCCTTACACATAATATTATGCAGGTAACACTACTGGATAGCAGGGTCTCCCCAGGCTCAATCCAGTTCACAGCTTTACCTACTGTGTACAGCCACTATCACTATGCAACAATGCCTACAGGAAATGCATAAGCGTCTCAAAACCATGGTGGATCGATCCTTACCACATCCTTGTGGGGCCCAGAAAATCTTATTTGCCCAGAAGACCTGATTTCCCAGACCATCAAACACTCATGCTCCACTGTCTCAACTAGTAGGGACTATGCTCAGGTAACCCCTGAGCAGCATTACAAGAAAACCAAATATTTTAAAACAGAGCATTAAAAGTTTACTTTTCAAGTTCTGTATACTTTATGTGACCATCTGCAACTAAAAAGAAGACAGAGACAGCTTCTAAGCTTCTGCATTCCTTAAAACTATGGGGATGTATGAATTGGTACTTTAGATTATACCCAAGGAGAATGGACAGCAAAATGGCAGATTAAATGCCCTGGTGGGAAATACAACGTAATGTTGATGGAAAGAAAACTGAGACACTCAAATGCATCAGTGGTTTTTGAATGAAATGTAGCCACTCAGCAAACCAACCTCAAAAAGCAGCATATCACCAAAAAGAATGTGTGTGTAAGGAACAGGACAGAAGACAACAGGCAAGTTAGCATGTTCTTACATACATGGAGGAGAAGACACTGAAATATTTGTGGCTTGCTCACCACATTTTTTAAAAATGAGGGGGAAACGGAAGAGATTCTTTCACTGTGTGACAAAAGTGAATTAAAGGAGAGATTTTGTACCAGGAGACTGAAATTGGGCCTGTCAATTCAAGCATTGAATTGTTTTTTACTGTTAAAATGTATGGCTTTTTCACATACATAATAGTGCACAATATTCTATGAGGAGTTGGTCCTATCTTCTGAAAGAAGACAGATTACTGTGATGATAAATATATTGTGGAAGAATTTACAGACAGATCCTGAGATACAGAATGTCACATTACTATTCTAACAGGAAGAGTTTTCATCCAGATTGTTTGGCTTTGTATTTCTTTTTCCATTTAGAAACAGAGACTGACCACTAAGAATTTGTTCTCCTGCTTCTTTTCACTAGCATAAATCATAATTGCTAGCCTTCAACATCAGCTGCTTTTGCATATTCCCGCAGAAAATACTGCATTTGGTATTTCTCCACTGAGAAGACAGATACAGAGGATGCCCGGGGTCACACCAATCTAATTCTCCAGATGCTGACCGGTGTCCTCAGTATACCAGATAGCACATGCCAGCTGTGCTGCAGCACCTGAGTCACGTCACAGCTGCTTACTAGTACAAAAGGAACATTAATAAATAATGGCAGCACAGCAGGTTTGATGGAAGGACAGAACTAAAGCAGTCAGTTTAGTTCAAATGCTTCTTATGCCATAAACCAGCATCCTCTCAGACAATGTGACACATGCTTTGTATTGAGTGTACAGCTCAGAGTACCTGTTTGTACAACTTTCTGTCTGTGGGAACTCGCAGCCTGGAGGCTGTTAATAGAGTTAATCAGGCCCATTTATTAACTAATTCTTAGAGCTTTCAAGGAGGCACATCCTGAATATTTCTAGGAAGTGACAGAGCCTGCAGCAGAATCAACACGAGTCCACATCCAGAGCTCTACAGCTCTTACCTGCAAAATGAGTGGTCAAAAAGGCACTCCCAATGTTTTCTGATCTTTCAGAAAGTGAAAAGCAAAGTAAGAGTGAGTGGGTTTTCTCCCATTCAGTCCCATTTCTGTAGCCAAATTGATATTCTCATCTCTGAATAAGTGACCCAATATTCAGCTGTTGTAAGCTATCGCGTCCCTTCCAACATTACTGAGACGATAGCATAAGCTAGCTGAGCCCCTCTGTATCTGTCCAGCCTTGTAGGTCAGTATAAAGCCTCCCCTCCAGGTAAGAAACCAACATTTTATGTTATTATCTCTATGCTAAAAGTACTGAGTCTTTATACATCTTACACTGTGGAAAAGTGCAAGGAACACATCAGTATTCCATACCACCATTCAGTACCATGACTTTCACAAGCTGGTCCTCATGACTGGGCCACTGCTTGTGGCCTTTTAGTTATGACTTCTGCAGGTACAGCAGAAAAATAAAACACCAACATGAGTGATGGTATCCCTGATGGCTACCACCCTAAGCTGTTAGAGGTCTGATAGTACAATTGGACCTTTGCGTTCTTGGTAAAGTTTGTCCAAAAGGAATCAAGTGACAAGACAGGGCTGGATATGTCTTTGGCCTGGTAGTATCTAGAGAGGTCAGCAGCAAAGGGCAGTTAATAACACAAAATAGTGGCACAGAGTAAATGGCAAATGCTATCACTGTTTTGCATAATACTTTGCGACACCCAAACAACATTTTCCATAGCAGGATGTTTCTTTTAAAATATTTCCCTTATGTTATAATCCAGAGGACCAAAACAATGGTTTACACCAGCTGTGAAGAAGTGAACAGACTGAGCTTTTTATGTTAGGCATTAGGAAAAAGGATTCTGACATCCTTTTGGAAATTGCCTGGGAGGAGGTGAGAAGTTTCCAGTATTAGATGTTTGTACGAAGAAACATCCAAGCATCTGTCACTAATGAAGTGGTTATAATGAGCTCATCTCTGAGCAGACAGCTGATGAGGCACAGTCCAACTTCTCATGATCCAGTGTGCTATTTTGTAAACTGAGTTTTGAAATACACTTCCAACATACTAACGCTTTTTCATCCTCTAAAAGGAGATTAAGATACACTTCAGCTGTGATCTGCAGGCCTCTGAGAGGAAAAAAATG
The DNA here is from genome assembly GCF_964289735.1 of Phaethon aethereus. Taxonomy (NCBI): domain Eukaryota; kingdom Metazoa; phylum Chordata; class Aves; order Phaethontiformes; family Phaethontidae; genus Phaethon; species Phaethon aethereus. The sequence goes on along the minus strand of NC_138589.1, from coordinate 8,933,802 downwards.
TCATATGTGCTTGACATATTGTGTAAGAGATCCCAGATTTGCTTGCGCTTGCTTTTTGTTGAACCAGCTTGGGATGTTAGTATTCCTTTGCAAAGAGCAGTTTTCCCCCTCTTTTCCTATCTGCTACTATGCACACGGAGCTGGCTGTTTCTCTGTCAATGCTGAACTAAAGCAGGTGGAAAGAAAAGCCTCAGTCCTCCTCAATGTAAGCAGCTCAGCTAGGTGCTGTAGTGATTTACAGGCATACTTACTTCCAGACAGCATAGAAGCATTGTAGGCTACGATTTTACCTTCAGGAATCCCAGGCCCCTGAGGCCAGTGGGAAAGCCTCGAGCAAGGAAGACATACCGTCAGTGGAAGAGGAACAAATCAGGGAACATTTAAATGCAGTGGACATACACATGTCCATGGGAGCTGATGGGAAGTACCCAAAAATGCTGAGGGAGCTGGCCATTGTCACTTTGAGGCCATGCTTGATTGTCTTTGAAGAGTCATGGTGATCAGGGAACATTTCAGGGAAGAAAGTAAATGTCAGTCCTATCTTCAAGAAGGACAAGAAGAAGGATGCAGGGAACTGCAAGCCAGTCAGGGTCCCTCCATGCCTGGGAAGGTGATAGAGCAAATAATTCTGGAAGCCATTTTCAAACATATGAAAGACAAGAAAGTGATTTGGAATAGTCAGCATTAGGAACAGGAAATCATACTTGACCAACCTGAAACAACAAGGAACTTACTAGCTTGATGGATGAGGGACCAGCACTGGATGTTTTTATCCTGACTTCAGCAAGGCATTCCAGCACTGTCTTTTATTATGAACTAGATACGCAGACTGTGGATCAAAAACTGATTGAACTGCCTGGGTCAAAGGGCTGCTGACAGCAATATGAAGTCCAGCTGGAGGAAGTCACTAGTGGTGTACCCCACGGATCGATAGTGGGGCCGACACTGTTTAACCTCTTCATTACTGACCCGGATGATGGGACAGAGTGCACCCTCAGCAAGTTTGCAGATGATACAAAACCAGGAGAAGTGGCTGATAGATGGAAATGCCCATGCCATCTCATTTTGTGCTTTAAGCAAAAAAATCTTCTCTGGCTGATACAAGGGCAACATTTAAACTAATACCAATATAAGAAAAAATTACTTGTATTGTTCAAGTCCTACAAAAATAATGAGATAAATGATTGAGTCCCAAACAGGATTCCAATTTAAGTTTACAATTTATTAAGCGAATAGAGGCAAGCAAACTGCGCTGGGTGCGCCGGGAGTCTCCGCTCCACCAAGACACACGCCGTACAGTTCCTGTTCTTGGTTTATATCCTGTCTGCTAATACATATTCATGAATAGGCGTGTCTTCTTCGGCGCATGCCCTCTTCTCCTTCTAGAGTCTTCTCGAATCTTCCTCAGCGTGCTCCCAGGATGACCCTAAACTTTATGCATGCACTTTACAAGTTTCTCTTTACACAATACTATGCGGTCAGTGGTCAAACTGGTTTGAGCTGATATACCAGCAAAGTAGTTTAAGTTTCTCCTGTAAAATAGAATTTTTGGTGGGAACGGCCGAACGGGTTACCCCTTTTTATGGTGCAGGAGAAATCCATAAAAGTACAGAAGGTTACACTTCATCACACAAATCAGATGAACATATTTCACAATAACAATATTAAAAATAATTATTAGATAGCTAAGGCTTTTAATTATTATATTTTAGCTCTTTTACTACTTCATTTCAGTCCCCCCCTCCTCTGATATCAGTGTTTGTTGAACAGGATAGATGTCATGCAATTTGAAATAAAGGGCAACTTAAAAGCAAAAATTGTTCCTTAGATAAAAAGCTCAGCCACGTACATGGTAGGACAGTGGTTCCATCTGTTGTCGGAACAAAGCTTTGGGGAAGCGAACAATAAAACCCCAATTAAAGCTGCATTAAAACACATGCAGTAGAGGGTGGCCTAATTCCCACAGCTCCCAGGCAGCATTGCCCTGGTATACTCAGCACCTGTCACAGGGAAGCGTGGATGTGCTCAGCTGGGTGGGAAGTGGCTGGCAGCATGGTGTTCTCAGGGGATGAAAAAAATTTCTTTGTCTTCATGATGCTGCTGATGAATAAAGGCTGACTGGCTAACAGCATGCCCATCTCCTATCTCATCTTTAACCTACTAAATATGCAGCTTTCTGCTAGACAGATAAGTACTCCAGCCCTCTCAATCTTGTCTATAAAAAGCATCTTTTACTAACTTCCCTCTATTGGTATCAAGTATTCTGCAACACTCATAACCGCACCACTAGCATGTGCTTGTCATTGATGTTTTTATTCCCGTATTATCTAACTCCATTCAGAGTAATACGGAGGTTCGTATGTTGTCAGTGGCAACAAGTATGTTAGTCAACAGCACCATGGTGCCCTGCATGGCACACTATCTCTTGTTTTCCTGATGAAGTCTGGAGGAGTGAACCTCTTTCAACAGGCACTGAAATACAGCAGATGATCTGAAAAGCCTTTGCAGGTATATTATCAACATGCTTCTAATAAATGTGCCAGTGAGAGATCAAACTTCTGACAAGACTGCAGACAGACTCCTCTCAAAGACTTCCAAAAAATGGCACAGTCCCAGTTCCCCATATATGGCTTCATAAAAAGGTGATGTTGTCCAGTTAGCCTAAATACTGTAGATACATGATATTTTCTTATACTCTACTCATGAAGTTATTCATCTCATCTTTCTGAGGTCCTGGACTTCTCTACAAATTACTTACAAAGTAAGAAGGCTCAGTCTGGCACCACTTCTCTCTTTTAAAGTGTCTCCTCTCTTTTAAAGTGTCTCCCTTCAAAATAGCTAGCTACCATGGTTCCTTGTTGTAAGCATAACAAGAAGTTTAACAGTGATTTCAGAGCCATGAACTTTGCATATAACTGAGAACTTAAAAATACAAATACCGGCTCAGAAACAGGAAACCATGCCCAAATTATTGCTTTGCATAGTTTGGTCATCTCATTTAGTTATATTCAACAGATACCTCATGATTCAAATTTTTAAACGCAGTCTAACACATCCTGTATGGTAACTCACTAGCTCCATCTGCAGTGATGTGTTGTAACATTTTAAATACATATTAACTTACTAGTTAATGTCAAATGCAAATGCGCTGCATCAGTTCATGTCTCTTATTACTACCTAAAATTGACCTCATGTTGCCTGTGTAACTACATAGCTTATCCAATTTCTATCCAAGAAGCTAAAGTAGCCAAAATCTCCACAGTTTACACAGTAAACAACAATTCAACAACCGTTAGAACATACCGCAAGTTCTTCAGCACTAATTTGTGATGATACATAATTGATCACAAGAACACTAAGAAACAGAATTTAATGAAAGACACAATGAATGCAGTGTACTACACAAGAACACTAAAAGGTTATGATTCTAATACAACCCAAGTTCTTTATCCCAAACCTCATTACTTATATTATCAGTCACAGCAGGAGAAAGCTTCAGTTAATACCTAGACCTTGCCTTTTACTTCAGTGACAACTGAATGTCCTCATGCCCATGATGTCCAAATACGCTTTTTACATATATAAAAAAGATTTAAAAATACATATATATAAAAATGCCAGCTGCTACTGTAGCTCTGTTTGTAGCCTGTGCAGAAAGCAGCATACCTGAATTCTGCATTTAACACTGCATTTTACAGTGGCCGCCTTATATTCAGTTCTTTGACTAGTCCACTTGATAAAGACCTGAAAAAAACCACTGTATGATTTCTTGTTTTATTTGTATCACTAATCACTGTCCAGCATTTTTGGAAGTGACCGTGATTGGATTTTAGGTGATTGGCCCTGGAGTCCTTGGCACCATCTAGCTGGCGGATGTCTTAATCTTTCTGACTTTGGCAATGCAACTTTGGGCTGGTGTTTCTGGCCTGCAGTTTCCTTTGTACAAAATACTCCTGGGTAATGGTGCAAAATATATCATGCAGTGAATCCAACTGTGTCCAGCACTGTGACTATTCCTGGAGTGAAGCAGATTAAGAAGCCAGCCTTACCTGGAAGAGGTAATCTCTGGGGGAAACAGCCATTTGCTGAGAAATGAGACATGTTTTTCAAATTTCTACTTAAAATAATAATGAAATTGTGATGACGTATAAATAAATACTAACGGGCTTTGTCCTCCAAGTCATTCAATGTGAGGAAAAAGAGTAGCCAGGACAGAAATTCACTATGTCATACACCATGTCACTCACAGCTTCTTCAGCTATGAGAGGGAGGGTATGCCTATGCTGCACATGACACTGCATTGCTGAGGCACTGCACTGCTGAGAAATCCAGTGCAGGTTGGTGGTAGGCTACTGGAAGCTGTGTAGAAATGAAAGGATGGAGTTCTATAGCTAAAAAAGTCCATCACCATACCTAGACTGCTTCTCACCTAACATACTTGCAGTACGGACATGCACAGTCACTTTTTTTTTTTCCTTCTCTTCTTTTCCCCAGATCAGATCCTTTATTATTGAGTGCTCCATGTAGGTTAGAAACAAACAGCAGCAGAAGCAACACTTGTATTTTTAAGTGGGATCCTGATCTCGTTGGCTTATCAGGGGATAGAAGTAGATCCTTCAGAACATGAATGTTTTGTTGGAACCCAAACAGATGGGAGACACACAGACTACTGAAGTAGCAGCTGGAAAAGGCAGCTGGTTCATTTAAAGCAGGCAGCAACCCTGCTTGTTTTTAGGGACTCTTGTTAGCAAACTGGAACTGGAATGGAGACTGCTCAGGATTTGGTCATGAATGTGCTATTCTGCCGCCTCTGCAGCTGAAAAGAGCACAGGCTCTTCAGGGAGCATCTGTCCTGACTCTAGCTTAGGAGCAAAGTTTGTGCAAGATTTTGAATAAGAAAACAAAGCTCCTGTCAACATATCAAATGATGAGAGCAAATTAAAAGCAAAGTCTATGGCCATAGGGAACAAAACCCCCCTTATTTTTCTTAGTTTCATGTCACAGAAGACTAAGGGGAAAAATATTTTAAGATGACACCCTCTGGTTCGCTTTATTACCACTGACCTCCTGCTTGCCAAGAATCCCAGTCATGGTGCATCTTTGCTTTTATGAAAAGTTCTCATGCAGACACAATCTTTGCATGATGACTAAAGAAGGGAATCCTAGGAGAAAAAAAAACCACAAACAAAACAAAAGAAAAGGTGCCGAACAGCCACACAGGCAGCTTCCATAGATGTATTTCATAGGGAGGCGATGAAAGCTTTTTCTTATGGAGTAGATTCTGCTTATCTTATAACTCTTACTGTTTAAGCATTCCTGTTTAAGGCTGAACTCTAAAAGGTGGCCCACAGCCTGAACAGACACATCAGAGCTTGACTCTAATGGTAAGCTGCCCTTGAAAACCTACCCACATGATGAAGAGAATCTAACACAGGAAAAATTGACAATAATAGCTATTATTAACAATTGCAGTATCATTCATCATTTACCATAGTGTCACCTCTCAAAAAAACCAGCATGGTCTTAATCATGATCAGTGTAGGGGCAAAAATCTTTGAGTATTTTTTGTCAGGTTAAGTCCTTACTGAACTCACTGGTGAAAAGTTCACTAGTAAGATAGAGCAGACAAGGGCAATTGGAAATTGATGGTGGAATACTTAAAAATAGCATATTCTAGTAGACATGTGGGGAGAAAAAAGAGGAACATTTCAAGTAAAGAGAGCATTGTTATACCTTTTTCACCTTGAAATTTTCCAAAACATGGTTCACCCTGTCCAAAGAATAAATAAGGTTATTGCTGTGTCAGACAAATGCCTCTGAAGGGATATCTGATGGAAGAAAATCCATTAATCTCTATGATGAGATGACAAGTTCATCACATAGCTGTAAGTGCAGCGCCTGTACTTCCACTCATTTTCAATTTTATTCTCTGTACAAATAATAAAAGCTGAACTCATCATCAAAGGACAGTAGTAATACCTTCTGCAATCTACCATAAAAGCTAGTTTTCTTACATTGCTCTAAGAAAAATATTCCAGAAGCAGAGAAAATAAGGCAGATTCCTCAAAAAAATCAAGACGCGCGTTATCTTCAGCGTTAAATTATCCCTCCACACCTAGACTGTATTTATAAAGTATGAATTCAGCACAGCATGGGTGTATTATTTAACTGTTTGTAACTTAAATCCATTATCTCCATGTAAATCAATGTATACCTAAAGTATTTTGTCAAATAGGGGCTAAATATTTTATTGAACTGGGACCTGAGTATGACTACAGGAAGTCCAGATAGGCTTTCTAAAGCCTTAATATTTCAATATGAGATCACCTAGATTTTGCAGAGAAACAAGGTATAGAAAATGTCATCCTATTACTGAAGGGATGTCTCTGCAAATAAAAAGAAGTGTATAAGGTCAGGAATTAATTCAGGTTTTTTTGAACAGAAGTGCAGGAGAGGTCATCCACAATGTGGAATACAGAAAAAAAAATTAAGAAACTGGGAAAAGAATGGAGAGCAAGAGGAAAAAGGGCTTGCTAATTTTTTATTAGTATCACAAACAACATTCACATCTTTCCCAGAAAAATGCACTCTTCTGTACATACATGCAGAACGTACAATTGTGCTATCCCTGTATGCGGCTGACACTTCATCTTTCATGCTTGTGTACCAGATGCTGCATTTATGTGGATGTGCCCATTATCTGTGTCACAGCAAGCTCCAGAATTTGTCATATCAGTGCACTCGGCATCCAATATGAACAACTGTGGATTTTAACCTTCTTCATAATGAAGAATTCAGTAGTTTCTAACCATACCAAACTGGTAAGATTTGTTCAGAATTTTGTAAGTTTCTTCTACGTAATTTTAAACAATGGTTTAACTGTGGTAGAGTAATTTGGAAAATCTATGAGGCAGATATGTCTCCATTTCTCTGCTACTATAAATTGCACATTCCAAGTGTTCCATAATTTTTCTGGTGATTTGTTTTGTCCAGGAAATATTTATATAGCTACAGAAATGTAAACAGAACAACAAAATACCTTACCTACTTGATTTCTATTTATTTTGCCCTTAACTTAAAATGAGGTTGACTACTAGAATAAATGTGAATGTTATCTTAAGAGACTTTATAACACACAGCAAAGAAAGCTAAATGCAGGAATTTGATCTATGACTAAACTAGATGCAGATGAGTTTCCCATTACTTAATACACCTAGTAATTACAGTAATTACTTCTTGTTCCTAGTCATCATGAACCTTATCAAGACAGGTCACACTTTGAAAAGAAAAATCAATATAGATTTGACTTTTATATGGCTCTGGATACAGTTGCAGCCAAAAGAAAACCAGCCTTGCAACAACCAGGACCCTGAGATTATATACCCAGGCAAATCAAAGTCCCTGTTCTCCATTTGCAGACTAGGCCTCCATTTAGGTATGCACAGACAGGTTCCCACTCCAACTCAGAGCCTGCTACATCAGTGGGAGTGTCTGTCCAACATAATAGCACAAAATCCATGGAACATTATCCCCCAGTCTCCTGAAAGGCATTTCTTCGCTCCCCAAGTTATACTTGGGCCAAGTGTGTTTTCGTCTTCTCCGCTCTTCAGATTCCTTCCAGCTACCAGAGAGGCTGGCAGTGCCCCTCTTCCTGGTAAAGAGCACTAGCCATGGCAACAGTCAGGGCCTATCCTGCTCTGACTGAAGGCCATATAATTTCCCAGGAATATATGCCTCACACTACAAACAGCTGAGAAGATGCCTATCAAGTTTAAAGACCTCAAATCTGCACTGCACTGAGATATGAAACTCAGAGATGACTGCAGCAAACCACAGATTAATTTGTTGTCCTGTGTTAAGACAGGTTGTTAAGCTTCTCACTACCACCATGGCCATGCACCAGTCACATCAAGTTCTTAACAAATTACAACAGATGACAACACAATACAGACAATAAAAAGCACAGTGTAAATCTCTGATCATCAGGCATCTTGATCCATCTGAAAGTCCGACTGTGCTTTTCTAAAGACTTGAACACAGAACCAGAAAGAAGACTTAAAATCCAAGCACTTTTTTTCCTCCAGCTAGATGTATCCACTTCTAAATTATATTCCTTCTCTTCTCCACTCTGGTATGCCATATCCTCACCCGTCTGGGAAGTTACCTGAACACTCCAAGTGCCACTGCCTAACTGCACTTCCCAGTATCCTGGAAGAACCATTAATGGAAAGGCATGCCCCCGGAGTTGGCCTAAGAACACAATACTGCAAAGGCTCGGGTCATGGAATAGTCCCTCCACATTTCATAGAACCACAGTGTATGTGCCCCAACCATGACTGTGCATGATACTCTATGAAATTCGCTGGCACATAAGCTGGCAGGAGAGGGAGCAACATTTCCAAAATCTTGTTGCTAAATTCCCAGTTTTGACTTTTCATTGTCAAGTAATTTGTGTTGCCTGGATTGTACATCACAGAGGGGCAGCCTGAAGAAATGTTGCATCCCTACTGTGCCTAATTAGCAAACCAGCACTTGAACTTTGTTTGGCTCAGATGCGACTGAATAGGTTGGAGTTTAAGGAGGTAAGAACCCAAAGCATATGTTTGTATCTTAGTTTTATGGCTTTTATTTTCCCAAGAACATGTGCTCAACTTTTAGTTATCCTTTCAACTTCAAAAGCTTATCTCAACAGGCAAATGGAAGCAGTGCTATTTCAACCATGTAATTTTGTCTGAGGATATTAAAACAGATGTCCACTAAGTTGGCATAATTATGTAAATTGTCCAGGAAAGAGTATATAGAGGACTCCATTGCCAAGGAGACAGAGATACATTAAATTTCCATTCATTCTATTAATACTCAGGACCTCATTCTGCAGAAGTTGCTTAAGTGCACACACTACATAAATTAAAAAAAAAATCGAATTTTTAATCTTATTTTTAAAAGATAAAAACTTAATAAATGTATGAACAAGTGAGTAATATACAAGTTGATTCCAAAGAATCTACCCTGTTTCCCATGAGTGTTCTTTTTCATTTCATTCACTGGAATTATGTTCTTAATGTACAATCTAGTAGGTAAAGATTTTACTGCATTGTCAGGGAGCTGTTTCTTACACTAAGAGTTATTAAGGATTATTTGTATCCTGTTTTAGATGAGTTAGGCTCCAAAATTTAGTACCACAGATTTCTTATCATCCTTCTTACAAGCACGATTGAAAATTAAATTTGATGAACCCACACCATGTCAAGAGTCCCATCAGATAGACATGGATGAGTGAGTATTCACAGTAACTTCAGGCATCTAACTGAAGTTCCAGGTCACTGTATAGGCCTTTGGGAAACACAGACCCCAAACGCTGGTGTCTTGATTAACCTTGGAAGGCACCTAATTTATAAACTCAGTCAGCAGAACTTGGTAATTTACAGCAATGACCCTGGAGAGCAACAAATGAAGAGACATATGTAATTCAGTGACAACTTAGACTGGGATGTAAAGCTGTGTGAAGAAAACAGAAAATTCTCATTGATTTTTATAAATCCTAGATCACTTTCTTCTTCTGACCATCTCTTAAATATTTAATGATCAGCATCAGACAAATACTCCACTCAAATCTGGGTTTTGACTCTCACAGACTGCCTACACAGGTTGTTGTGATGATGATTTGAATGCTATGAATATGCAGAGCAATGTCACAAGCTGTTTTATATGAGTCAGACATAAATGCATGCACATTGAAAGGTAAATCCTTGAATTTATTGGCTGAAAGGTCAAAAATTTTGTGAAAGGCTTAGGAAAAAAGGATGAAGTCACTTGGCACGTGGAAGGAAGTATAAATGAAATTAAGAGTTAAAACAAAATGTTAATATTAACAGCTGAAGGAAGATAAAAGGTGATGGAATTCCCATTTTTGAATTGGCACTGAGGACTGGTTCAATGATTATAAAATTCAGTGCAAATATAAGAACAAGATAATCTCCCTTGACAATAATTACCAGGTCCTCATATTAGCAGGAAAAGGGCATTTTTATTATTACAGATGTGTGTAGAAGAAAGATTATTACCCATTAAAGTCCCCTATTATTCTGCTGTCAGTTACCCTCTGTTAACAAAGTCTTCATGATTTGACAACTCATTCCTTAATTGTCACCCCATGCTAGCCTCTAGTTCACAGCCACACTGTGAGCTGAGCTTTCATATATTATACATATTACGTACTGAGTTTTCCAAGCTTTCACCTTTGATATGATCTTTATCTCTCTAAATGACATTCTCCTACACAACCAGCACATGGCTTCAAAGAATGCTTTGTGGAGTGATAAATTACACTCTTTTCTTTTGACAATGGAAGAGTATCCTTATGATCAAGCATTTCTCTGCTATACAATCCTGAAGATTGTAAGTCTCCTGTGAGAGACATGTCAACTCTAACACTTGGCATTAAGAGGTCTTTAATGCTAATTATGCTGCTGCTCCTCAACTCTCTCTCAAGAGTAGTTTTTAAGATTCCATAGATACCAGCTTTGTAGTTCTGTTTATTTTTTCCCCTTCAGAAAATTATATGGTATTTATTCCCTCAAGAAGAGACTGTTTATACCTAGAAAGCTGTACAACTACATTTATGTGTTGTAATGCTTCTTATGCCATGTAATGTCTCTTAGATGCTAGGCTCCCTGTGTGATATTCACAGCACTTGTTCGGTTGTTATATTCTGTGTGTGGCATTTTAAGAAAAGATTCACAAACATTCAGCTCACTAAGAGGGAAGCCAGCAAAGCTAGCCAAAATCTGAAAGAAACAGATTTTAATTACTTATTTTCTCAATTTTAGGGGGCAAATTCTTGTTTACAAGGAGTCATGCATATGCTTGGGAAAAAAATCAGCAGGGGTTATATTTCAAAAAACAAAGCACATGTCCAAATAAGCAGGTTGCAACGCATATTCCCCTCTTCCCCCACTCTTCCTGCAATAGCTGTCATCAGAGCCCTTCTCTAGTGATGTGGAGAACTCAGGTTCAGTTTTCTCCTTGGTCTTTTAGCTTCTATCCTCAAACACATATGCATGAAGAGATGACTAAACGGTTCTACCCCTGTCACATCACAGGCAAGTATAATGTAGGAAACACCAGTCTAAAGCCCTTTGTGATATAATCGTTTCACCTGTATAAAGATCTTAGTACAGCAACATAAATAAAGATCCTCCACAAGTTAAGATATAGATACAGTCCAAAGTGACAAAAGAGTAAGGGAGAGCTGTTGAATATGCATGACTGTTATCTGAGGTCAAAGTCTCACAGGACTAGCATGCTATTAAACATCTTCCTCAAATACTTGGCCTTTTCAAATTTCAACAGTCATTTTAGCCAAGGTCTGATGTCAGTCCAGATCTGCGCACTGCCTTTCAACACAAATGGCTAATTCTGATATCCTCTGTTGAATTTTACAAAATACTTCTGATATCCCTTCCTCCAACATCCCAGGTATCTCAGTTTACCACATTATGAATGTGTGTTTTCAGGATTGAAGAAATTGATTTATTATTTAATCTTGTATCATCCTGCTAGATGCAGGCTGCTATCAACAGTGAGCCCCTAATTATGTTTCCCTTTGATGCAAGTATTCATCAGCTGGCTCTGGTTATGATCAAGGCTGAGATTCTGAAAACCAAGGGCTAACACAAAAACATCCAAATCAGATCAGGCCCAAGGACTTAAATCATTTCTCCCACAGAAACCTTTGCTGGGAAAAGAGCATGAAAACAAAGCAATCTTACAATGAAACTTCCCCAGAACACTCTCCCAGTCTCCAAGGATTTGCAGCACAGGGAATTCTTGAGAATGAAGTTGCATCTTTGTGTTTAATTACCCTCAATGGATACATTCGTGGACAGAAAACCCAACTGCTTTTTGAATTAATGGAAACTTTCGCTATCCACTATGCTCAGTGACAAAAAGCTCCATAATCTGTATGTTGTGAGAGGAAATGCCAACTTGTGTGGCATTAACTTAATATATTGGTAAACTTCATTGTACTTTTCGCCCTTTTACTTCATGCCGCTGAACACAACCTGAACATCACAGGACTTACCACAAATTGAAGAGTTCATTAATTTCTGCACTATGTATGGCTCAAAGGGCTAAGACGTGTGCTTCTGTCAGTACAGACCAGTGGTTTATGTTTGGCTTTAATAAAAACATTGGCCCTCTTTCTATGATTATAACAAAGGTAAAAACTAAAAGTTCAGGAAAATAAGAGCTCTAAGATCAGTCAATTGCTGAATCTTCTATGACTCCAGTACAAGGTTGAGACAGATGTTTGGCAAGGAGCAAAGGCTTAACCTTTGTAAAAATGTATTAGCCATCTTGCCTGCATTTAAGGTTAGGAAGAAGGAGGCCTAAGTCACTCTGTGCGGGTCTGTATTCTGCATGTTTCACAAGCTTACAAGGTGCACAGGTATCAGTATGCAGGTGCCCACAGCTGAAGTTTGGTTTCGGTGAGGTATTTCTTTTTTTTTTTTTTTTTTTTTAATCAATAAGGGTAAGTCTATGCTTTCGTAAATAAACGGTTGAAAAAAGTGGTTTATTCATGGATCTTGCATGACCCTCCTAGCTAGATTAAGGTCAAAAACTGGATAGGGCCAATAGGATAAGCCATTTCACTATGGATTAGGCTACAGAAGAGATTGAAGTTGTTTTCCAAAGCTGAAAGTATGAACTGAACTCCTGGTTCCATTAAGATTTCCATGCAGCTAGTGTGGGTGGACTCTGACAGCTCAATGCACCATACTGATTCTCCCCTTTGAATGTGCACAGGGAGCAACAGAGTGCTACAGAGCATCAGGTAACTACTGCTCTTTTGCAGCAAACCAGTTGTATTGGATTTGGTAATGGGAAGAATACAAAGAGCCCCTATAACAAAGGCAGAAAAACCTTCTGAATCCATGCTGTGTTTTTTATCAGACAGATGAATTCCCTAGAAATGTCATTTCAAAGCAATACCAGATTATCTTCTCTAAGAAGTAAAAAATTGAATGAGTTCACACTGGCAATATGACATTTATTTTACTGAAAGGAAGTGCATTAGTACCTACAAATCAATTCCTTGCAAGATGTAGGCCCTGAACAAACACCTCCTTAGATATTCACAGCAATCAATGTACTGTTTTCCAAGTCCCAAACCAGGCATCTGAAGCCCAGCTTGTAGCTTCCCTTCTGTTCTGACTAAAGTACAGTTACACTCAAGTATAAGAACTGGTTCTCCATTTGAGTGTGGGGACTGTGAGAATATTTGTACATTTACTGCACTTTCCTGTGTTCCACTGGCTTTCTATATGTTGCTCGTCAGCATATGAGATGCACAGGTAACAATCCTGTGTCTATAGAAGACAGAAGGAGTCTGACTAGAGAGTCCAGAGTTGAATGCTCCTTCAGGCTATTTGCTGAGGAAAGCAGAATTTTGGAGACTATAGGAGCAACATCCCCCAGAAAGTATCTTTTAAAAATTAATCCCTCCTTCCACTCTCTACCCTGTCTGAAGAGAATTTCCAAAGATGGTATTCAGGTCAGAGATGGCATTCAGATGCAAGAATTTTTCTGCAGAAAACTCTTCTTTCTTTCCTTTCTTAGTTCCATGCTTGAGACTTAATTAGCAATTTCATCCTGTTTCTTTTTTCGTTAAAGTACTTATAAAAATTTTGAAATGAAAACTCCCTTTCAAATTGAGAAGCTTAAACACATCATTAAAACATAATGCTCTCTAAACCTAACATTCCAACATAGAAAGCAATTCCCTACTTTTTTGGTCCAAACTTTATGTCAAATATTGACAGACTCTGTCCTGAACAAGTAAATTCTGCCCTTATGCCAACTGAATTTTTAATGAAATTCACATTTACCAAAATAAATTCATCCAATTGTGCTCAGTACACAGATTTCCTAGTATGGGAAATCATTGAAAAAACAGATTCGGATTTGCTTATCTTTTTCTCTATAACACACAGTGCTTTTAACGTCTGCTACGTTAAACTTTAGATAGGAATGTGATATTTCACTAGCACATAAACGAGCACAAAACTTCAAGCATATGAGGAGTGTCAATAACTTATTTAAAAGGAAATGTTTGTTGGGTTTTTGGCTGCTTTTTTTTAAGAATGATTAAGGGCTATCATTTCCTTTTAATGGTCCATAATTGGTTATTTCACTCCCACTGACACTAATGGGAACAGCCTGCTTAATCACTGCATGCAAAGATGAATATATTTGAACATGTGGTGGGCGGAAGCTGCCTTACCTATTGAGTTTAACTATAAACAGAAAAAGGATATGAAATCTATTGTTCTGCTGACATTGTTTTATGAATCTCTCTAACAATATGACTTCTTAAAGCTTTTGCTTGTAGAATATATTTTCAAAAGCAGACTTTTATGTACCCTGTCCCATGCAAGAATATTGAGACACACAAAATCTGAGTGATTTTCTATGACCTCCAGTTTACAAGTTTATGGCAGAACCAAGAACAGAACAGAGGTTTCTGCCTCCTATTTCTGTGCTGCAGTGTTGCCTCTGCAATTAGTTAGAACTGATCCTTTTGTGCTTTCCAGAAAAATACACAGTTAGGGGCTGACTCAAGTACGTTGAAGTCAATGGAATTCTGTTTGGCTCAGTGGCTTTTGGACCACCTCATCTATATTTCATGCAGCTACACCTCTTTCATAAATTGTTGATTTACAGCTACAAAAACTGCCTACATACATGCCATTGGGAGAATGTGTATACTGCAGTGTGCATACTGTTGAGGTTTCTTTTCTCTTGGTAGTGATCCTAGCCAGGACACCATTGTATACTGAGTCGTCAGGGATCCACAAGACAGTTAACGTGAGCAGGCCCAAACCTGAGCTGTGCTGTGGGAACAGCTTAGCCTCCAGGCCTGTGCCGGCCACACAATTTCCTCAGTCACAGGATCACCTCAGCCGGCTCATTCTAACAGAGGAGCCTGCAGGCAGCTCCGCTGGGTACTGGCAATTTCACCACCCATGTGCCTCAGCTTTATCTAAAAGTGCAGCCAGGAGTTCTTATGTGAACTTCCCTTTTGTTTGACAGTAGAGGTTATGAATAGCATTGTTTTCTTGTAAAAAAATCATATAATAGCTCAGATGACCCAAACGGAGGAGCTTCTCTTTGCAGACAAGATCTGCGCAGCGTGCCGTGGGAAAATCCACCCAGTGTCTGTCTGATGCTGTACAAACGTGGGGTTTCCAGCATCTCGTAAGAGTTACTATCTATATTCCACTTTTTATTCTATCTTATTAAAACATCTATTTTATTAAGCCAATTGTTGTTGGGTCTTTCTTATGGAGACGCAGAAAGAAACCTGCTGACTGTTTCTTCCTTTCTCACCTCACAAAAGGTAACAATAGGAAATCTTGGGGTTTGGTATCAATAATTTGGACCAGTAACCTACTTCCTTCGCCTGCAGATGTTGTACATGTTGTACAACTAGTAACCTGATTTACAGTGTCATTTCCTGTAAAGACTTTGACCATCATTTTGCATCAAGGGCTTTTGCTTAAGGTTTCCCACTGATTGTAGAGATAATATGATCTGCTCAAACTGCTTATGCAGTCTTAGAAATCTCTGCCACAGGTTTCTGTTTCTTGCCATGTTGCCAAACTATTGAATACGCTTTAGCTTATTTCTGCCTTAAATAAATGACTTTTTTCACTGAAAAATAAGTATACCATAAGGACCACATCTTAAACTAACGATACAAAAGATTAAACCTTTAGTTGAAGTTATGCAGATTAGCAATAATCTCCTGCCAAACATAATATTGAGGATGAATCACTGTCCCAACTCAATTCACAGTAGAAATGGTGTATAGAAGGGTAGTCTCACAAAGATGCTGTATCTCAGATAAAATATTCACAGTTAACACCTCCAGCACAAGCATTTTGACAATGACCCATTCTCCATATGCTCATCTACTTCTGCCTTTTTAAAGATCTCCGTTCCTTTTTTCTAATTTTGGTTCTTTTATTTAATTATTTTACCTTTTCCCCAGTTGGCTTTTTCTTAGTTTTGATCTGTTATATTTGAGATATGTCTAACCTAACAAGAAAACATCTTTAAAGTGTCCTGTCTAGTTGTGGGGTTTTTACTTTTTCCAAGTTAAGTTGTCAATTATCACATAGTAAGTCACAGCACTTACTTAGTTTCATTAAATGCATTGTTTTTTCTTACATGAATACCCTTCTTCATTTCACTTTTTCTTCTTATTGAGAAGAAGCCTGAGGGGTACATTAAATGGGGAAGCCTAGTCCTAAAGTTGATCCTGAGAGGATTAGGTCTGTACAGTCCTCAGCCCCATACTGTTGAAAGAGAGTTGGTCTCGTGAATTCATAGACTTGCAGTCAGAAACACAGCTTCTTCATTTTGTCAGAAATACATCTACCTTGCCATCATGAAACACCCTTGGGAATCAGTGTGGGATAGTCTGCTGTCAGAGTGGGCACTTGAAGCCTGTTTTCATTTGTGTTACCTTGTTTCTGCTGTTGAATGTCTTTTTCTCAGTAGTCTGTTACATTCTGTGCTTTCTTCTCTTAGGAGCTCATGAAGTCAATAGCAGGCAGCATCTTTTTCATATCCAAATCCATCTTTTGTGGTCCTCTCATATCCAAATTCATCTTTTGTGGTCCTCTGAATTCTGACTCATTGTTTCAAAGAAAAAATGCAAACAAGCTAATCCTGGTGAGGGTTCAGCAAAGCACAGAAATATGAAGAGGAAGAGGCTAAGGGGTATCTAATTACACTCTTCTACTATCTAAGGACTAATTAGAGAGACGGAGTCACACTGTTCTTAAGGTTGCACCACAAAAGGACAAGAGACAAGCGTATTTTATAATCCAGTTATATACACTAGCTGCAGCAAGGGAAATTTGCATTAGATATAAGGAACCTTTTTTTACTGCAGAGGTGGTCAAGCACTGGAACAAGCCCAGACAGACTGCAGAATCTTCATCCTTGGAGCCATTCAAAAGTCAGCTGGACAGGACCCCTAGCAACTTGATCTAACTCCAAAATTGACCCTGTTTTGTGGTACATAGACCAGACAACCTCCAGAGGTCTCTTCCAACCTAAATCATTCTATGACATTGTTTGTCTTCAATTTTCTGAGTGCTTTAATATTTGGTTCCCTCAGCAATGCGCTAAACACATCATTGTCAGTTCTGCAAAGAAGCACACAAACTTTACCAATCCCAGAAAAGACCTGGATCCCTTCATTATCTTCTTTTCTTTGTGAAAACTAAAGCCCAAATAACCAACAGGTTGCCTCCTGTCTGCAAGCTAAAATTCAAAAATATTAACTAGAACTGTGATGCTGCTATATCCCTTTAAGTCAAACTGCATTTACAAATCTAGTGACCAACTACTTTTGTATATGGGTACATAAATGTTACAGCATCACAGGTGACACTGAGAAAACCAGTGACAGCAAAAATGTATTATGAACCAAATTCTCTACCAACAGTCTAACTGACATTGATATATCAGCAGGAGAATTTGCTCTTAGGTTTTTGTCATTCAGCCTTTAAACATCTCTATATGCGTTTAACAGACAAGATGCAGGACCACTGCAGAGATGTACAATTATAGAAAATAAGGCTGGAAGGGAGTCTGGGAGACAATTCCCTCTCCAAGGCATGTTCAGTCATTTCTACAACATTCTTAACAGATTTCTGCTGAAACTATTTTGGATCTCTACCGATGGAGATTCCACAGTAGTTTCAGGCAGTCTATTTCAATTTTTCACTACCACTAGACTATCGTTTTCTTAATTTCCTCTTCATTTAAGACCACTATTTCTGCCCTATAAACTATGGACATGAAGAACAGTCATCTCTTCTTCCCACAAACCACCTTTTATTTAAAGACTAGTAAGTATGTGTTTGACCAATAAAGTTGAAGATGTAAAAACACAAAATGAGTCATACAGTCTTCTATACTTTACTAAACTGACAAAGGCTCTGACAAAATTCTGAAGTTTTCCAACCTTTCTCCAATCCAAAATGAAAATAAATCTTGAAAACACAAAGTTTCATTCCAAATGGACATCCAAGTTCCTATCTACCCCTATAGTAAGTATAAGGTAACAAAGACACAATCCTAAATAATAAAATCCCCATGCAAGTCCAGAAATTATGCATTACTACTCCCTTGAGTATATAAATGCATAACAGAATGACAAGCTACACTTTGCATGCATGTCAACTCTGCTGTACTGTAAATTTCCAATATAACCCTGACCATGACACAACTACAGTAACAGCCTAACAGATATACCCTGATAAAGAAGCTCTGTAATATTTAAAGGTGGGAGGAAGACAAATAAGCCTAAATATAATACAAGCAGGCATTTGTTGAGTTTCTGCATAAAGAAAGAAAGAATGCATAGAAGTGACATTTGAAATAAAGGAAATTTGAGTTCCTCCCTTTTTCCTATAAGAATTTATACCCCACCAATAACAGAAGGAAACAAAAAGGTATCTGCTAGTATCAGAACAATCTGAATTTTATTACAAAGCCTATGTGACTGTAACTGGGTCACTGATTGGTAACAATGATGAGCCATGCTCCTCCCCTAAATTCATCTTCTGCTGGCAACACATTCATATTTGCTTGAAATTTCACATCCTGCCATTGAAGCAAATAGGCATTAACTTCCCAAAGAGGCATGGGCATTAAGGTCACAGTGTTGAGGACTGCTACCCCAGTTAAGAATGAAAAATGGACAGCCCTAAGGAAAAAATTAACCCTAACTCATTCTCAAAGCTGCAAACACCTCAACAGATACTGACACAGCTTCAGCTACTACTGATAGAGATAAAATGCAAGTTTAGAGATGCTGGGGAGAATATTCTAAATTTGTGCTTGTTATCAGCTTGCCATGGAAATTCCTTCCTGGCTCTGGTCAGAGGGAGATGCAGAGAGCAAATACGCTTCCAGCTTATTCCTGGGGAATGCCATCTACTGGTGGAAAAGAAGGTATAGAGCAAATGCATCCACATGCCAGAAACAGTTTTCCTAGGACTTCAGTATCACTCTATCTAGAAATATTGTTGCAGATTAGCAGGATTATATAGCTGTACATTATCAGTGCAAATGAAAGAGGCAATGGGCTGGGGGAAAAGGAACTTTTCCAAGGTTTAAGGAAGAAAGAACTAAGAATGAGAAATAAGCCCCAGTCTGGGCACATCTGATTTGTGCAATGTCCTTGCACCAATACATTGTTAGGAGATATTTTTTGGCAGTCTGTCCAGCTCTCATTGAGTGCAACCAAAAAAACATTCAGTCCTCTGTAATGTACTTGCATCCAAGAAACAAAATGGTGATGACATCCTTTGATGCTGCCAACATAAATGAAACTGCCTAATCAAAATACTGATGCATCAAGTAGCCAGGATGGGAAGGATATGAATGCCAAATATGTTGCACTGCTGAACTGGTAATATAGGGTACTAGTAATAATAGGTGAAACTGCTGAATGTATCCAGAAGGATCAAAAGGAATTAAAATTATTTGCAGTGTCTATTATATATTTCATTATGATGCTTCTCAATGCTAATATAATTTTGGTGTAACTTTAAGGCAATTGCCTACAGGATAACTATTGCTGGTACCTTACTGCAGGCTAATTATCCAAGTCCATTAGTTAAATCATATTTCAAATCTCTCATCTATATTCATCAAAATCACAAGTCTTACTTCTTGAAAATAGTTATTAAAACAATAAAGCCGCACATAGAGGGGATCTCAGGCTCATGGTATTTGGATGAATTCATATAGAGTGTGACATGGCAATTGTGACATCACCTGAAGTGCAGAACACAGTGCAGAACCGAATCATCCTGGCCTGGCCTCTCCCTGATACTGCATTCTTGTTTACATGTAAGAACAACAGGACTTCATTAAGCAGCAAATCGCACTTGAAGTGGACAGAAACCAGTTTATTGATGTCTGAACTGGTGACGACGCAGTTCATCGAGAACTGAGGGGATAGCAGTCTGCTTGTTTTGTGCTATTAAGGAAGTAGTACATCACCTTTAAGCTCTAGCCCTGCCTTTACAACAGCCTTAAAACCAGGCTGAGCTAACTATAGCCAGCTGTTGGTACTGATACCTACACCAAACCTTACCATCCCACAAGCCTCATTACGCGCAGGACTGAATTCTAGTGAATGTTTCTTTAGTGAAGAAAAGAAAATCAGTAGATGGTAGGCAACACTGTGTACTCTGAAGTAGATGCCACTGGCACAGATCAAATAGGTGTTTTTTCTCTACATGTGCAGGAACAAGAAGAATTATTTTAAAATATTAATTGCATCATATGCATAGAGACATCTACACAACATTAAACAAAACAAAAGGAATCGGTATGCAAGCAAAACCCTGACTGGCAAAGGGTATAAGGTTAATAGGAGTAGATCATAGCAGAATTTAGTTTTCCCCATTCATTTAACTAGGATCAGATCAGTCTGACAGCATAAATCGATTTACCGTTGATAAAGCCATGTATACATTCTCTCAGACAGTATAAAAATCATTCCTCTTTTCCAGGCCAAGGGAGCTTTTTGTCTGTCAAATACCAATCACTCATAGTGAGACAACAGTTGACAACAACCTATAAATATTAAATGGGGCTATTAGCAAGTAAGGATTTTGTCAGAAATTTGCAAAACTACTAGTGAATAGTTTCCTTTACATAAGTGAAAGTTCCAGCTGTGGTATGCTTTCATACACTTCACTGTAAATGTGTGACAATTGCCCTTCAGTTCAATACAGAGCAAAGCTTCAGTAAAGCTTTGGTACTAGCCAGGTTATGGCATACCACGAGTTATCCTGTATGTGAAATCCTAGGACTTAAAGTATCTTTAAAAAGAACAAGCAGAGGAAGAAACATTATGTACAGTATGTTATTTGGTAAAAGACACAACAATTTAGCTTTTGATTCAGGCAAAGATCCAATGTAAGTGTTCTTACTATCTTACTTAATTGTACTTCAAAGAATCACAGAATCACTAGGTTGGAAAGGACCTTCAAGATCATCAAGTCCAACCATTAATCCAGCACCACCATGTCCCCTAAACCACGTCCTGAAGCGCCACATCCACACGTTTTCTGAACGCTTCCAGAGATGGCGACTTCACCACCTCCCTGAGCAGCCTGTTCCAATGCCTGACCACCCTCTCAGTGAAGAAATTTTTCCTAATATCCAATCTAAACCTCCCCTGGTGCAACTTGAGGCCATTTCCTCTCGTCCTATCACTAGTTAGTTGAGAGAAGAGACCAACACCCTCGTCGCCACAACTCCCTTTCAGGTAGTTGGAGAGAGTGATAAGGTCTCCCCTCAGCCTCCTCTTCTCCAGACTGAACAACCCCAGTTCCCTCATAAGACTTGTGCTCCAGACCCCAAGAAGATATTAGCTGAGAAGGTCCTCTGCATCTTCTGAACCAATAGGCTATACAGCCAGCTGGGGGCTACCCCCTCTCAATGTGGTTGCCCAAGTCTGTTTGGAAGCTGAATTTGGCCTGTTCTGGGAAAAGTGTCATCTGTATGTGTGGTGTGGGAAAAACATTCTGTTTTCCTATCATTTCTGTAGATATACTCACCCACATATGCTAGAGTCATGGGAAACTGCATGATTCAGACAGCTCTCTATTTCAAAAATCACTGAAGGAAGTGTTATGGAAATGAAAACAATTATCACTGAAGAAGTCACAGGAAACAAAAATTAAAATTTCAGAACACATCAGTATTGATATGCCTTGGAAAACATTGCATTTTTCATTATTTTCTTAGGTAAGAGAGTCATTCCCCTTTACCAGTTCTAATCAATTATGTCTCTTGCTTCAAGGATTAGATAAGGATCAGGAACAAAATATGTTTTCAGAAGTCTACAATTCAGTCTTACACAAAGACATTTTATAAGAAGTTCTTCATTTACTTTTACTTCATCCTGCCAGGATCCATTAATCAGAGTGTTCTCCCTCCAGGACAGACTGCTCGGACAATGGAGCTGATGAGGTATAGCTCTCTTCTCTTTCTTGTGCTTCTTTTAAGACTTTTTTCCCCAGTGCGTGCATATATATCTACACCACAATAACATATATTTTGAAGTAAAGTGAAGCTCTTCTCCCAAGAATTAATGCCCTTAGAAAATCAACACAGCTCAGTAAAAAAAGACAGTAACTCACAGGACATTAAAAAATCCTTTTTCAGGGGAAAAGATAATGCTTGAAGTCTGGATTTGTAAAACCCACTGTTCTGAAAGTGCTGACCACCTAGTGCACACTTAGATTTGCTCTCTGCAAGGGTCTCCCGACAGCAATGGTACAGTCTTCAACAAGAAGTCCCCAAAGTGCAGAGTTACGGACTGATGGTTCATGCTTTTAGGAACAGAATTTTGTTAAGACTTGCAGTCATCATGCTTTGCCAAAGCAGCAGTAATAAAGGAGAATCAGAAGACAGTAGAAGGTGGTTATTATGGGACTTAGTAAGAATCTCAAAATCTGCCAGGAGGTAGTACACTACAAAAGCTACTTCAAATACAGTACACAAATGTACATGCTGCAGACTTACTGAGCTGCTGTAAAATTACCTTATGTTAGAACAGTTAAAGAATATAGCAATTATTCATGAAAGAATACATGAATTCTCCCATGTTTTCCCTGTGATTGAGATATTTATTTTTTCTTCTTTGTGTCTCTTGGCTGCCTCTTTTATATGCCACAGCACAATCAGATAGCAGTAATTATCAACAACCTTGATCCTGCCCAAAATGAAGTGAATGGAAAACTGCCAATTGAGCTCAAAGGGAAGTGAAAGTGAGTCCCCAAATTAGGGAAGAATAATAATCACTGTGGTAATAAGCTAAGGCTTCAGTGTTCCTGTCACTTTTGCTTTGTGAGGCTTTACTTATTTGCTTCAGGGAGATAATGATATGAGGGCATGTAAAAAGAGTATTTTGCTCATATACATTTGACATGCAGCGGCCATTTCTGCCTCTGGACTGACATAAATAAAGAGGCCATATCGTAAGCAGTGTAAATCACAAAATCTCCTCTGTAGAGCTACTGATCTATAGGGATTACCTGGCCTGGAGTTTGTACTTCCAACATTGACAAAGGCTTGATGCTTCCCTCTGGGGAAAAAGCCAGTCCACCATTACCCTGAGAATACATGCTCAACCTCAGACAAATAATAGGCAAGTTATTAAGCTGTTCTTGCTTGCCTTACCTGATGTCCGTTTGAATAGCGCTCTCATTAGAAAGCTGGTATAACTGCTTCTAAATTTGTTCTTTCAAGCTGCAGGTATATATAGATCTTTTATAAAAGAGTTTACCACATGCGAAACAATGGCTGAATTAAATGAAGATTATGCGCATCCACTGATTGTTTTTGAGCAAGTTGTGTTTTCTTTAATGACAACAGGGCCACACCGAAGGCAGCAAGTCCTGAACTGCTTACAGTCTTTAGGAAAGGAAGGCAAAGCCCTTCAATGGCCACATATTTTAAGGCAAATGATGATCCGTGGGCCAAATCATGAGAGGAGAGGTAGGCCGCATTTCCTCTCTTAAATTATCCTTCAGTTTTGACAGACTTCAGCAGCCTCTGGAGCTCATTCAGGGATCACTGTGTCCCACTCCTCCTCCCCAGCAGCAGGTCAGCCATTTTGCCAGAAGCTGAAAGAAGTCTTAGCCCCATCCTGGCTGCTTATGTGTTTGGTTTCTGGACTACATCTGCCTTCTGTGATAAAACTAGCTCTTCCAACATCATTGTCGCAACACACTGTAAAATACTGTCTGAATCCACTGCCAGTTTTGGAAAGAGCAGTCTTAGAAACCCTGTGTTCCTGTAAGTTTTGTGAAAATGAGTAGCCGGGCACAGCAGCGAGACCTTCCTTGCTCTCCCACAGATGTAAGGCTGAGGCAGCCTTAGCCTTGTCTGCCCCACAAGGCTGCAGGCAGCAAGCTCACCCAGAGGCACAAGATGGCCATCCAGCACATCACTACACCACTGGCTCTGCTGGGCCAGCCAAACACGCAGGTGAAAGGGGCAGGAAAGTCTACTAGACACGGCAGAAAGCACAGAGCATTCGAGGAGCCTGTAGGCCATAGGAAAGAGCTGCACGTAAGGGTGTAGGGCGTCAGCCATAGAAACAAAGCGGGCAACTAACACTACCCCGCCAGTGCATCAGGAAGAAACCGAGCCAGCCGCTGAGAGAGTGGGCGGGCGGCCGTTGGGGAGCCGTCGGAGAACCGTTAGGAGGGCGGGCGGGCGGCCGTTAAAAGCGTTACTTCACGGCGCTTCACAGAACGGGCTCGTGAGGGAGCCGGCCTGCTGGCAGCGGGAACGGGACCCTCCCGCCCGCAGCAGGGCTCTGGAAAGTTTGGCCACATCGGCGCCACCCGCCAGCCGCCCCACAGCCCGCCGCGCCGCACCCGGCCCCTCCCTCCGCCCGGCGGGGGCTGTGGCGGGGCAGGGGCGGTGCCAACAGGAGAGCGGAGCGAGCGCCACAGCCGGGCTGGGCGGTGGCGGAGCGGGCTCTCCGTCGGCAGCCATGGGCCAGGACTTGCCGTGGCTCAGCCACTCCGGCAGCCCGCGGGCGGCGGGTAACGCCTGTACGGCAGACGGGCAGCGCGGCGGGCCCTTCGCCGCCGCTACCGCCGCGCTGCTGGCGGCGCTCATGGGGCTGCTGGTGCTGGCCACGGTGTTGGGCAATGCCCTGGTCATTCTAGCGTTCGTGGTGGACCGGAGCCTCCGCACGCAGGGCAACTTCTTCTTCCTCAACCTAGCCATCGCCGACCTGCTGGTGGGTGAGTGCCGCGGCGCCGGGAGGGGCGGAGGGTTGCAGTCCGTGGCGCTGCCGGTGTCACGGCCGAGCTCTGTCCGCAGGCGGCTTCTGCATCCCCCTCTACATTCCCTACGTGCTGACGGGCGAGTGGAGACTCGGCAGGGGCTTGTGTAAGCTGTGGCTGGTGGTAGACTACCTGGTGTGCACTGCGTCCGTCTTCAACATCGTCCTTATCAGCTTCGATAGGTTCATCTCTGTCACCAAAGCGGTAAGGGCTGGACAAGCAGGGTTGAGGGTGGTCTGCAGGGGCTTTGAGGCTGCCCTTTCAGGCAGGATGGTTTGCTTAGGATAGCTGGGTCTCAACCGCATTGCACCTCACTCAAACACCACAGGAACAAGGTGGTATCTGGAAATAGTTCTGGAGTGATCAGCTTTGGCAGAAAAGGCAGTTGCTTCTCACTTGTACATTGGAAGAGGTTCTCTGTTTTAAGAATCAGGCAGTTTGTATATGCTGCTGTTCTGGCTAGAAGGGCAGAGGGAACAAGGTATACTTATTTCCTCCTCAGCCACACCTTGCATAAGCTGAAAAGGTATTACCCAGCTGAAACCAGACCATCTCCCTCAGAACATGGCAATACACCTGTTGACAACTGATAGCCCAAGCCAGCCTAGCTGCATCCCAGCTGCAGCAAAAGGCAGAGAGAGATCTCCTTGCCCTGGGTACCAAACTCTCAGGGAGAATTAGATGTATACAGTTGTGTATGGTTCAAAAGTGGCCAAATATAAATTAACATCTTTCGAAGGATGCAGATGCCATTTCGATGCTACAGCCACAGAAATAGCTAGAGCCTTGCCTCAGTCATGCAGCATGTCAGCTATCAAAAAAGGAGTAGACTAGAACTAACTTAATTTTAACCTAGACAATACTGCCTCAAAGTACTTGGATGGTGCCGAAATAAGACTTTTTACCTGCTAATAGGTTTCCCTCTTCTACACACACTTCTTTGTTATTCTTCAGGCCCCTGTTCCACCTACATTTCCTTAAAACATTAATTTAGCTTAATTGCTTATTCTAAATGACACTAAGAGGCAATGATACCTTTTTGGCAAACAGTACAAAGAGAGGCTACAAGATCACTTTAACATTTATATGCCGCTTAGTGTTTTACCAACTTTTTCTGAAGAGGGAGAAATGAACAGATTAATTCTTAAACAGTCAACACTTAAAATTCCTTTATTTTCTAGGTTCTGAATTAGCCATGAATTTTGCTTTTGTAAACCAAACTCTCATAACTGTACACATAGTATAAATATATAGACTAGATGGTTTCAGAAATGGAAACTGGTCATAATAAATGAAAAAAAAAGCCAGCTACTTGAAATACTTCAAATTAATGCTCCATATAAAAATTCCTCCCCAAGCAAGATTACGGAAGCTGCCTGTTGGGACAGGGCAGTATAAGAACATACGGACACAAACACAGGCAGTTCTAAATTATTCCCTACCTCAATAAAAATGGTAATGTTCCTACAAGACTGCTCCTGGAATCAAGAGCTTTGTCAAGGACCACAAAAATCAGACCTGATTCAAACTCAAGATCCCTTCAGTTGTATGGGTATTCTACCAGAACAGCATTGGCTTTAGAGATCAAGATCCAAAGATTGGGGCACTAAACATGAATCCTATACAGAATTCAAGCATGAAGACTTCATATTCCAAAACACTGTGTGGCGACTGTAGAGAGATGAATATTGTCTAGTACACCAGGGAATTAGAATATTGAGAAATAGAAGATCTTGATTTTAAGATTCTATTGAATTCTACTGCTTTTTTTCATTTTATTTAGTATTCAGTTTACTGACTCAGTATTACTGACGTACTATTTTCTTTTGCACTTTAGCTTCTCTGTTTTCTAACTAAGGGGAATTGGTTACTATTCCTGTAAAGCACTTTGCAGACCACATCTATACATCCTAATTGCAGATAGGAGTTCTGCAAGTAATCCATGAAAGAATGAAATTAAAGATACCAAACAGAAGTAAAAGCTGTTATCCATGGAGTTTTTTTTGGTGTAATTTTCATATTAAGGAAAAAAAAAAAGGCTCTCTCTCTGCAAAGCAGAAAGAAAAGAACTTGCACAGGTGTTCTACGATTTCAGATCCTTTCAGGTATTTTAAATTAAATTATTTAAAAATTCTAAATAAGTGAGTTTTGAGGGGCCATTTTTTTAGACATTCTATAAACTGGTGTCACAGCTAATGCAGTTGAATATGCAAGCAGCTGGTGACAACCAATTCTAGGAATAGCAGTGGTTGTTTGCTTTGGAAAAGCCTTGGTTTTTTAGCTTTTAAGATCTGATACACATTCTCAGAACATACCCAGTTGCTCTGATAACATTTGTTGGAATGGATATTTCAGAAATAGCTTTTCTGTGGTACCGGTAAACTTAGTATAACCCTTATCCTTAAACCAATATAATAGCAACCCTCAGAAATGACAGAGAGGGCCATGTTCCAAGGTAGCCATGTAACCATTTAAGATACTAGTAATCTATGTGACTTAACTTTTCTCTCTCAGGTCAGTTACAGGGCTCAGAAAGGCATGACCAGCAATGCAGTATTGAAGATGATCACTGTATGGATTGCTGCTTTTCTTCTCTATGGTCCAGCCATTCTCAGTTGGGAGCACGTTGCCCAAAAGAGCATCCTCCCTGAAGGAGAATGTCATGCAGAATTCTTCTACAACTGGTATTTCCTAATGATTGCCTCTACTATTGAATTCTTTACACCTTTCATCACTGTTACATACTTCAACTTAAGTATTTACCTCAACATCAGGAAACGCACATCCCTCAGAAATGAAAACCTATCACCTGGTCAAGAGGACTGTGAAAGTAGTTTCCAGGGGAAAAAGAGGAAACACACTATATTTTTTGTAAAACCTGCTAACAGACACAAACATGAGAAGAGAGCAAGCAGCCTTTCTCCCCCAAAAAAGGCTTCCAGGCTCAACCTACATAAGCTTGACAATCAGTCATTAAATTTGAATGTCCATCAAGACCTTCCACCACTTCAAGTGGAAGTCAAGACCAAGCCTCATAAGAATAGTTTCTACAAAACTACAGAAAGCATGTGCAATGCCACCAGCAGAGTGGACATTGCTAACGCTATGACAAATAGATTTAGACTTTCCCGGGATAAAAAAGTAGCAAAGTCTTTAGCAATTATCGTCTGTGTGTTCGGTTTGTGTTGGGCTCCATATACACTTTTGATGATCATCAGAGCAGCTTGCCATGGGCACTGTGTACAGTATTCACTCTATGAGACTTCATTTTGGCTTCTGTGGGTGAATTCAGCCATTAACCCTGTTCTATACCCACTGTGTCACATGAGCTTTAGGAAAGCCTTTATAAAACTCCTGTGTCCAGGAAAAGCCAAAATTCATCCTCATATTTTTATGTGAAAAAAAGTGTGAAGGGTCATAATTAGTACATCTTGCTTTCAGTGGGAGCATAAACTGGCTAATATTCACCTGTAAGTATTAAGTGCGATGTGCACTGGGTAGTTTATGGAATACTGATAAGTAAGTACAAGTATAGGTTTTTAGGAATGTATAAAGATACATTCATCCGTGTAGCTGGAGAAATCATAGCAATGAAAAGAAAGCAAATTTCTCAAAGGTCTTTGGGAAATTATGGCAACAGTGTATTTTCCAGTAATGGTGCACTTGCAGCATTACAGTGCTGAGAAGGGAATACAACATTTGTGGCCAATAATTAGAGTTCAGGCACTCTCACTTTTAATGACTGTAATTACTGCTGGTTAAGGAATTTCATAACATGTTAACCTTGGACCTCTTCTATTTTATCCCCAAACCCACCCTAAAATGTCAAGGGGCTCAGCTGTTAAGTGTAGTATGCTTTTATCCCTCCACTTAGTGGCAAGCCAGATAAGATCATGACCAATTCAAAAAAATACTGATATCCAGGAAAAGTATGGGACAAGAGGCACCAGAACAGTCAGGATTACGAGAGAAGCTGAGCAATTGTAGCAGGTAAGGCAGCACTGATTTAAGTGGAAAAGGTGATTCAGAAATAAGAGAGTAGAATTTTTAGTAAAACTAAGTTCAGGGACAGGAATATAAAAGGGTTTTGAGCTTTGTGGTAGGAAATATGAGAATTGAGAGCTCATACACTGGAATAGTTTCACCATGAGCTCTCTCCTTCAGCTAGGACTTCCTGCCCCCTGCCAGGATCCTGCATGGGTGGGAGTCTACTCAAGTCAAACCTCTCCTCCTTACAGGACTGATAGGTATTAATCTACTATATACTTACAGCAAAAAATAGAAAACATAATTAGTCTATGAGATCCATGACAGACAGATTTTGCTATAGACAGAACTTTAGGCAAACTTCCCTTGGACTATTTTTTAAAACATTTCCAGCTGTAGTTCTAGCTAGGTCTGAAAGGAAAGAAAAAAAAGTCGTTTTCCCCTACCCCACCCATTGAATCTATCCATCAAGTCATCAGTGGTCAAAACCAAAAGCATTATTTCAAGTGTTTAGTCTGTTAAAATTTACAGCCTTGCTATTGACCATTTTGACTATTGACTACGTACTGTTTCTGCTATTCTGCCTCTGCCACAAGAGAAGCTCACATACCTAGCTCCTGAGTTTTGACTAGATCTGTCCTACAAGAGGTATCAATTTGCACATCACTAGTGATACAAGTTTTGTTTCCACCATCATAAGCATTTCTACATAGCTTAACAGACACTTTCCTTTGCTGACAAGTGATAGCTATTGAACAGCTGTAGTCGTCCATTGCCACAGCCAAAATGCATGTTAGTATAGTTGTTAGTTAGTTAAAGTTTACAGTCAGTATTTTGAAATTTACTTTGTAAGATTTCAATAAAAGTAATGAAGAACTGTGGAAGAGTCATAACTTTGTACCCTTAACAAGCAGAACATGGGAAGAAGCACTAGCCTCCATCGTCTTGGTAACTGCAGTTGAAACCACAAAACCATTATTCAAAAGACAATTTGTAAGTTACAAAGACTGACCTTGAGGATTAAACAAACATGGTTAGCAAATATCGTAAAGTAGGAAGGCATATCCCTACCATATGAATGTATGTACATGAACATGATCATCATGTTCTGCTGTGGATGTTTTCTAACGAAACAATCAGCTTAACGATTCTCTTAAGAGAAACAGCATCAGATACATTATGATTTTTAAATAGCATTCATTATACCACTAGGCAAGTAAATCCATTAGATTATTTCCTCATTCCTCCTCCACTCCAAACCAGACTTATACATCAGTAGATCAGTGATCTAATTGTCTTCTACTCCATAATTCTTGTCTCCTAGGATCATATTTGCCTTTTTCTGAAAACAGGTAGCACTAAATTATTGGACACTCCCACCAAGGTCTCATTCAGTAGCCAATCAAGCCAGAACAGTTTTCACAACAGTGGTCAAATCAAGGAGTAAGTTCAATCTGTTAGCTTTAGAACATTACATTCAGTTAAGGTAAAACAGACATTTCAAAGTTTTCAGCAACTGGCATTAACCTACAGACCAGACCAGTCTTCACAGGAGTTGCCACTGGCAATTGCACTACTGCTCAGTTTCCTACAGCTTTGTCATTTAATTGCCACTAGTCCACTCAAGATATGTCATAAAAGCATTCTGAAATGCAACCACATGTCATCTCAGCATCATTTGTAAAAATACTGGTTTTCAATTATTTGATTTTCTATTCTACATTAGAAATGCCAGCAGCCTCCCAGCCTGTCCAGGATAACTATGCCTTCATTCTTCTGTCCCTACAAAACAGAAGTTCCTTTGCTTTTATCAGAAGGTTCAACATTAGCACTGGGTTCAACAGCAGGCTCTGAAGAGACATCAAACAACAGGTGTTAATAGCAACTTTATTGTTTCACTGGTGCAAAATCATGATACTGAATAAACTTGTGTAATGCATTTTCCCCTAAATTTACAGTAATGAAGGTTATACATATCTCTATAGATTGCAATTCCTCTATTTTTTTTTTAAACTATTTGGAACAAAATTAGCTTGATAAATATGCCCTGTGCACAGTACTGGCCCTCACTGAATGTCACAGAGCCTTAATATGCAAAATATAACTTCTGTTTTTGAACATGGTATTTTAAAACTCTCCAAACATGCATTAATATATTCTAGTTTTTAGGGAAAAATATTACACTTAGTCTTAACTTGCATTAAAAGAAAAGCACAAGCAGAATCTGACATACAATAATCCCAAAAATCTGATGCCCTGTAAGGATCAGACACAGCTTCAGATGACAGTCACTGCCAGTTTAGAACTCTAGTGCTACAGAAGCAACAGTGAACAGACAGAAGAGAAATCAGAACCAGAAGAGCCCTACCATGTCACATGGATGTCGAAGAAAATTTCAGCCATGCTAACTGATGAAACCTGTAGTCGCTGGTCCAACCTTTCAAATTTGTTAGAGTACTCAACACAAGTGTTTGAAGTGCCAGACTGAACACATGAACATTAACTTGACGTTTCTGAAAGGCACAGCCTATGAATCTACCTTAAAAAAAATATGGTATGTAAATGAAAAGAAGTAAGTATAGTGTGTATCTTCCTAAAGAACAAGACCTTCATAAATTGGCCCCTCTGATTCTGGCGATTCCCTCCTCAGACGCAAGTGCTCCAGTGTGTTGTGAAAGTGTTTGTTAATTTGTTCTGTTTCTTCAGTAGACTCAAGGTTTGGGAGATCTTCTCTTATCTTCTGTATAAGCTGATTCAAAACCTGAATTGTCACCTACAGGAGAATATAAAAACAGAAGTCATCAAGAAGGCCTGCGTATAACTGCATAGACATTAGTTTTAACAGAGCTGTCGCTAAACTGTTGGTATTTGGACAGTTCATAGAGCTGTTGGTAAGACTGCATGCAGACAAACTGTTGGAGACTGCCTTCTCTTGCTCCTCATAGGACCATTCTGATTTCAGAGTTTTGTGGAAATTCCGCTCATCCCAGCAAATGTGAAGAACTTAAGTCATTAACCTGATAGCTTTGTAACTTTTACCGCAGCATTTCTCTCCAGTTTATTCAATACAAGTTTTAAAAGCTTTAAAGGAAGCACATAATCAGATTGTCTGTGCACTGTAACAATGTTTCTTGTAGAAGTCAGGATGGTAATGTCAGATTCAAAGTTATTCTTACTGACCAAGTCATTACCTAGGAAATTACAGCTGCCTATGGTGTTAGGTCCAACACTACACAGCACAAAATGCACTGCAGACCACCACTGTACCCACAGACTTGTTTTTATAGCTGCTAAGTGCTTTGAAATTCAAAGTTTTATTTTCATCACCATCAGATACAGCATCTCCTATATGAGAGCACTGCTATAGCAGGAAGCCTGTTCAGTTGCTGGAGAGTCAGCAAATCCCTAAAATCTCTTCAGACATTCTCTCAGAACTACATTCATTAATGGCTGCTCTTGATGAAATGATGACATCAGATGGGATGTTGATCTCTGCTTGACCAAGCAGCTTTTTCAAACTGGCTAAGTTTACTAGTAATCTGCTAACAGAAAATGTATGAGATAACTATCTCACATTTCAGATGCAGAATTTAAGATGGTACATGAGATGTCCTATCTATTTCTTGAAATTAAAGCTTACACCAACCATTTGTGGTGCACTTAGCAGTGACCTTGCTGTAAGCATTTTCTTTCCCTTAAGTTAGGTACCTCTAAAGTTAGATGAGAAAGCAGTAAGATTCTAAGTCCTAGTTAGTTTTGATCTAATAAATATTTCAGGTATCCAAGTCTCACAATATTTACGTTCATAACTAAACTGGTAACATTTGGTGTTCTTCCCCCCATGTAAGAATAAAGTTTTATCCACAATTTTACTAGCATATCAAGAATTGACTGCTCTGTTGTTATTACCAGAACTCGTGCCTCTCATGAGAGACTACAAAGCAAGCTAGAGAGACATGATTTGGGGTATATGTGTGAATGAAGAGCTTAAAGAAATGGTCTTTAAAAAAGATGCAATAAAGAATGCATTTACACTCACCGCCTCATTTTCCTTTTCATAAAAATAGATGTATCTATTCAGAATTTCTATGAAAAGTTGGACTTGCAGAGAAGGGTCCATGCACTGATTTGCTATCTTCAGAGCCTTCTTTAGGCATTCCATTACTCTTTTTCCTCCATGAAGCTAGAAGGAAAAACCCAAAAGTTACAGGAACTAAAAGAACCTTAGGGAGCTCCAGTTTCTCTTCCCTTGGCACATATACAGCATTTCCTGGTCATCTACCACAGAAACACAAAACCACACAAACTGTGCAGAACAAACTATCATTGAAAGCTTACCTTGTCTGACTGCCACCAATTTTAAGTTTTGTTAAATCAGACATAACTTGAACAGTTGTTGAAAGCCTTCAATTATGAGATCGATGAACTCAATTTTGTAATATGTACACTAATGCATACTTTGAGAAACAGATTTCAAACACTGCTCTTTAATTACAGCAGCTTATATGACAAGCCCTGAAGAACACAGTTTTTTTTTTTTTTTTACCTTTCACTTCAACAACTTGTATGTTTAATTTGGAAGTTTACTAGTTCACATCCAAACGCAGCTACTATACTAAACACATGCAGAATGCAGACTGCACTTTGACAGCCAGTCTTAAACTAGCTGTCACTCAAAAGCTTGCATGGTACTTCCACCCTTAAATTTGAGTCTTAACCATTTTTGTATTTATGCAGCTTACACTGCAGTGAGATTTAGAAGCTTTGTATATTAGAATACATTCCAACCAAATCCATATCGCTAAGTGATATGTCTACTTTAGAAGTAAGCACTTCCAGAAGAAAGGCAGAACTATGTTACTGAGGTAGGATGTATTACGCTGCTGTTGCTTTATTCTTACCTCCTCTCCATTCTTGTCAGTATTTCGTCCAGACCAAAACAGATGGGCACAAGTGCTCACAGCCCGGCATTGGTCTGGCTTCTTAAGAAGCTTAGAGGCTGCCAGTGCACACTGAGTCCTTAAAGGCTCATGGTTCTCCTCACTGAAGCACTTCATCCTCTCAAATGTCCCAATTATCAAGGTGATTGCAGCCAGCTGTGCTTTTGAATCACTGATTTCATCTTCATACAGAGAGAAGGCCTAGTCAAGGGAGAAAGCAAGACTCTCAATCACTGCTTTGGAACACAACAGAAAAAAACAAATCACACCTGCTAGAGGATGTGGTTCTTTGAAACACACAAAGCAGTAGAGCAGAAGTTAAGCAGTAGGTCAGTGACCACAGAGTAGGTAAGAAAAGTGTTAGCACTGCTGCCATGTGGATGAAGAGCCTTGAGAGAACATACAGGATTCAAAATCTTTAACCACATCTCTAATAGAAGGTACATAGCTGTCATACTGCTCACATCTTCAGAACTGTGCTACAACGGCAACTGATACAAGACAGTGAGGAAAGGCTGAGGTTATCAGCAACTCCATTTAAGAACGCGTATTAGTAGCAGTATTGGACAAAAGATTAGGACAAAGCTTGCAATGCGGATAACATTAAATACGTTGGTTCTTTATCATGATGGGGAGTATGGGAAGGTTTTTGCAACAAGGCTTAAGACCAAGTAACAGGTTTAAGTGTATTTTCAGAGCAGTTTATAACAGGTTTCAATACAAGGATTTTAATCAGCAAAGCTCAGCATGGTAGTTGTGAACACTGCAAATTTTAGAGAACTTTCAAAGAGTTCTCATGGTCAGGGCAATACCAGCTAGATAACAGGAGCTGGGAGACAGAAGCAATGAAGGAGCATTTTATGTTGAGAAAGCTACACTCCTCCAGTGAGCCAACTATGCGAGTGGAAGGCAGCATTGCAACGTACTACATGTTGTCAGACTGAATATTCAAATCAGTAGCAACGGAGCTTAATTCCACAGCAGCCTGGGAAGCAAGAATGAAGATAAGGTGTTTCTACCCTGAGACATTAACTATCAACTGTTCCAGATGCGTTAATCACACTGGATGGGTCAATGTTCAGGAAACCTACTCAAGCCAAACTTAAGGTAGCACAGGACAGTGACTGGAATAGTTGGACACTCACCTGGGACATGAATTCATAGGCCACAGTTTCATGATTCTCAAAGCCAATCTCTCCTGCAGCCAGTGCTCCTTGTAGGAAGAGACGGAGAGGCAGCTCTGCCAGTTCTGCTTTGATCAGGGCACTGATGGTCTGATGAGCAAACGAGAAGATCTTCTGGCACTTCTTTTCCCATTTGTCATCCTAGAAGTGAAACAAGTCAAAGCTTGAACAAGACTATTGCTAGGAAATAAGGAAATTGCTAAGGAAAAGAGAATCTATATTGTAATCAGATCTGTTAAGTGCTCCAGTCGGTTGTCTTCCACATGCCACTCCAGCCACTTATTTACTGAAGTAAATCAGTCGATCTTCACAAAGTACTTCTTCCATTTACAAAAAAGTTCACACCCATGTTTCCTACCAGCTCACAGAAACCTTCCTCAAGCAGTCTACACTGAATTGCAGTTACCACAGCTGTGCTTAGAATGTAACTGAGTAAAAGTCCAATTAGCTAAGTGGAGAAAAATTCTTTTCAGTCTGGAGCATCAGACATGGAAGAGAATTTTAAAACACTCATTTTGAGGAGTGTTTTAACAAACAGCATTTTAACTTATTTCCCCACAATATGTCCCCCAACAATAAGGGAAAAATACATATTTAAGCTGTCTCAATCAGAAAGCATTAAAAGAGCCAGAATGGATCACTGATTGTTTTAGCATGCACTTCTGCAACTACCATATAAATTAACCTACAAAGAAGCACTTGCTTTTAGAAACATTAAAATAGAATAGCTACAGATTTAGAAGTTGATGAATTTCAATATTCAGATCTAAATCAGTTTCATGCCATCACTTGCGGTGTTGTAGTTCTCTGGTCTCCATGTGAAAACACATAATCAGTCACCTTCATGAATAAACACAACTAAACAATTTCTGCTTCACCATTCTTCAAGTGCTTAGGTAATTTAATAGGAATTGATAAAAATCCTCCTTAAATGAGAAAGCATTCACACTTCAAGTAAAAATCTGCCTCCAGCAAAAAACCCTAACATTCTATATCAAGCCTTAGTATACTGCAGCCAGACAAAATGCATTTAAGAAAGCCAAAAAGAAGTAAGTATAAAAGAGTTACCTAGAGGTCAACTTACCACTTTGGCATTCTCTTTGTAGCGAAAAGCAAGCTGGTATGCAGCAAAAACCAATGGTGGCAGCGTAAAACGAATACGTTGGTTCCCACCTGCACCAAAGTGTTTCCGGGCAGTGTTTAGGATCTAAAACAGAAGCACTGTAGGCTTAGAGAATTCTTGAAAGAGGTGTGTTATTTGCATCTAACTTTAATCTGCATTCTATGGAACAAGAGCATCAGAAAGACATGGTGTTAACATCAGATAAGTTACAGAATTTTGAGGGGACTACATACAAGTTCCTTTACTTGAATTAAATCTGTGCAGTCTCTGTAGCTCTTTACATGCTGCTTGCCCAAACTTTTCCTACAGCTGCTTAATAAGTGTTAGGCAACACTTGTTGTACTGTATTAACCACAGATACATTTTGGATTATGCAGTGAGATGGAAGTTGCCTGAGCTTGCATTTAATAATGACATTGGATACATTCTGTCCTCAACTTAGTTGAAGCTACAAAGACAACTATTCTTTCTTAGAGTAGCTGGTAAGAAAGTAAAAGAAAAACCAAGTTTCATGAAACTAAACACATAGGTCAATAAAGCTTCTCATATTCCAAGAGAAAGACTATAGTGCCACATTCTGGTAGCCACACCTACAACTTTTGCCATTTTTCCCTGGTTTTAGTTTATCATTATGCTCATTAATAATAGCTTCTTTTATTGCCTTTCTCAATTTTGAGCACAAGCTGCACACACAACATGAACATGATACTTTTCTGTCTATCACCTGAACTTGCATTTCAGATCTCTTCCATACAGAACACATAATTTAAAGTGAGATACTGTGAAAGAGCAGTGAAAATCATATTTTTTCCTACTGTTCCTGTAATGTAGGACAATTTGATACAAGCATTCATGACGCTCATCAAGAAGCTAGTAAGCATTTTTACTAAAATGTGTTAAGTAGCTTACAGAATTCTATCCAAAAGGTAATTTGACAAGTCCTATGATGGCATTTAAAGGTGGTCAATCTGATTAAAGCTAAGCATTACTACACAAGAAAGAAGACAGCCTGATGTTCAGAAGCTTTGCAAAAACATCTTCAACATCTCTAGCTATGCAGTCTTTTGGGATAAAAATACATCAGCTCCCTCTGTGCCAGCATCCCTTTGAGGAAAACTTTGTTCTCTATTAGCAAAAAAAAACCCCAAACCAAAACAAAAAAACAACCAAACACCTAAACACAGTTATCTTGGCTTTTCCTATATGAATATGGTACTTGCTATCACTTGTAATCAACCCACATAGTTCTTGAAATTAATGAGAATCTGGCTGACCTTCCTGCCTTACTCCAGCAATATTCAGAAATAATGCAGTCAATGAACAGGAGGTCCTGAAACACAACTGTCTCCAATCCTTGTACAGGCCTTAAAGCTATGCTTCTCCCCACTAGTTGCAGCAAAGCTCTACATTTCAGGCAAGCAATTTTTGTATTACATTTTAAATCCAAGCTAATGAATGCCAGTAGCATTATGTATAGCTTTTACTGGATTATATTGGTCTAGTCTCACTGTTTATACAGTGTGATATTGCTGTAACTTTTAACACAGAGTCAGCCAGTTGTATTTCAACCACACTAACTGTAACTTCACAGTAGTCCCTACTCAGGCCTGAGCTCTGACTCTAGCTGCTGCAATCTGTAACAGCATCCAACTTCAGCACATCTTCTGCCAGCTTTTACAATGGATTTTGCATAGAATATCCCCATCCCTCTGCCTCAACACACTTCTCCATACAGGGAGAACATTTAAACTTGAAATAAACTAAAGCTAGATGTAGCAGATTAACATCAGAGCTACATAAAGGTTTTGATGGATCAACCCAAACTGTTATGAATAACGTAATACATAAGTTTCAAGGCCATATCAAACCTACTATTAAGGATGGACCAAGCAGAGAGGAAAAACATTTGTAACCACTAAGCAGCTGTATACTACATGCTATATGAAGACCATATACTTACACTAATTAAAATCCCTGAGGCCAAACATATTAGCTGTATTTTCTGAGCTTTGGGGTGTATTTTGGTATCAAGAGAATGCAAATGGCACAGTGGTCCAAATTTTGCTTGCTGCTTTTTAGATAAATGATTATGTGAAGTTGTCAGAATGTTAACATTAGTTACCACAAACTAATATAGTTGCATCCAAACTGCCACCTCATGGGACGAAAAGTTTAAATCCACAAATGCCTTCAAGTCCTCGCCTACTTTCTCCAAACAAAAAAATATTTCATACTACCATTCAAGGTATCATACATAATGTTTTCTACTATGTGCCAGAGCAGTGATGTCCCAGCTACACTAAATTCCTGTAAAGTAATGCAAGAACTGACAGTTCAGAGAGCACAAGCATTCAGAAACACTCATCACAATACCAGATACTGTTGATCAGGGTCATCTGAACGCAAAAGATGAATAAATCTTCCCACAAGACTCTGCTCATCAGCAAAGTCCTCAGGGTCAGGATCTTCAGCAGGCTGATCTGGTTGATCCTGGATCAGCGTGGATACCAAATTCATGATAGCATCAACCTGTTAAAGGCAATAAGCTCTGTTTAAACCAGAGTGGTCGATAAGCATAAGTTGACAGCAACTGTGAACATCTTTACAGCCATTCATAGTGCTGACAAAGGAAAGTCTATTAGTTGGTGATGCTTTGGGACGTATTTGCCTTACTCCCTGAAGAAAGGTCCCTCTTAGCACAAGTGCGACAGCACAGCAGTACAGAGGACATTCAGATTCCAGAAGTACTATCCAGGCTTCTTTAGATCGTGTTTTAAGGTGATTCAGGATCTTTGTTCAAACCTAACAGAAGTAGTCTCTAGGATGAGGTTAGGGAAGATGTGCAAAGACAAAATGTTTAAGAACATCAGTGGAAGAATTATCAAGTGGGATAAAGCCTGTGCTACTAAGAAGGGGAGGCAGGGGTACACAGGGCACGAAGGCTAGGAAACAAAGCATGCCCTGCATGAAGCCCCTTAGTATGTGTTTTCAAGTCTTCAAACAGTAGTTTAAATAACTATGATTTCAAGTTAGCTTATGTCATACCTGTTCTTGGGACACAATTTCTGTGTTATAATCCAATACATTGCTAAGCACGTAACAACTCATGCTCTTCCTGGACTCATAATCAAAATATTCGAAGAGTGGGTGAAAATGTTTTAGCTTCAGAACTGTCAGGATATTGTTGTAAGTATCAACCGGGATTTTCAAAAGTCTAGTCAGCTCCTTTGAAACAGCACTGCTTGTTGCAATACTGAAAGAAAATATATGCAAAAAACACAATCAATCAATAGTTCACACACGTAGAGAGATTTAAAGTCTGCCTCAATACCAATCCTGATGTATACCATAACATCTAAGCAACTTGCTGCTAGGGAGACAGGAAATGAAGTACCAAAACAAGTCACTGGATATACACTGGAAACTACACATTTTAAGCTGCTGATAGCAGAAGCAGAGACTGTGGCTGTAAATTCAGCAAGAGGAGAACTTGAGTGCTGTAAGGGATGAAGAGGTAATGACTACACACAGCTCGGCATATACATTGTGTAGCTTTATAGCTGTGCAGTAAGATTTATGCGCAACTGAGCAAGTCCTGGTTAGTCAGTAGTTCATCATGATCCTCTATATAGCTTGGCCCAAAAGCAGTTCTTATACATCCAAAGCATGTCTCTGCTATCTTGCCAAATATGCTGAAGTGTAAAAGTCAAGATTTTAGAGAGAATGCAAGAGACATTTACTTACTGTTCCAGATTAAGTTTATTGAATATCTCCACAGTTGTTTCCAACACCTTATCAACATAGTCAACACGGTCCGGGTAGCATTTCATAGCCAAGTTAATGAGAGAAACTTGCAAAGATACCACATCCTCCGAGGGCATGTCCTGGCGAGACTGAAATTTAAGACAGCACTGAGTTGATAAAAAAAGCACATAACTTTGCAAAAAAACCCAAAAGTTGCATGCAGGAATATCCAGCATACCTGTATAACAGTAGCAACCTGCTGTGAAAAGATATCAAAGAGTTTGATATCTGCTGGGATACCAGGTCCATCTTCACGGTGTGCAAATAAAGCTAACCTGGTAACAGATAAAAGAAAGCAGCTTGGTCAGCATAGTTTCTCCACTCCTCAGATACAGGCCAGAAAGAGATACTGGCAGAAAAAGCAAATCCTTTAGGTATACTTGCAAACTCTATTACAAGCAAAAAGGAAATTAATGGAAGTCAGAAACCCTAAGAGCAACTGAGCCTGGTAAATATCAGTCCTGGAAAAGGGTGCTGACAGACATGGCAAGATGAAGAAAGAACAAGACAGATGTTTCATAATCCATGTTCTTTAGCTAGCAAGAAGTGATCCGTTCTTTCCAGCAGAGAAAGAGGTATAGGGTAGGCTGATGGAGCAAATACCCTGCATCCATTCAGTGATATTACTGAAGTTACGCATGCAGTAGCATTCTCTGCAAAACAGCCTCCAAAGAAGAAAAAAAAGAAGAAATATGCTGACTTAACTATGCTTTGTCTCCAAAGACAGTCCAACATGTCTGGAACTTCCATTGTTTGCAAAGAGCAAAATACAAAATAAATTTCAAATGGAGAAGAATACTTTTATTGGGAAAAAAACAAAGCAAAAGATTGCTATCCAGCAATCCAGCCATACAAAAGATGCTGTAGAGCTATCTCTCTGACAGGAGAAAGTCATGCCAAACACCATTTCTACAGAAATCAGATACAAGATAAGAATCACTACAGAAAGGCTAGAACCTTACCAAAGGTAAAGCTGAAAAAGCTCAGCATTGCTATCTTTGCTTTCTAATCACTAAGGGATTATTCTATTCTGAATTAGAGAAAGACCTACAAAAATATTTAGGAAAAGGCACTGGATTAAATTTTTAAAATTTTTTCTTACACTGTTGCTAAACTTTAATTCTGAATGAACTTTGGGTCTGAAACAAAGCAGCAGGTAGGAGAAGGTCAAGGTGCCAAAAAACTTCCCTGCCAGGAAAAAGAGACGTTGAACTACTCTTATATTTCATTAGGGTGGTAACAAGCTGACTTTCTAAAGCCAGGAACAATCACTGCCTTTGAGAAAAGGGACAAGGCAGCTTTTCTTGGCAACAGCTCAGAGGGTAAGGCCAGCATACTACAAACTATGATCAAATTGCAGGCAGATGGCAGCAAAATTAAAAGCTATGGATGGTTTAGTAAGGCAAGAAAGATCCCAAAGCAGCAAGATTATTTGCAGAAATATTCCTTTAACAGGAAAGCCCCATGGGAGCAGGGACTAAAGCTTCACAAGCTTCCTCAGCAGTTGCTGATGCTCAGTTTCAATTGCCCTATGCCAGCTGAAATAGAGATGAGAAATGCCAGCAGACACTACCTGTAAGGGGCAGATTCACATCTGAACTACACAATAGTGAAATGCAGTATTGCTCCTAACAACTCCAATCAAAACACAAGAGCAACATCTTCCCTACATGCATGGATTCCAAGAACAGATACACTCATATCCTTCAACAATTGCAGTAACATTATAGTCACATTACAGTCAAAAGTACAAGTAGCTATACTACAAAGAAGATAATCATCACACTGCTTCCTTTCTACCCTTGTCCAATAGCCAAATGAGAAGGCTCTGGAAGACACTATTCGTGGCCCACAAGAACACAACAGCAGTAAGACTAGGAGGGCAGCAGGTTCACTACTAGTCAGTTGCTTACTGTTGTATGTAACAGCAAGAATAGAAAATTTACTGTGGAGGTGATACCAAAGCTGTTTAAGTCTTCTAAGTAGACGTGACAGCAACAGCTACATGAGGAAAGCCTTCTTGCAAGAATTACATTGCTACACACTAATGTAAGAATCTAGCAAAAGATCCTGTGACCTCTGTTGAAAGTAGTCTCAAGAGAGTCTCAGAAATTTGATTGTTACAGGCAATGCTTCTTGGGACTTGGGGTTTTTGTGGGTCCTGTGGTTTTTTTAAAGCTAACAAAATTATGAAAAATCTCAGCCATGGCAAAGTGTAGGAAACCAATGAATTCCTGTGAACATCTCTGGATTAAAGTAGAGCTGCTTCTCTGACAAATGCACAAATTCTGAAAGATACCTCAATAAGCCTGAAGTCCTGAACAAATAGATCTGATGTAACCTGGAGAAAAAAAAACTACAGTTTTGTTAAGTAAAAAATTCAAGATCCTAAGTTATACCAGTCATGCATAATACACATGCTCCATCTCCAGGCATTAGAGAAGATAAAGAAACAAAGCCAGAACAACCCTGATCATTGCTAAATGCCAGTGGGACTCAAGATCCCTACGGTAACTGAAGTCCATGCATTGGTACACAGACCAGATATACAAAGGTACATATGTTTGTGTGCAAATATAAAGACAAGGATTTTGAGGCTTCAAAAGGCCATGTAAGTGCATTTCCTGTCTGCAGTAAGAAAATACAGGTACTCACTGATAATCTGCATTGTTTCCTTTCAGAATACAAATCAAAACTTCAGTTCAGATTTCTCCCTCATATTTTAATTCAGTGCAAGCAGTTTTAAGCAGTACCCCCACAAGAAAACACGCTTTTGAAAGAACAGGCAGGAAGCTAGTGGTAAACCAAGAACTAAGAAGGTAGTTCAATTTCCTATTAGCTCTTTTCTGAAGAGGCATATGTTATGTTCTTTGACCAAGATTGCAAGGTAAAGTATCCCTGATAGATGATTTCGCCATTAAGCTCTTCAAGTTTTCAAGAGGTACCTATGACCGATATGGCTGTCAAAGCAGAACACTGCTGCCACTTCAGTTCAGAAACACAAAACTGGTCAATACTAAATGCGTTGTTTCCTGGCTTAATCTGTTTACAAGTTTTAATCAGTCTAAAAGCAAGTTTCATTGGAAGATGTAAAAGCAAGAGTCCAGACAGCAGAAACTATAGAAATAACATTCTTTACAGCCTTATAGCTGATAGAAAAACACAGAAACAGTGAAGTGATATCAAACATTGAAAGTTTTCAAATCCTAGAAGAATTACCATCTGCTTGGGCACAACACAAATTTAGTTTTGAGTCAATTTCCACTCCCTTGGTCACTCACCTGTCAATTAAAGCAATAA
Source organism: Phaethon aethereus (assembly GCF_964289735.1). NCBI lineage: Eukaryota > Metazoa > Chordata > Aves > Phaethontiformes > Phaethontidae > Phaethon > Phaethon aethereus. The sequence continues at coordinate 8,890,553 of NC_138589.1, read as the reverse complement.
TTATATTTTTCACATTCACATTTTGGTGCAGCTCAGCACAGGCTCTGAGAAATGGGTTCAGGGTTTGCAGGTGAAATTCATCTGGAAAAACCTGAAGTTTTAGAATAATAGTCATCAAGTTATAACCTGAATTTGCCCATTCTTACACAGTAGTAAAATGCAACAGAGTAATTCTAAAGCAGATAGCTACACAGTAAATACGGTTGGGCCTATAAATGCTTTAGGGTTCCCCAAGCTGACCTTGACTGGGTAAATGCATGAAGCGAGAAATGCAAGACAAATGGGTAACCTGAGGGGCCAGTATTACAATTCATACTGCAGGCACTGCTGCTCAGATGCTTACAAGCTTCTGCCAACAGAAGGAACACACATCTCCACTCTGCCCCTCTGGTAAAAAAATATGGGACAAGCCACTGTGTAAGAGTCCCAGTGATGAAGTTTTCCAGTTCATGAGGAAGAGGTTAAAGTAGCCTGAATGTGACTAAAAGTATAGGAATAAGTGTCCCTATGTCCCATCGCTACAACTGATTTTAAGCAGCTCACCTGTATGATGCACTCCATGAGGTACTCCTGAGCTAAAGCATCTCTGCAGTTTACAACTTGCTCCAATATTCCTGGCAGAACAATCTAGAGTAGGAAAAAAGTCTTGCAGTGATTTTACAATTACTTTCTAAGTTTATATTCACACACATGCATTTAATCCAAGCAGAGCAGTATTTCTACCCTCTCTCAGGTTATTCTTCACATAAAGGCTTTCTGATGAAAAGGTTTTCAGTTTTCAGCAGTTCCATCCTTCAGAGAGAAAAAAAAATCTACTGGTCTCAGGCATCTGTCCCTTTCATACATCATACTACCTGCAAGCTTTGATTTATTAAGTCAGTGCTACTAGCTTTGCTGGCACATACCACCACTCAGGGTCTCAGCAGTACTGCTCAAAATCATTTTCAGCAACTATATGGTAGAACTCACAAGGGACAGACTTCTAAATAACATATTTGCTTGACCATCATTTCATGCAGTAGCAGTTCTCTTGAATGCTTTGGGAAGCATAGCTTCATTTAACTGGTAAAGTCTATCACATAACATTGTATGTGTGCACATCCCTTAAATCAACTCATTTTTCTGCAAGTAAAATGGCAATCAGGAAGGGAAGTTTTAAAATTTCTTGTCAACATTACAGACAAGCTTAAAGGAAAAATGCATGAGTCATGTCCTTAGCCTCACAACACACTGTACAGCTTCATTAGCATTCAGAACTTTTCCCCAGGTCAAGAGTCCAAGAAGCACCAGGACTATTGAACTTTTAGCACAGCTGTAATACTTCAAGCTGATCACCTGAAAGGCCAAACTGGTTTCATCTGCAAAAAGTAACAGAAATCAGAAAGGATGGGCAGACATCCCACCTGCTTATATCGCTCCACATTAACACCTTCCAACTGACTGAGGCGAACCAGGTTTGTTCCTACTAGGATTCTCAGTTCCTGCCTTTCTCGCTCCCTTTTCTCTCTGTCCCGACTATGGCCCTGGTGTTGCATTCGCACCCAAAGTTTGTTCATCTCTGCAAAGTTCAGCAGCACAAAATCCATCGAATCGCTGATGTCTCCAGTGGTTTCTTCACTGCAATTGAAAACAAGTTAGGAAAAGCTTGTCAGAGGCATGCATCCTTCCATCTGCTGGTGAACATCCAATGTTTAAGAAGGTAGGAGGGTGGAGGAGTGTGTGGTGGGATATCTGGGTTCATAAGAAAGGTTCATATCCTCACTTGTGAGAAACTTTAGTTCTGGAAGGGAATTCTTAATGGACAAAATACCAGTCAAGTCTACAGAGTTCGAACATATCTACTTCTCTCAAACCCGAAGAAAATCATACAGAAAATTTAAATATGTTCTTTAAAAAAATTGTTTTTAACAGTTATAGCCCATCTTTCTTACTCTGCTTGCTCGCCTTCATCTGGTAAGATATTCCTGGTGCACTGCAGGAGATAGTTTCTAAGAAAGAGGCCTCTAAGAGGATGCTGTACTCCACGGCACATCTCCACCAGGTCTTTCAAAATATCTTTCCTGGACTGTGGAAATGACTTGACATAAACAACACCTACTGTTATCAGGAGATACCTGCAAAAGGCACAGAATCAAACAGTAAATTGTAAAGTAACATCACACTTAAAGGCAACAGTTTCTTTTCTTCCATCCTGCCAGTATTAGGTCTAGGTCCCATCATTTTAGTTTTTTTGTCAGTTTTCAACTCCTGTTTTCCTCTGCTACAGAGTACAGCAAGTCTGAACAGCCACTTGACCTCACTACAATGCTTTACACATTGAATGGATAAAGTTCTGAATGCTCTCAGACTAGTTCTTCTATACTTTCAGCATCCCACTAAGCTGGAAAACAGCTCTGGCACATATAGATAAGTTATCTATTATGCTGAAACAGTTAAGCCTCATTCACACTGTAGTCTAGTAGGATAGGTGTTACGCTCTTCAGAAATCCCCAGGCCTGGACTCATTCCTTCAGCATCTCTACATTAAGCAACAGGTAGAAGGAACATGCAAGATGCAAAGGCCTAGTGCCCCAGTATACTTGGGCTCCCTTTCATCTTAAAGAGAAAGAACATATAATGCTCAGAACCTTCACAAATTCAGTTTAGAGGCCTCAACCCCCTCTGCACAGTCCTCTGCCTCATGCACGGATGTGCACAGAACCTCCATAAGAGCACCAAAATTGTTAATCAAGGACAACTAGAGTCTACATCAAGTAGGCAGGAAGACAACTCAAATGATTATGCAGAAGGGTAAAGACATTGTGGTAGTCATTAGCCAGACTCCAGAAACTGCCTGAAGATGCAGCCTAAAGTCTCCAAAGCCTCTTCCTGGCATGAATATAAAGGTCAGGAATCACAAACTGCAGTACCAAGCAAAACCTGAGTCCGAAGTCTGAATATCTAGAAGATCTACTCCAACCCAATGGTCACATATTTAAAGATAAGCCTTCCAGTATAATCTCTAGCAGCCTAACACATAGCCAAAGACACATATTCAGAAACACAAAGCTTTTAAGAATTGAGTTATAGCAATTTTCAGCTTTATTCTCACACTTCTCACTTTCCAAAGAGACAGATGGTTACAAAGCATCTACTGTGTGTGAGGATCTAAGACCTAGATCCTCAGGTGCAAGTTCATTAACAAATAATGGAAAAAGTTAATAAATATGTAGTCAATCTCACTGATCAGGATATGGTACTTGGTTAATCTTCCATTGACCAGCTCTTTACCCAAAACCCAACTTTATTCCAAGATCAAAGTGCGTCCATCCTGGTCACGTGCAAAACCAACACATGGGCAGGAGGAACTGACCAGCAGCTGCACTCTTGGCCTAAATCTCAGAAGTCTCATTAGCAATCCACTCTTAAGATACACAGAAATACTTATCACCATTGCAAACTGACTTCTTGCTGTCAGGCAAGAATGCAGAGTCAATAATCACCTGAACCCAGAGTCCGACCACTATTCACCAGTCTAAACAAAAAAACACTAACATATACACACTTACAGTCTTGGAATAATATTTCCAGCGTACTGTACTAGCTCATAAAGGTCTGCCACCTTCCTTCCTTTGGCAAATTCATCTGTCAGGTAGATTTCCAAGTAGTGTAGCTCATCAGAAATTGCCATGTCTTTTTCTCATAGTTAAGGATTCTAAGTTAGAGCGTCTACAACAGATTTACATAGCAATTGGCTCATTCACACCAACGAGGAAAGATGCTGTACCAAATACAATCATGCCCAGGTACGTAGTACTTCTAAAACAATAGTCACTATTGGGATAAATGTGCAAAAATTATCCCCAAGCCTTCAATTGTCATTTTTAGCATATTAGAAAACAGGGAAAGAAACCTAACTCAAAATAGCAAGCAAATGAAAGTGATTGAACAGAGTATCTGAAGTAAAGGCATACTATGTGTCATAGAAGAATATCATCCACACATGGAGAAAGTAGTATTTGAATATATTCACATTCTATTCCCAAGTCTCATGAAGAGGCTCCCCCTCTTTATATACCACAGTATGCACAAGTAAACACATTGAGGCACTGACTTATGGTTAGAAGCTAAGATAATAACAAAGGCCAAAAATAATCTGGTTTTACAGATTTTGCTACTGCAAGCAGGGTTGTTTTACAGAGGTGATATTTTTATAGAATTAGACTCCTAAAACCTCGCAAGGGAAAATACAAAAGACATTAAAGACCTACTTTATACCAAAAGGAAGAGATGAATTTACACAGTGAGCAAGTAAGGGTATATTCTCCTACAATATATCCAGATAACTAAATATTGAGGAGAAAAGCGCTAGTAAATATCTGAGACCAACAAGATGCCACTGTACCAAAAAAAGGACATGAACATTTCATTCCGAAGTATTTCAACTACTCGCTTCCTCTTCAAAGGATACAGAGCTCATAATAGCTCTTTGGTGATAACATAGAAGTCCGCAGCTCACCAAGCATGTTGGAAGCATGTTTCAGAGCATCCATAAGCTTGTTTTTGTCCTTTAGAGGAAGAAAGAGAGAACAGTCTGTAAGAAATAATACTAGGCAACTGCAGTATTTTAGAAAGCTACACTTTTAGCTTTTTAAAAAAGCATGCAAAGATTAAGTAAATATCACGAAAGCGATGATTCTAATCAAGTGATTTAGTACTAGGTTGCTCATCCTAATTAAGTGGAACATTATATCTGATGGTGGTAAGAAGACGTATCTGAAGACAGAGCTGCAGTAATAAAATGTAATACTAATGATACAAAAAATTAAAAGAAAATTTTGCTTATGCAGCAATCTCCACCCACCACTCAGATTCTATCCAGCAAGCAAAATAGAACAGATTTCCCCTGCCCCAATCTGGCCTATTGTTTTGCTCAGATCTCATAAAGAAACCTCTAGCAGACAGAGGATACACACTTCCAGCAGTCCACTGTTAGAATTAGATTCCTCTTCCCCTTCTTCTCACCCAAGTACACCACCTTACTGAAAGCCATAGTTTATTAGGTTGCACATAACCTACACCTATGATGGATATAATCACCTGGCATCACAGGATACAAGACAAACTTCTAATCTACCACCTATACACATACTTGTTCAACCCATAGGAAGCAGCATTAAGTTTTGGGGGAGAACGGAAGGAACTGCTAGTGTGATCCACTTAGTATATTGTCACTCAGTCACAGACAGCAGTTAAAGGCTCAGCTGCAGCTGCTTCAAAGATTTCAAAAGCACTCCAGAGAGTACAAAACTGCAAGAGGTATTATCTTTCTTGCTACTGTCATTTGGCTGCGAACAAAGTTAGCTTGGCTAACCATGTGAAAATATATGGGAATATTTAAGTTTTCATTGCAACTTTAAGCAGTTTCTCCAAATAAAAATAGGCTTCTCAAACCCAAGAAACTACACATGATGACATCATCTGCCTGCCTTGGCTATAATTTCAAGATAAATATCTCAGCACAACCCTAGCCAATTGTGTTCTCCAGTCACCAAAGAATCAGTCTACAGTTAATCACAAAAAAAGACTGCATGGAAGAAACAACAGTATGCTAAACATAAACAAGAACCGTTTCTCATCATGTAGTTCCATATAAAATGAATTTGAGCAATAACCTTCTGATATCAAATAACAGGCTTATTCCCAGTTTAGGTTTACTTAAATGCAAGCACATAAATTATACAGGTGCATCTCTATAATTTATCTTGTCAAATATTGGAGCAAAATCAGGAAGACACATTCAAAGAATACTCAAGGCTCACTCTGAGTAGCTGCCTCATTTATTTGCAAAGCCTCTGCCAGAAAGATGCATAGAGGGTTAATTTTCCTCAGAGCACTAGAGATTACTAGGTTTTTTTAGCATCGATTTACTGTTTTACTCCTAGCAGACAAGAAGCTTCATTGCATTTTAAAGTCACATTCTTACCAAGCATCTCTTCATCTGGAAAGACTGCACCTTCACAGCCTGAATGGCTTCATCCAGGAGTTTTTCCTGTTCATCCTGAGGAGATTGCTGTGTTGTTGGCTAGAATAAAAAAAAAAAAACCAAAAACACAGAACTCAATTTTACGAAGCTGTTTACAACTCCATTCAAACTGGGTTCCCGTAGTTTAAACGCAGTGCAAGTGACACTGCAGTGTGACCACTCAAGAGTTGTCAGAAATAGATGTGTGATATGCAAGGGGGAAAGTTCCCAGTACTCTGAAAAAACCTGAGGGCAGGGAAGAGAGAGGTTATGGATAGCCTGTGAGGACCATTGCTTTTTAGAGTGCAAAGCCATGGAGACAGAACAGGGTCAACCTTTCCCTTCTAACATTTAGAGGTCAAAAATCCAGTGCAAGTATCTGTCAAGAAAAAGCTCCAAGAGGACGCAAAGACATCACTATGCTGAGAGGAAGCTTCGTTGCTTCTTTCCACGGAGCTTCAAAGCAATGCCCAGACCCCACACACTGCAACTGTACAGATACTTTCCTGTACTCACAAGTTCTCAATTATCTGCTTTATGAGTCACACAACTCTGTTAAGGACAAGTTTCAGATAACCAAAAGATAAAGTACAGCTAGTGCTTTCCCGAAGATAGAAGTGACTTGCAGAAGGCAACAGAAGACTGAAGAGAAGCAACAACTCTTCATGTCCCCTACTTGTCCCAGTGACCCTCTTCCTCTTACCTCTCTCCAAAGATGGGCATTGCAGGCCTTCAACTTAAACCTTCAACATCTTTTGCCTTTCCAAGGATCATACTGCATTTTCTTGTAATATTAATTAAATCCATTGCTTACAGCCTTAGATTTCCCTGCAACCCAGCTATAATAGGCTTTCTCCTACTGCAGCTGCTCCCTGCCCTCTACCAGATTGATGAGATTACTTTCTATGAGCACCTTTAAGTTATCCTCCAAGATGTGCAAATTTACTTAGTCAGAACCCCTAATGCTCTCCTCACCTGCAGCCAGTCTTCCTCCTAACACCTTACAAGCAAACACCACCATCTACCTACAGTTTAGGCCCAGTCTTCAATATCTGATTAGAGCCTCCCAACCTCTCCTAATCTTGCAGTTTTCCGATGGCCTCTTTGAAATATTGACAGAGATAAACGCACTGTTGTTGTGTCCCAATTAATCTTCTCTAATCTTGACAAATACCACGTGCACAGCAATTTGCACAGCAGGTTCTCTGACCCTGCAGCTTCAGTAATTTCTCAACTATTTATACTCGCTCCCCTCATCCACTGTGTTCAGAAGGTTCCTGGTCTCCTCTTTTACTATATCTCACTAACAAGTTAGCAGACCACAAATTACATCCTCCTAATGTTCTTAAAACAGTGTCTTCGGTACTAACCCCTCCCACACACCCCATGCTTGGCGTCCCCACAAGTATCTTTCTGAGGACAGATTCAAATTGACGTCTTCATTCAAATAGAGGTTTTAGTTTAACAGCAACTTAATGATTATAGAGCATTGCAGCCTTGGCATGCCCCTGTTTTCTCTCATATTTAATAGAGTTCTTGTTCTGCAGTTGGAATCTCCCCCTTGTTCTTCCCACTATACTTTTCCACATACAGAAAACAGGCAGTGCCATGCAATACTGTTCTTGCCTTGATCATGCCCAAATAGACAGTGAATCTCTGCCTTTGAGGGTTTTCAATCACCCAGCTAGACAAAACCATTGGTGACAATCCTGCTTTAAGCAGGTTATACAAAATAAAGGTTCCTTCCAACCAACGCTTCTATGACTCAACATGCCTCAGTAGTATTCAAACCATACACAATAACTAATTAACAAGTCTATTTTGTCAACAGAAAAAACTACCTCTTCTAATTACAGTAACTGTACCTCTTATGAAGCTCACTCTATAATTAATCAGATAAAGTGCAGGTCTTCCAAATATATGATTTAAGCATAAAGCAAAACTGGTATCCATGGCTAGATGACCCTACTTCCCAGGCAATTCAATAGCTACAAACTCTAGAAAACCTCCAACTGTGAAGCAAGTACATTCTGCCAACAGAAATTTGCTATAATTGCTAAGCTTTAGTTGTTCCTTGACAGATCAGACTTTCAAGGAACAGAACATGACAGTGCTGGGTCTAGCATGCAACAATCAATAGCAAAACATCATGTAACAGACTTGCTGAATTATGTCTATGGCAGCACGTTTGTCACACCCTACAACACCCCGAACCCATACTAGTGCTTTAGAGAAGCTACATCACTACCGAGCTGAATGCCGTATGCTCTCAGCACACCAGATATCTCTACATTAAAGCACAGCTAGAAACAGTGGAGTAACATCAACACTAACCACACCTTCCTAACCCTCCCTGTAATGGGCACAGAGCTTACACAGCTACCAGTCCTGCTCTTCCATCCCCAGTTGCTCACAGGGCCAGGTAGTGCTGGGAGAGCTGTTCAGGCCATAAAACCCTCTAGAAGACAAGCCCAGCTGATTAATAGCTTATCATTCACCTGATTTATCCTACAACCACATGAAACCTTGCAAGTAGGGGTGTGAAAAGAAGGCCTTTGAAAGTTGCACCAAATTAAAGCAGTTATTGAAACACATAGTATTTGCTACAGCACCAATAAGTGGTCGGCAGAGTGCACATGCATCAGTTTCCTTACTTTTGGTGTGAAAACCACTGGTTAAAGCATAATGGCTACTATGAGTTTGACTACACTTTAGATGATACCAATAATGATCTCACCAGAAACATCTAATTGAAGATATACGCTTTCTTATGCAACTTCAACAACTGTCTTTTAGCAACAGTTGGAGAGATAATGGAATTTTGGAGCCTTGCTCTTTTGGACCTAGATTTCCCATTTATAATGAACCAGAGTCAGCTTTACATCAAATTCTGTCTGCATCAACAGAAGACATTGACAGTATTTCCATTTCTGCTCTAAATTTGAGCAGCAAGGCCCCACACTGTATTCAACATTGGGACCGTAGTAAATACATGACCGAATTCACCAACAGAAGCATTTCCATGCTACCACAAGAGATTCACTTTTTTCTTCTTTATCTCTTCAAGATTAAGACTAAAATTACATTCGTATCTGTTGTGATTTGAAGACTGAGAAGGTGGTTGGTCCAAAGAAGTCTTTACTACAAGGGTACTGCACTTCATGTCTAAAGAAAACAATCTCAGCATTTTACAGGTGCACAGGCACTGAGATAACCTACCACTGATTGTAACAAGCATACAACCAAAGCAGTCTGAGGTAGTGTTTGTAAAAGCTTTACTTCTACATGAAGAGAAAACATCTTAACAGCAGCACCACTGAACAAGTTCCAATTCTTTCTTACTTTTCAGTTTTCAAAGTCTGAATATTTATCAGCTTATCCTTTTCTTTCTACTTCAGAAAGACAACTACTTTCAGCTTCAGAACTGTAGAATATTTCTGCATATAACCTGGTTATTCTTAAGTGATACACATGATCACATCAAGATACACATATTCTGATAACACGTGCCTGAAATTTGAGGAAGTTTTAGCCAAAAGCAACTGAAGTAAAGAGACCATGCAGCAAAAGCCTACCAATGACAGTTAGCAGGGCACACACCAAACCAGAAACCAGTTCTTCTGTCAGATACAATGTGGAATAAAGCTGTTTATTTTCTGTATCTTCCACTTCAAATTAAAAAACAAAATAACACTGGAAAAAACCATCTTGTGTTATTAATCAAAAAATGCAACCATGCTGTGGAGCCCTACACCGATCTACAAACAAGAATCTTGAGCATAAGCTTTTTAAGAGGAAGATACTTTGACACTGGAGAAAAAAAATGCAGTACTCTATAATCAAGGCACAGAATGTCCTGCCTTGTCAACAGCATGTACAATAAGGTATAAACTCCTGCATGAACACAAGATAAGCAATTTATAGCATCTATGCAGCCATTTAGACTTCAGAAATGCCTGAGCCTTACCCCTACTAGACACGCTGCAAATGTTGAAGAAAAAAGGAGAGTCGATGTGAACACAGTTTTCTGCTTTACTAACCTTTTTTCTTCCGAAGCCACAAGGAAGCAAGTGAGCAGCGGAGAAGGGATAGAGAACTGCCTCTTTCAGCTGCACTATCAGCTTCTGTCCAAGAGGCCATAGCCTTTCTCTAGCTTTGAAGAAAGGACTACCATAAGTTACCACATACAAGTTACGTAGGTCACAACACACAGCAGCTGAATTCGCGAGGGGAACGAGGAAAAGCTTGCTTTGGTGTGGATTTTTTCTTTGTTTCAGGTTTTGTTTCCTTTTTTTAAATAAAGGCTAGTGAACTGTAAATTGCCTTGGAAAACAAGAATTTTTTTAAACCCCAAACTAGCTTGGAAGAAGTCTACTGCTTGGCTATCAGAGTGAGTAACACAAATTATCCTGCAGATAACAATTAGAAAAGCGTATTATTGCAGCAGCAAACATTATTCTGGACCATGCCTACCCTCATAATAGCAACTATTCTTGAACATACAAAGTGAATATTACACCTACTGTAATATTCCCTACCATGGGAAGACTTTGTAAGATTCATACTTAGTTGCATACTTGAGACTTAGCTGCACTCTGGAAATGGGTTATTATTTTGGGTAAATGTGCTGACTAGTTAAGATGCTCATTCCACTTAAAAATCTGGTAAATCGCAATACTCGAAAGGATTAGGTAGTATTGAAATACAGCAGAATTCAAGGTAAGCTTGTGGAGCCTACAAAATAGCTTGTATTCTGGCAATATAGGTATCTTAAGCTGGATGCAGAGTATAAATAATACAAAGTAGAAGGTTTTGCTTCTGTTCCATTCTAAAGTGCATTTTCTTCTAATCTCCAAATGATTAAGTACTTTTCTTTAGACAATTGATGTGCTTGCAGCCTATTCCAGACATGACTTTTCCTTCTGTTTGCTCACATGCTTGTGTTTAGTATCACAATGAATGAGATTTACCCAAGAAGGTTTTTCTGCCTCCTCCTAGTTGGATTAGGCCCACCTACCAAGCAGTCACCATTGAGACCTTTAAAATGGATGCTACCCAAGATAGAAGGTGGGTTAGCTACAAGAGTGGATCAGGACAACTGCCAGCTTACAGGTGAAGCCAGGGTGCACATAATGCATTGCTGTAAGAACCACTTCGCTGCTTAGAATGAACAAAAAATGCATAAGCATTTTGTACCATATAGGAAGCATTACTCTGCAATACTCCAGAAGGCAACCCCAGAACTTCTATTATATCTCGCAGTACAGGAGCTCAAAGATGAGCCAGAGAGAAGAAAACATTTTTCACAGGTTTAAACTGGTACTTAACTGCCACAGGAAGCCACATGGCATTAACAAAACTTAAAGGGATGGACTTCTTATTCTGGGGATGATCTAGAACAGCCAGAGTCCTCTTAAAATCAGTTTTTTAAAAGGTACTTAAATATTCAGCTTCAAGGTTTAAACCAAGCTTGGCCATAGGAAACGGCAATGGAGCCCTAATTTGGTAGAAGGGATTATCCCATGTTTAGCACCCATAAGTTTATTTTTTCTAAATCACCTGATATCAGTTCCCCTGGAAGTAACGGGCAGAGGAAAGTTGTGTTGTTCTTGAGTTAATCACTACCACAAAGTATTTATGAGGGTATATTTAGCATTTCCCATCACCCAATTAAGTATTTTCCATTCATCTTTCAAGTAACCTTACAGGTTTCACACACACACCCCTCTAGAGGATGTAGTATTAAACTTATACCAACATACCCATAACTTTAAAAAGAAAGTCTGTCCCAAAAGCCTAGGAACTGTGCAATCCTTGCTTTATAAACTACTCAGGTTTTGTATCACTGTCTAGATACTGTTAGCACTGTTTATACTCCACTGTGCTGGTTATAGCAAGTGCTGCTTAAAGTTTTATTGAATATTAAATACCACAGAATACACACTAAACTGGCAGACTTTTCAGTTTTACTAAGAAACTTGATTGTCCCCTTACATTTATTGGAAATTTGAAAAGCATTTCTCAGTAAGAGCTGCCTCCATACTGAAATTTCAGGTTTGACTCCCTAACACCAACATTTGTTCCAAGCAGCTCTATCAAGCCGGGACCACCACTGCAAAACCACCTTTTCTGCAGGAAAAGAAAGGAGGTTGACTAGGAAAGTCTGAAACGGCACTCCTGGAGGGTCCGGAATAACTGAGCAGCAGACTGTAACGTCGACAACGCGAGCACATCTGCACAGCACCAGAAATGACATAAACTCGGCTTTATGACAGGAGCAGCACGGTAAAATACATTTAAACTCTGACCGTCAGTGCAGCAGCGGTTCCCTAATGAAACATCTAAGGCCCCGGCGCCTCTACACGTAAACTCGTCGAGTCCAGTAACGCAACGACTTGCGCCGACCCGCCGCGGCAGCGGACCGCAGGCAGCGCTCACCACAGCGCGGACCGCTACCGCGGACACAACGGGCCCAGCCTTCACCTCAGCCCCGCCCAGGCCGGGTGGCGGCCTCCGGGCCCGGCCCCGGCCCCGGCCCCCCTGCCCCGCCAGGCCCGGCTCCACCGCCGGCCGAGCGCAGCCGCTGACGGCGCTCCCGAGCGACAGCGAGCAGGAGCCCCGGGCCCAGGCCAGGCCCAGGCAGCCGGGCCTGCCCCTCCGGCACCAGCGGGCGCGGGCCGGACCCCTCCCACCTGCACACACGGCAGCGGCAACGCTCCCGCCGGCTCCCGCGGGCCGCACCCCACAGCACCGACCAGCCCCGCCCCACTCGACACAACCCGGCCCGGCCCGACCGCCCGCCCCTCGCCGCCCGCAGCCCCTCACCATGGTCGCGCCGCCACCACAAGCTGCTCCCACCAACAACACCCCACAGCGCCGCGCACGGTCATGTGACTACGCCGCCCGTGCCGCCCCGCCCTGCCGCCGCACTACGGCCTTTCCATTGGTCCGCTCCGAGGAAGTGGTCCACTCCAGGCCGATTGGCGTAAAGGGCGATGATTAGCGGCAGAGCCGGCCAGTCCGCTGCCGAACGTGGCCGTGCGTCGCGGAGCTGCGCGCTGTAGGGAGCCTGGGCGGGAGCGGTGGCGGGGCGGGCGCATGGAGTGCGGCGCCGTGAGGCGGCTCGCCGCGCGGCTGGGCCTCAGCGAGCCCGCCGTCATCAGGTACGGCGGCTGCCCCGGGGGGCGTGCGGTGACGCGGGGCAGCTTCTCTTCGGGCGGCCCGGTTGCGGTAGGGCGCCGAGAGCGGTGTCTTCCTCCGGCGGCCGTTATGGCGAGGCGAGGGCTGAGCTGCCGCCGGTCGGTGCACCCCCTCGCGCTGTAGGAGGGTCTGCGGGGCACGCAGCGCTCCCGGTCACTACGCACCAGCTGTAGCCGGCTGCCCCCGCGCTCGGGAGCCTTATTCCCGTCCGGATAAGGGCGCCCGTCCGCGGGGTGCTGGCCTGTCTGGAGCGGGTCCTCCCCTCCAGCCGCCGGGCCCGCCGTGGCTCCTCCCTGGCGGCAGCGCCCGGCCCCGGTGGCTCTCCCGGCACCGCGGCGCAGCCGAGTCCCGCCGCACCTCCTGGCGCTGCCGGCCTGCCGTCCGCTTCCTTCTTGGGCTCCGGCCGATGTGAAAAAAGTCAGACCTGAAGGTATACGCGGTTAATGAAACGGCCATTGCAGGCTATGAAGTGCAAAGCCTCTGCTGCGCATTGTTAGAGAAAGGGCAGTATTGTCCTGCGTTTAGCACCCCTTTCCCTAAGCACGTGCTGCGGCCACTGCTGCAGCCGGGGTGCTGGACTAGGTAAACCTTGGATCAGTTCCTGTCCTGCCATTCTTGCTCTCTTGTCACCGTGGTTTTGTTAACGAGGGCTTTGCATGCCGGGTGTTTTGCAGAAAAGCTGAAGAGTATCTGCGGCTATCCCAGGTGAAATGCACGGGATTAATGGCTCAAATGACAGCGACAGGCAGTGCTGTGATGTGCCTGGACCTAGCAGCTGGTTTCATGAAACAACCAGTTGACAAAGTAAGATACAGTATATGATTTGGCTGGCTGGTGCATTCTTCGTAAGTCCACTAAAATAATTGTTTTGTGTAGTGTAGGTTGAAATCAGGAAAGGGATAGGAGTAACAGACATTACCCTACACTCAGTAGTGTGCCACTAGACACAGTGTTAGAGCTTTCACTACTCAGAGTTTGAAATGGGGCCAACGGAGATCAGTGTCGTAGTCACTTCACAAGCTGAGCTTGCTTTGCTGTAATTTCGGCTCTTTTAGTAACAAATAAACTACCAGCAAGGATATTAAATTTAAGATCTGTCCCTTTTACTATGGGAGGGAAGCAGTAGCTCCAAGGAATGCCTCTCTATCGTGGTACCTGTAAACCCCCATCTGCAGACCTGCCAGATAAATGGCACTGAGCTGCCAAAATAATGTCTTTTACAAGATGTTTGTGATTGTCCATTCACAGACAAAGTAGAATTTAACTGGACCTTACCCCATGAGGAGTAGCATGAAAATATTGCTCATCTCTTCAAGTTGCGCAGGTCTTGGTTACCTTTGCTTTTAAACACTTTGTAATGAAAGGGCCCATGTCATATTATATGGAGAAGACAAACCTCACTTCCAGTGAAATGGTCTAAAAATAACACTCCATTAAAAGATGTGGCATTCCTAGGTGGTTAATCTTTCTGCGTGCAGTCAAAACTTAAATCATTCATTGCACAAATTTGTTTAATATAGAAATTGAATTTTATTTTATCGTACTGTGTAGTTTCTCCCTAATCTATTTTGGTTGCCTGAGTAAGATGTCAGGAGGAATTCTGCTAATTCTTGGGGTTTGTTTTTGTCTTCTTGAAAGAGCTATTTTGTTAAACTCTCTGGTTTGAAGAAGACTACGTACCAGAGCTCGATGAAGTCTTTGGAGTATTTGCTAGAAGTGAACCCCAGACTGGGAATGCGAGACTTGGCTGTGCAATTCTGCTGCACAGAGGCAGTGAACACCGCTTCAAAAATACTACAGAGGTGAGGAAGCTCTCGTGAGCATGCTGGTAACCACTAGTAAGATTCTTTTTCTTTTGGATTGTAAAGAGCTTGATGGTTGGACGTCAGTGTGACTCCAGTCACACTGACTGGAGTGGTGAGGTGAGTTCTTAGCCATTTATCTAGGCTGCTTTTTAGAATACATGTCGGAAGGACTTAGTCTGTGAACCTCAGTAAGTCATGGTCTGAGTCCTAGTTCTTCATCTGGGAATAGTGTAAAAAAATACATGACTTCTAGTCCCTGTATTTGTCCATAGCATCACTCTGTCTTTCGTTTAACTGCTGATCATGTCACGATTCAGAAGTAATGCTCAGTAGAAACAAATCCTCCCTTCTGGAGAAGCAGATCTCTTAAAATGCATACTACTTTACCTGTAAAAGCAATAGGTAGAACACTTCAATGGACAGTCAACAGATTTAACTAAAATTTTGCACCCTGTAACATCTACTGTAACAAGAGCAATCACTGAAGAGCTCTGCTCTGGAGTGCTGTCACCCTGATAGCACATGTTTAAATGCTGTTAGGTCAGTGAACAAAGACTGTGTATGCTTGTCAGTGCTTAATACAAACTAAAAATATTAGAGGAATCAAAGAAACTATAATTCCACCCTCCACTACAGGATGGATTTATGCAAAGGATATCATTGTAACTTTTAGATGTAATGTAGAAATAAGAGTTCTGTGTGGATGGGGAGCACAAGAGATAGATTTCACTGACATGCCTTGATCCAGATCCCTAATTTAAAATTCTTTTAATTCAAAAAGAGGAAGTTATCCCAGTCCCCTCCTTTTCCCTAGTCTCTTTTGCTCTTCTCAGCTAGTAGCAACTATTTCTGCTTGACTGGGTTGCAAGGGACCAAGTGATCCAACAGGATACCTGTTCAACTGCTGAGTACCATGTGACAAATTAATTTCAACAGCTTAATTTGAGGCAAATGCACTATACAATTATCGCTCTTATTGTTGCTCTTTAGGTATGAATCCAGCCTCTCTGAAGCACAGCAAATGGACCTTGATTTCTCAAAACCACTTTTTATAACAGCTGCACTATTCACTGCATGCAGGTGAGTATAGCTTGAGGGATCTTTTATGGGCTTAAATGTCTAGTGAGATGCCAAACAGAAATAGGGCTTACAACATAAGCAGCTGATTCATTCAGTATGTCTGAAGGGTCTTGCTTAGCACATTCTGCTGCCCTACTCCTGGAAATGGAGACAGCTGTAGCAAACCAGGCCTTTCCTTACAGTGAAGTCTCCAACCTACACTGCATTTGCCTTCTGGAGAAAGCAGAAGTATTGTATGAAATCTACAGAAAAGGATCTTGAATTACTTATCCTAAAATAAATGAAACCTGTCTACCCTGGTGTGTAATTTGATGCTGTGCGTAGTTCCATTAGGACATACCCATGGCAATGGCTGAAAAACTTCTGTTAGTGTTTTGCACTTCAGCCTCCTCCCTCTCAGCCTAACCAGCATAACATAATCCCTTAGTAATATTTTTCAGATGTAGTTGGAATTTTTTCCCATTGTCAGGGTAGATTTGAGCTGGGCACAAAGCAAAAAGTTGCATGGCTTTTGGTGAGATACTGCTCAAGGTGCAAGAACAGCTGCTAGCTTACTTCTGAACACCAAGAAGCAGCCATTCTGAAGAAGGGAAAGCCCCAAGCCCTAAAGCATCACATCCTGGGGGTGCTCTAGCCTTTGGGAGATGGATCCAATAGCTGTAGGCCTGTTACCAGCTTGGAAGACAGATGTCAGGAGCACTTGACTCAGCCAACCCTTTGTAAGAATTTGTTTGGATACAAATATCTACCCTCTCAGTATTACGCCTTGTAACAATCTTATGAAGCAATTCGGGTGCTGTGTACTTGCACAGCTCCTGATAAATGTTCTCTTGACAGAGGGGTCCCATTCAGCTTTTTGCAGTAGTGGGATTTTGTCTTGGTTCCCTCAATCTGAAAAGTACCTTTTCATAACAGAATTTCCTTATGTAACTTGAACTAACCCTGAGTTTCAATTCCTGAGCTGTATTGACTGAGTAGTGTAGGGGTCTGTTTTTTAAACAAATTTGTTTCTGAGTGAGACAAGGATTACACTGAAGCCTACCCTCCTCATTCTCACAGGCAGTGTTGTTACAGTAAATGTCATCTCGCCTGAGTGATAGCTGGAGTTTTGCTCTGTACAGAGATAACTTTCTCTTGTAGGTGTTTGAAGCTAAAAGTGGACAAAACTAAAATGCTGGCTACATCTGGGGTCAAAAAAGCAATATTTGACAGGCTGTGCAATCAGCTGGAAAAGATGAGCCACCAACTCAGCAGTAAGTTTTTGGCTTTATCCCTGTAAGGCAGCATAACCAGTGCCCCATCCTTTTCCTCTGGTGATTTCATCCTGATCACTTTCAGCTGTCCCCTTCCAGCCAACCTGCCCATCCATTCCAACAGGTTTCCTGCAGCCCAGTTCCCAGTTACAGTCGTTGCTTCTAGGGAAGTCACAACAGCTTGGCATGTGTGGCCAGGCCAAAAATAAATATTTTCCTCTCTTCTCAAAGGTTTCTACTCTTTACATGCTCTGCTGCTGCAATTTATTCTCTGCTTCTCCTGTACTACCTGACCTATCTTAGATTCCTCCTTCTTTCTTGCTTTCTGCATCCCTTTAATATGGCAATATGACACACAAACATCTTGCTTTTGCTTTGACTGACTCATTTCTATGTTTTTCTTTCCCACACTGCAGGACTAACAAGCCTAAGCCATGCTCTTCTGGTAGTAATTCAGACATTACCTGACACCATCCCTCCACATACAGTGGGCAGCCATGAGGAATGTTTCTCACTGGTTTTTGAACCTGCAGCGCTCTCCACTCTTTTTTTTGTGGAGGAGGAAGATTGAAATACAATACACCCCTTCCTGTCCTTCTATCTCTGCTCCTTGCTACTTATCTCTTTTTTCCTTCCCCAGACTTTCATTCTTACTCTCCCACTGACAGTGCCCCTGCTTCACCCTATCTTCATGTGTCATATCATGGAAGTTTTCTGGAATGTGCTGCCTAAACCCAAATCAAAAGCTGCTGCTCTCTCCCTATGCATGGACCTTCCCATAGTACAGTGCCCTAGGAAAAAAAACAAACAAAACCTTACCCTACCACTAAAGCAGCTAAATGCAGCTGGGAGTTTCTGTATCAGTTCAGGGGAGAGTATGCATCTGTATACATGGACAGCCCCCTGCATGTTGTGGGCTTTTATAATACAAAGCGTGGAAATGGGATAGAAGGGGAAGAAATAACTGATAATCCTGCCTGAGTAATCAAGAAGGGTAGCAGTGTGGTTTTGAGGTATGAACAGGGTGGATCATTGTGGCAGCGCTAAAGCAGCCAACCAGTGCATGCAACCCTTGAAGTGTGCTGGCATCTCTGTGTGTACAGCTTGAGCATCAGTCTGGACCAGGGAACTGCTCTGAGTGGGAGACAGTACTTTTGGAAGGTGGCAAGTGAAAGAATTGCATGTAGAACACCACTTTTGGGGCCCCAAACACCATTCAGAAGTAAAGCAACTTAGTTATTTTTTTAGAAGAAGATGTTCCACTGGCTGCAGAGATGCCTGAAAGCTTACAGACCAACCTGGAGTGCTGTGAGAAGGAAGATGGTAAGTTGAGTTTAGCTATGAACTAAAATTGCCTCACCAGAGCAATTCTGAGCTTTACTGCTGCTTAATGTTTCAGTTGTGTAATATGCCATACTACTTAGTTCACAGCAGTTTACTCCATTCTGCAAACCACTGGCTAATGAAAGGATGGAGAACCTTGCCGAAGGACACTGGTGTTTATACTGAGTAGTACTAGTAGAATTAAGGACAGCTGTTCCAAATAGACACACTAGTGAAGAGGTAACTGTTCTGGCAAGTGAGGGGAACAGCAAACCACAGGATTATATAACAGTGACCGACCCTGTGCTTGTGTCTGTACATTTGCTCACTGCCATGGTTATTCCCAGTAACATACTGCCCATGATGGCCCATCGTGGACTTTCTCCTCCTCTTATAGGATCTGAAGGTGAGGAGATGCCATGTAAACGACCAAAGACCGAAACAAAGCAAGACTATGAAGAATGGAAAAAGAAAATCCTGGAAAACGCTGCTAAGGCACAAGAGACAAGTAGGAGTACTGCCTCTGTAGTGCTACCTAGTAATGTAACTGCCGCTTGCTCGTAATTTTAACTCCCCCTCTGCTCTGACAAGAGTTCCAGTAGCATGTGAGTGATGGCTGCCTGGTAGGCAGCTGATTTTATTTATTAGCTAGTTTTTAAGTATTTAAGAATATTATTTTTAGTAAGTGACACCAGAATTGAGATGATTTTTACAAGAAGCCTGTCTAACAACTTGCCAAGCTGGTACCTGAGCAGCTATGGCATTAGGTGGTAGAATAGCTTCATTCTCTTGCTGCAAGAAGCAGGCATCGTTCTAATGCTGTGTTAAGTGTAAATAAATTAAAAGTTATATGCCCTTGGGCCCCTGGCTGGAAGCAGTCTGTGAAAAAAGAGGGAGGGGACTAACGATGCCTTGTTAAACTGCAAAACTAGTAGAGGAATTAAGACTGATATTTTTTATTCTTTTACTGTTGAAGAAGTACTGTTTTGTCACTGCATTTGACTTATTTTTATGACCTCTATGGGACTGAAGTCTCTTGTGCTTGTACTAGGTCCCAAATATTCTGAGAAACAATAAAAATACTGGAAGGAAAAGCTTTGTATTATGACATCAGGTTCTTGGCACTCATCTCATATAAAACCCGTAGAATGCAAAAAAAAAGACATACAGGAGATGTCTGTGCTTTAAGGAGGAAGATATCCAGGGGACGAGGATCTTGTCTGAGTGATACAGGTTTTTTGCATCTCGCAGTCATAACCTGGGGGAAGAGGGGAAAGTGCCCTGCCATGTAGTTCTTAGCAGCAGCTTCTGCAGTCCTACCCTTTCATGCCAGCTATTCAAAATACAATTTGTGTTAACTACTTTTTGAAGGAAAACCATAACTTCTGTCAATACAGGGCTGATGTAACCACAATAAAACCAATCCAAGTTTTCGGCCTATTTCTGTTGCATGTTTTCTGCCTGGGATGTGTAAAGGGAAGTTAACTTTCAGAAACCCTCATTTCAAAACATCCCAGAAAACCCCAAGTGTCCCTATGAAGCAAGGTAAATTATCTCATGTCTGAGCATTTAGATTTGAAATGCTGCCCTCACCTGAGCTTCTTCTCAACAGTAATGGCTCACCAAATGTCTCACTGCTGTGCATACTGCCTGGATACAATAGTTGGTATCATTAACTGCTTCAGATATCAGTGTATGGGGCCAATTCTTTTTGTCATACTTACTGTTCGGTCACTCACAGGTCACCTGTGGTTCGTCCTTTTAGCTTTTTGTAGACCCCCAAAGCAAAATGCACAGGACATGGTGAAACCACTTGTAAGGCTGCAGAGGTGGGTTCCACTGTACTGCAGAACCTAAAGGGATTTCTTTCTAATAGAAACAAAGTAGTAATCCTGCTGGCCAGATACATCTTTTCTTTATAAAAATGGAGAGGAAATACGTACAAGACAGCAGAGAGCATCCATGTGTTACCCTCTTATAGAAATAGAGGAAAAAGCATACAGTAATTGGAAAATTAAAACTTACTGGCCATTTTCCTTTCACCACTTCTCTCAATGCATAAAAAAAGGAATCACTTGAAGCCCAACTTTCATTAGCAAGAAATAATTTCTTAAGTCTCATCTGGAATGAAATACAACAGTAACTATTGGGGAATGTACTCCAAACAAATGCCTGATGTGCAGAGAAAATATTGAATAATTAATCAACATTGAATAAGAGCTGTAACAAAATGTCTGCCATTTAAAGTCTGATCTAATATGTAGCAGAAATCCTCACGATGGGAGAGAATCTGACCTAGTACATTAGCATTCTGTTACTAAGACATACTCAAAGATGCTTTCGGGTTTGTTTGTCAGGGGGGTTCAACCAAAATTGAGGAATAGGCTTGTTCCACTTCAATGCAATTTATTAGTATTAATTCAGAAATATACAGACCAATTAACACAATCACATTTAGCATGCAGAACCACTGTGGAAGGAAAACATGAACAAAAGTGGGCCTTCACAGAAGGTGATACATTGTCAAGATTATTTCACTTGATTTTAATCATTCTCCTCTGTCTCAATTCTGGAAATGCTGCAGAGTCCAGAATTCAGGACTACGCAAAGTGAGAAGCACTAGAGTGGAAAAAGATAACAAGACTAGGGTAAGCCAGTCTTACAAACCTCTTTATTAGCAACCAACACCTTTGCTAATTCAAGGGACATGAAAGTCGATGAAGTTAAAGGGAGCTTTACAGTGTTTTGATGCCTTTGCTAGAAAGCTAGTTTTAGTAGTATTAGTTTCTGTTTTTCCTAAGAGCCTATCCAGCTCACACTGAGCTTTGCAGAATCTAGGACAGAAATAAAGGAAACCACAGCTTTAATAAATAATGTTACACTTTTAGCTGAGAGATTGTAAGTGGCTCCAATGCTTTATACATCACAAAAAAGTTCAAAATCCAAAATAAGTTAGTATTGTGAAGAAAATGTTTACTGTTCAAGAGCAAGGTGGGGAGACAGAAAAAGGGCTTCAACCTCCTAACTGGGCTAAGGGCAGAGTCTGGCAACACACCGTTCCCCTGCCACTGAACAGCAATAAAACCTATTTTCCATATCACACCATATCAACTTTTCAGACTTCATTAAAATTGTCAGAGAAGAGAAAAAAAGCCTCAAACTAAAACTTAGAAAAATCAAGGGCTGAAGTCACAGCCAATGAGAAGCACTTACAAGTTTTAAATAAATATAAAACAATGTCTGGAAATATCTTCTTTTTTGGACAACGTAAGATCTTTTCGCATAGACCCAACAGTCATTAGGCAGTTTTTTTATGTGGCAGTTTCACCTGTCTCCTTCCAAAAGTTCAATCAATTCATCTCAACTCACTATAAGAAAAAGCAGCAATTGACTGACTGACTGAAGTTGCTTCAAACCAGGATTCCTCATATTTCCTAACTATGCGATGACTATTTTTTAAAGGAGAGAGTAGAATGGAAAAAAAAACAGCAAACCAAAACCATTCAACTCTGAGTAGCTGCACTGAATCATCTTGGTTTGGGCGGCGGGGGGGAATAATCTTTCTGAAAAAAAACCACAGAAGAAAAGGATATTCGACATCTTTTGTTCTAAGTAACAAATACCACACGGAAAAATTGTGCCACCTGATGTCTTACATCAGTCATGAAGAAAGTCAGAAATACCATGCTTGGTGTGAGAAACCAGAAAACTGACAAGGTGTTTTATGGTGTAAACACATCAACAATACTCTGCAGAATCAAAGCCTTCAGCAAGAAGTCAGCCCCAAGAACAGCCATATTTGCCATCACTATGTACAACAACTAAAAACTTGTAAAAACAAACAAAGTAGCTTCCGCTTTTCGAAATTATTTCAGTGCTTCTTCCTTTGAGGCACTTCTGGAACCTCAGTACTGACACGCATAATATTTGAGGAGGACAGACCCAAAACCTTATGTTATAAAACAAAGGGGTAGAAATCACTGAAGATACTGAGTCCTTCTCCTATGGTTTCATGTCCATCTCCAAGAGTGGTAATGCTTCATACAAGCTTATGCAAGCTTGACAGACATACTCTGAAATCTCTTCAGCCTGTTAGCAGCAGCCACCACATAAAAATGTTTCTGTGAACAAAACAGAACAGTCCCAAGTGTGAGTGCAACTGAGGTAAAGGACTTTTTCTATGGCTGACATGGATTTTTCTTCTTAGTAAATCCATTTACTTCTAGTGACCCACACCTTGTGTGTGTTGCAGTGCAGAACAGCTTTGTGCTGGGGAGTCACTGATTACTGCAGAACAGACTGCTGGTACTGTGAACTTCTGCAGCAGTACTACGAATTGTATAGTGATGTGTCTTTAGATTATGTATTTTTTAAAATTCAAGTGCAGAAGTCTGCAACCAAACAGTAGGAGTCCAGGAGCAGAAAAAGTATAAGCCTCTGGTTTAACTCCCTGGCAAGCAATTATAACTCTCCAGTGACAAAAGAAAAGGAAATGGCCCTCACTGAGTTTTACTCAGATTTCCACAAGCTTATTTGTACGAAGATCACTGTGTTCACCTTTAAGGATCAATTCTCTACAATCCAATAGAGACTCCAGTAGAAATTCTCTATCACTTCTTCATATAAAATATTGTTCTGAAGGAGCATAGGGTGATCAGAAAGGTCCAGAAGAGTTCTCTGGATGGTTTTTAGCCCAATTTTTTTTTTCTCCCACACTTCTACTCTCTGCAATGGGAGGCCGAAAACTGCCTTATATTGTATCTCTACACCATAGTGGCAACAGAACAATGCAACTGTTGTCAATGGTAAAAAAGCTCTCCAGTATGAACAGAAAGAACATTTAATATAAGCTAAGTAGCATCTGAAGTCTCTGATCTTTTAAAGAAAAAAAATGTGCAACTTCTAAACACCAATCAGGAGGAGTAAAAATTGAAACCAAACTCGCTAGAAATAGAAGCAATTATCACTCTGCAGGAGAAAAAAAAAAAAACAAAACAATTTACAACTGAAAATAGAGTTCCCAAACTCAGTATTTACAAGAAAGGCAGCTGTGGGCAAAAGTGAAGCAACATAGAAAAAAGGAGGGAATGGCTCTGCCTGTGTTAAGCTGATTTTCCCTCTGGAAGTAGATTTGCCAGACTTTGTCTATTTACCTTCCATTTTCTGTGAGCCATGTAACTCTGCAGCAACAACTGGGACTTCAGGCGAAGATTGGACTTCTTGGCTTTGGCGGGTAGATTGTTCAACCACTCGTGCTTCAGACACTGTGTTGCACTCATCCGGCAGCTGCAGGAGAAGAAATCTGCCATGTAAATCCAGCCACCCTCATTGCCATTTTCTCAGTGCCCTGTGCTCCTCAATATCATTGATAAAGAAACTGCCTTAAATGAATCAACACGAGTGGAGATGCTTCCTGAGATGCTGTTCATCTCAGTGCATAGGATCCTAATGACACCCTGCACTCTCCAGTGTAAAGGATGGGTGCTGTGAAAAGCTGCTCGTGGGTCTGCAGCAGGTTGACTGAGCTGTGGTTAAATACTGTATTCTGCCTTTTTAGGGTTTTGACTTGGGGTTTGTTTTTTTTTCCTTTGAAGAAGCAGCCGGTACAGGTTCATCAGTTTATTTATCATTTGGTTATGTGAAGGCAGAACTTTGCTAAGAGATTCAGTGCATACAGAAGAATAATATTTGTGGTGTTATCTGTCTGTCCTGATAGTGCAGGCTTATTCTGTGCCTTATATTTAAAAAGCAAAATTGTCTATTCACCCTAAACATGGATCAAGTCAAGCATACATTATATCCTGACATTCAACAATAGGCCCAAATGTGAAGGCCTACCCAAAAAGCTTTGAGAAATATATGATAATAGAGGAAATCTTGAGGGAGAGGTGTTTAAAAAAAAAAAAAAAAGGTTTAATTTGCCTTTTTGCAAAACAAAAGCCTATGCCTAACTCCTGAGCTTTGCCTGAGCTGTCACTGACAAGATGAAGAAAAGATGACTCCTACCCGCTTGCACCTGATTGCAGTAGTCAGGGGAGGCAGGTACAGCTCTGGCACAAGGCCAGACCTACCGTCCCAACATGGCAAAGGTGCCCAGTCTGTAAGAGAGCGGAGGCTGTCCATATACCTTGTGAACAACTGGGCCTACTAATTATTGCTCTCTGCATCTCACTAACACCACTCTTTTCTTGCACAGTCATTTCATTCACAGCTTCTAACCAGACTTTGCATAGTGTCCCTCTGGAGTCCCTATTCCCATTGCAGAGAAGAATGGAAGACTCCAAAGCAAAGTTTATAATCTCATAGCAAATCATCATCACAGTCTGAGAGAAAACCCTTTGTTGTCTCCTGCTGGCAATATACTAAAGTTCAGTTTATTCTTAGCTTTTCATATGACTTATTGTTCAAAACTAGATTTGTCTGGTTGAGGTAATGATCTAGAAGTTGTTAATATACTAAGCACTCCTTTGAATTCCCCTCGAACACACAATCTGTTTTACTGTATACATATTTCCTGTTTTCATTAGTTTTGTATCACTACTCAGCAAGAGGATTTCCCTACTCACTTACCCAACCCCATAGCCATAGTCTGACATCAGTATCATCCTCATTCTCTCCTGTTGTTTCATATGTGCAATCACTTTTTATTTCAGTGGAGCCAAGACTGAGAAGCCACATGCAAAGTTAAGTCCCAAATGCTCCTTAATATCTACCAAAGGCATGTAGACCACTTTAGAAGAGAACAATGCACAGTTTTCACAGCTGCAGCTTCCATTTATCCTCCATGGCATTCAAGAGACATTTCTGCAGTTTGTGTCAGGGCTTGTGAGAATCCAAAGTAACAACAGAAGCAGCTTTTTCTTGGAGAAGGAATACTAAAGACAGATTCCCACAGAGCAAATCCTTCCAGATTTCCTCTGTTCTGCCTGTATTGATGCTATTGTGAAAAGCAACTTTCTGCAGTCAAGGTACACAGACATTTTGCTTTTAAATAGGGGCCTTTTGAATCACTGAGGAACTGCCCAGCAAGCACAAAAACAGCATACAAAAATGTCACACAGTATGTTCTCATTGTTGGTTGCAATCCAAACAGTTGGCCAGGAGGAACTTCATGTCATTAGGTGCTGCTGTCCTCACAAGCAAAGAGGTACCTTTTCTCCTTCACGAGTAGTCTGGAAATAAAGTCTTTAGCTTCCTCCGATAGCTGTTCAAATGCTTCTGCATCAAAATCCCAGCTGCAGTTGACTACGTAATTCATTGTCTCTGCATCAGTTTCTCCCAGGAATGGGGACAAGCCACTAAGCCTTAAAGAAAGAATGGGAAGGAGATGAGTAATTATTATTGTACGCAAGATACATTTTTCCTTCTACAAATCCTATGCTTTATAATTGTTCATATCTTACAGAAAGGAAAGACTCTCAGCTATGGGAGAGTTCCACTTCTCAATCCCTGCCCATATCAGCCAACAGTTCGGCACAATAAAACGTTGTAATGTTAGTGTTATTCTCTAGCTGTTCAGTCAGCTACATCAGGGAGCACTGTTAATAGACTCCCAAGAAAATTAATTCAGTGGGGATCTAGGTACATACTTCAGTGCTTTCCCAGCTAAGAAAGCTAGGGGGACTCAAAAGCTTTCCTAAATCAAGGCCCATATCCGTATTTGGCTTAAATTAAACAGAATTCTGAACAATAGCATGCTTTTTCCAATTAGTCTCTAAGCCAAGATTTATTGCTTCAGTCGTTTATTACTTCATTCAGTTGGGTTTTGGCTAACATACAAATTTAAAACAGAAATTTATCCAGTTCACAGAAAGCATCTGTGAAAGATTCTGGGATGCAAAGTCAGCTCATGGGAAGGCAGAGACTTCGGACAGACAGACCATCCGTGGCCGCCATCCACATATCAGAGACAAGTTTTAGCCCTATTTGTGACATGACATTTTTTAGACCCATGGCCGAACACCTAACATTAATTCCTCTGTGCAGATGCACACCAACTCCAAGCTACTAGACTGATCAGATTGCAGATTTGCAAATTAATTCAAGTACTCAAAAACACAATCAAAATGAAAATTCTGACATGCTTTGGGCAACTTCTCCGAGTTAAAAAAAGACCTGACCCATTTTACCTTGCTAATAAGGCGGTAAAGAAGAACAACATTTGCATATTTATCAAAAGGATTATTTGGTTTTTAGAGACTTTGTACACACAGCAAGGTGCCTCTGCATTTAAGGCTGGGATTTTTTTAGCAGAATGAATTAGGAGGAATCACAGCCAGATGGGCTCAGTGGTTGCTGCATCCCTGCTCTGCTCATACCCTCCACTGGCATGCTCTTGCAGAGCCTTTGGTGCCATCGCCACGACCCCTTACAGGGTTACTCACAACATATATGTGATGACTCCTACACTCCACATGTCTGTTGGGAAGGAAACAAAGTCATAGTTCACCACTTCAGGAGCCAAGAACTCTGGAGTTCCAAAATTAACCTTCAGTTTCTCACGAGGTTTGTACCTTTACCAGAAAGAGAAAAACATCACTGCTGAGAGCAGGCTGGGGAACGCGTCTTACATTTGTAAAAATCAAGGTGTGGCTTTTTGCCATGCAAGCATAGCAGAGGGAGCATAGCAGACTCACCCAGGCAATCAGGACAGCATTAAGGTCTTTAAAAAATAAATTGGTGAATTTTGCTGTGACTTCATGTGACCATCAGCTATCCCATGGCCAGAGCAAAACCAGAAGGAAGACCAAGGGCGATAAAACCTGCAAAGGCCTCCCCCACAGAGCGATAGCAGCTTTACTCTGCCAGGCTCCACAGGATGCCTTCCAGTAGATGTTGTCCAACACTAAGCAAATAAAGCAGCTTCCATTAAAACAGGTTTGGAGAGCATTTGCTTAGTGGGATGTACCCAGCTAGAGCTCAGGGTAAAGGTCTGTATAACAGATATGAGCACTGCTAAGGTGGGACCCTGAAGAGGATTATTTGGGCTTGGTAACAAGTTAAATAGTGATCCCATAAAGGGAGAAAATTACTCTGTTCTACTGCTTAAAAGGGAAAGGTTACAAACTGAACCAGTAATAATTGTCACTGATGGCAGCTGGAGTTACATCTGTGTACAGACAGAACAAACTACTAAAGCATTGCTTTTAGATGTCCATTTCCTGGAAGATCTTGTTTTTAAAACTGCTTTAGTAGAAGTTTGCATCTTTACCCTCCCAATTTAAAAAAAAAAACCACTAAACCCGCAAAAAACAACACAACCAAAAACCCCTCAGTGCATCCATTTCTGTTTTCATAAAATACTTCTAAAAGAAAAAAGTCCCTGGACAGATATTTACATACACACACAGAGGTATATATATGCATGAATGTACCAGGTTTTGGCTTGAGAAAAGCCTCAAAGGGTTTAGAAAAGAAATAGAGAAATGTTGTTCTTACTGTTATACTAACAGGAGTAACTCCTTTTTATTCTGGGGGAACTGACTCATGCTCTCACAGCTTTCCTTTAACAAACTCATGCAAGCAAAGTAAAAGATTGAGAAAAGTCCGTATTTCTCTGAGGGTTTCCTGTTTCATATGGGATGGCTCAAACATGTAGCTTTTTTCCCCCCTTCAATCAACTTATCTACGTAAAGACTTCAGCAGATTAATTTCCACAACTAGAACCTGCACAATAAAACCCAGCAGTCAAGAAGTCTCTGAGAGCCTTCATGGACTCCCTAGAGTAAAAGCTCTACATGGGGAATAATTTTGAGATAATTAGAACAGCAGAAAGGTTATTTGAAAAAGCAGTTAGATAATTAATGCACACAGCAGAGAACTCCTGCCTGCAGCAGCATACTGCTTAGCTCATTCACATAGCAGAATTACTTTAGAGCCACCAAAACACACAAGACACTACTCCCACCCCCACAAGAACTACCAAAAACACATCAGAGGTCTGTGGGCTTGTATTGGTTTTGTTTTTTAAAATAAATTTGTAACTGTACTCTCTTACCTCCTTGCTAATCCAAAGTCAATAATTTTAATCTGGTTTCCTGTGTGATTTACACATAGTATGTTTTCAGGCTACAAAAAGAGAAGAGTGTATTTAAATGTATGACACAGAGAGAGAACTAGCAAAGGAGTATGAAAGACTCAGAGATTTTAATGATCATTTTTAATATAATACTTTTCCTTCTATTCCTATCATGGGAGACAAGTATTTGACTGGTGTACTGAATTAGCAAAAGGTTTGGTTTTGGACCTCCCATAAAGAAGTTTAACTTCTGTTCCTGTATAACAATAGTCCTGTATTTCACCCTAGATGACAAACAGATTTTGAAATAGAACGGCCCCCCTGATGGCTGAGGCTTACCCACAGGATTTACTCCTTAAGTATAAAAGTAATTCCACAAAAAGCCACAAGAAACATATCAAATACATCCTTTGGTTTGCCCACAAAGGCAAAAATTTGCTTTTTCCAATGAAGATATTTTCCAAGGGCCAGGGGGGTGGGGAGGTGGGAGGTGAGGGGGACAATGGTGTCCAAACTTATCACAACTGCAGAACTGTCTACAGGCCAGCCAGGTGTAATATCATTTGTGTAACGCACTGCATAAACAAGCAGGAAAAAAAAAAATCAGTTGGTATTTCTGTTCAAAAAGATCCGTTATTAAGGGGCCATTAGGAAAACATTGTAATTTTACTGCAGTTCAGTTCCAGGCAGTAAAAAGTACAAACAATAGGAAGATGATTGAATAGGTATTTGAATACAGTTACAAGAGGGTAGGGAGAAGGGGAGGGAAGACTGCAGGCATTTCTAGTCAAAGAGGTTTTTGGGTGTGTTTTTTTCATTGATGACAAAAGGGCATTGTTTAATTCCACACAGAATGAAAAGCTTCTGATTTGAGAGAGGCAAAACCACAGACTCCTGTTCATTTCACTATTCTAAGCAAGCTACCAAATAGGCATTGCAAAAAAAAAAAAAAAAAAAAAAAGGTCATGAATCTCTAGAGCTCCATTCATTGTGGCTATTGAATTAAGTAACTCTATTTCTTTAGGACTTAAGTCCATGAAATGAGAAATGACTCTTGTAATTACAGACTCCGTGGTGGTCCAAACATGGCACCGCTAAAGAGCGGAGAGTATGAACTACTGACCTTGAGATCTAAATGGAGAATATAATGCTGGTGCAAGTAGTGGACTCCTTCACAAATCTGTTTGGTAAATAGGATTGCATCCAACTCAGTTAGATTGTAGTTTTCATCTGTGATCCGGTCAAATAATTCACCACCATCAAGACTAAAATTTTGACATAGAAAAGTATTAAAAACCCTAAAATTCCTCATTAGCTCAATTTATTTCCAAGTTAGGAACTTAGGCTCTCTAATTTAGCAAGGGTCCTAACACCACATCCAATATAAATTGTATCAGTAGTCTCAATGGCTTCAAGAGACTTATTCCTGAGTATGAAATTAAGTATGAATCTAAATTAAAAAATAGAAAAGTTGTCAGTAACGTTTCGGGGGGGGTATATGTCAAACCCAAGCCCACACGACCTGGTGATCCAATGGCAACCTGGAGAACCTACGGGGAGTATCAAAGTATCTATTCATTGTTCATGTTATTAGTCTAGAGAAAATAAATCTTCAACCTATAAAGTTTACTAAATGAAACTTCTCAAACTGAAAGTTATTTCACATGAGCTGACAACTAGACTTAATTCTGCACAAAAATTAAAAGAAAATTACATCAGACATACAGCTCTGACAAGGTTTTACAAGGTAAAAACTTCAGGTGTTCATTTCAATATACACATTTTAAATGTCTTATCATATTTATATTTGCTATTCCATTTTGTATTCTTCTTTCCTTTATGTCATTAACAATTAGTTCTCTAGCAGAAACTCAGTTTTTAGGTTATAAAACTTCAGGTTTTTGTAAAGCAGTATGCCACTACGCAGAAAAGGCAGCAGGTGTGCATCATGAAATCTCCCTTTTGTGAATTCCATATTTGGTATAGATCAAAATTCTTATTTAGCTTCCCATTGGGGAAGCATTTTTACTAATCCTAAAATTATTCCAAGGAAGCAGACCATGCATACAACTAATCATCTTCCTACCTTCTCCATGTCTTTTCTAATTCTACTTATAAATATCTCACTCCTCCTCTTGTCTGGGTCTGTCACCTCACTCTCTCCCTAATAAGTGATTTTATTTACCCACAACACTTTTATGTAATTTGGTAGCTAGGGACAATGTTGGGGCCTGTTAGTTAAACTTAAAAGAAAAATGAACCATAGTGCAGTTCTGTTCACAAACAATCTTGTAATTTCATTCATACTCTTGAAGATGGCTGCCCTTCTTACCCTTTGTTTAAACTGTAACCTTGCCAAATATATAATTTTTAACCTGAAGAAATTACTGTTAAAACATGTATTTTTTTTCTTCTGAAAGTGAAATCAACTCTCTCTGGGGCTGGAAAACCACCCAGGTCGTCTTCACACCTCAGAATTATCATTCCCTATTTTCTTTAGTGACCTGAGAAAACCCAAACATCTGACAATTCCCAAAAAGATCATTTAAACTTACTATTCCATGATAAGAGTGATATTATTTTTGGCTTCAAAAGCATCATAAAGCTGGATCAGATTCACGTGATTTAATTGGTTCATGATGTTAATTTCATTTTTTACTTCCTCCTGAAAAAATAATAAAAAAATGAGCAAAATATGCTCCTTAAATTCCAGTGTTTCCAAATAAAATTATTTGTAAAATCCAGTAACACCTATACCACAGATCTCATGCAGACAGAAGGTTTAAACACAAACAGCCATCTAAAGTCCAAGCTGCTACTTACTAGGACAGATTTTACAGTATTTGATAGTACCCAACGACAAGTTGCCTCTTATGGGCCAATTCAGGGGAGCGGTGTTAAGGTGCTTGCAGTGAGGCCAGGTTTAGAGTGTGCTCGCTTGGGTTCACAGCAACATAGTTACCCTCTCTTTTGCTCCTTTCACTTTTATGATTTTGGCTGCCAAGTTGAGACCAGTTGATCTTTCCGTGCACTTGTGAACTTGCCCAAAACGACCCCTGTTGATACCAAGGAAAAGATGGGAAAGCGGCTCAGCACAGCTCACTGCAGAAACTGTTCATACAACTATTCTTACTGCCGATTAAAAATAGCGCAGTACAAAGTGAACAGAATCAGGTGGCCAGCAGCATGAATCTCCTCTTTCTCTCAGCTTATGAAGGATTAGTTTTATCTTTCCAGCCAGTTGTTCAGTGCTTACATTAAAATATTACGCCCCCTTCATATTACTACATTTCACTGCGGTATGATGACCCGATGATATTCTTTTTCGGTTCTGTAACTGTACCCGCTTGCTGTCCTTCGGTGATGCGTTAGTGGGTATATTAACAAGGATATTTCTGTCCTGATCTCATAACTTTTTAAATGACTATAAGACCAGTAACTGTAGCCACTCCACAGACTGCATTTCTTGCGTGTTGTAAATTCTCCCCCGTGTCACCCAGATATGTTAATGCCCCTTGGGATGATATCTAAACACCATCTTTCTGCTATTGCATCATCAGGCTTACACTTATTAAGCCATATTTGTACTTGGATCAGCCTGTAAATCAAACCTTCTTGTCAGATAAGTAAGGATACAAGCATACAAAGGCTGAAGCAGCTGCAGACTTCCTATGAGTGAAAACTAAACGTAAGGTCAAAATAATTATAACTTCTCCCTTAGTTTTCTTTAACTTGCAGTTCAGCACGGAAAAAAGATTTTGGAAGCTGCCTGACCTAATAGGCTTTGCTGACTTCAAATGCTCTGAATCTGTCTGCCTGAAGGTTACAGGTTTTTCTCATGACACCAGCCATGGCCCAGACTATTATAACAAATGCAAAAAAGAGTCACCCAAGATCATGGTCAGGCATCTGAAAATGGAACTGGGGCAGAAACCAAGGTATCTAAGCGACACGCCCCACACACACCCCAAAAATCAACAACAAAAATTGATACAAGGAGCCCAACAACTATGATAGCCCAAAAGGTCTCAAGGATGAACCTGCTTACGCTGGCTGCAGTGCGCTTGTATGTGCTTCACCCACACACACCCTGGAGCCACCTGAAGAAGATAGCTCTAGCTCTCCAGCTAACTGCATTTCTCCATGCCTTAGCCACCACCAGCAGTACAGCATTAGGGACGGGGAGACTTACCCTCCCAGTACTTCATGATGGCACACCAAGTAGCACGCTGTCACCTCTGTTTGCTTGACACTCACTATGCGATGTTCGAAAGGAGCCGGAGGAGAAGGGCTGTCATCTAAAGACGAGACAAGCTGGTCACTGAGACGTTTCTGCACACATCACTCAGTGTCACTTCCCTAACACCAATGACTTCAATCCACAGGACACGCACATCACCTTGTTGTGTTCGCTAAGTGTAATGAGAAGTCTCAGCTGCCTTCCATGCTCCCAGTACCCACCGCTCCATAAAACCACACGCTTCTGTTTCCTCCACCTTCAGCATAGCTGTTCCTCAAGGGATGAGCC
The DNA here is from genome assembly GCF_964289735.1 of Phaethon aethereus. Classification (NCBI taxonomy): domain Eukaryota; kingdom Metazoa; phylum Chordata; class Aves; order Phaethontiformes; family Phaethontidae; genus Phaethon; species Phaethon aethereus. The sequence goes on along the minus strand of NC_138589.1, from coordinate 8,857,342 downwards.
CAGTTTCTCAGACGGGGACTGCTGACGCAGAGCCGGGACCCCCAAGGCGCGCACACAGCTCCTCCCCGACCTCAGCTCTCAGCGTTTCTGTGGCTGTGGGGCTCTAAGGGGGAAACACCGGGGGCCAACACAGACACCTGGACAAACCAGCCTCTGACTGCTGCCGGCAAGCTGCTCGGGCAAAGACCCAAAACAGCACTTCATACTGCAGTGCACTACCCTCTCTCCCAACTTTTCTCTTTGCCTCATGTTCCTCTACTAGGCCATCATTTTTTCTTCTACTAGGAATTCAGACAAGCACTGAAGTATGTGGATAACATCAAGCATGCGATTCCTTCACTATTTTTAGAGCGGCATGCAAGTAAAATAACCATTGCATTTGCAGCTAGCCATAAGAAGGGAGGTGCTGAAAATATCCAAAACCTATTACTTCAAGTGAGGGACTTTTACTGCTAACACCCTTATACAGATGAAGAATAAAGGCCCAGAACTGAGAATAGGATCCCACCTCCTGAACCTCAACCCTTTTTTTAACACTGAACACACCAACATCTCGGTTTATGCATTAATAGAAGAGGTCACCTGAAAAAAAGGATCTGGAAGTTTGAAAAAGTTACACTTCCATCTTCTTTTAATCATTATATGGCAGCTGGAAAGACGAGCACAAATACACAGCACTGATAAACTATGGCAGTTATTGGCAAAATCAGGAAGTCTCTCCTGTCTGCAAGATTTTTGCAGACAATGCCCAAGTTAAAGCTGCAAACATTAACATTACAACTATTAAGTTTAATCAGTTTGTGGGAAGCTAGATCAGTTAACTATGACACATTTAACATCCAAGTTTTTCTAGGGTAAAGCTTCCATAAACTCACTTTTGGTGTCCCCCATTCAAAGCAATTTTACAACTAATCTCCAGATTATCTTGGGCTACAATTTAACACATATTCGACTAATCTCCAGTCACTGCTGAGAAAGACAGATCCAGCTCAGGACATCTACCCATGTACGTACGTCCTGGGACACACACATACTTACGCTACCAGGAGAGAGTACTCCCTGAAACAATGCAATCGAGTGTTCATACAGTAACTGAGCAGAGATCTATGGCCAATGACACAACAAAGACCACAGCAAGATACTCTTCCTGCAATATTTTGCTGCTCTCTGGATCTCCAGTCCATGGTTGCTGAAGTATACCTGGTTTGCATACTCTATCTTAAGGAATAAATGCTTAATCTAAAGAAAATGGGTTTTTTCCAAATTCACCCAATTTTATGTTAAAGAAACTTTTTTCCCAAAACACACTTCAAAAGGAAAATTACTATTAAAAGAATTTGTACAAATGTTAATTCACTTGTTTTTTTACATAGACAAAGGTACCCATGGCAAAATGCTCTTGAACTGTAAGACGCAGGTGGTCTACTGAGCGCTGCTCCAGCTATTACTGTATAACTAACACACACGAGTAGTACAAAATCCTCAACGTAAAAGCTTCCAAGAGTAACCACAAGCAACTTACCAATGATCATTTCATCCTGCATGGGAAGCTCTTTGCTAGCTTGCAATGACTTCGTTTTCTCTGTTGCCATGCCTGTACACTGACAAGCATCATTTTCACTTCCCCCTGAAGAAGCAGACTCAGATTCTCTCCTCTCACAGTTGGTATCTGTCAGGGATTCTTCTGCTTTTGCTGTTTCTTGATGGATTTTCACTTTTCCCCCCAGATCTTTCACAGGCTCCTTTGCAGAGGTATTCTGTGAGGTTATGGGCTTGCATTTTAATTCTGATTTCTCTTCAGCCTTTTTACCTGGTTTGGGCTTGCTCAGTAATGGCTGTTGCTTCCCTGTTTGAGAGGCAAGTTCATTTTGCTTATTGTCCCCTTTCACTTCTTGATTTGGCTCAGTGCTGATGTTTTTAGGACTCTGTTGAAGTTTTAATTTGTCAGACAACTCTTTGACTCCTTCCACTTCCGTTGCTGTGGAGGATGGGAATTTTACTTTGGGACTTTTACCTCTGTGATCATTTAAGTTTCCTTCTTTGGTCATCTCAATCTTTTCTTTCATTTCAGTCATATGTACATTGATGGATATCCTGCGGAGCAAATGGTTGACATTTTATGCAGATGACTAGCCTTGCTTTTGTAACTTTGTGGAGGAAGAAAAGTCTGTAAGCTTCTGAAACCAGAGATTTCTCCAGTATTAAAGAAATCTAACCATATCAATCCTGTTAGGAAATACAACACTATGTGTAGAGTATCAAAAAGCTTGCTGATACTTCTTCTGTGTTCTCATCTGTGTATATGCCTGCCTCTCACACTGCAAAGTGTTAATCCCACATTTGAAAGCTTACTCAGTTTTTGCAACTATTGTAGTTGGTCTAATAAAACACCACTCATCTGGGCATAGAGGGGGTAGTGACTGCCTTCACAAATTACTGGCTAATTATCTAAATGACTGACTGCTCATACGGCTCTACAAATCCAAAGGCTTGCATCTATCCTAGTCCTCTTCTAGCTGGCAGACTTGCACACTCAAACATCTGTGTTTGCGTCTTCTGATAAGAGAGCATTCTTTCCACAGCTTTCTGTTAAAAATGTAACTTTCATAAACTCTCTCACTCCATCAATACTATTTTCCTTGGCATTCTGGTTACTGGAAAAGTTTAATAAAGTTTTTTCCTCGTGTTGCCTAAAAAGAATACGGGTTAAAACCAATTCTCTATGCTACTAAAATCCATCAAAGACGCTCCAACTGTCAGGAGCACACAGTCTGATTTCAGTGAAGCTGAACTGAAACTTGTGAAGTTGTAAAGTAGATTCTATGCAACAGCAAGTAAAGAACATTTCTGATGTCTAGGAGAGAATGTACCTTATTTTCACAAAAGTTATTGCCTCTTTCAGTGGAGCGACCTTATTACAAAAGATGTTCTAGAAGAAAATGTTTCTGCTTTTGCATAACAAGAGTCTGAAGTGTCTCATTTTCAGCACCTTTAACACCCTTGCATTGTGCTATAAATCTAAGCTGCACTGGAGTAAGCTATCGGGGCAGCTGAACACAGCTCTGAGCAAACACTTTTCCACTGCTATCTAGACAAGCCTGAACTCGGCAGGACTCTTGGGCATTTCTCCAAGCAGGAGAACACAATGTTCTTTTGACGCTTCTGCGTGGGCTTACAGACTTCATTAGAAGTTGCATTCATTTTAGAGAGGCATTTACCACCCTCGTGTGACTTCACACACAAAAGCATAATAAGTAGCCTGTGCAGGAAGGCTGCAGCTTCCCCTGGGGTTTACTCTAGGTTCTGTCCTCCAGTTATCTGTCAGCCTTCCTCCTTCCCAAACCAAAGTCTTTGGGGCTCAGACACCCCCCTGTCCAAACCAGCCAGCTGCTGCCTGTCTCCAAGTTCACCACCTGGCACATCGTGAACAGCAACTGTTCCTCCGCTGCTTCACAAACACCTTGAGCCACACTCAAAGTACAGCACCGGCGGAGCCTCCGAGGCAGCGCTCCAGCAGGCAGCTGGGACCGACCCGCTCCAGCTGGTGAAGCACAGTGCCCATGGCTCACCAGCCAGAGCCTCAAACCCACAGGGAAAATACAGGGAGGTCCCTCTTTTCTTAGTGTTGATACAGTAACTAATTTAGAGCTAACAATCTCTATAAACTGTACACAAAGCTGTTCCTGAATGTCTGAAAAAGAGGCCACAGTGGTGAAAGCTTCTACTTACTCCTGCCACGTCCTTACACTCAGCCTCTTAGGAGAAAAATATCCCAGTACGCCAACCTTCACAATGAGCCCTTTCCCTTGTGAAGCCTATGTGCTGACATCAGGACAACTTTCATCCATTTTAACAATTTATGCTTCATTCACTTTTTTTTTTTTTTTTTAGAGAGTCCTGCAATCCCAGTAGACACTTACCCTCGCACAGGAAGATTTAAGTGTCCGCCCTGTATTCACAAGTACTGCTACAAATTCAAAGTTTTCGAATGAAATTACGCATACACAAAAGTAGTGTCATATTCTTGTCTGGGCTTCAGACACTGATTTGTACACATGAGCAATGGGGAAATTCCTCCCACAAAGTAGCATACATATATATACACACATGTGTGCGTGCGTATCACCCATACAAACACACATACACCTATATAAACAACTTTATATCCAACGGCCCAGACAGAGAAAGCATGGCAGTTACAACTTGCCACAGACTTTCCATCTGTTGCGGTTTGGCTGGTAGGGGTTTTTTAGTTGTGGGGTTTTGTTCTTTTTTTGCTATATGACCTTTTTAAAATTTAAATAAATTGAATTAAAATAAAATCCTAAATAAATAATTCTAAAGGAAATGTATTATGAAAGACATATTACAAAACACCTGTATGAGGAAAAGATTAGGCTAATAGAGATTATAAAATGAACAATCTCGTTGTATCTTTAGGTGACCAAAGCATTAAAAAACCCACAAAAACACCAAGGCCAGCAAGCAAAACAAGTTGTTTGGTTTTGTATTAGTAAATATGTCAAATTCCTTTCACTCCATGGTTATAGAAACAGGATTTGGAAAGGAGTGAGTGGTTTATAAATGTCCAACTACCCCTTTCTATCTCTAATACACAGAAGCTCGGATCATATTAAAAAACCTCCCATACGTCTAGCCCTCTGAGTCCTTGGCTTCATACAGATTTACAGAGGGCCCTTGCTGCTTTAGGTTTTTTGCCTTAACCGTTTGTAAAGTTTCACCACTTGCTATCCTCGTATGGCTGTTTTTCCCCTGGATCATACCTCAGCAGGAGCTGCCTCCTTTAATAATCTGGCTTTCCTTTTTCCCTTTTAACACATGAAATGGTTTCAACATCACACAGAAAGCTACCAGCGAGGCCATTACCTGGTATGTGTCACTTCACACCCTGTGTCAGATATAGCCTGGGACGTGGAGGGCACAGCTTCCTGGGATGCCGCACTCAACAATGGAAGTTTGTTTTCAGTTTCTCTGAGTTTCTGATGAACAAGCTGCCTGTGGCACTCATCTAAGTGTGGGGCTCTGTTCGTATCGTGTGCTTCAGCAGGAACATTTTGGTTGACTACATGATCTTGATTTATGAAGGGAAGACCATTGTGTTGATTCAAAGCTTTGACACCAACATCCTTTTGCTGTTGACAGCTCTTAGAGCCATGTGTTTTGCCAGCACCTCCTACTGCTTGCTGCTGTGCCGTGCTCTCTTTAACTTGGGCTTTGGAGTCAGCTTTGCGGGCCACAGCACTAGAAGCGTTCACCTTCTCATGTGCTCCCTTGTTTTCATCCAGCTTTTTCCCACTTTTTGTCTCTGAATAAAATAAGCCATTAATAAACTATACTTGACAAAAGTGACAGCAAAACAGAGAGGAAGTAAAGTAACCCAACGTTCAAAATAACCTACATAGTTACATACATCTGAACAGTAGCAACAAACCCCCTTGAAAATCCTCACACCAGCAGGCTCGAGACAGCCATTATTAATGCTCATGTCTTAATCAAAGGTCTAACTGCTCTGCTGGCGCTCCAGCAGTGTTACAGATTGAACTTGGATTTCCATAAAGTAAACAAAAAACCTGCAAGGCTCAGCTCACTGCTTTTCGTATCTGAAATCACTCTGTGGGCAAATGTAACAGGTAGTTCAGGTGCTGCAGACCCATTCAGGACTCTCCTAAAGCCGATATACCCTCTACCTGATTAGAGCAGCAGAAATGCATGGAGGAAGACTCCAAGGGATGCTGGGCTTGAGAGAGTGCCTCTTGCATTTTCCACAAAAGAACAAGAAGGTTCTTCAGCCCATCCTCAAGACAATGGTTGTGAATGTTAACAGTGGAAATTTCTAGGGTAACTTCTTTCAGGGTTCAGCATACACATCACCAGCTGAGATTAGATCACAACCCTGTGCTGCTTTTGAGTCAGAATTGTGACCACCTGTTGACTTGATTTTTGTCACTTCCTAAATGACGCTAAAAAGGGGATCATCCATAATTTAAATGATTCAGTGGCAATTTGTGAAGACAACAGCATGACGGGGCCTGCTCAACGTCACGTTCACGCCTGTTGCAATATCACAGGCATTAATAACGGACACAACAGGGCAATGCCTTGACAGATGCATCCTAAATAGGGATCTAGCCCTGACATGGGAATGAAACTTGCTGATAAAAAAAAAAAAAAAAAAAAGAGATATTCCCAATGTCAACATGTCCCTCTCTCAGAGAGAGAAAGAGGACGGAGGACTGGTTCAGATGCATTAAGGGAAAAGAATTTTTTAGTTTGCTATGTGATATTGCCACTGCCTTCATGGTATCTCCAAACAAGTACTGCGCTCTCAATTCAGCTCACTGTAATTTCAAAGCAAAAAAAAATCTGTGCAGCCAAAGGTGCTGCTTTTATTTTCTTTATCCTCTAGGGTTTTATGGGGTTTGATCTGGGGAACAGATGTTCTTGCAGAGGAGGTGAGAACATTTCTATTTTTCCCCAGTACTGAGGGACAAAGTAACTCAGTTACATTTGAGTAATTCAGGTAGTGGGAAATAGCAGGCTATTAATTTCCAGTTTGTCTGCTGCACATTCTAGAATCAAAGCTTGTAACATGGCTGGAGTGATACATACCTTCCAGAGGCTTCTTGCTTTCAGTTTGGGTTCCTCTGTTACTAAGCACATGCTTAGGTTTTGCACCACTCTCCTCAGGCTTATCTTTGGCCTAAAAATGACAGAGGAACACAAAAATAACAGTTATGGCCTAGAGTGTTTATTTGCCACTAGGTTTCTCCAACTACCATAGGTATTCAGACTCTGCAAAACCTAACACTTCTGATCTTCTGATTTTTTAATTACTACCGTGTTTACTCCCCTCTTTTTGTCTCTCCCCACTTTTGCACACAGGCATGCTTCTAAAACAAGATGACACAGAGTAATACATTAGCTCATTGCTTTCCAAAATTTTGACTATCAGAGATTTTGCCTCCTGTCATCTTTACTCATATTGATTAAAAACCATGACGTGAAACATAAAAGAGATATTAGAAAAAGAAATGGTAATGTATTTCTGTTGCTTTTTGGCTAGTGACTGAAAGATAAGCAATGTCTCTGAAGACACTGTTAATATATTTGTCTCAAGGCATCTAAAGATTCAAGATTTGAGCTATGACAGAGATGATACCAAAAAAAAAAAAAAAAAGAGCCTCTAGCTTTATGGTAACTCTTGTGTATGTACTTGACATTACACATGTCACCTTTGGCATGGTTAAAAACAGACTTACTGTCTTTTAGCAGCAGATTTTTATTTTGAAGCAAATTTCTTCCTCCAATTAAGAAAGCACAGAGGAGAGGTATTTTGTAATAGCACCACTAAATGCTTTACACAGCAATACCTTTGTAATCAAATGAAAACAAAACAACTAGTATTTAGCAAAAAGCATTACACAAAAATAGGAAAAGGCATAGCATATTTCTTGGTTGGCATATTGCTAAAATCTAGTGGCGAGCAGCCTCCTATCCTCATTTGTACAAGCAAATAAGGAACATTTAAAATACTTCTGCAGATAATGCCAGTTACAAGACTGCTGCAAATCACCACCTTCATCTGTTAGTAAAAGCGGTAAAGGATTAAGTTTATCATGCTCCAACAATACAGATTGCAAAACAGAGCTCCCCCCCGCCCCGCTTCCAAAAAACCAAAACATCCAAAGAATAGAAGTAGTAAAAAACCATTACCATTTTTATTACAGCTCTAAGCAAACCTGCAACAATGACCAGGGGGAACATTATTCTCGCAAAATCCTACGTGCAAAGCAAGCCTTGGCTAAGTGACAGTTTAATGCTGGTGGGCTTTTCTGTCTGTTTTTAAATATGAAGTTAGAGGTTTGAATCCTCTGAAGCTCAATTCATAGTCTTTTACTAATCTGACTCCAAGCCCACAAAACTTCTTCCCTAAGCATTCCCATGGCATCCCTGGAATGCTGTCATACCCTCAACAAACAGCTTCACCCAGAAATGAAAACATGACCTCCCCACTCCCATCCCCATTCTGAGTAACCTTGCACTAAGCCAGCGCCGTGATAAGCAGCATGCTGTTACAAAACAGCAAACGTTGGAAAACAGAAACAGGCAGGTAGAAAATTCTTTTTGTATGCAACTCCTGTGCAACTGCGGAGCTCTTTGGACATATCTATACTGCTATCACAAAACAGACTGCAAAAACTAGACCAAAGTTAGCACATGGCTCAGCACAAGCCAATTTGTTTTTAAATTCACCAGTGCTTTGCTCGACATTAGCCCCGCTAGGTCACGTACATATGCTGTTTCACTAATTCAAGCCTAGTTCAAACATCACTCAGCCGCCTGTGATCAGAGTATCCACATATCTTAAGGTCTTATAACTGATCTTATGCTCCAATTTCAAAAACTGTTCATGACCAGAAACAAAAAAGAACAATGATGGTCATATTGCAAAACTAGAGTTAGCCATAAAACTCTCTCCTCGCCCAATACACATTGCCTAGTTAGAGCCTGGGACACAGACCTCTGCCCCATCCTAGTCCATCAGGTCACCAACAAGCAGGTCATGCCACCTCTCAGTCTCCATCTGCCTATCCATAAAATCTGGATGAAGTTCTGACCTCCTTCAATCTCTTCTTTTGCAAACACCGATGAGGAGGCAGTGCATAGCGGCTAGTCGACAACTAATCCCAACAGTATGCTAGAAGTCCATGTGAAACATTCCTCCAGAATCCGTCACATCACCTCCCTTTATTTGCACCCCTCCTTACTGCTCTTCTCACTTAGAAACTGACAATCTGGAAACAAAATTAGTTTATCACCTTTATACTGATCTACACCTGGCCATTGATATACTGTGCACTGCTAGTTCAGCTCAAGGTGTAAACCCCACATAGGACTGTATCTGGCTCCAGGCATTTCGCAGCGTAACAACTTGTAACAAACAACGCAGCTTTAACCAAAATGCATCAAACTTTTCCGTTTCTCCAAAAATCTGTAGAACTAAAATTGGAACCGCAAGCAAGTACAAGCTTCATCTCTCTCCAGAATTAAGGCTGATACCTAATGCATGATTTATTGTTCTCAACACTAATGGAAACTCTTTATAAATTCTTCTTTCTCCTAACAGTCTAGCTCACTTGTCAGTCTCTGACACTTAAAAAGGAAGACCAGGAGAGCACTTGGAAAGCCTGAAATGTTATGCTAGCACCTAGAATTGCCCTGTTCTTGCAAAAGTCTAGGTGTACCTTCCACTAAAATATTTACAGTTTTGGTGAAAAAAACTGGATTAAGATACAAATGGACATTTGCATTTGAGCTAAGTTCTTACTGTAATCACACCTTCACATACAAGGAGATTCTTGGAATGAACAAACCTATTCCAACTCTTGCAGCTTTCCCTCCCTTCTTCCCACTGTGGGATACAAGCCATGGTGAAAACTGAAAACTCCCATTAGCTAAAACTAATTCCAGATGTCCGTACATTTTAAAAACAACATTAATCAATTCTAAAACACCGTATCAACTATGTACCGTTCTTGCCTGTTCCTCCCTCACTGTCCTCAATAATTAAGAAATGCTTAGGAATTGATGTCTAGGAACTGGAAAACACAAGAACTATTTGATTTGAGGAGTGAACAGTGTTGATGGAGTTGATAAAGTCACAGTTTCATCACAAAGGTGTAGCTAAAGACAGCTTAGATATCTAAGGACATATAAATCTGCTCAGTAATATTACCATAAGTGAGCATGGGTCTTAGTAACTGGCGTTGTGTTCAGAATTCACAATCAGTCAAGAAAACAGAAGCTTCTTCCAACAAAAAAATGCTTCCAGTATGTTACTGATACTTTTCACTGGGACCTCAATTCAGTCACTAATTTGAATAACATTGCTGATCTTCAACCACTAGTAGAAGCTGAATTTTCCTTTACAGTAGCAATCTGCTCCTCAGATTTGTTACAGGATTGCCTGGCACACTTTGGGAACCTCAGACATAAGACTGCAAGCCATGTTTTGAGCCTTGGTCTCTGCCTCAAGAGGCTTCCAATTCAAAGGTCACAGCAGTAACCTGTACAGCAATACTGAAAGGAAAACCTGAATTATACATTAGGCAAGAAATCGACAGGAGAGCCTAAAGCCCTACTACATCACATAGAAAAACATGAAGAATAGTAAAACAAAACCAACCTCAACAAGGATTTCCAGCAGACTCCCCTTCTTCCAGGGCACAATGCCTTTGAGAATAAAATCCACTACTTTAGAATTTTTTAATACGTCTCCCACAAATGTAATAACTTTATCCAATGTATCAACCCTTTTCTCTATCTTTGCCAGCCTCTCCTTATGCCTCGAGGCATCTAGCTGGACAGCTTTCATCAATTTCAGCACTTCTGAGCATATGCTCTGGATATCAGTCTGGTGAGTACTGTCCGACACCTTTAGGCCTTTTTTCATTGCATCTGTCTCATCAGGAGCTGCTCGGGATACTGTTAGCTTGCTAATGCCTTTTTCTACATCATCAATGCCTTTGTTAACTCGCTGCAGTTTGCCTGTCAGATCTTCTTGGAAATGCAACAGTTTGTCCACCTTCTCATTCAAGAGATTCAGTTTTTTGTCCATCACACTTAAATTGTTCACTTTTGTAGGCTGCAACTTTGTCAGGGCATTTCCCTCTGCAAGCTCCACGCTACCCGCAGACATTCTGTCCAGACAGCAGGATGTCAGATAGATTAGGTCGGCTTTTCATTAACCATAAATTAGAAAATGAGGGTCTGAAAGCTCATCTTCTTTAGCTATTCCTATGCCCGACAACCTCCCTTACGGGAGTCGCTAGAGCGTATCATGAGATAGCTACCGGAGAAAAGATTTATTTCTGCGTTATCTATTTCTTACTGTGTGCTTTCAATGATGGAGGTAATTTGGCACCAGACTGTATTTTCTTGGGCCTCCTTGACGTCACAAAACCATTTAAAATTCTTTCTCGAGTGGCTGTTGATAGGCAAGCATCTTAATTGCCAATGCCTGAGCAGAACTCTGGAGGGAGAAGGATTGTTTTTATGACCAGTTTTAGTTCTGTGACAATGAAAAGAACTTGCTAGAGCATTTCTCTTAATTAAATAGGAAAAATATAAAAGTAAATTTGGTGACCTTGTGCTAAGGCTTGGAAGAATTCAGCTTTGTAGCACAAGTGCAGAGCACTCAGCATAGACACAGGGTGTGCTCTTTAGGTTGGCTGGCACTTGAATTTAAAAATAGCGTACAATGACAAGGATCTGAAGTACGTATCTAGCACCAGCATGTCTTTGTCAACTGAAACTTCTAAAATTAAATCTTTCTCCCAGGCTATGAAAGTGAACCAAGTAGAAAAAAATCTTCATGAAAGCATAGCAGAATTAGTCCAACTATTAGCAATAAAATTATTAAATCATAAATCTTATTTAAAGGATTTGTTACTGACTTGCTTTCATTTCTGAATCACAGCGTGTCTACTACAAAAATTACAGTCAGTCACTAGAGAACGGAAAGGTAGTCACTTTATACTTGCACAGCCCCCACTGCCACAGTTCTGAACACTTTAGAAATGTTAATGAATGTATCCTTACAGTACAACACAGAATGAGAGTCAGTCCTCCTCCACAGTGGATGAACTGTGGCATCAAGAGATAAAGCAGTTTGTCTTATGCCAGACATGACATTGTGTCAAACCTGCGTCTAGTTCTCCCAGGTCCCTTTTCACTGCTGTATGTATGTACGGCAGGGAGAGAAATCAGTGGGGAAATCCTGCTGCTGCAGGAGAGCTCGTGCAACAGAACAACGGAAGTACAAAGCCATGGGCTTTCAGATATTGAGCATCCCTTTGCATCCAATCCCTTCCTCATCTTTTGGAAGGGGTGTATAGGAAGAAAGTGTAATTCTTGAACTGAATTTGCTGTATGAGATGGGACATTCTAGAAATCAAAATACTTCCTTTACACTGCAAAGTAGTAGCGGCATTAAAATTACCCTCTCGAGAAGATGTTAAGTCCTTGCCATTTCTGTAAGACAAGGTTTTTTACCTTTACAATGAGAAAATATTTTGTTATATCTACCAAGGCCACCAAGCAATTATAGCCAACCTGGCGGTTCTGTGACATTCAGAGGCCAATTACTGTCTTTACAAAAGATACCAACACCTTTAATACTTGGACTGTTCATCACCTTCAAGGGAGAGTTTGAATGCCAAGCAATGACTTTAAAAGAAAACTTCGTCTGTGAAAGTTGATGGAAGTCAGCATTTCATGCCATGTCACTTCTGATCAAAAAAATATTTTAGAGTTACTGGTATTTTCACAGTGGTCTGAGATAGTATGGCATAAGTTTTACGATAACCCATACAATCTTATTTTGATAATCAAGCATACAATGCAGTAAAATATACAGCTCTATCTTGAAAGTATAGGACATTGGTAATAAAAGCTTCACAACTCTACTACTGTATTTAAAGAGTCAGAGTTTCAGATGCTTTAAGTAATTAATTCTTTCGAGCCTACAAACATGCTTGATGACAAATAATCAAGACAGCCAACATTTTTACTAACTCAAGAGTACCAGCTGAATGTTGTCCTCTCAGGGACAAAAAGGTAGAGTCATTTGATTGTTAAACCTAGACAACTTGCAGCAAATATTTCAATAAGGAAACCCAGCCACAGAAAGTCATCCACAGTTGCATACTTAGAGCTTAAGTTGCCACCAGCAGTGTGCTATTACAGGGACAGCATGCCCGGTCGTGAAACAATGCAAGTAAATAGAAGTGCACAACTGGTCTCTGTGTGTGTTTGTGGGCAAATATGAGTCTTTTGAACCTTCTTAATTATTTAAGAATTGAGAGACAAAAGCATTAATGCTGCCCCATTGTTATTTACTAGTGTTATTATTCATATAAGTCCGATTATTTAATCCTCCTCACATACAATGGACTCTAATGGTAAACGCTGTGTAAAACAAAAAAGGTGACTTCAATAAAACCAAAAAGGAAATCTGAATCTGTATTACTTTACACAAGCAGACTTGCCTGACTGCAACTCAAGGGGCAAACACCATCTCTTCCTCCTCCGCATTCAGCCATATGCACTATATTCAGCACATCCAGCTATATGGAACAGATTTCCCCACCTAATACCTACTCACACAGTGCACTGTGAGCTGTGTAAGATACTGCACTAAGGAAAATTCTTGCTACATGCAGCAAATATTCCTTGCTAGTGTTGTTTGAGGTACAAACAGCAAAGATACACCCAAAGCTGTATCCTACTCCGATACAGCTGTTTAGCTTGTTTTACTACTTACATCATACTGTGCATCCGTAAGCAACTTCAAAATTATGGGTGGGATGAAGGATAGAGAAGAAGGGAAACATCATTCAGCCCACAATGAAAGTTTTAAACATCTATCACAAAGTTATTAAGGTCAGTTTCTCCTTTTTTTTTTTTTTTATTTCCTTCTCCCCTCTCTCCCCTTTTAATCTTGTGGTAAACAAACAAAAAGAAAAAATGGCTCCAACATATCTAACTGATTGTTTTGTCTCCAGGACGATAATATGCTTAAATTCCAGCAAAAATCTTTTATTCCTTTTGCTTTGTATTACAATAGAAGGCAATTTTTGCTCAGAACATTGATTCAGTGGCCTATGTTTGCATCTTGCTTGAGCAGTCTGAAGAGAGCATTCAGTTCCACTGATAGTCTCAAGCCTTTCAATACTCACCAACAAGATAAAGAGAAAAATCCTAAATTGCCTGACTCCATATTGCAGATCATACTGTACCCATCTTCAGACATGACCAAAAAGTACAGTTATTGTAACAGATGTAATAACCTGTTAAACTCACTTTTTCTTTGTGAGGAGCTATTGCTTACAATGACATTTTGCACTTACATACAGCAGCACACCTTGCTTCATCTTCAATACTCTCTAAATTACATCTGAAGAACTTGAAGTGTTGTATAAGCAACGAATACCAGTGAATCTTGCAGAACTTCTGTAGATCGCAGAGCTATGCTCAGCGACCCTGTGCTGTCATGGGCAAAACCAACTGGCGAGCCACAAGGCTCCATCATAGTCTGGATGTAACTTGAAAAGGTTTCCCATGATAACTGGTGTCCTGTGGATTTCTCCTTGTTTCTTCCACGTAACAAAAAAATGAGCACTGTGATCTGGAGTGTGTAGGCAACTGCCTCTATTCCATTAAGAGCTGAACTGAAATTAACTTCTAGGATACCTTTAAAATATCTAAGCTATCAGGTATCTCAGGAGTGCCAGAAAACAGGAACATAAATGCTGGAGAACCAGAACTACAAGTGACCTTGAACTGATTATGCCAAAGACACTTCTATTCTCAAGGGGGAAATAAGAGTTTATTCCTCTTTGGCTTCAACCCCACACACATTCTCCCTGTTATAAAAGAGAAATGTCAGAAAACAAGAGAAAAATGCACATTCAACACAGACAATCTAGCATATGGCAGTTCAGTTATGATCCCTCCTTGCTAGCTCTGACCCAAAGGAAGTAAAAACCACCACAAAGATGGGATCAAGAGAAAAAAAAAAAGTAAAAAAAGAAATCTACTGCATGTACTAAAGTGACAGCAGAGGCTTATATCCCAAACAAGAAATGTCACAGAGGTTAAACCAGCTGCTCAAACAGATCATCTCATTAGATTACTGCATTGCTTCCAACAACATAGTAAAACTGGAAACAGCTGAAAATATGTAGGTAAATGAAAAAATAACCTTTTAAAAGACTGAAACAAAGCCAAAGTTTTATAGAGAACTTGGGGGCTTTAGGAGAAGTTTGCAATGGTTGCAATGCAACAGAGTTCTGAGGAGATAAAGAACTCAATGCTGTAAAACATCAGGAGCTTACAAAAAGAAAAAAAACAAACAGCAGATAATCTCAAAACAATCTGGCTACATCTGCTAAACACTAATCAGGCAAAAAATTACTAATAAATATCCTTTACATCTTTAGAAACCAGCTTTCAACTTTTTCAAGTTACACTGAGAATCTACTTAATCTACATCTAGTTGCTGTAGCTCGTTAACTTCTTCGTTTTCCCCCAGCAAATGAAAGCATAACTAAACTTCTTTAGGGTACCTAAACTTTTGAAAAATTAAGCCCTACACCAGTGAGTAGTTTCTCATGAACAGCATGTTTCCTAGACACATGAAAGGTAGTAAATCATGTCCACAGAGTAATAGTGCAGCAAGAGACCAATTCTCATGACAAGTGGCAAGCGCCAAAACAGGCATTGGCTCTAACTGAGAGCAATAACTTCCGAGGGCGAGATATGCCATACAGTCTGGATAAGTCTATCTAGTCCAATAGCTGGGTTTCCTGCTGAGATCGGACAAAAGATGTCCATCTGCTATTTTTGGTAGTGTAGGAACTAGCCCACACCTGCCTTAGAAGGCCAAGAACCTGACATTTAACACATTACTAATGTCAGCCGTTGGTTGAAATCCACCTGCACAGTAAAAGGGTCTATAAAGCACTGTCAGTCTCCCCAGCTGACCCTGGCATGATACACTGCAATACTGCCTAGCTAGCAAGAGTATGTTACTGCAGGACTAGATCAACTGAATCTTAACAATCACTATATAAACTCCGCTTTTTTTCTTTTCCTATGTATTTAATGACAGAAAACTGTTCCCACAGTAGGTTATGAAACACTTTCTTGCAAGTTCTGACTTTTCCCTCCCTCTTTTTTATTCTTTTTCAAACAACTGTGTCTAAGTATAATGCTCCCAGGCAGCGACACAGCTAAGGACAGGTTAATGAATCTGAGATCATGGGTAGTATTGTAATGCAACTCTGTCAAGCAGCTGACAGCAGATAGCTGAACAGATCAATTATGACATTTCATTTACATCAAAGTGATGAGGTTTCTGGATAGCACTGTTTACCATTTGCCCACATGGCTTAACAAGAGCCTTTAAGTCCTTCCTCCAGGCTCCTTTGCCTCTCAGAAGGCCAAGGGAGCACCTGCTGCCCATCCACTCACTTGACCCCAGAGCTTATTCTCACCACCAAGTCTGTTCCCCACAGAGACTACATTAAGAAGCTGTCTCCTTACTTTTAATTCTCATTCTTTCAAACTTTTTTTTTTTAAACCCAAGCAGCAACTAACCTATTTTGCCAACTTGGACCAGAAGGGTGGTCATCAGTAATGTTTCTCTGGTGTGGTGGTAATGATTCACCCTCCCACTCCTCCACAACCTCCAACAAAGAGCTCTCCTCTGGAAACTGAACAAAAAAGTTGTGTTGCTCATTCTGCTTTCCTTGAATTTCGGAGATTTTGTATCTAATGCAGTCAGTTCCTCGTAAAGCCTGCTGATTTTAATAGTCAGCCACAAAAACTACCCTTGGATTCAAGAAGCCTCTCATTTACAAGATGCTTTCTCACTCCTACTAGGAATTCAGCAGAGAACCCTAAGGCACTTTTTACACCTGCCAAAAGCTCTTGTGTCTATGGCAGTTTGCTCAGGTACAAGTAATTGTAAGTCAGTAGAGATCTAATGTCATGTAGAAGAGTAGCCTTGGCTGTGCAGTAATGCCAACAGGAATAAAACCAGTAAAGAAAATTCTTGTCACTGAAGCGATGTGATACGCCTCTCAATATAAATATATAGGGAACAGATTTGTTGCATGAGAAAGGGTTGTTTCTACACAATCGAACTTTTCAGAAAAAAAAAAATCTTACATAATCCAGAGTTTGCTCCAAAACATATTGAAACCAGCACAATTGTTCTTGCTGACTTGAAATTTGACTGGCTTCAAATCAAATCCCTGAGAAAAGTCTCTGCTTTGCCAGCAACACGCTTTTATTTGAGAAGATGAAAATCACCAAATCGCACTGTGCTTTGCGTTGTTTTCTGTTCCCTTCCTACTTCACAAGATCTTTTCAGCTTCAAGCTTGAAAAATTACCACAAAAATGCACACACAGAGCTGTACCAACTTGCTAATTTGTAACCATCATTTCCAGCTTCGCCTGTCTCGACAGCACACTGAGAACTGCTGTAAGAATACATCTGATTATTTTCTTGGCTCCCCCACTCATATTTCCAGCATTAAAATACTGTTCCCCCAACTACCCTTTATGCCCTTCATAGTTACTGACTGAATTATGATCACCTCGAGCACAATTTTACATTGCATAGGTTTAAGCATTTGAAAGGTAAAACACACAAGCACCTCACATCATGTCAGACTGCACTGGAATCCAGTGAACGAAGCATTCATTAATGGTCACTCACAAACCATTTGACTGGACTTGAGTGTGCCTTGCTTGCTGACATACACTTCGGGAAACTTTTCCCAAGCACTTGCAAAAGCAGTCAGTGCTATCGTTTTGGGCCTTGAGCAAGTTGGAGTCTCAGTTACTGATCTTTTTCTCTCTCACATTTCCATCCAACAGTTGCCATTGTGGTACAACAAATACCAAGCACTGTGCTCAGTGTTCCTTGCTAACGGTGGTCTTTACAGAACCTAACAATGGGGGGATTTTTTATTTTAAGTAAGAACACTCTTTGACATTGCTATTTCGCCCTAATAACCAGAACACCATCTTAAGGAAATTCTAAATCAAGTAACAAAATCATCTGTCCCATAATGAAGTCTGTTGTGAGCTATATTCACCTGCTGATTTAGATATCTCTGACATTTCGCTTTGACGTCATTCACAAACACAGGAATAACTTCATCAGTTCAGGCTCTCAACATGAACTCTGTTCTGAAAAGGATTCAGAGTACGAGGGTTTGGGTACAAAAGCTGATGGTTTTGCAAACTCCATTATCCCAGTAATCAAATACTCACCAAGAAGCTACTTGCACTCCATTAGGTGAATGTTTAGACATCTGGAAAAAAAAAAATGCTGCATCCATTTCAGATGTGCAAAAGATTATCTCCAGCTAAATTTATGATGGCTTTCAATAAGTTGGAAGAAAGATACAGGAAACAAACAAAAGAACGTCATCTACCACAAAACTTGTCTAAAAGCATGCTAGGGGAATTGCAGAAAGCAGCTAACAACAGGTGTCAAGATTTCCAGAGCAAGGAATGAGAAGGGAATTTTTTTAGGTTTATCTGTCTAAAGCAGATAGTTTAAGAACAGTTGGTTGTGAATTAGAAGTCTTGAGTTAGGGCCTCAATGGTATGACTAACACACAGTGATCCATTTTTCCATCTGAAGTTGGTATCTCAGAACAAATATCTAGTAAAAACAGAAATCCACAGCACATTCGGTGCAGTCATTTTCACTCCCAGAACAGTAAGTACCCCCTAGTGCTTCTATCAGAACTCAGAAATTTTTCTTCTGAACCACCTTGCGACCTTAAATCAACAGCCAGAATCCAGAGTATTAATTTTAAACAAGCACATACAAGGTTCTCCGCACTCATTAAAAAGCTGAATTAAAACCATTAAACAATCAATTTTGCAATTCTGCTCTTAGATAGATGACAAATTCACCTCCAGATGCACTGCAGAGACATTTGTAGTGTAAACCCAGATACACTGATAAGCAGCATTAGACAAAAAAACAAACCAGCACCAAGTGCTGGCACCATAAAGCAAAATCACCCAGAGGAAAGCAAGCAATAACAATAACACCGTTGATAAAACATCCAGGATATAAATGGTTTGGATTTCATAATAGTTGATATCAGGAGTAGCTGTCACCTAAAGGGCAGTAGGGCAGTGCCAGCCACACATCTAATAACAGTACATCAAGATCTTCTCAGTATGAGAAATTAGGAGAGTAGTCAAAATGCTGGGCAGGATGCTGGAAAAGACTTGAGCACTGGGACAGTGAGTTACACCTGGCAAGAGTCTCTACATACAGTCCATGGAAATGGTGGAATACAGAGTTCCCTGGCTCTTGTTCAGCCACAAAAGGAGGGACAGGAAATTTTTGCAAAAGTTTCTCTAAACTGAAGCTAGTGCAGAGTATATCTCATGAAATTCTGCATTGACCATAATCCAGTGGAAAGTGTACTGAGGCAAACTCAATGACCTACAGCAACGACTGACAGCTTTCTACCTGGCTTACCAAGACAAACGATTACTGACAGCCATGGTAAGAACTGTCTTGCAGATCAGGATGACCCAGTCTGCCATTTGACAACTTGCACCAATGTCTTCTGGCCTAAGACTGATAATTCTGTATAAAGCAAACCCAGAAACAAGGTCAGTCAATCATCAGATTTGTAGCAAGCTATTTTCTTTTTATAGCAAGAGAGGTCAAGGAAGATGCAATTAAAGCTATAAGTCCTAAAGAGGTGCTGAGGATTAACCAGAACCCTGAACCTGAAGCTCCCCACACTGGGATTCTGGGGGGATCCTCAGCTGCATCTGGGAATGGGAAACCACCAAGAAAATATCCAGAACAGAGCTATTTATAGAAAAAGGGTATTTCTTTCTCATTCTGCCCAGCCTCACACAATACCAGTAAGCATGCAATGACAGTGCTGGAAGGGATCAGGTCTCTGAACAGAAGCATTCAGGACGGTACATACCTGAAGTTGGAAGCATGCGTAAATAAGTTGGATGAGCCAGAAAGCACATGTACTGCTCAAGCCTGAACACCAAAACGAGGACACAAATGAGACAATGAAAGGTGAACCACAAATATAGAAGACAACAGCAGGAGGACCTGGTAGCTCCTGCTATGTCAATTCAGCCAGCAGAGAAGGTGAAAACAAACCTGTTTTGTAATGTCAGAGACTATATATAGTTTAGTACTCTAGTTTCTGTGATACGAACCGTCTGAAAGGATACTCAATAGAATATATTTAGACTGCAAACCACTATACACTGGTGCAAAATTCAAATTGGTGCATACAACATCTTTCTTTGGAGTTCCCACAAAGCCTGGGAAGACAGTGTTAACAATTGAGATGCTGAGAAATTTTCCAACCACGTATTTTTCTAAAAGTTCCAACCCTTCAAAATGGCTTACTACTTCACTGATTTTTTTTTTTTCAGTCTCTCCACCTTTCTGCTAGCTCTCCATAGCAGCCTGCACGTAGTCTGCCAAGACTCTGGACCTAAGGATGGTAGTTTCAAGGCCTGTGCAGTACGCAGACTGCCCAGAGCCTGGGATCCTGGATCTCGTCTGCTGAGTAGAGGAGTGACTCCCCAAGTAAACACGAGCCTGAACTGCAGGTGTCAAGGCCTGATCTCCATCAGGCCTAACCCAGCAGCTCTGTAATCCAAGCATTAAATAACTACACAAAACAGGAGACAACTGTTCAAAGAGACATTAAAGCAAAAGTAATTGTTGTGCAGTGCAAGATCCGAGGAGCCTGAATAACCCTACACAGGACTCCCAGAAGAAATAAGTCTGAGTAGCAAAAATCAGCAAGATGTTACCCAAAAAAAGGTCAGTGGAATGCACACCCCCTACCACAAACAAGAAGCAGGAGAGGAGCATCAAGATTAGCTTCTGTGAAGGACTAGGCGACTTCAGGTATCTCATTAAACGGCCACGTCCTAAAATAAAAGTCAGCTCCAACAAGTCATCAGAAGAATGAGAGCAGCACCACCAAGGTTTAAAGGATTGATGCAGCTGAACATCAAAGCTGTTCAGCTCCTAGGAAGGAAAAGCTAGAAGGAAGTATAGGCAATTTGGTCTTCAGGCACATGTTAGAACACTCCTATCACTGCCTCTCCTAACAAAGAGTCTGACTGATTTTGGAAACACAAAACACCTCATCTTACTGCTTGAGCATGTACTGCACCCTCCACTGTACATCTGAGCAATAGCACAAATTAACAAGCAACCTGTAAACACACCCAGGCCACTGCTTATACAGAGCTGCCTAGTGTTATGAGTCCTTCCATAACACCAGGATCAGCTGAGCCAGCCACTTACTTGAGTACAAGCAGGCAGATCATCAAGTACTTTGCCAGAAAGAGACTACAGTCAACAAATATGCAAACAACAAGTTCCACACTGCAACCACAGAAATCAGAAGTGTACATACACTTACAGGCTGCCATTCTACATGGGAGAAGAGAGCTCTCACTAAGATTAAATTTACAGATTACAGGAGTTCTCACCAACATTACTAAGGACTGCATGCATGGTCCAAGACACTATTTATCTTTATATGCTTCTCTGCTGGTCGTACCCTTCAAAAACAAATACGAGTGCTAGCTTTGTGAATAAAACAAAGAATGATTTTCCAGGTGATAAACAGGAATGCAGTAAACTGGCCAGAGTGATGTAATCCAATGCAAGACATGCAAAACAAAATTATTTTTGATTCTTAGCTTACTGAGGACTAGGAAAACCAATAAATCAAACAAAATCTAAGACAGTTTTTACCTGTGGACCTTAACATGTTTTCAGAAGAGACGTATCATTATCACTAGTTTTACAGAAAAGGAAATTGATGCAATGAATATTAAAGAATTACTCTGTCACCTAATAGCTCAATTACAGAGAAACAAGATATTCTGAATCTCATTATAGCCTTCATGTTATTGTGAAATACTAACCCTGCTCTGCACAGAGCCAAGCCCCAGAATGCCATGTAGACAGGGAACTGCAGTACTGACTTTTTCCCCCCCAAGACATGACTAGTCAAAAAAACTCCTCATCATTTGCTTTGATGGTTCTAAAGCCACCTTCTGTAGTCCCTCCTGAAATATCTTTCAATTGCATTCCTCCAGCAACAAGCAAAATAAAATTGCATGTATTTCAGGCTGTTTAATATTTTCAACAAAAAGCTGAACGATTTAAACACATCATTATCTTTTCAGCATGAAGAACAGTTGAGTAGTGTATTCAATTAAATAGACTTATTTTTTTTTTCCTGCTATGTTGCCATAAATAGACAATAAATCATGTGGCCAGATGGGTATGAAATGTACCTAGTCTTCTGAGACATTCTGTTTCTTATGTAATAAATGATAGCCAACAGTACAATATGATTTTCTGGGTATCTTAAATCCACTACTTGGTATTACATTAGATTAATTCGAAGCTTTGGAACAAGATCCTACTTGTTGAAATTAGTAGAAATTTTGTTATTTTCTTTAACTGGGCCAGAATTTGGTTTATCACTGTTGATTTGGTTAATTTACTCCACTGGCTCTTTAAAGAACTAAATGATTACAAATATAAACTTTCTAAGAAAGCCCATTAGAATTAGCATTGGGCAAAATACATGAGGAAGTAGTTTCTTCAAGATTTTGAAAGAAAACAGCCCTAAAAAAACCTCACAACAATCTGATCCATTCTCATTTAAAATGTAACTCCTACACCTTTATTTTTAATTACTGGAACTGCATTATATGTACATGGCATTCTTCTTAAGGTTGCTTAAGTCCATTTTCTGCTTTTGTCTAGATGGTAATGGTCTTTTCAGCAACTCAAAAAGTAGGCAAATGCAAACAAACTGAAGAAAACAAACAGTGTTTCCCTAGACTTCCCACCCCTGTAGCAACTGAAACTTAACTACAGAGATAGCATTAAAACACAGTCTGGTTTGATGAATAGCTTATAATGGTAGAAAAGCAGATTCATACTCTCTCTTCCACCAGAGACATCTCTACCTCTCTCTCCTCTTGCAGTTTTTGCGGTCTGTTGATTGGTGGTTAAGCTTTCACAGACAGACTCTTCTACTTTACTTCCTCAGAGCCTCGCACAACGGGATTCTGACCTCACAACTTCTACGTACTGCCACAGAGCGCACAGTTGAGGTATGGAGGGCCTGGTGTTCAAGACAATTGCACTGCTTTTACCACAGGTCCATACAGAATTTGTATTATCCTCATTAAATCACCTCAGCATAAGCCTGCCCGACAGATTCATTGTCTTAAAATTCTCACACGTATGACAACTAAAGCAAAAAGCCATAACAACAAACCACAAAATTTGAATGGCAGTCTGGCATCCTATTCTACAGATACACCACTTGGAAGAAAAGTTTTATGTGCCAAGGCTCTCACGAAAAACAAGTTTATTTACAAAGGCAAAGCCAGCACTCACCATTTCAGAAACACCTCCTTGACATCGGCAGGTGTTTTGCAAGCCGACAGGCTGCACAACCGGGCCAAGAATGTCGAACACATATAGTGCTTTACAGAAGGCACAGCAACCAATACTGCACCATCTAGACAGTTTTTACTTTCAAACTAAGATCATGATAAAACACCGAGTCGTCCCTTACCGTAAATCTCTTTATGTAATCAGAAACACAAAATCCTCCCATGCTTAAACGAAGGGATCTGTGCAGGGAAGATTCTTGATATAAAGTTCCCATTCTGTTTGGCTTCTGTGGTGGTCACCGAGGCAGCCTGAAGGCTTTCACTGAATAAAGCTGCACAGCCTCCCTGGATCTTGCTAGAATTCTGCTTGTGAGATAAACTAGGCATTTCATCTTATCTAACACTACACCAGGCATTTCAATTATTTCACTTCCTTATCAGCAGTACTAAGTTCTATCTGTATCCCAGCAGCTCACTTCCTGAATTACTGATAACCGCTACTGTAAGGCACGGAAACAACAGAAGATGACAGCCAAATCTCTTGGGTCACTAAAGAGTCCCTTCTTTGCACTTCTCTGTTCCGTAGCTTATTTTTACCCAATTTAACTTTGCTTTAGCTGTAACTTAAGGACAGCATGTTTGCTTCAGCCAAGCAGCAACAAGACCATCATTTATCTAAATGCTCTTCTTTTTTTCAGTGAGACCGATTACTGCTGCAAGATACTTGCTTTACTATAACATGATTATTATACATGTGAGCATTTCTTTTATTTCTAATTTCTTAAGCCATAACATAGAAGCAGAGGGAACAAAAGAATGGACAAAAAAGAACAAATATTCGTCCTCCTTCAGAATTCACACACCTATTTATGCCTTCATGCACTGTTTCTACAGTCTGATGCTACACTCACAGAGCAATTCACATCACTCAAAAGTCCAACAAAAGTACTCACACAAGTGTATGTTGCCATGAAGTCCATGTAGACATATTTGTGAACCCCTAGATTTAGGATCTTTTAAATTTTTTCTACCTACACAGTTAGATTAATAAACAGCCATAATGCACCCAAATTATATTCCTCCTCACGCATTTAGCCCTCAGCTAATGAATTCCTTTTTATTTTGCCTTGTGTAAAACACATGTTTTTTTAATTGAGTTCTTACCTTAAGAATGTGTCAGTGGAGTACAAATATACAAAGACAACAGATACCAAGATGCTGGATAACCTAAGAAGGAAAGTAAGTTCTGGAGAAGTAGAAAAAAAAAATCTACTTTCAATTTGCATCTGTTTTGTGCCTTCCTTTCCCATTCTGCCAACAAAGTGCAGTAGAATTAGCTCTGTTGATTACTAGCTACAAGTGATCTAACATTAACCTGAATCACATCAGGCATGGGTATACAAAATGACAGCCACCACTATGGGCCAGCGGCCTTTGAGCAAAGGGACAAGCATCTCAGGCAGTGATATCAAAACAGATGTGTGTTCTACCACAGGATGGGTGCATATGCACTCTCCCGCAAAATAATCAAGCAAGCAGTGGAAGTAGGACTGTACCTTTATCATCACGATCTAAGAGATGTCAGGTCCAGAGTGTGGGTATAAATTTGGCTACCCCTCTCACAGCAGAAACAAGCACTGCGTTTCCACTTGGCTTTGTACAGCAAGATAACCAATACGCTGTTAAAAAACAAAATAAAACCAATGTGAGTACAGATAAAACCAGTGAATTAAGGTGAATGAAGAACTCTCGCAGAGCAAAAGCCAGGGAGGAGACAGCCATGCTCGCTGTGCTGCAAGTATTTTTTTACCGCCTGACATGGAATGTTTTTCAAGCCATTCAGCAAGCAAGTAAAAAGGCCAGGGGTTGCTTGGGGTCCAGGATGGTTTGACTGCAGCTTATAGAGGTGAGAGAGTTCTACCAAGAGGTTAGTAGTCTAACATGCTGCCAAAGGGACACAGGCAACCTGAGGCTGCCTGAGACACTGGACTTAAACCTCCAGAAACATGAGGCCAGTCTCAACTGCCAGAATCCTAACTTCTAACTCAATCTCTGTGCCTTGGCTTTTCCACCTGTAAAACCAAGTTAAACTCTTCCTAGCTCACAGAATATTTTCAGAGCTTTAGAATCTATTATTACTATTCCCCCTTTTAAAAGGCAAACCCAACCCATAAATCCTAGGTCAAAACTGTCCCAAAAATTTTGAGACACATCAGCTCGCTCCATATTGGTACAGGAAAACTGGTGTCTTCTGAGCAGCAAGCAGCGAGACTGCTGCTGAAGCATTTTGCCTGGATAGGGTAGGACTGTTGCAGGTTTTGTTGCAGCACCTTAAGCAGTATTCCTGGCATCTGCATGAGGAACATGTCCAGCCACTCTTCAGTGGGCGAGGAGACTATTCACATGGGCATCAAGCTGTTGAACATAGCCTTAAGCTTTTTTATTAACATGTGACTGACTGTATGAATTAAAGACCCAGATCCTGTGAAAAAAAGCAAATGCTACAGCTATTAAAAAGGTGTAGCACTTGATAGGAGATCTCTAGACCCAGGGGAGGAAAAAAAGTATTTTTAATACATTTGTGACTTATTCCAATAGCACAAATAATCATGTTACTCCAGATTTAATAAAGAGGTGCTATTACTTAATGTGGCAGCAGAGGCATGCATAGCATCTAAGTGCCATGCCATGGGGGAAAGCTTGCATGACAAAGAGAACCCTTTAGGAAATTTGGCAAGAAGTCCGGAACAAGCAATGCTCAGCCTGCAACCTTCCATTAGCAGATCTAAATACAGAACTGTAGTGTAAAACAACACCTTCCTGCAGTATTTTCATTAATTAATACTAAGAATATAATTATTATGAGATGAGCTTCACTGACTTCGTTTTTTCTCCACTTTAACTTCTGAAAAAAGTAAATTTGGAGCTTTTCTCTTCCCCATTTCCATTCCAGACCTTATGATACCAATTCTGGACTATGCTTTTAGAAAAGTATTAAGAGCAACAAATCAGTAGCAACTATATAACATTCAGTCCCCAACAAGGAAATAGTCTACTTTTCACAAAGTTACATGTATTGCTGTGGCTATAAAACAGGCAATGGACACAGGACTACATTTTCTTCAGTACTAGGGAAAAGGGTAGTGGATTTTACACACAAGGAAAAAAGAGAGTTTGGTGCCTTGCCCTAAAATACTAAGAGCTAGAGAGAAGGAAAGTGCTCACTTGGAGTACAGATATTCCAGTATAGGCATTGTAGGTGTCACGAGACATTACTTACTTATAGAATAAATGCAAAGCTTCTCTAAAAAGTAACACCCAACAAATGAAATCAAGATCAGTACTTCAGCTTTTAGAGCAGCTCTTTGAATCTGCTATACCTAGACTCCAAAACTCCTCTTTCAAAGCAAGAGAGGTATTTGACAGCTAAATCACTGCATTTGGAGCAAAGACCAAGAAAAGGAAAACAGTAATGTTAAGAGGCTATTAATTATTGCTAGTCTCCCCAGCCAGCTACTGACAGATTATGCCAATTCCTGCACTAACTACAGAATAAAATGAAGGAGCTCAGCATTTTTGAGGTGACCTCTCTCATCTCCTAGCATCAGCCTCCGTAAATTAGGAGGAGGTGCACTGCTCCACAAACACATCCCATTTTCAGGGAATTTATAATAATATAAACAACATTTCTTAGCCAAAACTGTTAATGCGGCAGTTAATACAGAGTCTCTTCCTTCCTGAACATAAATGAGAAGCTTTAGTCCCTTGGCACATTTCTTTCACACACACTTAAGAGTTACTAAATTACTTAAGTATTTTAGAGCCTTTTTGTCATTAATAATCAGGGTAGGGAGCTACTAACACTGATGCCACACAGTTTAACTCACCATGACTATGCCCAAAACATCTAATCGAAGGTTCACAGTTCTCTTCCAAAAGGGATTTCCAAACTACCAATAACTTACCCTTTCATTACGCTTCCATCCATGCAACAAGCCTAGAGCTGAATGCCAGCATACAGGAGTATTCCCAGGGAAACACACGCAGAATCAGCATGCAGAGTATTGATACCAGAAAAGTTCAAGTCCCCTTCTGTATTTGATCAGGAGAAGTATTCAGGAGTTTGTGAAGACTTGGACTGATGAGGCATTTTCTAAGAGCAGTCAATTCCTGGTTGTCTCTGTGCCAGTATCAGCACATTTCTAGGGCTGCTCCACTCACAATGGATTAGTATTAAAGGCCAGGTCTGAAAGCCTCCCCACCTCATTAATATTAATTTTATATTTTAAATCCCATTTACAAGGACTCATCCCCAGGGCCAGAAGCCTCATAAGCTATAGTCCATTTTTAAGCCTGCAGTATTCACTCTCATTGTTTCTGAAGGAAAACACTAGCAGACACAGCTTTAGGCAGGCTGCTTTTGTTTAAAAGAATAGTATCTAAAGCCCTGCTCTAACTTCATTAGCCCACAAAGATTTGCACTACAACGAAACCTGCCTGCAAAGCAAACACAAGTACAACTGTCACCAGATTTTCATTCTTTCATTATTCTGCTTTTCTTCCGGCTGCCAAAGTGGGTTGGTACAACATCTGCAGCTGAATAAACTCAGGAAAGGCAACTTACCTAGTGAACACTTCAAAAATAGCTACAATCGCCTTAAAAACAAATTAAAAGAGACAAAGTGACTCAGTATCTACTTTGTATCCTGGCAAGCATGGGTATATGATTTTGCATTCAAAGTGTACCACATTACATTGCAAACCTGGCTTCGATTGTCATAAAAAAGGTTCAAAGCAGAACAGATTGAAACCTTCTCCGCAAGGATGGGGGACAATTTTTGGGTAGTAGTCTTTTACTTGTGTATAGCACAGAGCCTTGTTACACAGGTCAACCCTATCGGCAGCAACAAAGAAGTTTGGGATGCTGAGGCAGATAATGCCTGCACCCTTCCAGTCTCCACTAGTGAAGGAATGAACAGCAAAAGGAAAAAGTAAGATGAATTTTTCTAGTTTTACATTATTCTCCTTTGCAAAGCATTTGTTGTAACACAGACTTACTGTTCAAAAGTCTATTAGTTTTTAACATGGAGATGTAATCTTTTGCAAAAAAACTGAAACTAAAAGAATTTTATGTCATTCCTCCACTTACCCTTAAAAGAGCCTACAGTAGTGAGAAGAGCAGATCAAGCATGTTTCCCAGAAGATGGGATGAGTGGACTGTCACTTGCATTGATAAAAATCTATCATCCAATCTCCTACTTTGCACATGCACTATTCTATACTTTTTATAAAGAATTAACTCATACCCTCTTGCCCACTCTGAGGCAGCCACAAAGCACAGTTGGTAATTATAACCTCTTATTTCAATGGTCCATTAACTAGAGACGACATAATTTCTGCCAGTAAGCCCTATAAAACACACATGCAGCACCAAAATTATACATCCAATGAATATATATGTGAAAATCAGATTTATAGGATCCTTTACATTTGCGTTTCAAATTCAAAGGTAAGTATTTTAGATGTATTTTAACTTTGGCAGTCTGGATTACTGACTTTTTTTTCCTCCTTTAAATCAGTGTCCACTAACTAGGTTCATTCTAGTCCTCAAAAACCTTCTTTACAAGACGTTTCCTCATTTTCAATCAGCTCTAGAAAACAAGGATTAACACTTTCAATCCAAGTCCCAGTGGTGGGGGATCTTGTTCATCTTTCCACATCATGTCTGAATCTGTTTCCCACAAGAAAAGTCCAGTAAACTCACAACTAAGGATAGAGCTGGGGAAGCCCAAACAACACAGAAAAAAGAATATATAGTCTGGAGAATTCACTTCTCAAGCCACTTAATTTTTAGGTAAAAAGGAACTGCTCAACTCTAAGAACACCTTGAGGATAGTACCCCTACTCCTCCTACAAGTGCAGCACCTCTCCAGTCACCTCTCCCTTGTTCTCCGTATTGCCCTGCCCCTCCTCAGATCTCCAGAAACGTGAAACACACACACTGCTTTCCCCACCACGATATCTGACAGAAGGGCTCTATGTCTCTCTCTCGACGGCCTTAACACACTCATCTTTAATTGTCATCATTATAGGCTTCTCCATTCCCTAGCTAAGTCTAGCTTTTCTGTTTTCTACCCTCACCATTGTAGCTTGCTTACTCTGGTCCCTGCCTCCTCCTCACGTCTGAATCGAGCCACAATTACCTTCCTCCCTTTGTTATATAAAGAAACTCCACTGCAACTGTAACACTGGCTAATAATGAGAACTGCATGCTGAAATCCCAGAAACTGAGATTAATGTAATCATCATACAATAACAATCTGCCGGTGGCCTTTTAAGTCATTGTGTTTTTGAGTATTATTGCAGTCACAAAGAGTGCAAGCTGTCAAAAACCCCTGAAGATATTACAGCTTGATCAGCAAAGCAGCAGTAGTAAGTTGACAAGCAGCAAACAACAATCTCCAAAATAATTAATCTAATATAATCTCAACCCATCTGTTAGTCTCACAAAATATCTATATATCATTTTTGTCACTTTCTCAGTTTCCTCATGTTCAAATAATTAATCTTCTTGTTACCCAGAAATGCATTTGTAATGTAGGCACTCAAAAGGGAACATGTCTCCTGCTTTTTTCCATTTGCTGTATTTTTATTTTTGATCTTTCTATAGTTGGTAGGAGTAGGGTTCTGTTCATTTTGTTTTCAAGTTTTTGTAATACTTTAAAAATTTAATAAAGATTTTAAGAGACAAAACATTTTACAAGACGTATTTTCCAATGCACTGTTGCCAGTCTCAAAGTCAAAACTGCTGAACAGTACAAATTGTTAAAGTATCTGTTTCCTCTTCCAAACTCTGTACTCCTTTAACCTTTTTTTTTTCCAGAACTACATTTAGATGCACACACGTGAGCTGTACGTAAATGTGAGCTTCATTGTTGCTAAGTAACTGTGCGCCCGTAGATAGCACTGTGACTGTTGTAAGCAACATCATACAAGTTGCCAAGTTCATAATTTGGTCAGCGCCAAGAAATGTAAGCTAAATATTTTGGATGAGACTCTCAGATCTTCTTAAAACAGGCATAAACAACAATGAAAGAAAAATATACTAAGAAGTAACTAGACTCGTGAGTAATCCTACATGCTGTGGGACATTTTTCCCCCCCATCAGGACAGTTAGGCTATTCTTCAGAATGCAGCTATTAGTATTTATGTAAAGTAGGCTTCTTTCTCAATTTCCATTTAGCCCATTATTCACTGCTTTGAGGTACTATGTTCAAAACAATCCTCTATGTAAGTGTTAAAAAGACATTCCATCACTAAACATTCAGTTAAATAAAGGTGTTTTTTTTTAAATACCTTCCTGAAAACCTTTCATTGGATGTCAAGACCTTTCACTGTAAAAAAATCCTAACAGTAAATGCTAATGCTCATCTTTCAAATCTTAGGATAAATTTGTCCACTCAGTTTGGCGGGGAATTCTACTTCTACTTTTTTTTTTTTATTTTAAGTTTTTAATTTAGTTTCTTCTTTTTCAACAGAGTTAAGAGGTAAAACTACAGGATCAAGCTCTGAATCAGTACTTGGCCAAGTCTTGATGTCTCAATGTCTTAAGTATCTCATAACTTACTGTATTGTTTTTCATTCTTTGGAATTGTTCTATCTTAAAGAACAGAGAGATTTGTTACTTTTTCAAGATGACAGAAAGTAATCATTATCCTCCACTATTTCAGAAAGCTAAAGTAAAAAAGCAATTACACCTTAACCCTCATTCTACAATAACACAGGTTCCCTAGTGAATTTTTTAAAATTGAGCCTTGCATTTCTAACTTCATTCATTTGAGGTTACACAACATTTCATAGTTTTAATAAAGTCCTCCAGCTGACAGTCTCATGCAGAATAACAGTTATCCTTTTGAGAGTTTCTTACACTCATGCCTTTTCTCTGACTTCTCTCTTGTGTTCAAGACAAAAACCTGCACTACCTTCAGGACACTCTGTGTAGTTTCACAAGATGGATTTAATACCTAGTGCACCTCTTGTGCAAGTTATGACAACAGTAGATCTACAGATTCATGAACTATGCTGTTAATAACTGTATCCCTTTACTTAAATAAAAGTGTCCTTTAATACATTGCTATTGTTTTAATTCATTTGCCAAAGACGTAAATGTTTATTGATGGAGTTACTTTCAAACACATTACAGACTACCACGCAGCGCCAGTAAATTCAGTGTTAAGACTCAGTATCATCTCTCCATTTTACTGAAAAACAGAACTCCCGGTTCAACTCTGCTCCAGCTAGTTCAGTGACCTTGGATGAAACACTTTGCTATTGTTGAGGATCAGGACCAGACCACCTACATAGCAGACTCCAACCACGCATCTCATCATTATGCGTGCTCACTTGTGCATGTACACACACACAAACATTCTGCTCCACAACTTCTCCAAATAAAGCAATTCAGTATCAATCTGAAGATTTTTCTTTAATAGCACGATATTTTCAATAAAATGTTCAAAACCTGCTTGTTCCAAAACAAAACAAAAACCACTGAGACTTAGAAAAATGCCAGACTATTAGTGTTTATACTCCCGGTATCTGGAAGAGTCACTGTTAGCATTATTTGATGGTCTTCAACACTGTCCAGCATTAAAAATAGTACTTCTTCCTTAACCCTTATGAAAAAACTAAAAACTAAGTTATAATTGGGAGAAATAATGCATAGTAGGAGACCAAAGGCAGTAAACTAACTTTTATAAGATGAAGTTCAGATTCTACATACAAAGCTAAAAAGCACCAAGAAAAGCAGCTTGTGGGGGGTAGGGAGGGAAGATGAGGGAGGGGTACCTGACTTTTTCCTGGGGGCTATGCTGCGTGATGACACCAAATCATTCACGAGAACCATGTTTTGAGCTTGAAATTAAACAACTTTGGTGAAGGCAGGTTTAGAATTTCTTCTGGAGAAAAATACTACACAGATTTATCCGTATCCACTCTGCCTTCTGCCTAATCGATTTCTTGCTTTTTACTTAGATTGCACATCCTAATCAACAGCTAGCAGCTATGAGCAACCCTTTTAAAAGAGCAGAAAAAAACCAAAACACTCTAGTACATAGATTTACAAATGCTTTCAGTTCATTATGAATTCACAATATCTACTGAAATCATGCAGTGTATTTCTGCAGCATCTGATCAACCACAAGGCAGCAAATTGATCACCTTCATCTCACAAGAAAAACTGCTTATATCCGATATAACTTTGGGGCAGCCAGGCTGTTAGAATTCTGTAACTAGTAGTGAGTTTTGAAAGTGCCAGCCTAAAGAAGAACTAAAAAAAAAAAGCTACTACTTAGTAGAGCTGTTTTACTCATCACTGCTACCTCCAAAAAGGACAGGCAAATAACTGGGGAAAGTAACACCTTGAATAGCTAGATTCACTACAGGTTATTTGCCAGAATCAACAATGAAATAAAAAAGTAGGATGCCTACTACAAAACACCGATGACTTTGTTACTAGTTTGAAGGATAAATTGTTTTTAGACTCACCTGAAAGTGTTTGTTAAACTTGCTAACATTTACTCTGCTGTACTTTCATAATAAGCCAGAAGTGAGGCACAACAGGAAATCTGCAGAGTGAAACAGTTGGTACTGAGCACCCAACACCTGCTAATTGCCAAGCTGTCCCTGCAGACCAAGCACGCACTAACCATTGAAAGACATCTTCAAGGTCAATTTTTTAAAAAGGAATCTCCTTCCTGCTCCCCAAGACCATTCCCATTATGCAAACATAAGCATAAGTATAGACTATCATGAGATTTGCTTGAAACACACACTCCTAATTCAAACAAAACACTTACATAGATACACCCAGAGATACAAAATAGGACACCAGCAACACCTGCACATGTTCATGCATGCAGAGGAATTGTAGTCTGGAGAACAGCAACTCAAAAAGGCTTAAGCTAAACAGTAGTGTAAGCCAGCTTTCTGATTACACTGTTTAATCACAGGTTATCAATACCTTAGAGGTTATCACTATCTTAAAGAACAAAAAGTCAAGCACCATGTCCTGTTAGGCAATAAGATACTAGGCATCCTTGATAGTACAGTCCAAGATAAAAGGAACAGGCACAGTGCTGCTAGTGGCCTCCATGAATCACTGTTTCACTCTAAAAAAAAAAAAAACAAAACACCAAACCTAGAAAAACTCAGAAAAAAGGAAAATCAACCTAAAGACCTTGCTCAGGACCTGATATTTGAAGCAAATATCTAAATTTCAGTCTCCCTCTCTGTAAATCCAGCTGCCCAACCACAAGGTGATGATAATCTGCGATGTATTGGCCCATTTTTTTTTAACTTTTTTTTAAACAATCATAACAGTATTAAAAAAATTAGAGATGTTTGTAAAATTTGACCAAAGAAAAAACTTACATATATAAGACTTCTTGGGTAGGTGAAGACGACATACCTTAAACCGCTTTTTATTACATTGCCAGTTGAAAGTTCAGAGTTCTTCGGTCTTGACAAATTATTCATCTCTACCAATTTTCACAGCTCAAGAGCTAACATCCCACACAACTGATGAAGCCATCTACTTTCAGTGCAGATAGCCAGTAACACAGATTGGCAGGATTTTAAGCTCCCACGTTAGATACGAATGCGTGATGTCCTAAAGAAAACTAATCCTTCAGTGTACTTTCACTGAAAACGGAATACCGTGCTTTTCCTAGTATCAATAGGAAGAATACCTGGATAGACAGAAACTGTCTTTAGAATAAGGCTGCCATCTAGTAGCAGAACAGAGTCAATGCAGAGAAATCTCAAGCCAGAATTTAAACTGTGAACCTGCTTGATGGTCTGACGTGCTATTACACAGAACTATAAACACTGGAAGCATAGTTCTTAAGTAAAAAAGGGAAAAGTGGCAGAAAGCAGAACTTGCTAGACGGTGGTTTATAATATGTATTATATATAGGCAGTTCTCCAGTACAATGCTAAACTATTCAGTTCACAACATCAAGTTTATCTAGTCAGGTAACTCAACATGTAGAGGCAGTATAGAGGTAGAGTGGTATTTCTGTGGTGGTGATATACTCGATCTTCTTTCAAGTTAATTAAAAAAACCTGCAGTCTAATTCACTTTTTCTGAAAGACGACTATTCTTCTGTGTGAGGTCTCATGCTACAAAATGCAGTGAAACAAATAAAGCTAGACTGAACCACAAAGACATTCAAAGGCAGGGCCCAAAATCTTATACTTGAACTACAGAGTCGCAAAAAAAAATTTTTTTGCAAAAGTAACTTCCTGAAGTGTTACATATTTATTCTTGCTTCTTGGAAACGATGCAATTTCCAGGTAAGTCAGCGCTGCAGTACATAGAATTTTACTCTCTCATCATTTAGCTGTTGCTGGCTTTATTTTAGTTTTGTAGACAGAGATCCAATACATTTTACAACTATAATCTACAATGATTTGCAATAGTGTTTCATCCATTGATCATGTCTAACACACAAAGCAAAAGCTCTTGAGATGCCATCATGTTGATGCCTATTTCATACAACGCATACACTTTCCAGATCAGTCACCAAATATGTTCCAAGAAATGTATGTCTTAGCAAATCCACAGCCACAGAGTTACCAGGGCTTTTGGACGATGCTGAAGTGTCCTGTCTATGTAGGAAAGTGTCATGGTTTAGTGCCAGCAACTAAGCACCAGACAGCTGCTCGCTCGCCTTCCCCCTGCAGGTGGGATGGGGGAGAGAATCTGAAAAAGACACGTGGGTTGAGATAAAACCAGTTTAATAGGACAGCAAAAGAAGAGGAAACAACAATGATAATAATATTACTGATAAAGGAATATACAAAAACAATTGATGCACAATGCAACAATTGCTCACCACCCAGTGATCAATAGCCTGTCCCTGAGCAGCGATTCGCACCCCCAGGACAGTATACTCCAGTACATACACCGATCATGCCATGTTATGGCAGGGAATATTCCTCTGGCCAGTCTGGGTCAGCTGTCCTGGCTGTGCCCTCTCCCAGCTTCTTGTGCACCTCCCCACTGGCAAAGCATGGGAAGCTGAAAAATCCTTAACTTGGTATAAGCGCTGCAACTACTTCACAACAACCAAGAACATCAATGCGTTATCAACATTATTCTCATATCAAATCCAAACCACAGCACTATACCAGCCATCAGGAAGAAAAAACAACTCTATACCAGCCAAAACCAGGACTGAAAGAATTGTTTGTTTCTGGTTGGTGGGAAGAGAAAGTCAAGACTCTTACTTTGCAAGACCCACTGGCAAAGAACCACTCTCTCCCTAGGATATTTTCAAGGCCATCCACTTCCGTCACAAATTTCTCGAAGAAACTGGAAGCCAGAAGGGGAAGAAAAATAGCATGACCACAGGTGGGAAAGAGCTGACAGCAGAGACCTGGGGAAGACAAAGGGAAGAAGTACAGAAATAGAACTCAACCACTGTTTCAAAAGTGTCTCCACCAACAAAGGAGAAAAAAAGTGGCCTTGCACTTTTGAGAGGTATGAATGCATTTTTCAGTACTTATCAGAGAAGGCACCAATCCAAATGTAAAATTCCTAAGTTAAATTTTGTCACACCTGAAAACATTAACTTCAGTCCTCTGAAGATAACTTTAATTTCATGTACAGGGGCAGAAAGAAATAGATACCTGTAGGAACGCAGGTTAGAGTGCCAAACAGACTGCATTAGTAGTTCCCTTTGTCCCTTCTTAACACAGTAAATCTCACTCTACCAACAGAAGCAACAGAAGCCTGATCATATCTTGAGTTTTCAAAATTAGAACTTCCCTTTTGTCATTCTGACTTTAATAACTTACCATGCAAACATATCCTCTATCCTTAAGAGTTACATCTGTCCTTACTACTGGTATCTGTGACAGGCTACAGTTCTGGAAAGCAGAAGTCTATATGATGTAGGGAAGTAGGTCTCGTGTGCGCAATTCCTCATTTACTGGAATAAAGATAAATGTAGATTAGTGGTTTAAGTGCATTTCCACACCCATCCCCTTTGTGCAGTGTTAAAAAGGACCCCAATTACTTCTTCGTAGTTAAGAATTAAAAATTAGTTTCCATGTTTCCTGCTTCTGCTTACGAAGTTTGCATCTGATCAGTCCCTTGTGGCTTAACTCAAAACTATCATAGCTCCTTCTTTTAACCAATAACCAACAGTCAGTACCTGATAGTCTAGCTTTACTGATAACAATCTGTGCTTCCACACACAGATCAGTTTTGTAGCAGAATCTCATTAGGTAATTCTCACTATTAAAGTAATGCCATACTGAAAAGCACAAGTAACACTGAAGAAAAACTAAGACACTTAGTTGCATTCCCCTTAGAAAAAGAGTGAATGAAAGGTGACAAAAAGCTAGTATGTCAGATTTTATGAACTACAATTGCCTCCTACAATCTCCTTCCTCAGGATTTTACAGGGCTTGAGCTTTTTTTTTTTTTGTGGTAAGACAAAAATCCCCATATATTTACCGAAGTAAGAGTTTTGGCTCAAACTGCACAACATCACTTTAACAAACATTACTTTGTTGAATGTTTTCCCCATATTTCTACCAAAACAGCTCATTTTTACACACTCAGGTAGACTTTTGCTTTGGTGTTTACAATCAATCGTCCAAAGACAATACAGCTAAGAATGACAGTTTTAAAAGGCACAAAGGAAGCTGATGAGAGTAAAAGGAACTAGCATATCCTCATCTTTTGGAAATACCAGTAAAATGATGCTAGCTGCAAATCTACATCTCTGATGCCTGCTTCTCTCTCTCTCCAGTACATGATTGGCCAAGAAAGAGTATGGAAGAAGTACTTACCATCTGGACAAGGCAGATACCCAGCAAACAGTTGTTACAAAACAAGCACTTAGCTCTCAAACTGGATTCTGGCCCCAAAAAGTATATGTGATTTTTAAAACACAACTCTGTGTAACAGGGAATCATTTTCTAGACAGAATTCATAAACAATACGAAGTTGTCAAGCAGAATAATCCCCCAAAATGAAATCACTTTCATTTTCTTCCTATCAGAAATTTGTCAAACCTATCAAAAAAATGCAAATCTAAAGTCATCCCCAGGAGGAATACCAGGTTTCAAAGAGTATTAAAACCAACACATTCTAAGTATCACAAATATACTTAACTCCCCATTCAATAAAATATTGGAGTATCAATTTATTAAAAAGTTATGTGAACTGTACATATGTAAAAGGCAATATAGCTGAAAAATCTGAAATATATACTTTTAAAGGAAAATCATTTATTTATGAAAATATTTAAAATATTGCATTTCTGGCAGCAAATTTAAAAGAAGTGCTCTGGAATGGGTGCAGTCTCTCTGTGCATTTGTCTAGCATTTATCTTCAAGGTGTAAAACATATCTCCTTTCTGATTTTTCATAGCATAAGCTTGGGAACATGTTCTTTCTGACTTGTAGAGACAGAATTCGATTTCCAAGAACAGCAGCAGAATTTTAACAGGAAATACTATGGTCCTTGTCGGTGCAGACAATACATTTTCTGAGAGTCCATGACACCTTGGAAATATCCTAGCCATTCTGCATATAAATGCATCAGATTGTGCTTACAAGCTACAGAATAAGTCTTTGATTGATAATTTTTCTGTTTATTTCCGCCAAGGCCACTGAAAATACGAAGGCCTTTTCATCTGAAAGGTTAGCATACATGTCAACTTCTTTGTCTTGTTTCTCTGTAGAAGAAAAAAAAGTCACTATTAGAAGCTTTTTCCATTATCCAAAGTTAATGCAAGTCACATAGTAGCTAATAAATTATGTGGAATGGAGTACTGGAATTGAAAAGAAGTTAGACAATCAACTCCTATGCAAGGAGAGACTGAGAGAGAGGAGGAAGGAATGGAGGCACACAAAGGTGCTAGAAGAGTCACAGAATTAGTCATCCAGAAGCATGACTGAATTGCTGTTCTTAATGACAAAGAAAGGATGAGTCACTAACACTATATTGATACCTAACACAAGAGCGTTCAAGTGTTCCTCCAGTTTGGGGTATTTCTTTTTGCTTTTACATAAACACCTCCCATCCTAGAAAACAAAGATACCTCACAATATCCTCATTAAATACAACATTTGTCCTGCATTTTACATGTAAGTAACAGAAACCCAAGAGTTTAATTAGTGTCCAACACCAAAGAGCAGATACATGGCAGAAATCAGGTTCACAACTTGTCACCATGAACATTCCTGGACTTTCTGTACCACAAACTTTCAATCCTATCCCAGATATAGAATAATAATAACACTTCAGTGAGCAAAGGAAAGCCTCTGAATTCCCTCTGTTGATGCTGCCTTCCTTCAAGGCTACAGATACACAAAAGCAAATCACACCAAGGGGTTTCTGCAGTGCTCAAGTACACTAAGTTACAGTATAGCATATGATAAGTCATAGAATAGTACTTTCATAAATATCACTTACTCCGGATCATGACTATTTATATCCCAGTTTAGCTAGCCACCAGTAGCTGACACAACTCATTAAGAAAAAAAAAAACAAACAAACAAAAACCAGCTTGGTCAGCAGAAGACCAGGCTTGTAGATACAGAGAAGAGAGGAATACATTTAAAGCTTTAAGGTTGGCGTCTAGCTGTGGAACTCCATCTCTGATCCAAGTTCCATGGTGGCCTGGACTAATTTACAATCACAACACAACTCTCACCTGACAGACCTCTCTAACACATACATGTGTGCTCTTTTTTCCACAGCACATGCTGGCAGACTGCTCTACCAAGACACCTAAATCAGCAATGGGCAAGTGAAAGACAAAGCAGCATTGGAAAATAATGGCACCACGTGGAAAAAAGATCCCAGCGTTTCATGCCTCCACCTACTCACATAGTTATTCCTTCAGTGGGTCCACATTCATAACAATATTTTTAGATTTCACTTCATATCTGATTGTCTGTGTTACAGCTACAGACACCATTCCAAGAGACTACCTTCCCTGTGACATCAAGTGCCTGTGTTAAATAACTAAGTAGGATAGACTGAAAAACCCTTTACCACTGTGT
This sequence comes from Phaethon aethereus, assembly GCF_964289735.1. NCBI lineage: Eukaryota > Metazoa > Chordata > Aves > Phaethontiformes > Phaethontidae > Phaethon > Phaethon aethereus. The sequence continues at coordinate 8,818,206 of NC_138589.1, read as the reverse complement.
TCTGATTTAATACTGATATAGAGACACAGCAACAAAACCTTCTACTTAAAGATTTCTGGACAACTTAAATCACACACAAGCTCACCTTTTCTTGCAAGTAAAATTGCTTAGTGAGGAGCCTGGAGACACAAAAATGCATTAGTTTTTACTCTGAAAACAAGAAACTTGCCTTAGCAAAGTAAAACAAATCAAAGCATGTTTGATATTTGGCATGTAAATTATTTCTGCTGGTTCCCTGGCTACGCAAGACAATATTCTCTAGTGTATTGAGTTTGAAATGAAAGCTAAGAAACCGAGTTTCAGTGTAAGTCCCACCCTGTTGTTTAAGACAAATCAGTTTCTCTATGTATACTCAGTCTGGGTTGCTCCACTTCCTCCCTCCCACCATTTACAAATTAACAATGCTGGGAGTTGTTCTGAGCGCAGACATCACACACACTGGTTATTGCACATTAACCTAGTCTATTTTCATATCTAAACCCCTCCCCTTTTTTCATACTTCCTGATCCAAACAAATCCAGCCACCACCTGACTACATCAGCACTCAGCAAAAATAAAAATACTTCCCCCCCCAGTTACTGCCAACAGATCATAGACTTGGCAAAAAAAACCAACCACCCAAACTTTCTCAAGTTTCCCTTCCCTGCCCCATCCTCCCAAAGTACTGGCTTGTTCCGAGAGACCTCAGCTTTAAAGAATTGACATCTTGATATCAAACAGCATCAGGGATTAACACAGGTTTGCAAGTTTTATGCTTTCTTAAGACAATTCCAGTTCTCAGCAGTAACTAGGGAAGAGCTTGCACCTGCCTGACATTTTATCATACACTACTCAGAGGATACCATGGTTTCTACAGACACTATTAAAACTTTCCGCTCCACAGTCTTATCTGAAAATAGTTTTGACTCACTTCTCTATTGTTAGCAAAAGATTGTCTTACAGAATCACACCATTTTTGTAAGACATTCAAAATACTAAGTCTTTTGATATACGACTAAGAGGCTATTTAGATGAATATATTCAGTCTTTCTGTAGCATGTCTCTCACATCCCCAGATCTCCTGCAACCCACTAGAGCCACAGCCCTCAAAATCGTGATCTGTGTATAAATCAAACAGGGACCCTCTCCCCTCACAAATTTTGTATGGATTCAAAATCCAAAGTTCTATCCAAGATTCACTATCCAAAATCGCAAACTACTTCAAATGTACACATTGAGCAAGCAAATGTATGAGTAATACAGTTGGAAATTACTGGAAAAGGAAAACTTGGGTCAAGAACTTTAATTCTGCTTAAATTTTATCAGGATACAAAGATTCGCCCCTTGTTAGGTATCAAGTATGCTTTAGTAAGACTCCAGGACACTCTTATTGTCACTTGATGGTAACCTCTTTCAAGAGCAGAATAACCAATACCACTTCCTCCAGCATACAAGGGGGTTTTTTGTTTGTTTTAATATAATCAACGTTGTTACCTAAGTAACAAGGCAGCCTGGGAACGGGTCTAGCTGTGTATCACAGACCCACACAGTAAAATAAAAGACATACCACAACCACCACCACAATCAGAATCAGATTATTATGAAGTTTCTACTCGCAAATTATACTGTAGCATTTCTGACAAAGAAATTAAGTGACAATTTTGACAAGCCAAGCCCGCAGCGAGAAGTTCCTATTTTCCAGGGTCATCACATGGCTCTGAAACCTGCGATAGGAATATTCTCTGGGTCCCAACGCTCTGCCATATCCCCTCAATCTACATCAGCTTCCTCTTTCCTCCTCCTCCATTCCTTCTTACTAAATCTGCAGGAAAAATAGATTATTTTAAAATCCCTTTTGGTTCTCCTATTCTTCAAAGCTTCTGTTGAATCCTGCAGCTCTACTCTACTGTGAACCAGTCACAAAGGATACAAAAGAACTAGTCAAAGGCACAGACATAACTGGGAACAAGCATGCTATGTGTGAAAAGAGCACAACACAAGCAAGGAAGCTAAACTACAGATGTCAGGGGTGTCTTTAGGAAAAAAAATTTCACAGCTGGGTGGTCTTCAAATGGACAGATTATCTGCTCTTGCGTGCTGTTACAATTCATGTGTTCTCTGTCCTCCTGTTTTTCATTTACAAATGAATTAGGCATTGCAGAAACCTAAGAGGCACCAAATATTTAACAGCTTTGCAAGCAGTGGTCTCTTTTCAAGTCTTTTGGGGGAAAGAAGAATAGCACAATCTCTAATAGCAAGTAATGTGTACCCAAAATATCCTAGAAATATACAATAGGCAAGGAAATAACATACTTAAAGTCTAACACTAAGCTAATGTCTTGCACTCCAGAGCTGACTTTCAACACTATGCAGACCGATACAAGGACCAGCAATGACTCACACAAAAGCCACCTCAATTGGCATAGAAGAACTACAGTTGCTTAATATGCTTTTATGCAAACACTATCAAGCAGCAGGTTTGGTAAAGGAAGAATATTTCTAAAATGCCCCACTAATGACTCCACATGTAGTCGTTACAGAAATTTTATAAGCCACTTGAAAAGGTATAAGTCAATGTTAACATGTTTTATAGTACTTACTTACAAAATGATGAGCTCTTTGATGAATTTATTTTTATAGCCATGACAGCCATATATATCAACTTTTTGTTTGTTTTTTTAAATCTGCACAATAATCACCACAGTGGTCTACACACATTACAGTTTGACATAAGCAGAAATAAGTCAGAAGTAAGAAAATATCCTAAGCCCACTTACTCCTAACTAATAAGGTGTGCTGTACTGGTGAGGAGCAAAGATAACTATATTTGGGTGTGAACCCAAGCTCTATACCAGCTCTGCAGAAGAGGTCAAGGAAGAAATAGTAGTAGTAGTCACAGTACCAAGCAAAAGGGATGGTAGGACAGGACAAGAAGATGAAGACAATCTTCTCAAGTGAGATTCAACTTAAAAAAAACCAAAACACCAAATACCAAGAAAACAACACATCACACACACACTCTTATGCAAAGATCTCATTACACCTGTACTTCTAGTTTTCTACCTCAGAGCACTGGCATATTGTCACACTTCGGCATATACAGGAAGAGGTTAAAAACATTCAACCTAGTTTTGGATAGGAAAACAGGTTCTCTAAGTATCCCTCATGCTTTCAAATTCTTGCTTTTCTGAGACTATAAAACATGCATTAAGAGAATGGATCTTTTCTTTTGATTGCTTAGATTGCTTTCCTCTTTTTCAGGGGACAGGAAAGAAGATTTACTTTAATAGGGCAACCCAACAAGCTTGCAGGAATTTTCAAACCAAAGCTGTGTGTGAACTAGACTGGCAGTAAAATGCTAGAAATGATCTTATAGGTGCTAGACAAAGTCTAGCTTGGGTCAATAACAAATAGGGAAGCTCTGTATTCCGTGAAACTACATACATCAATAATCCATATGCAACAGTGAAGAGATTAGATATTCTAAGTGTATTCCTATTACAGTAAAGCATTTACCATCCAGAAAACATACAGAAATCAAATTCCATCTCTTCTTTCCACAGCCAAAGCACTAAAACAACAACAAAAGTCCCAATTTATACTTTGTTTTTACAGGAAAGAAACTTGAAGAATGAACAGATTTACATTAAACAACGGAGACAACAAAATTGGTTTTGAAATGTTAGAAGTTAAAGGAACTCATTTTGCAATGTGGATTTACACTCATTTCTGTTAACAAATAAGGTGGCAGGGGAAAAAAACAATTGCATTTCTGAGTATGCCTCACGGTTTCAGTAGTTTTAAGAACAAGATCTTCTGAATATTTGTAAGATGACTTGCTCTTCCCCTCCTATCCACCTTTGAGCCTTTTTAAGTCTATGCTGAGTTCTAGATAAGGCTTAAACTGAGTATCTCCAAAACCACAGATAGCAAATGCAGTGTCAATAGGCTCCTTAAAAAAATAGGAATCCTAAGTGACAATCACATACTTGAAGGGCTCCAAAATTGTGCATGTAACAGTCTCTTTACTGTATAAAGATTAAGAACCACAAATCACAAAGGAACCTTAATAAAAGCAAGGAGGCATTCCTTCCTCTAGAGTATTATTCTGTAGAAACATGGGACAAAAAAAAAATCAGGTCATAGTCATGACTCTAGATGCCCTTTTTACTTTGGCCTTCCAAGTTTCAAGGAACTTCTTAAGCAATCCAATCATCCTAATCACTCTCTGATAACAGGCATCATCATATTGTTTGCCCTTGTGATATAGAGCAGCGGTACATCAAAAAAACCCCAAAAAACCAAAACCAAACCAAAAAAACCTACTAAGCACAACAGTCCCATGGCTTTCAACCTACATATTGAAACTTGATCTGATGGCTGAAAATACAGATTTAGTTCTTTATAGTTAGTTCCAATCACACACTGAAACATAAAAACAGAGGTCTCTACAGATGTGAAACAGTCCCTTCCCCATATTAAGATATTGGGTATTGGCTGAACCAGTCTAGTTACTTAAATGGTTTGAATGGTATAAAGGTTTATTGAGAAAAAAAAAGCTGCATACAAAAAGAAAACCCAATGAACACATTTCTCCAGTTCTCATACCTCTTTCTTCTTCATGCTTTTTGGCTGAGGCACTCTTAGGTCTTCCTCTTCCTCGTCTGCTGTGATCTGAATGGCTGTTAGACCTGGATCTTTTTCGGTTTTCTAAGTCTTTACTTACTGCAGAATTTATCTTCTCTCGCTTAACTCTCTCTGTCCGTCTCCTTTTGGCCTCACTCTTGTTTTCTGTGCAAATGAATAGAGATAGCATGATCTAGTCTTTTCATCTTTGTTCTTAATTTACTCTTAGTGCTACCCCACCCAATCACCTTTTTTCTTTAAATCTCTTAGCAAAAGTGATTAGATGTCTATACCTTTACAGAACAATTACATCTGCATGATATCCATGCAGAAATTAAGATGTCAGATCCAGAATGACACTTCACTTCTTCATGACAAGGATCAAGCCTTTAGTTATTTCAAATGCTTTTTGCAACATGAGACATTTGCTAGTATACAAAAAGTTCACCATTTCCCATAATAAGATGGAAAAATCCCCTGTACAGATCACAGCCACCAAGACAGACCACTGCATTTGTTTCCACTAGCCAAAAGAAGTTTATCATATCAGTAAACAGCAAAGTACTTCATCTTCTTTTGACACTAACAATGAAATCATTCCTGCTGCTCACACAAATTGAAACACTGAGTCAACGATGTCAGCAAATGCCACATTACATAGCATACATGCCCCACCATATTTAGCCTATGACAAGGCTTCATAATACTTAATGCAGAACAGGTGTATTGTTGTCCTACACACCAGAGTCAAATAAGAGTATTTACAGGAGTTTTACTTCTAAGTAAAGTACGAATTAACGAGCTTGGGTACTAAAAACAGTAGTCACCACAGCACACTATTCAACACAGACTAGTTGTAGATTTGCAAGGCTGCAGGACCATTCTGCAGCAGTTATATTGTCGAAAATACTGGAACACCACTTTCTAAAAGAAGTTGCAGTTACCTTATGACCACAATATAGACATACACAGTTTCCCTCTATATCTTCCCAGGGAAGTGGTTTCCTTTTGCTGCAGTTGTCCCATTAACCTTGTATTAGACACAGGGTACAAAATGGACAGCAGGGTAACTTGTCACTAATACAAGAGCTGTACTTCACAGTGTCACAAAAAGGTTGAGGTAGCAAGGGATCTCTGGAGACCAACCCAGCCAACCCTTCGGCTCAAGCAGGGCCACCAAGAGCCAGTTGTCCTGGACCATGTCCGGATGATTTTTCAGTATCTCCAAGGATGGTGACTCCACAACTTCTCTGGGCAACCTATGCCAGTGCTCGGTTACCATTACAGTAAGAAAGTGTTTCCTGATGTTCGGAAGAAATAGCCTGTGTTTCAGTTTGTGCCCGCTGCCTCTTGTCCTGTCATTGTGCATCACTGAAAAGAGCCTGGCTCTGTCTTCTTTTCAGGTATTTATATACATTGACAAAATTCCTCTGAGCTTTCTCTTCTCCAGGCTGAACAGTCCCAGCTCTTGCACTTTCCTCAGAGGAAAGATGCTCTAGTCTATCATCTTCGTGGCCCTTCACTAGACTCTCTCCAATATGTCCACGTCTCTCTTGTACTGGGGATCCCAGAACTGGACACAGTATTTACTCCAGATGTGGCCTCACCAGCATTGAATAGAGAGGAAGGATCCCCTCGCTCAACCTGCTGACAATAATTTGCCTAATGCAGCCCAGAATACTGTTAGCTGCCTTTGCTGCAAGAGCACATTGCTGGCTCATGTTCAACCTGCTGTTCACCAGGAGCCCAGGTCCTTTCCTGCAAAGCAACTTTCCAGCAGAGTGGCCCCCAGCATATATCCGTGCATGGGGTTCTTCCTGCCTGGTGCATTTCCTATATAAAAAACTGAATTATACAAGACCTTTGCTCTACTAGATTATGGCAACTACTTTATCAACTTTGAAATGAAACAGTCAGGGAGGGAGAAAGAGAATAGACCAATGCTTCCAAACAGTACCACTGACATTGCTTAACTGAACTTTCAAGGTGGAGGAGGTTATTTAGCATAACGTAATGTAATTCCTACAAGATGGCAGACTACAATTATGCTTCAAAATAGCGATAAAAATATCAAATACTTAGTTTCCCTTTTGTAGGCCTGGTAGATAATTTTAAAAAGTAGACATTATAAATCAGATACTTTTTTTTTTTTTTAAAAACATCTTCTCTGACAGGTGTGTGCTCTAATTCCTACTAGGACTGGAGGAAGTGATAAAAATGAACACAAGGAGAGTGTTAATCATGCCAGAATGCATATCCAACTGACTTCTTACTGTGCCAATCAACAACAAAAGATACACAAGTAAGACAAAAAATATACCATTTTTTAACTTAACCACACAAAGAGAAGCAAGACCCACCTGCGTTTACATTTTTATCAACCATTATATGACTATTTTTATACAAAGTGCCATTCAGGTGTTCATGAATAAGTACAACTCAGAATAACTTCTTCAAAAAAAGAGGATTTTCACTTTCAGAAAACCCAGCTTCAATGAGTGTGTACTCTGAAATGCTGGCCGTTTGGCACCTCTAGTCATTTCGCCTCAAAACAGGATTAACAGAAAGCTTTCTGTAAAGAGTTATTTAGCATAGTGACCAATGCACGCAGCTACCATATACACAGAGTAAATGCCAACATCACAGGTATAAAGGAAGTAAGGCTGAAAACACCAGCATTTAAAAGTCTACCATGTACAAATTCAAGGGAAAGTGAACTGAAAACAGTCAATTTACACAGAGAAATAAAATACTCTATCCTTTGCCTCCAAGAAATAAAGGGAAAGAACTGGTGTCCTCTTCTTCCCATCGCTATAAGTATTACCTGTGATGGGTGGTGATCTCTCAGCACGTTTAGCATGCAAGAGTTTTCGACTAATAAATATGTAGCCACAGGGACATGATTTACATGCAACAGGAACCTGTGAAAACAAAACACAAATATTTCAGATAATTTCAAATTATGACAAAATTCCTGTCTTATGAAGAAAAAAAAAAATTAGTAACTTGCATTTTGTCTTCAGACATACCTCTTCAAATTCAGTCGGTAGTGCAAACTATGACCTGTACTATTAAACAATTGTATTTAAATGTAGTAAAACCAGGTTCTGCTGTGAATGACCCACCAAGCCTTTTCTTTATGCAGTTGTTAGAAATCAAGCTTGAAATGTACAGCTATTGTGACCTCTTTGTACTACAAGCCCTTTTCCCCAGACTGTCAGGAAAGGCGGTGGGGAAAAGTGGAGAGCACTAAAGCAAGGGTGAGTTAGAATAGAAATATAATTTCTCTTCAGAGCTCTCAAATATCCCCAGTGAAATCAGTCAGATGTTCCCAGTTTTGCTTCCTTCATTCAGTTTAAATAAAAAAAAAAAAAGAAAGAAAAAGTCAGTACATTCTGAATACATTCACTTTCAGAAGCATTTTAAAGTAACTCCTTTAGAGAGCAGGAGCAGCTTTAAACAGGAGGCACAACAGAGCCCTAAGCAAAACAGATGCATTTATACCACACTCTACAACACCGTTGTGGACAAGGCTGGGTGGTTGCAGAAGGTCCTAGTTAGTTCAAAATGCAAATAACCTACCAGAGTTAGTCAAAAGCTGACTGCAGGATGAAGAGTTTGAGAGACCGTAGTGCTGCTCCTGATCAGCTAAGCAGTCAGGAGTAGATTCCCCCAGCATAAAACAATTCAAAAAAACCGTGATGCTGATAAACTACAAACCTCATTGCCTTCACTTAAAGCCAACATCTTTCAAGATCTTTTAAAGTAGTAAGGAATACACCATATTGCTTTGATTAGGTTTAAGACTGAAAGCACAAATCAAAGCAAGTTTAAGCAGAGATCTGGAAGAGATTAACACATATTAAAGTCAAGTCATGTTGAAGCACGACAGTGGGGAAAAAACCAGGAGGTAATTTCTCAAATGTAATTCTTTAAGACAGGTCTCTACAAGTTTGCCAATGTCCACTGAAACAAACAGGAGTACAAAACTACAACTGTCTGCTCAATTTTACTGGACAAGCATAAGAATCAAGTTCCAATGTTCTACGGGCTAGGAAAAAAAACCTGCCAAATCAGTACATGAATTTGTAAAGGGCAACTTAACTGCTACTCATAATATGCAAATTATTTTGCCTTCTGTAGCACATCTTAACTTCTGTACTTCACCCTAACATCTTACAGATAAACTTTTAATACAAGTTTTATATAACTAGAGACTTTTTAATTCCCTTTATGGAGACACTGACATAATAAAAACAATTCTAATCAAGGTTTATTGAACCTTAAAGCTCAGAATATAGCAGACGTGCACTTATCTCCTCGTTCCTAAGTCAGTATAAGAGTACTAAAAAAGCACTATTTAGCAGATAGTTTGTCTGTACTGTTATGGTGATACAGGAGTTCCATTTAAGCCCATTTTTGAATACTGGTGTCTCTGCAATAATTACCTTTCCAGGCTCAGCCTAGAAAAAGTTGGGGAAAACCACCCAAGGGGATTGGAACAGACCCAATATTTTTCAGTGAACTTAACTGTTTTTAAAAGAGCAATATTGTTCTCGTGTTACAAGTTTGGCACGTAGGTGTGTGTGAAATTTGGTGGGGATTAGGTGAGAAGGGGCTTATTCACTGAAAGATCAGTGTAGGTCCTGAAAAGCATAACTGGTATAACATCCTGTAACATAATTAAGACAACATAGTCCTACAAACAGTATTTTACTCTGTTTAACATTTTCCTAGCCAAAAAGAAATTGAGTTCTCATACAAGAAAGTTTACCTGAAGCTAAATTAGGAAGTGATAATTATTTCTTCTGATTGACTTCAAGCTCCCTAGTTTAATGGGGCCATGCTTTGATTGTGAAAATATCTTCAAAAACGTTTTTTTTTATTTAAAAAAAGTCTAAATGGCAATTACATATCATCTAAATTACAACAGAAAAAGTTCAAAAGCCTAAGAAGTGTTACTCAATATTGTGCTCCAATATTTGTGGCTTACTAAATACTTCCATGCATGCCACTTCTAGTGAAGAAATCAGAAACAAATGCAAAGCCCTTGTTTACGGAAGAAATGCAGTACCGGACACAACCGCTTAAGAGTCTCACAACAGCTTCCCCATACTCTGCAAAGGGCTGACTTGTACTGTAGGTTTTAGTTTCTTGTCTCCTCTCAAATATTTGGCACTTGAAAACAAGGTCCTATAAGCAATGCCTGTGCAGGACATGGGCACATTAATTCCATGTTACCCACAGAAAAGTTGCTAACAAAAAATCTCCATTGACATGCATATCATATGTTTTAAAGTGCAGAACAAAGTGAAAGTTTCAGCACCAGCTTAAAAATGTTTGCTTACTTGCTTTTCCTATCGATGGTGGTTTGACATTCACTACCTTTATTTAAAAAAAAAAAAAACACCAAAAAAACCACCCAAACCCAAAACCAGAAGAACACACCACCACTCATATTCAGCTTCTCCCTCATTTCAATTCCTTCTTTCACCACCTGAATAACCAGAACTTGGTACACAATGTTTTCTCAGAAATAGTACTTCAGTGACGTGCTTAACATGTGAGCATCTGCAGTGGTTCATCAATTGCTTAAAACATGAAAGGATGCCCCCCACACAGCTTAACATTCCAAACTGTTCCAGGACGAGTAGAAACGCTATAAAAAAACTACACAAGTCAGAACAAATAAGATTACTTTTTTTTTTTTAATCTTTATGAGTAAAGAAAAATGGCATGAGATTATTTTTTAAGGTTAGCTAGAATAGTGTATACCAGTCAAGCTTCAGGATCAGATAACAGAAACGCGTTTCCCATGACTACATGTAAAAGCCTCTCCCCCTGCCCTGAGCCCCACAGCAGCCTTCTGCAGTGCTGTGCTATTGTTCCAGCAGAGGAGCACTGCTGGAACAAACTGGCCTATTTTTAATAGCAACATCATTACCAGTAAAAAGCATAAATGAAGGCAAGCTCCTGATATAGTAACAGTTCAAATCAGCTGTTCTTAATGTTTAAGTGTAAGTAACTCCATTTTGTACACATAACAAAACTGCAGTGAGACAAACAACAGTTCACGTATATGCTTTGACTAGATGATAGAAATAGCAGCAAAAGTCTCAATTCTGCTGTTTCTAAACTACTCCATGAGAAAACAACACGACTGAACGCTCTCCCGAGTAGCCTTAGGCAATTAGTCATCCGAAGGACAAACTGCGTTGTATAAATTACAAAGTTCATTATATTTTTAATAAGTGACACAGTTAGTAAACGATACCAGCGCATAAAAAAACGATTCTGCACGTCGCTTCAGCGTAATACAAGTATTACATTAGCCTGCAAAAGGAACACGGTATTTAATCCACATTCCAAGCAGAGACTGCAAAGGCAGCAATTTGCTTCACAGCGGCACGGCGAGTTTCATTTTCTGCCCCTCAGGACCAAACAGCTCAGCCGACAGCTTCTTGTCGCGGCTATTACAAACGCGGGGGCTGCAGCGGGGGTCTCCGAGAGGCAGCCGCCGCCGGGCGGAGGGCGGAAAGCAGGAAGCCCGGCCGCGCGCGCTCGGCGCCCCGGGAGCTGCCGTCCGACTGCGAGCGGCCTCTGACCTCCGCCCGCCCCGGCGGCGGGTCAGCGCGGGACAGCGCACACCTACCGTGCGGCCCCGGGGCACGCGGGAGCGGTGCTGGCAGCGGCGCTCGCCCCCAGGTGCTACCGGAGAGGGACTGTGGCTCAGGGCGGCGAGCCCCAGAGCGGCACTGAGGAAGCGGGGCCCGCAGCCCCGCCACCGACCGCTGCCAAGGGGCTGGGACCCCACCGAATGCCACGAGCCGCCGACCTCCCCCAATTCCGCCCACGGTTCCCGCCCCTCCCTTAAGCCTCAGCCCCAGCAGCAGCAGGCACCTGTCCTCGCTGCGGTGGCTGGCGACCCCCACCGCCGCCGGGCATCCCGCCGGCCTGTGAGGGCCAACCGGCCCCGACCGCGGGCGGCCGGCTGCCGGGGCGCGCTCCGCGCCCTACCTTGGGCTGGGCGGAGGCAGCGGGGGCAGCGCTCCTCCAGCTCACCCACGGCGCCGTTTCAGCCCCGCGGCCGCTAATATCCCTTCCCCGGTGGGGCCGGCAGGCGCCTCACCTGCTGGTCGCATTCCGGGCAGGACTTGGTGGCCATCTTCACTTTCTTGGCCCTGCTCGAGGACATGCTCGCTGCTGCCGCTGCCACTGCCGGAGCGCCGGCCGCACCGCCCCACGGTGGCCGGGGAGGGCGGGAGGAGAGGCCGGGGGCGCGCGGCCGGCAGGAGCCTGCACAGCCTCCGCGGGACCAGCGCCCGCCCCCGGCGCAGCCCGCCGACAAAGGAGCCGCTCCCCGGCGCCGCCGCCGAAGCCCTGCCCAGCCCGGAGACGGCAGAGCGGGGGCGGGGCGCGTGCGCGAGGAGCCGGCTCCGCCACCGGATTGGCTGCGCGCGGAGGAGTCCGGTGCCGTTTAACGGCCGGGCTGTCGCAGGCCAGTAACGGCTCCAGGCGACCCTCGCCGCGCCGGCCGCGGGAAATTGGGGAGCGACGAAGCCCGTCCCGAGCTGCACCTCCCGGTGTCACCGCCGAGCGCTGCCGGGGCTACGGCGCCATCGCCCCGCTCGGGTGCCTTCGGCGTGACTGGAAGCTGGGCGGTGCGCCACGGAAGCTGGTTGCTTCGTGGTTTTCATGCTTCCACGGTCTTACGTTTAATTCGAGGTAGTAAGTGACTGGGGCAGCTCTGCAGCCGCCTTCCCAGCTACCTGCGCCCCATAAACAGCGGCAGCAGGATGAAGTTACAGTGAAGCGTCAGCAGTCGGGAAGTGTTAAATACCATTTGTCTGGTCTTACTTAATTCAGAGAAAGAAAAGACTAAAGTTGAGCGGGAGGGTTACCGCCTGCTGTTCCTTTATCTTTGGGAGCCTGGTGGCTCAGCAGTGAGGGTATTCAGCCATGCTCCTAGAAGTTGTTGTTAGCTTGCAAATTTGATGTTTTTACATTAGGATGTTAAGTTTCCTGTCAGTCCCACCTAAAAACATGAATAGCATAATGTAAGCTAACTGCACTTTTACATTTCTTGTAAAATACGTTTTTAAAGAAACAAAGCAGCTGGAAATACTCATTTCAACTCCAAAATTCCTTCAAGATACAGCTCAGACTGAAACTTTGCATCAGCATGCAAAAATTCTGTATTCCTAGTAAAAGTTTATATCGGAATCATTTACTGCTAGAGTTAAAAAAAAAAAAAAGAGGAAAGTGATAATGGAAATATTGCTATTAAAAGGAGTTTGGATTTTTTTTTTATACTACAAAATGTCTACTGGAGAAAAATGCAGCAAAGTCTCAACAGAAAATTCTTTTTGAAGATTATGGTTTAAAATAGCCTGAAGTACAGTGCCAACAAATATTAAAGAACTGTACTGGAACTGTAATGCTTTCACATGGGTAGCAATGACTGCATCTGTGAGGCTGGCTCTGGGCCCATTATAACAGAATTTTTATTTTATGTTTGTAGTTTAGTCTTGAACTTGGTTTGCTGCACCCAAGTATTAAGAAAAAACATTGGAAGAGAAGCAGTTTTAACAAGACTTTTGTCTATACTTCTCTTTCAGGGAAATTAACATAAAAGCACTTTGGAAGAAACTTTTTAAAGTTACTTTTACAGCTATTCAAGTGTTAATACCATCTACCTGCTCATTACTGAGTTACTTTGATGCATTTGGTCAGTTCTCGGTGGACAGGAATCGAGAGAGAGTATTTATTCATGTGCTAGGGCAGTGCAAATAATTTTTCCCTGCCAAGCAAATTAAAAAGATGCTTTTTCCTTCAGGCAGAAAAAGACTAGCACTTGTCACAGTTTCTCACAGAGTAAAATTCTCCCCACAGCTGAAGGCCCAGTGGTCTTTTCTTCCTCTGGCTTGTTGACCTTCCCTACAGATCAGATAGCTCACAGTATCCTAGTTGCCAGGTAATCTTGTCTAGAGTCTCACTAGTGCTTGATTTATTCTGCTTAATTGTTGAGGCTAACTTACTGCAGGTTCTGTGAAACTTGAAAATAGAGTTCCAGATTTGAAAAGACAACACATGCACTAGATAAGCAGTATGTTTCTATTACAAGTTTCTAAGTGACATGATTGCTGTGCATACTTTAAATGTAGACTGTGAAAACAGAAGCATCTTCTGAAAGGCCACATAGAAAAACAAATTACATATATCTATTCCAAGGAAAATCTGAACATTTAGGAGATAACACAGGGAAGTCATGTGACATAATAAACTTAACAGTGAAGAGGTACATCCTTACCTCAATCATTTGAAATGTGGTTCCTCTTAGTAATCGTGACGGTTAATCTTCTCATATGATAAAGTCCACAGGTGACAATCTTAGTATAAAATTTTCCTTTTTGAAATTTTAAAACCAAATCTCTTTTACTTCATACTAACCATGATCTCCTCAGAGCAGATTTCTCACATTTACCATTTGAAGTGAGAGGCTGCAGTTCTGGCTCTACGTACAATCACTCCAAGTCATTTACTGTCTTCTCTTACTGACAACTTACCTCTATGATTATCAGGGGCAGATCTACAATGAGAGTTCCTGCATAGAGTAAATGAACTCTGGACTACGCCATTTTTCACATGCAAACTGAGGAAACGCAAGGGTTTTAGTCACTTCTAATCTGTTTAGGCTCCACTTCTCCCACCTGGCCAAGGAGAACCTCTTCCCACTCTTCCTTTAGCAGTCACCCTGAAGAGGGAGAAGCTATCTCAAAGCATCCTAGCAGAGAGGGGCATACCTTGTAATAGACAGAGACTCCATGAAGACAGCCCCTAAATGAAGAAGATTATGATCCGTATTTGTATAAAATACTGTACTTCGCATTGTACTTGACTTCACAAGTGTATTCACTAATATACACAAGTTAATTAAAGACACTGAAAAGCCTATTCTGGTAGTAGATCAACTGTACTGTTTCTTTGTTGTTGTTTTACACTCTTAAATGAATTGATTTAATGTAGAACTGTTGCAAGATTTCAATGACCAAAAGGATCTGTTTGGTAAATGATTTTTCTACCTGTTTTCCACTGGAAGCCCTATATGTCACAGCTGGCTGCAGTGGAAGCTTTTGCATTATTGCAACACAAAGGATTTTCATTTCATGTGATAAAACAAATGCCAATAGATGTAATTGCTCTAGATAGCTTTATATTCTTGCTGGGGTAAAAATGAAAAACAATAAAATAACCTCAACATTTTGATTCTAAATTACTCACATAAAGCAAAAGAGAATGGATTAAACTATTCTACAACTCAGATTTCCACCACTGGAACAACATTAGTTAGACTCTCAAGTCTCAATGCTTGCTTCATGCACACTATCATGAAATGAAAGCAATGCTGGAATGGATCTATGAATGTAGGCAAAGAAAAATAAGCTCATCAAGTACATATGGTCAAAATATAAGTAGAAGTGTTTTAAATCCTAAATACTGATAGTGGGGAAACATCACTGAACTCTGATTATCACCTCTCCACACAAATATACTCTGAATGGTTTTCTAGAGGCTGTGGGTATCCAGATGCTGTAAGTTACAATGAGCATATGTATTAACTTTGTCTCTTACAGATAAATGTAAGATATACAGGTATACAGTTTTGTTTGATCTAGTTTTCCAATGCCTCAACTATAAACCCATCCTTACTGCAGACTCATACACAAATTTCTCTTCCTGAAGACCGCAGTCAATGTTCTCAGGCAGCAGTGTGCTACTACCATACCACTACTAGGACCAAAGCAACAGGAAAAGCGCTAGACCTCTGCTGTCTCGGCAGGGCCTACATTTCTGAGAGGTAAATCATATTTATGGCCTAGAAAGTATCCTTCAGATTCCCACTGTGTTATGCCAGCCTTCTCCATCCCTACTACCAATATTGTATGAATACAATAACACTATGATGAATAAGAACCAAACACCTTATCATTTGCAACATTCTTTCCTGTGACAGTACAACCTATTGATTTTTTTCTATCTTTCTTCTTCCTTGAGTGTCTCTCTTGAGCCCGGTTCCCATGCAGGGCATGTAACACCCTTCTGTGCTTGTGAGCATCTTGGGCTTCCCCAGCTGTGTGTTCTGGTTTCTGCGTGAGTACTGAGGTGCTGAACTCGCTGATTTGCCCTCTTCCTTTTCTTCTTAGTATTTAAGCTATGTCTCAGAGAGTGGGTTTTGTTTCCCTTCTCTCTCTGCATATTGTTTTCAGCCTATAACAATCCATTACCAGCAGAGGTCTTTCTCCAGAGATACACAAAGACAAGACGGGTTTATTTTTTGTATAAACTTTGACTGTTGCCAAAAGCACAAATGTTCTGCGTAGGCAGGACATCCAGATTTCATTCCTGAATCAAGACCAAATTCATGCAACCAGGACCTTGGGATTACTTTTGGATTTTTTTTTCATCTTACCTGAGAAGGTCCAGACATAGCAAAACTACATATTTTATGTATAAACAACATTTAATTAACAAAACTACATAGCAAAAGAGTCCAGACTTTTGGTATTTCAGAGGGTCTTCACAACAGCAGGGGGCTCTGCTGAGTACAGTAATAGTATCTAGTAAAGAAGTTAATGAATATACAAGAGAACCAAGAGATCAGAATAATCTGCCTTTCTATGTAGAGCAGATTACCTAGCCACTGACAGCTGTCCAACTATTCTAATACAAACAAAAATATTTTCCTTATTGAATGCAAACAAGATAGTATTCATGGCTAAACAACTGATTATTAGGATTTACCAGACCTATATATTCTCCATTATTCTAATTTATTAACGCGTTAGTTTTGAGTCCTGAAAGTCCAAGACTATTTCTTTTGCATCAATTCAGAGGTTTAATCCAGCACAGAGAAAAAAATAACAAATACCTTTTTAAGGGCACGTATACCTCCTCTCTTAGAGAGTCAATAATATTTGGCACCTTGCAAGACCAAGCCTCATTTAAAATGTGCTTTACACTAATTTAAAATAGAAAATAAGAAAGTTACACCATTTCTCTATGTTACGAAAACCGACACATGACTTTTAAAGTGTCTGTTCCTGAGGGCTTCTTTTCTTTGTCGTTGTCACAACAGAGTCCAGCTGACCTGAATGCTCTGCGATCTTAGGGTTCTTTCTCCCTTTCACTGTAATGCAGGGTATATGCCCACCACACCGGCTTCTTGCACAATACAGTATTTTGGTGTGCAACTATAATTTTACAATTAAAAAAATCCCAAAGTAGGTACAATTCACATATCTAATCCACATTAGATTTGCAGAAAGAAGGGCTTCCTAAATTTCCTTTCTGCTCGCCACTACAGACAATTCGGAAACATTCTGCTCTCCTGCAGCAGACCTCCCCGTGAGCTCTCCTGTGAGGGCTGACAGACTCAGACTTGCCCTAAGAGCTGACAACATGCAGCAAACTGAAAAATTGAATTCCTAAAATGCTGTGCAACCTTGTGTCAGAAAGGTTGTAACATGCATCCTGATTAAGTAATGACTTCCTGATTAGTCAGCTATGTTCAGTGGGGTTCTTATTCTTACCATAGATAAAGTACTATCTAGACAATTACCAAGTTACATCTAAAATGCATAGGTATTCATACCAAGAACAGAATGTATCAGAGGAAAATTACAAATATGAAGAACAGCTAGATGATAATATTTGCAATGTTACCGTGAATGAATTGAAGTTGTTGTGGTACAGTATACAACTGATAAGGGGACAGTACTATATAAAAGTAAGTTCATTATATAGACAAGCTTTAATCCCGTTTTCTGTGATTCTGGTTTTGGCAATTTTGGTAGTCACAACAGTTTGCCGTACTTAATACTGTTACTATGCTCCTCATCAGTAGATTTCAGGGCAGCTGTAATCTGAGTACCCTCTGAATCCTTTCCTAAGAAATCAAAGTTGTGCCTAACAAGTCCTTTGAGATCCCATTACTCTGAACTTGGGCCAGAACAACATTTAAGTGGTACAAATGTTGGCTTTGCTCTCGAAGTACAGCTAAATATTGAGAGTTTCCCAATTACAAAGCATTTTGTTCTTCAAAATGTTGTTACGCATTGCTGTCTTTTGGTTTCAGGAAGCCCACATTCAGGTTGACTTCCTCAGTCCAGTTTAGGTTTTGCACATTAGAGCTTGCCTGAAAAAAAAGACCATGCCACCAGTGTAAGTAAGTATGCCAGCTTCTACCAACACAACATAAGTGCTAGCTATTTCAGACAACTATGACATAGTTATGAGCCAGCTCAAAGCGTTAGCGCATCACCAAGCTTCCCAGGTAATCAAGGCCCACTCTTGCTTCACAGTCACCGCAGCATTTTCCCACCTCTGCAACTGAACGTCATCATCACTTGTCCACCACAATCTATGGCAACAGAGTCTAATAAAACTAAAGCCCACTTCAGTAAACAACATTTTACATTTTTTTAGGAAGTCATACCTTTTCTATACCTTTACTGTGCTGCTTTTTGTAATCAGAAAGAAACGTTTTAATTTCTAGCTCCTGTATTTTAGTAAGTTGCTATATTAGTAATGGAAGAAAAAATCCTTGAACTTTCCCATTCAACTGCTTGATTTTACTTGATTACAGTGTCCAATACACTGACCTTGTCCATATATTTTATAAGAATTACATGTCACTGAAACCCTCTAGGGGTAAAAAGTTGGTGGGAAGATCCATTAGATTAGAGATCAAGCTGAAGCATAACCTACAAAATTAGTTTTATGGCCCAGGTCATTTTTCAAAAAATATGTATTTGCTTTGTGAAGCAATTCAGCTTCAGATGAGATTTTTAAAAGAAGCTTTTATTAAAATATTAATAATTTAAATTACTTAATGCCAGTAGCAGCTACCATTCCATAAAAAAGGCTTCCAACATTTTATTGCCACATATCAGGCCTTTTTCATGGGAAACTTTATTAAAATCCAGATACTGTTCAGAAGAGTTTGGTTTCAAAAAAATCATAATTTTTTCACCAAAAACCTTCTGAGCAGTTTTATTTTAAAAGTAATGTGTATAAAAAATGTTTTGCAAAATAAAATTACATTAGTTTTATAGACCACCCTTTCAATTAATTTTTATAAAGAGAACTCAATAGACTATTTCGTACATTTCATTTTGGGTTTTTTTGGCGTAGTGGGTTGGGCTTTATTTTGCTGGGCCTTTTTTTTTTTTTTTTTTTTTTACCTATCATGAGAGAATGAGAGCTGGTAAACATTAAGATATGAAGTCACTGAGCTGGCACTTTTTCCACTGACTGCATTGAGCTTTGGACAAGACCTTAAAGGTTTATGTTCAGTTTGAGGAACAGTAGGAACAGTAATTTCTCTGAAGATGTTCATTATATTCTGAACTGCAACCACCAGCAGTATTCCACAGGAAACAATCATCCTTCATACTTGTACAAAACAGAATACAGGAAGGGCTTGCTCTTTTTGCCTAAAAAACCATATTTTTTGTAATGTGGTTTCCATTTACTCAGTGTCCTCAGAATCCATTTAGATAGGATTTTATTATTTAAATATCATCAACAATATTTTGCCATTTTAAGCTATTAAGAGTAGTTTTCTATCCAGTGCCTTTAGTTAAATGAAACAGCAGAAAAAAAATTAATGCTTGGTTACTATGTGCCATTACTGTAATCATGGGGTTTAAACCATGCAACTAGTCATGACAGAGAAGCTTGCTGAAGGTCTGTCAAAATGGAAACATGTGACAGCAGCGGTTAGTCTCTTCAGCAAGGTTTCTTCGCCAGCTCTCTATCTACCTTTCTACATACCTATGCATTTGCTGTTCTGTATCTCCAACTCCTCACCATCGACACGAAATTCATTATTTTAGCTTCTTATGACTGCAAGAAAACCAGCCTCCGTCTTTATGACTAAAGACGGAATGCAACATGGGAATGAAAGAACTGCCCTTGCAGATGAAAAAAGTTAAGCAGTACTTGCCACCTTCTTTGTCTGGCTTGTCTGCAACTTGTGTTCATACAATTTGTATAGGATACATAAATTGTCTGTTATCAGGCCAATTGATCACCACAGGCCAACTTGCAAAAGCTAATGTCTTCTCTAAAGGGTATGCCACCAGCCTGTAATTACGTGTGCTGTCTGCAGTTCAACTCAGGGGGCAGTGGAGAGAAAGGAAGATTTCCATAAGTAAATACAAAAAGATACTTCATCCTTAATAGGTCATTGCACAAGATTTTTACAAACATGCATTAAGTAATTTCACAGCTCATGAGGTAACTTTTCTTTTCCTCATTTTCTAGGTAGATATGCCAAGCCACAATAAGTCAGAATGCCATGCACAAGAACAGTCACACTGACATAGGAGTAGAATGAGGACTCTTCTGAAGTCATCAGGTGCTTTGCTGCCTTCAAACTTCAAAAGCCAAGCAGATAGGCACAACTTTGCCTCAACACTGCAAGTTCATCATACACTATTTCCCTTCCCAAAAGTATCTGTATTAAAATAACATTTGGAGATACATTTATCATAACTAAAGCAACAGACACTTTTCCTATAGCACAAACAAGGCTTCACATTACATTGAACGTGGAAAGGCTTTTTTTCATCTCATTTATTTCCTGTGTGCATTTCTTAACTTAGGAAATTAATCAGGCTATTGAATTTCAAGTTTGCATATATTCATTCAAACCGTTTACTCAAAACATATGCCTTGGCTTGTGCAACATGCGTTTTAAGACTGTTAGCCTTATTCCAATGCTGCCGTGCTGTTACTTGCTAACAAGCAGCATTACAGAATTTGCAAACAAGGTGTGAGGTCTTGCTTAGATTGTCAGCTAGACACAGAAACGGAGATGTCAGGCAGTCTGTACCTTTCCTTCCTGGGGGATCAATGCGAGATACTGTGGCAGTGATGGCTGGAAACTTTCTGCTACGCCAGCTGTTTCTGGGGGCGGCTTGGGGGTGGGACAGTAGTGTGTGGACCAAGAGCAAAGGTTAAGTTGTGTTCTTCCCTTAGCAAAATTAGTGGTTCCAAATCCATGGGTCTTCAATTTTTAATAGGTTGGGTAGCATTTCAACCCTGATCTCTAATGAACACTGCAACACTCACACTCAGATCAAGACGTCTGGGGAAGTCTACTTGTGTACCCTGAATGTAAAGATTAGAATTTAAAATAAGTTGAACATTTCAGGTAATCTGATTAAAACTTATTGCAAAATCAGTTCTGGTTTTGTTTCTGTGGTAAATTTGACCTTGACAAGTCTTACCACAGCTTGAAATCTTTTCTTCTGAACTACATTTTATGAAACCTGGAAAAAAAGCACCATGACACTGCTTGTTAATTATCAGTCAAAAAGCCAGATTCAGGCAGCACTCAGCTTTCCAGATACACAACTGATGACAACTTTAAAGGAAAAGTGTCAAAATGTACAGGCTCCAAAACTTGACATTTCAAAAGTTAAAAAGGTTTAAGACCTGGAGGAAAAAAAAGCAGTCTGAAGGAGAAGCAGACTGCAATGTCAGGAAACAGTTATTGAAGCTGCAAATAAACAAAAAAAAAGTCCTTCTTGGAACTTGAATTTCTAACATATAGTGCCCTGCTGGGGCATTTTGTCAGCAAAATTTTGGAGGGAGAGAGGATAAGCAGACATGCTCCACTCAGCCTTGACAAGCTCAGCAGTAAACAAGAAAAAGCTTTCCCTACAATCAGAACAATGACTGGAAATACACAAAATTTAATTCCTGAGTCAAACAAATGAGTTTTCTGCACCATCTCAAGATGGTCCCTTCAGCACAAAAACCATCCGATTGCTGTTAGTTTGTTAACTATGAATTGACTAAAATTCTCAAGTAGCAATTGTTTTTAAATTAGCACAGAGCAAAAGCTAAAATATTGAACTTGAAACAGAATAAAGATTGGAACAAATTAGCAGGAGCTCGTTAGAAAGAAGATACAGTAAAGACATGGGAAAGACTCAAGATGTAACTGTATGGGACAAAATAAAAATCAAATGCAGCAAAAGCAATCTGCTTTCTCTTCATCAACAAAGGAAAGATACCAAAACACATAGAATAGAACCCAAGTCTTAAACCATGTAATTTAGGCACCTAAAATAGGAAACTGGTTTTCTATATTCTCTCTAAGTCAGTGGAGAAAGTAAAAAGAAGGTTCTACAAAACCAATTCACAAATAAGCCTGATGTACAGACCAGGCTCTTACTCAGGAAGGTAACATTAGGTCATAGGAATATTCCTGAGTGAATGATCTCTTATTCCACTCTCTGAGCACAAACAAGGAGCCTCTTCTGGGCACCCAGGACGGGTAAAACGGGCCTTCTCCTCCCCAGGGGCAGCAAGAAGGAGAGAGCATTTACCTCTCTCTGCCCTGAATTCTCCTGCTATTGTATTTCATGGCAGATCTCCAGTCATTTGCTAGGAAAGCTGAAGTGAACCCGAGAGATAAAAACATTTTCATCATCTGGAAACAATGAGGAAGCTGTGAAAGAGGACCGACTTGTTCCTGCGGGAGGGAAGGATCAGGAGAAAATGCTCCTCTGGCAGGGTGACAGCGTGAGGGACGAGGCTGCCGGCCGCCAGCCTTGCTGCCTGGTCTCTACCCCCGCCTCTCTCTCCAGCGGCCCCGCAACAGGTGACCCGCCCGCAGACCCCGCCGCTGCACGCTGGACCTGACGCGGCATTTCTAACGCCACCGCATTAGAAGCTGGGAACTGAGAGTGGGGGGGCTTTTTTTGCCCAAGGAACACAGCAGACTCAGAGGGGGCAATGTTGCCTTTCTCAAGCCGCAGAGCAGAAGAGCAAATCCAGACAAAGGCAGTGCTCCCTGCCGCGGACAGGCGGCGGCGGCACGGCGGAACCCGCCGCCGCCCGCACAGCGGGAGCGGCACCGACGCGCTCCCCGCCAGCCAGGGCTGCGGCCCCGGCCCCCGCCGCCCCCGGCCCCGCGCTGGGGCTTGCCCCAAGAAGATTCGGCTTTGCCATTCCCTTGTGGAACGCCTCTGGACTTGCTCCCCCCCCCGCTTCCCCCGGCACCGCCGCACCGGCTGCGCGCCCCCGCCCGCCGGCGGCGGCAAGGGAACGCGGGCCGTGGCGGAGGCGGGCGGGGAGGCCCGTGGGTGCGGTAGTTCCTGCCCATCACCTGATGCTGGGGGCAGGCGCAGCCGACGGCTGCAAGAACTACAAGACCCGCCAGGCAGCGCGCCCGGCAGCCCCGCTGGTGCAGCCCCACCTTGGCACGCCTCGGGGCCGGGGCGAGCGCCCGCGGGGGCGGCTGCTGGCGCCGGCGAGGGGAGGATGGCTTTGCCCGGGACTCCTCCGGAGCACTAGCACGGGCACTGCGGTCGGGCATAGGGGTCCGCAACGCTATTCTGACGCAATGGTGGAATCTATTGCTCCTCTGATGGCATCGCAACGCTGCAAGATCAGTTGTATCCGTTGCAGCTAAGTTTGCAGGATCTGGACATGGGAGGGTCAAGCATGTACGTGTAACTGTGCCAGCTCTTCGGCATTTCTTCTGGCAGCACCTCTTGCGCCTGTGCATCTGACTAGCTCCTGGTTCGGACTGCAAAATACACCGATCCTCAGCACTAGTATCCTTAACCTTGCTTTGGGGACTACCTGAAAGAGCATGCATCGATTTGTCGCGGTTGCCAAGCAAACTGCGACAAGACTGGGCTGCAAAGGGCCGGGGGTCTGCCGAAGCGGAAGGAAAGACATGGCTTTGCGCTGCGCCTCTTCGCTGGCGGCGGGGCGGCCGCCGCGCTGTCCCCGGTTCCCGCGGCCGGCGACGGTGCGCTGGAGCAGCGCGGCCAAGGCCTCCGCGATGAAGATCAACGAGAAGGCGAGCAGGGAGAAGATCCTGACGCTGGAGTCCATGAACCCGCAAGTGAAGGCGGTGGAATACGCAGTGCGGGGCCCCATCGTCCTTAAAGCCGGCGAGATCGAGAAGGAGCTGCGGAAGGTGAGGCACGGGTGGCCGGGCCAGGCCGGGCCGGGCGGGCTCCCCGCCGCTCCGCTCCGCTCCGCGTCGCCCGCTCCCGCGGCGTGCCCGCCGCCGCCGCCCGCGCTGGCCCTGCCCCCGGGGCACTCCTCCGCCGCCGCCGCTCCTGATTGGGGCGTCGGGGGGCTCGGCGCGGCCGCGGCCGGCGGTGGGACCGACGTGGCAGGCGGTGGGGCCGGGGGGGCCGCTGGCACCCCCGGGGCTGAGACGCGACCCTGTAGAAGCCTCGGGAAAGCGGGCGACCGGGGAGGCACGGGCGCGGCGGCGCTGCGAGTGCCGGTGCGCTGCCTCGTAGCGAGCCAAAAGCTCGCGGACCGCCAGCAGCCTCTCCCCCCGGCCCTGCTGCTACCCGAAGCCGTGCCGGGAGCGCTCCCCCGCGGGAGGCTGCCGGACGGCCGGGGCGCGCAGCCGCCCCCCCGCCCCGCTCCGGTGCGGGGCAACCCCTCCCTCGCGCCCCTCCACACGGGAGGCGGGAGAGGCAGAAAACAAAGAAACCCGCCCTCCGGCTACTGTTTTATCTGGTGTCGCGGATTGCGTAAGGCAAATACAGTACACCCCCATAAAGCAGTGTTTACATTTCTTCAGCCCCTTTGACCCTTTGCTGCAATACCGTGTCCTCTGTGTGATACAAGAGGGTGACTGACCAGCTTTCCTCATACTGATAGAGCGTTTAAAACATCCGTGACGATTTTAGAGATACCGCCCTCGCCGGGGCAGGGAGGCACCCCGCGACTGGCGGGGTCCTCACGCCCGAGATGGACCCAGCTCTGCCCCGGTACCGCTCCGCGGGCTCCTCCAGCACCCCTCTGACCCTGGGTCTTCCAAAGCCGGGGGGACTCGTGCTTTCTGAGGAGACCCCCGGTATTGTGCTTCTCTCTTTCTTAATTGCACAAGTCGTAGGGCTTGAAGATAACAAGCCTTCAGAGCACAAACGCTCGGTAACGCTGCCCAAAGTTCTAGGTGGTTAGTGCTTTTAGGAGGATCGGTCAGTAAAGATACTACTGAGGGTCTGGGCCAAAATGTACTAAATAAAGCATCCATATCAGTCAGTCCTTACATTTTGTTCTTCATATTTTTCTCTTATTCTTCATCTTAATATTGAGACTTAGCATCGGAAAAAATCAAAACAAAACCCTTAGCAATTCAGGCGTGGCTTTTTGCTCATACTGTTCACCGCACAGCTTCCCCTGTCAGCATGGGGACTCACTTATTTTTGTTTTGAATAAAGCATCTGGCATAGTTAGTTTTCTATGATTTCAAGTATTATTCCCCACCTTCACTGCTTTAGAAAATCTTGCTAATATATTATTACAGGTACTGCAAGACCAATTTGATTATTATATGTAAGGTGCTTTGAACAAAACCAGTGCCGTAGCAATGCTAACAAGAAGAGATTATTTTAATTCTTTGGTCTTTGTGTCACTTGCTTCCCCTTGTTTTAGAAGGTGAAGCGTGTTTTCAGCTTACTGTGTATTATATACATCAGTTACTTATATCTAACTCAATAATTATTAAAAACAGCTTCTTTTTTAGAATTCTACTTAAAAACCTCAGAGTGGTGATGGAGATTTCATTTCAGAACATTTGTTTTGATTTTTGCCTTAGAACTTGTTTATAAAGGTGTCATTGATTTTATGCAACTAGTCTTTCTGGTGGGTGCATTTTCCAGAGTATAAATTCTACCAGCCTTCTCACTGAGTGTGTTTGTTTTCAAGTTAACATCATAGGGCAGGAGACATTACTTGACAAAACAAATATAATATGATCTTCACTAACTCCTCCCAACTCTCCTTTCTTCAATTACCAGCTGAGTCACTGGCGTAGAGAATAGTCTTCTGTGCACTTTTTAAAAAACGCAAGAGCAAGTCATTGCCAATCGCTTTACTAAGAGATTGTTACGGCAGTTTTGTGCCCGCTTACATGGCATTCTCCATTTAAAAGGTTTTTTTCTTGAACCAGTCTCATGGAATACTATCAATGGCTACCAGCATTCATAGACATGTGACTATGCTCTAAGATGACTGAAGCAAACAAAAAGCTCCCTGTTGGCAGGGAAGGACAGTATTACTGCAAAAGTTGAGACAATGTATCTGCAGAGAACACTAATCAACTTAAGTAAGCAGCTGAAAGCCTTTATTTGCTTCCACACTGCTCAAGTTATTAATTTCTTGTTGCCTTTCTGATAAAAATACTGTTATGCCTTCTGTTGTTTAATCAAACTGTCTGGTAAAGCATACAGCCTTGAGTAGTACCTAGGTTCCTTACAATTGAAATATTATAGCTTATCTAAATGTCTGTTTTTTTGGTTTAAAATTGACTTCTGTGTGATCACAGGTCAGTGGCCCTTCTTTGTTTACTTTTAATTAAAACTGGACAACTACTTTTTTAATCCCTCTCAACCTTATCTCACAGAGTAAGGTCAACCACTACCAGCAGAATTAACACTGCCTAATAAAGAGCCTGAAGCAGTTGTCAGAGAAAGGTGATGCCCCACAGCATCTCTAGATCCATGATTACTCCTCACTGACAGCAAAAGGGTTGCCCCGTAGCAACTCTACTACACATGACAGGGAAGGAGCTTTGTGCAGGCAGGAGAGCGTGGGCTCCATAGTATGACATGGAAGCGCTGCACTGGCTGGTGGTAGCAAGAGCAGACAGAGGTGGAGCAATGATATACCCACTAGTAAATCTGCATCTGTCCTGTTCAGCGGAGATGCCTTTGCGTCATTTGCTTCTAAACTAAAGTATCTTAAATGCAGACATTGTCTAATCAGATGCAATAGAGACTCTCCCTGTTTAAACTTGGTTCAATTCAGTTAGACTTCATACTTGTGTAACTTACACAGCTTGTTATGTAGACTATGAAATAGCTACTTGAAGCTGTTTGCATAGTGTAAGCAAGATTTGTTCTACTATCTCAGATTCTGAATAGCAGTTTCTCTGTTATTCTACCTGGCATTTGCTTCTTTGGTATATTAACTGCAAATGATTACAACAGGAGCTGTAACTCCACAGTGTACACAGAAATAAGGACTAAAATGTTACTTGAGAAGTTTCTGACTAGGCAATTGAAGGGATAGTTCTTTTAAAAAGTAAATAAAAATGAGGCATTAATTTCAGCTAATGTGCTCAGGATTAAGCCAATGTAAGTGACAAGTTAGAATACTCCATTAAAGCAGAATAAGATTGATTGCTCAGGAGTACAGATGGGGCATGCTGTACTTGGACTTTGTAAGTTTTGTTGGCCTGTGATCTGTATTCATCTAGGTGAAAAATCAAGGTTTTGATCTACATTAAGTCTTTCTAGCTGGAAATCTTTATGCAGAATCACTTACCTGAATCACTTCTCTGAATACTTTTTTTTATAATTTTGAAATTGCATCATGCTTCAAAAGTGAAAACCTGATTTCTCTTCCCCTTTGTTAATGGTAATAATCAGCCACTTTTGGCTTATTAAGGTGATACAAGGAGAAAGAATTGACTTCAGCCATTTTTCTTGGTGTTTCTGGAAACTTTTTAAAGCAAGCTAGAGCACAGGCATATTTTAATAAATTATTATACTCTCAATAGAACTCAAACAAGTAAGATCGTTTTTCTATCCCCCCCTTTTTTTAGACTTGCTAACAGATGGCCACCATATCAAGTATTGACTTTAATTACATTTCAGACTAGAAATTTTAGTCTGAACGTGAACTGAATGCAAGAATAAAGTAGTCTCTCAACAAAGCCCTTCTCTTTAATCAGTAGTAACAAGCTAGCTTTATCTTCATATGGGCAGCACACACACCCGATTTGTTACTTTGCATTCGCGCTAATTTTAACTCACCTTGTTATGGAAAGTCCCTTCATATCTGTTACTCTGACAACTCTATCCACTTACAATCTCCTTTTTTCCCCATTTCCTGCTTAGGTTTTGCATAATTTCAAGTTCTATGTCAGGTCAAGTTGGCTTACACATACTTGCAAAGCATGTGCATATTAAACAGCACAAGTCAACTCATGTAACATTGGAAACTGTGCCTGGCTTAGTGTAAGTCACACAACATTACGTCCCTGTTCAAAACTCTCAAGTTACTGAAACAGAATTGTAGGGCAGAAAGGGGTAGAGGGATGGTATGCAGAGATACATTGGCAGCATGTAGAAAGTTCCTTCAGATCAGCACAGGTGGTTAGCATGTTCCACCACTGGGTCTGGAACTATGTGCCTTTAATGGCAATATGCAGTCTCTACACATTGAAGCCCATTTTTTTCTGAACAGCCATCATAAGTAAAGGGTTGTACACTCATCTCCTGTGCCCATGTTTTTCATTTGCATAACTATTCCAAATAGGTTCCTGTTGCATGTTTATTCATCAAGTCACTGGGTCACTCCCTAGATTTTTGTTTAGATAATAAAACTACTTACATCTCTTTTACTTATGCATATATAATCTCAGGCAGCTTCTGCTAAAGCATTTTGGTTAAAAGACTGTAGAGCTTTTCTCTTTTTTAACTAATTCTTCAGGCTTTTAAATTGGATAGAAAGAATTCTGACTTAGCATCCAGACTTAATTGTAAATGTGAGTTGACTGTGTCCCTGGGAGTTGTGGAAAGGTAAAACACAGTTTAGACAATGACATGCAGAAATATAATTTGACATGCCAAGAAAAAGATACAAGATTGACTGGTACACCCAGTAATGAAAGATGTTAAGCTTAAATTACCATCCTATAATTTTCTGCTTTGAATACGTGACTGTGTGCACACTAAGAAAGTATCTTCCAGGCAAAAGCATTTGACCTCATTAAGACAGAACTGTTGTTCCTCAGTTGCCTGTACATGTTGCATACGGAAGCAAATCTGTAGTAAACCCCATGTTTTTTAACAGGGTGAAAACTACTGCAGATAAAGATAACAGAAAATCAGTTTTAAGAATATGATTACCAAAATCATATGTTCAGAAGCACACAGTCCACAAGATCCAGTTACTTTATCTTTTCTTGTTGAACACAGTAGCAAAATCTATTCCAAAATAGCCCTTTTCTGATAGGTTTTCAAGTTAGAGGCAGTCCTAATGCCTAATCTCCTTCTGAGGAGCATTATTTTAATTCTTTCATTTACAGTCACGTTAAAATCTAGGGCTTTATTCATATAGGCAAAATTTCTGAATGCAAATGCACTTAGAACAATGTATAAGGCAAAAGTAACTTGAGGACAACTCCTGTTCTGTAATCCCTGAATCAGATCTGCCAACTAGTGGTCTGCCCCACCAATTTTCTCTTCTGATATTAGGCAGCATGCAAGTTATCACTACCATTTCCAGCCAAAATCCAGAATTCGCCTTCGCCTTCCTTCCACCAACAGTTCATGTCAGCTTGAATTACACATGCATAACACAAACTCAAAGCCTTACTCTGTGGTAAACTGGTCAGGTTTACTTTTCTGCTGTGAGCTGTTTTAACAAAAATGTTGGAATGCTAATTCAGGCCTTCAAGTCCCTATTAGTTAAGACCCTCTGAGTAGTGCTTTCTTGGCCTGTTAAGAGAGAAGGGGGAATAAAAGGCAAGCAAGCAACTTGGCTACTATAGCGGAGATCTGAACTATGCTGAAATGTTTGGTTTTGCCAGTTCTCTTATTATACAGCTTGTTTGTGCAAGTCACAGCAAAAACAGACTCAGCTTGTGCTAATAGCATAATGTTTCATAGTGTGATGTTATTGCCTGATAACCATCAAGAGGAGGCACTAAGCAATGGCTATGAAAATGAAACAATGAGGAGCAGCCATGAGTGGACAAATTCTGAAATTCAGAAATAGCTGAAATACCATGTTGCTCTTCTGGGATTAAAAGCACCTCACATTTTCATGGCCTTCTCAAGGGATCCCTTTTCAATTATTTCCTATTGCCATTACCAAATCCAAATTACACAAGCCTCTCTACAGGCTGAGTGTTTTCCTTTGAAATTTGATGAAGACTTCAGCAAAGACAACTTTAGGTCAGTTTGCACCCTTCTTTACTCTTTCTGGGCACAATGTTATTTTGCAATTTGCCAGCATTCTTAGATGTCTTACCATCATAAAGGTAACCTCCAAGCATACCAAAACTCCTAAGAGACAAGCCAGCTCCTAGCAGTCCATTGTGTTCATGTTAGTTCTTTGGGATAGGGTATGTTCTGGCATCGTATCATTTCTTTGATCAAATAATTCTCCCAATGTTTCTTGCATTGTGACTCTCTCCTTGAGAGCTCATAATTTCATACTGTAGTCCTTACCTGTTGGTTTCTTGAGGCCATAGGGATGTCTAGGGGAAGAGGAAGCTTCTTGAAACCTGGTTGACTACATAAAGATTTGTATTGAATCTGCACCAAGGAATTCTGGTTCATATATGAAAAGCCCTTCTCCCAATTTTGTGTGATACTTAGAACACTGATACAGTTGTTAGAATAATCCTGTCTGACCTGCTTCAGGTATCAGAGGCTTTTCATCTGGTCTCTTAGAAGACTGCATTTCCTCTGAGAAGAGGAAAGTGACAGAAGTAACTGCTGAAGGAACTAATTTCCAAAGAGCTTATTTCAAATCTGGGATGATTCCTTTATTCCATTAAAATCCTTTCACTATCAAGAAGACAGCAATTGAAAAAAAAAGGAACACATTTTTATATTTTTCTGCTTTACATCTGAATTTGAAAGTGCAAGATTGGCTTCTTCAGCTTTAAAAATGGCTGCTACAATTAGTCCCTTTGCTAACAATTTCAAAAGAATGGCAGAAGATTGGCTTTGTTCCCAAGATGAAGATGAATCATGCTGTTAGAACAGTGTGAGGTGCCACCAAAGGCAGAAGGCTGCACCAGTGGTTGTTTTGTAGGGCTGGGGATTGTTTTTCCTCCTTGATGTGGTTCACACCCTCTCCAGTAGACATGGGTATCAATTTGGTACTTACTGCTCCCGAGTTTGTTATTAGAGCTCCTGTTCTGCAAGCTTCACTTTTCCAAATCTCTGCCTGCTGGCAGATGCCAGTTACAATCCAGTCAGACTGCCTCTAGAACACACCTTGAAAGCTTGCCCATACTGAGAGAGAGTATATGAGGGAGAGAATGAGAGAGTATGAGAGAGAAAAGCAGGGCGGGGTGGCAGCTCTCTATCCCTAGAAGAAAGCAAAACAATGCCAATGGCCTAGTTTCTGCTTCCCCTGTATGTTCCTTGGCTTGCCAGGGACTTAAATCGTCTCAGCATAGGCATGTTGCTGACATGGTCAAAGACTGCTTAGCCTTCTGCAGTGAAATAGACCTTGCCCTAACAAACTATGTCCTGTTGCAGCACTTTTCCTGCTGTTGTATGACCTGATGTTGAGGTTATCAGCATCATATTCATACTTCCTCCTTTCATACAGATATTTTGAAAGGGCTTCCAAAAAGTATTTGACATTAATCTTCCCTTAGATACCCACGCCATCACCATAGGAGAAACCTTGACACAGGTAACCAGTGACTAATGCCACTCTATCTTAAGGATTTAAGCAGAATTCCACCTTGAACTCTTCTGCAGAGTCACAAGCACTGTCTAGACTTCCCTTGATGCCAGCTTCTGATATCCTTGCTTTGAAACTTTGACTCATTAGCATTCAACACTTTCTTGCCTGTTACTGTTTCCCGTTCCTTCTTTCTGAAATGGTAAGATGGAGGAATGAAAGCTAAATCTGGGCAACTTCTGATATTCCTTCTTTCCACAGAAAGACTGGAAATCAAGTAATAGAAAAAGATGAGAAAAAACCTAAGTAATCATAACAATTTTTTCTAGATTTCACTAGGAGGGTATATAGTGAATCTCGGCAAGAAAGTTCTAAACATTGCTGATATTAACTCATTGTCAGGGAAGGCAAAGGCCGCAGTTATTTAAAAGCATCTCTCTTTTGAAAGACAAAAAGGGTAACAGCTCTTGTAGCTGAGACCAAGAAATACAGGTTAGTCAAGAGGACCATGGGCTTTTAAGCAGGCATGTGGGAACAGTGTGTACAGCACAGAAAACCTAATTGTTCCTTCTCTGCCAGGATTTTCCAGTAAGATAACTGCTATGTATGTTTTGCTATTTTCTCCAGATCAATTGTTTTAGTAGCAAAGGTAGTGTGGGGTTTCTGGAGTAGGTGATGATTATATACTTGCAGTTGATGCCCAAGTGATACAATGATGGCATAAACACAGAGTTTGGCACTAGTAGAGATCTGGATGGTATCAATGCTAATAAGGTACGACATTATTTACAATAAACCTGACGCAGACACCAAAAACATCAGTTACCTTTGTTGTAAAGGCTGCACCACTATAAAACCCCAAAGGTACATTATGAAATGCAGGGTACCTTTCAGCATTTCACTAACCAAAGAAGCAACTATTTTTTATTGCAGATCACAATAGTATTTGTGAGCAAAACCCATCTAATTTGTCTAAGATAATGTATTTATGTTGTCAGGGGTTTTGTTTGTTCTGTTTTTAATCTGGTAAAACAGGGCATTTCTATTTCATCTTATTGCTGAGAACGGCTATGTTTTTTTAGACTGCCTAACTTTAGGCAAAGAAAGTATCATCCCTTATTCTTTAACAAATTTCTATTACTGTGCAAATCTAGTGAGACTGATTCAGTCTGCTGTAAGAAGGACCAAATGCAACCAAAATATGTGGAAATTTTTCTTAATTTCACACAAACTGAATTTGTTCTCCTTCTACATGTATTTTTCTTTTCCTGCTTATTTGTAAATTAGAATGAAACAATATTGTGCTATCAGTGGAGTCCAGATAGTTTGAAGAGAACCTATTTATAGCTGTTTGCATTACTCACAAATTGCTAAACTTCAGCCTCAGGTACTTGTAATGTTTATCTGGCATTCCTAATTCTATATTTAAGGTTGAAATACAACTCTTATTAGGCACTCACTTAGATCAGAAAACATAAAAGCAAGTGACTTGATGGAGTCAGTATGTCACTTTCAATTATTTTAAGTGAACATTTTTTTCAGTTCCTGCTAAATTTAAGGCCATATAAAATGCTCTGACCCTTTTGAGTCAGGATCATGTAAGTCCAATTGTCTTTAATACCATTTCAAGTTACCTATTTAACTTCAAAAGAAAAAACTAAATGGTATCAGTTATATGATGGACTGGATCTATAGTGGGGATTTGAATCACATTACCACATAACCTCTCAGCCACAGTTCACAGCTGTAAACCTCCAAATCTTGGCATACCTGGGAATTTGTATTTTGGTCATTGCTATCTTTGCATATCTGGGTTCTGGTCTGTCATTGAAGGCCAACACATAATCCGTGATAGAAAAGCAAAAATTATTTAAGGCTTGCCAGCCACATATTCTATATCCAGATCCAGTAACTTGCTATAAATACATGGGCCAGGAAGACTTCAGTCCACAGCCAGAGCAGGTTGTTATAGGTAATTTTGTACAGAAAACTAATCAGCCTAATTTTGCAGTTCATTAGTCCACATGAAAATTCTGTCACTGTCAGAAGGCCTCCCTACTATCTCTCATACTTTAATATACATTAGAAAAACCTATAAATTTGTTCTTGCCTACCTCATTTATTCTTGTTGTAATGTTGGCCTTTACTTTCAGTTAACCTTCTTTATTTAAATCAATAGCGGTTTTTTTCCTACCAGTCAGTTCCTTGGCTTTTTCCCTTGTTTTATTTTGCTTTTTAAAGAGCTGTGATTGCTAATCAACGTTCATCAACCGTTTTCCTTCTGCTCTCATGATGTATTCAGTTCCTCACAGGAAGAATGGCTGTCTGTTCAGATTTCAGAGATTAGGAAGCTTTTAAATATTCACAATGATTATTTAGCACTTCTGCTGTTTATCATATAGAGCTTCACTATGATATACTTGGTAAAACATCTGTATATGGAAAAGTGGGGTCATCACACAATGAATATTTAATCTAAATAGAAAATAAATAAGCCAGCAGTATCTTTACTGTTCTTTACTCTAAAAAGTACTAAATATCTTGAGGTTTCTTTTATTGGTGGATTTCTCAAATGTCCTCAAATCTTTTAGCTTCTTGACTGATCCATCCCTCCCTTAGGTGTATCAAACAAGTTGCTCTAATACTAACAATTCAAAATGTCTTTTTTTCATCTTTTCTACTTCAGCACATAGTTTCCAGGAAAGTCAATCTCTCAATTGTAGCTAGCAGAATTAAAAACAGCCAGCCTATCATTTAAAAATGTGTCACAGTCAGCATCATTTCTGTAAAGCATTTAAGATTTACTGGCAGTATTGTATTAGAAATGCATTAAGATTTACATTAAACACTCTACCTATTCTGAGATTAGGCACTGTTTAGTTACAGCCATATGACAGATAGATACAAAAAAAGAGGAATTCCGTATTATCTACTTCCACACTAACAATACATTGTGAATTATCTCTTTTTAGGGAATCAAAAAACCTTTTACTGAAGTGATTAAAGCCAACATTGGAGATGCACATGCAATGGGACAGAGGCCAATCACCTTCCTTCGTCAGGTAAGAATATTATAAAGTATTGTTCTTGATTTTTTATTAATTACCAAGAATGCCTTAAAATCTGTCTGACGTGTGTACTAGTATAAATGATTCCCTAGATGCACTTAGACTTAAAATAGTTCTTTCGTAACAAATTACAAGTATTTATTTCTGAGATGAAGTCCTACACCTTGCTGCTGAGTGTCCTCTTTCAACACAGTACCTTTCCTTACTTTTCAGATTATTCCCTATCCATACTTTCTCCTGCCACTTCTACGTTATCAGTCAGCACATTCACTATCAACAATGCACTTCAAAAAAGGACATGGTTGTCTTTAAAGGAAAAAGCAAATGCCTTCTTCATCTGACAGTATACTTTAAGATCTGCATGCAGTTGTACTGCTGCTGATTTTGCACATTTTACCTCTGGGCAAGCTAATTGGTAGGTTAACTTTTAGGGAAGACTACAACAGAATCCACATTTGTATATTATTCCTAAAATACAAGCAAGGTTTAAAACGAGTATTATGCTATTTACTGAGCATCCCTTACACACACATGTAAAATCCTCAGTCTATAATAATGTAAATTCAGAGAGTTCCAGGACAAACTGAAGCTGCATCAAACTGGGTGTACAGGTGATGAGATTATAAAAGTGAGCTACACAGCAAACTGTCAGCAAACTAGGAAGACCAGAGCTTCTTACAAATTATTCAGATCTAATGTCATTAAAGAAAATACTGATTAAATAGGAAATCCTTTTTCCCCATGACTGTGTGTGCACATGGATTAATTCTTCAGTCATTGTTCCACAAGATGACAACAGCCTTTCCATATTACACCATATAAGCATAAAAATGAGAGTCTGAAACAAATTAAGCTGATCTCAGGCAAGACCACTAGATTCTTTGTGTCTTACATTTCTTCATAAACTTAATTCTGCTAGGTCATGTTTCTACTTCTACTATATTCTATAGCATTACTTCTTTAATTAAATATTACCCACAAATTCAACTTAGTACTAAGTTATTTTTGGGAAGGATTATTAGAACATGCAACTGGGACTTCAAAATTTGATCATATTTCTCAGTTCTGCTCCATATTTGAACTCGTGATTTCTTGTCAATAAAGTGGGCTAGTGATACACAAAGAGTGGAGAGTAGAGCTGTGTAGAGATACCATATGAACAATTAGCTCTGTTTTACTGTGTTAGCTCACTTGAACTCCAATCTTCACTGTATGTAATACAAATAGTTAATAATTCTGTGAATCTTTTTATCAGCAGAACTTGGAAGCCGATGAGATTTCTTCACTTCTGTACACACTACCCTTAAAAAAACCCTGCAAACTCTTCACTAATAACCTTTGTTTTAAATCAGCTAGTATTTGTGATCTTCATTGCCAAGGAAAGTTAATCAACTTAAAATAACCATTGAGAAGTGGCCAATTTACATTTTCTTGGCACTCTAGGTAGTGGCATTGTGTACATACCCAAACCTGTTGGACAGCCCAAGTTTTCCGGAAGATGCCAAAAAGCGAGCCAGACGGATCTTGCAGGGTTGTGGAGGAAACAGCTTAGGTAAGCACCTGTTTCAGTTGCTCCTGTTGGTATTAGAATGAACAAACGTAGTTTCAATATTTGCAGTGCTGAAATTTCTTAATCGTGTTTTATACGACTACAAGTCCAATGGGAGATGGCCTAGGGGGATAGTTCATGGTGTGGCCTACTGATAAGCAGTGACTAATAGTGCAAGTTTTTGGTGAGACTTGTTGCAGAAGAGGACAAGATGAGGATTATACAGTTATGGAGCCCTCACCACGGTAACATCTAGGCATAACCCTAAACAGAATGGTGAGCTTTTTTGTATTAAAAGAGGAAGTGGTAGAGAGTACTAGTGAAGCTTTGTTACTGTTCTTACAACATCAGTTAATCCTGGGCTCTGACAGCTATGTCTCCTGCTAAGTCTAAGAGAGGCTGTTGACAATTTTATCATCTGTATATGTTTCTCTGCCAAGGAGCCTACTGTGCCTGTAATGATGTTATCGACAAACAATACATGTCCATCTAAGATGATCCAGTTCACAGTCCTGTATCTTAATTTTGAACCATCAGTCCAAGTATGTTTGTCAGGATATGAACTGGGGTATCAGAAACTCCAGTACAAAGGCAATAATGCTCTGCAAAGGGAAAGCTACACTGCTGAAAGATGGTAGCTTTTTATTTAGCTGAGATAGTTTTAACTGAAGATGTCAAAGCCCTCTTTATCCAAGGCAAAACAACCCTTGAAAGAACTAAAGAACTTTGTTCTTCAACCACTGTTCCTACAAGAGTATACGTATAATATACACATAAATAAGTACAAACTTTGCATATTCAGTAGAGAAGAAATGGAAGAGACAAATTCTTTATAATCTACCAATTGTACTGCCTAATTGCACCTGGGAAATGCCACTAGAGTTTCTACTCTGCAGATAGTGTTATAGCTGCTGGGTTCGGCAAAGAATCTGGCACATTTAATTACCTTCTTTCAGGTAGGCTAACAGTAACATTTCAGAGTACTTATTAGAGTAATTGGGATATTTCTTAATCTTTGTGGCTACAGTGCCTATTTGCACTGGCATATTTTGAGAGTAAATGCTGTGAAACTTAATAAAATAAACAAAACCTAAATAGTGGTTATGTTAGCAGTATTTCAGCCTTCGACTATTCCTAACACAGCCTAAAACCTTTTTTGCATTGGTTTTGTTTCCATCTGTAGAACATTAAAAATACATTTATCAAAACTGAGAAGTTCCTCTAGCTCCATTAATTCCTTCCCTGGCTTGCTTTGGAACAATTAACCCACATAGTACTAGTTGTCATGTAAGAGTTACTGGGGATACATTTGAATTTTGCCTCAATCTTTCTTTGTAGTGATTTTCAAATTCAGGGACATGGTAAGAGTTCTCAGAGTGCTGGATCCTGGCCCCATGCTGGCATGAAATGAAAGGAATTCAGCTCTGCATGATGTATTAGAAGTATGTTGACTCTGTACAAAATCCCCTTTTCAGCAGAAGATCACCTAATTCAAGTAATTGGCATTAGCTCAGTAGATGCTGAGGAATTAGGCCTGAAACAGTTGCAATATTCAAATAAGGTGACCATTCTGAATACACCCTTTTAATTTCAGTGGATCAACTGAAGTTCTGTAAGTAACTGGAGTCTAAATTATTTTTTTTTCCTGATACGGTATGTACCGAGAACAATGCCCCTCTAAATTCCTGAAAACTTATAACCACCTTACTGATCTGCTGTACTGGTTTATGGCTTCTCTCTACCCTCCCTGTCTCCAGTATCACATATCAGCCCCTTCTCTTGGCCTCAGTTGCTCATCAGCCTCTGTACAGCACTCCATAAAC
Source organism: Phaethon aethereus (assembly GCF_964289735.1). NCBI lineage: Eukaryota > Metazoa > Chordata > Aves > Phaethontiformes > Phaethontidae > Phaethon > Phaethon aethereus. Next base: position 8,780,671 of record NC_138589.1, on the reverse strand, counting down.
GCGCAGTCTGAGGCAGGTGGATGTGCAGCTGAACGGAAGTTACTCCTATCACTTTTGTTGGTACTCTGACAACTTACTGCTGTTCTCTTCATGGCTCAGAGGGAAAAAACTGGCTTTCTTGGGGAAAAAGCAAAGGTCAAAACGTAATACCTCCATGTAGCTTTAAGTGCTGTGTTGTGTTCTAATAAAACCTTATTTTCAAAAAATTTGTCAATCCAACACATAAGTGGCTTCACTACATATAGTCAAGCTATCTGAAGCATTTTACCCATGTCTATACTGGCCTATTTAAATATACTAATTGCAAAGTTAATATGAATGTACTGACCTCTGGATATGAACTAGAATAACCTCACTTCCAATGAACGTTCGTTTGGCAAAACCTTACTCATAGTATGGAGTCTTGCTACTCCCAGACCATGTAGGAAGACTCAGATATGTCCTCAACTTCTGTTGTGTTAAAATATTCTCAAATTCTTTTGACATCATTTACTTTGCATGTGGGATAACTGTCATATCTTTACAGGCAGTTGATAAGTCTACTCCTCTGCTATATAAAAAAATATCTAATATATGCACATGCAGCTTTTTGGGTTGTGTTTATTTATTTGCACTCCACAGTGCAAACAGACAGGTTCTAGTCAATGCTATCAATTGAGTGCAATTAAGTGTAGAAGACCTGAAAATTGAATTCAGGTCTTCTGTATATGCTCACTGAGTCATGGGACTCAGCCCTCAATGGAGCACAAGACAGAATGACAGCTTAGGTTTGTTCTCCCAACAGCAGCTTTCTAGCTGTGGTCAAAGACCCATGTGTAGACCCAAAATAACTTTTAGTCCTGTAAAAGTAAACGTTTAGGACACTAGGAGACTTTGTGCCCTGAATTACCATTTTGTCCCGTGCATTTGTGCAATACTTGCAAAGATTCTTTGTCTTTATAAATTATGCTTTCACAGAGGCATTATCAGGCAGACTACTAGCATATAAGTGGGTGATGAGAGTTGAGTCAGGCACAATTATTCCACTCCACCCAACAAGCAAAGAAGATTCTGCAGCTTCATGACAGTGTTCTAAATTAGATCTACACTTGTCACTTCATTGTCCGTCAGTCTTAGGCTTCATAGTTTGAATCTAGTCCTCACCTTGGCTTAGGCTTATTTTTACTCTTTATTTGTTGCACATGCTCAGCAATGATGGACACAGGCATCTAACATCTTACTTTATTTTTATTATTGTATTCTGTAAATTGCACGAGTCATAGATTGGGGTGATCCTAGATGTTTCTGCTACAAGTAATTGAAAAGCCGTTGTGGGAGATGCTGTTGGGGGAAAGAGCAGCAGTTTAGGATTTTTGGGGGTTTCAGACTGTGAGAGAAAATGGTATTATATTATTTTCATATTTCAAATAGAAATCTTAATTTTGTCATGATTTGAAGAAGGTATTTTCCTTTCTATTGCACATGTTACCTCTGTTCCTTGTTCCCATTACTTAAATAGGTATTGGTTAACATTCTGAAGTGGTTTTCAACATAAAGAAAGCAACTGGGAGATAGTCAAAATGGGATTGCTGTCCCAGTTTGCAAAGTAGCCTTTAAGTCCTACTTTTTATCAATCCAGTACATTATTTTTATATTTTAGTGAAACTTATTACGGTTGTCTAATTGCAAATTAATTCTTTTGTTCAACGAACAAACCAACTTCCTTTCCTACTCCTTGAAAAAAACCCCACAATCCTGGGATTCCAAAGGCCTCATATATACAAACTACTTCATAACAATACTAGCTCAGGAGTTTTGCTAGCAAACAGAAAATCTGTTTTTCATTGTACTCAATTCTCATCTCATTCTCTATTTTTCACAGGATCCTACAGTGCCAGTCAAGGTATAAATTGCATCCGTGAAGATGTTGCTTCATATATTGAAAGAAGAGATGGAGGGGTTCCTGCAGATCCAGATAACATATATCTTACCACTGGGGCAAGTGATGGTATTGCTGTAAGTGTTAAAATTAAACCTGTCTCTTCTTGGTATAAACTATAATTTATCAGTTACCTTTGGAAATACAGATCTCTGTTGAACATTTGGTCTCACAAACTCCCGTGAGTTTGATCTAACATATACTGAAGTCACGTTAAGTGGATATCCAGTACACCCAATTACATGGATGTAAGATGCCAGCTAAGAAACAGGCACATGGAGATAAAGTCTCTTAATATACATTAACTTGTACCTTTTGTAAAGGTAGTATAAATTACATAGGAGCCTAAATATAAATTTAGGAGATTCACACCATTCAGACTAAATAATGGTGTCCTCAGTGATTAAGATACATAAACACTGAAGATTAGAGGATATGACTCAATGGCAGAGAGAAGAGGGAATGACCTCGGAGGTGAGAAGTCTCAGCAGTTCTTCTTCCCAGTAAACTCTCTGCTAGTGCAGACTAATGCCAGTGAAAATCCCAAAGATCTATTTCAGTAGCCAGCTTGTTTGGGAAAAACTTCAGGTTTTCGCTTCAACCAAGGTTCAAAGATGGTCCTCAGTTAAGACAGGAATAACTGTCTCTGTTAGATTTTTCCTTTACACAGACATATTTACTGATACTACAACAACCAGCAGTTCTTTGCTTTTATTGAGGCAGCCTTTTATAGCTTGTTTGTAAAAGTTTTTTTTTAAATGACATCTAGTGGCAGAGCTCAGCATGACAACGTTCTGACATAGACGGTTCTCCAGATGTCTTTAGTGAATTGGCTTTCTAGAGTTTATGATGCCAAGCGTTATACTGGCAGCTTGTCAGGAATGGCAGCGTAGCTTATCAAATCTGTACCATGCTTATTTGATTTCACCAGTGATGAAAAGTCAGCAGTACAATGAGTCTCGTTATTTGGCACTTCCAAGGATAAAACAACTATTGTTTCGTAACTTGAGGGACAGAGGGTGTTTTTAAATTTGCATTTGGTCCTGATTATACATTTTGGATGCTTGGTATTTTTAAACTAGTGGTGGGTACAAAATTTTGTTGATTGTAAGTCATTAGCTTAGCAGCTGAGTTAGTATGTGATGAGAGGCACAGAAAGGCAGATTTTGTTCTAGAACCAATGAGAAACTTAAAGAATACCACTGTTATATCTGAAGAGATATTTTTGTTTTTACACTATCAATTACATGTTGATAAGGATGCCTGCTTTGATTGCACCTGTACTTCAGAGTTCTCCCTTGATTATAAAGGCAAGAAATCTCTCCACTTCCTGCACCAAATGCACTCTTTTATTTAATTCACGTGTAAAAAGCCTGCACATAGACGCACACAGACACACAGCCATTGGGCACAGGTAAATCCTCTGGACTGACCTTGTAACAAGCATTACATTTCTGTCTGTATCTTCTGAGCATAAACTACATATGATACATTAGATTTCCATCCCAAGACATGCAGACTTTTGCTCTTCTCTGTTACTTGGAAATGAAACCATAATGGGAGTCTAACTTTGTTCCCACCTGGCCACAATTGCTCCTCATCTAAAACAGGTGTCTCTTTTCCAAAGGAGAACCTCTGCAGGCCCCAGTTATAATTTCTGGTTTTATTTATTGGCCTCTTGTGTTTAGTGAGATAAAATGAGTGGAAGGCAACAAGCAACAACTAGCTGAGGCTTCTTTGCTTACAACTCGGCACAGTGGAAAAATCATGATCTTGACATTCCTGTTTCCAACTTTCCCTCTAGCCTTGTGCTCAGAATGTTTTTCCTAAATTTTGCAGTTGATCAGACATGATCTTTAGAAGCCATGACATGCAGAGGAATTCCATTAAGCTGAGTTAGACCATCCTCACTCAGCCAGTAACTTAACTTGGAATAAATAAATGCCCTTTGATATGACAAAACGACTGTATGCTTCTAGAATAGAAATCTACTTTAGATTTTTTAAGAAGGAAAATCAGTAACTTACTCTAGAGTATACTATTAATTCTGCTGTGTGACTTTTTTTTTTTTTTTTTTTGCAATTCCTACTTTTTCCCCAGACAATTTTAAAGATCCTGGTCTCAGGAGGTGGAAAATCCCGAACAGGAGTGATGATCCCTATACCACAATATCCCTTATATTCAGCAGCCATATCTGAACTAGATGCTATTCAGGTGAACTACTATTTGGATGAAGAAAATTGCTGGGCTCTAGATGTGAATGAACTTCGCCGTTCCTTGAATGAAGCTAAGGCATATTGCAATCCAAAAGTCCTCTGCATCATCAACCCCGGAAATCCCACAGGTCTATAGCAATTTTGTTTAATGGATGGGTTTTAAGACCAATTTTTTGCCCTCTTTCAATCACTTGACATTGTAGGCAAATCCAAAATACATACCAAATATGTAAAGCTAAATTCTAGAGATCAGTGCTGTAAGTAGGACAGCATGTCATAGTTTTAGAAACTTATTTTCAGTATCATGGAACTCCAGGGATTTGGGAAGAGAGGAGGGAGCAGGTCACTTCACTGGATCCCATTTGAAGCCACTGCCTCCACTGAACTTTTGCACACTTGTGGAATGACTTTCAGTCACTTTTGGTCTTTATCAAAGATCTTGTCTCTGATACGGCCTGTAGCCTCTTGCCTCTGAGAGGCAATGACTGCAGATGCACTCTCAACTCAGTGGCACCCACTGCTCCCCTCAGAAGAATTTGGTTTTTTGTGTAGTTGAGGTTGATCAGTGAGAAACTAGCTCCCACTTAACCATCACACATGTGAGTATTTCAAATGATCAGTTATGCACAGAGTACTCTTAACAAGTTATTGATTGATTTACTGTATCTCACACTTCCTTTGCTTGAGATGGACAAGCTACCTTGAACCATAATTCCTCCAAAAATGTTCCCTAATTTCACACTAAGTAAATTGAATTCTAAAATTCCATAGCACTTTTCTGAGAAAGAGGGATATCTTTTTGGAAAGCTAGTAGTCTTACTAGGTCTGGGCGAAAAGATCTGTATATATATGCTCCACTAACTTTCTTCCTTTAAAAATCAAACTATAGGGCAGGTGCAAAACAGAAAGTGCATTGAAGATGTGATACACTTTGCTTGGGAAGAGAAACTTTTTCTTCTGGCTGATGAGGTAATGGAATATTCTGTTCTCTCAAAAGCACAGCTAAGAGTACGCATATGAGATTTAATTTTGTTCCATGTGTGGTATTGGTATTTTTTAGGTACTGGGAACAGATTCTCTGTTACCACATTAAGACATGAACAAACATGCAAGATTCTTAATATCAGAGGATTCATATGAGAGGTGGCTTGATCTGGATTTGAACTAGAAAGAAAGTGTAGGGGACACAAGGATGAACTTTGCTGCAACTGACCTAAAAACCTATGTGATACTCACACCGCTTCAAATGAATGAAACAGAAGGAAAATAATTTAATCATACAAGTAAAGGTTAAATTACATAAAGCAGCTCACTGTTCTTCTAAAGGCTAAACTATTAAGTATGGCCACATGAGATAACAATGTATCTTTACAATAACTATTACTTAACAAAGAACCTTGTGTCTTCACCACTGTTTCTTCAGTTCAGATCTGGGTCTCTAAAAGGCCATCTTTTATCCTTAATTGGGGAAACAGAGCACATTAATGTCTTCTGACTGTTCAGGTTTACCAGGACAATGTGTACTCTGAAGGATGCCAGTTTCATTCTTTCAAAAAGATCCTGTATGAGATGGGACCCGAATACTCTAACAATGTTGAGCTGGCCTCTTTTCACTCCACCTCTAAGGGATACATGGGCGAGTAAGTCTGCTTTAGTTTTATTTTATTTTATCTTCCTCAGTAATTTGGATGGACAGCCGTTTCATGTTAGTGACCTGTAATCCACTGTCTTCTATTAATTTTAACTAAAAGCTATTAAGAAAACAAAAACAAGCATTTAAAGCACAGAGTAATGGATTAGCTCAGTGGTTTTCAAAAGTACTGAATAGTTAAGTGTATTTATTTCAGACATCTAATGCCTCAGTTTCACAAAGGTGAAATCCTATGGTCCTAAGCCAGACCTGTGATAAAGGAAAATACAGTCTCCAACATTCAAGGGAACAGCTGAAGAATCACTAGGACGTTTGATACTACAAACGTTTAAGATTTGGCTGTTTTGGAGAGGAAGAGATGGAAGAATTTTCTGATTAAATGAATGCTGCTACAGCCATACAGTCTTGTTCTGAAGAGCAAACATCCAAGTTAATTGTTAACTTGCCTAATAGGGAAGCTGCATGTACACGATTTTCTCTGTATGGGGTACTAAGCCTTTATGACATACCATTTAGTTCCATCTCAAAACATTATCAGCTGTTTCAACAACCTGTGTTACATATTGTAACATCCTCATTAGTTGTCTTTCCACTGCTGCAGTTATTTGCATTGCTTTTCCGGTATTTATACACTTGAGGTATTTCTACACTATCTTTTCTGTTCACTTTAATCACAGATGTGGCTACAGAGGAGGTTACATGGAGGTCATTAACTTGCACCCAGAAATTAAAGGACAGCTTGTTAAGCTGCTTTCTGTTCGCCTCTGTCCTCCAGTCTCAGGACAAGCAGCAATGGATATTGTAGTGAATCCTCCGATACCTGGAGAAGAATCTTATTCACAGTTCATAAAGGTCAGCCATAACATGCTTGTTCTTTTGTGCATTTCCTAAACCTACCCTGAGTATTGTGAACTCAAAATATGCACAGAGACCAGACTTCTTTCCTTTCTTCTTGGACAATCCTGTAATAACACCAATTTACAGAACCATGCAGGGTATTTTAAATTAACTCAATATGACTGCCTTTAAAAATATTTTTTATTCCTTTTATGGTTCCTTTGTTTAGGAGCCAAAAAAAGCTAAGAAGGTATTATCAAATCAGCTTTCTTGCTGATAAATTCCACTTTTCTCCCGTGTTTATCATGACAAAAGAATTACTACTTAAGATTTGCTTTTACTAAAATCCAAACTGGAAGGTAAGTTCAAATAGACTTGTAAAATCAGCCTTGTTCTCAGGTATCCAGTGCCTCTATATACCGAACAACATGGTATTCTGTATTAAAGTATACATATAGTTTCTCACTTGTGAAAATGAAACTGAATCTGGCTTAAAGCAATTATAGTCTTGAGTCAGGACAAAGGTTCAGCTAACAGTCTCTAAAAATAGCCAAGAGCGGATGCTCAGAAGGAAGAATGTAAGAAGAGGGGATGCAGATAGAAACTCCTGCAGGTTATTGTCCATCTACAACACTCTTAGTTGTATCCTGTTAATGCCTTTTTGCACTGCTGTCTTGAAGAGTACAACTGGAATTAGGAACATCATTTGCTCTAATAGCTCAGCAAAACCCCAAAGTGCTTCTTGAAGCATCATAGTTTTCTCAAGCGTTTTTATTGCCACTTCAAATACGTCAAACCGAACACCTTCCTTTTAAACAGGAGAAGGAGTCTGTTTTGAACAATCTTGCCAAAAAAGCCAAACTAACAGAAGACATGTTTAACAAGGTACCAGGAATCCACTGCAATCCACTTCAAGGAGCTATGTATGCTTTCCCACGGATCTTTATTCCTTCCAAAGCCATTGAGGAAGCAAAGGTCAGTCAGTCATTTTTACCCCAATCCATCTTAACCTTCACACACCTGTGCCTGCCACTTCTAATGATTCATTTTTATTCCAGAGAGAAAGTAAGCTCATGTAGTTACAAAAGCAGTACTTATTGACTATGGATGATCTTAAATATAACATGACCTTTATTTTAAGAGAGGAAAACAAAACAGAACATTTCATCACAGTGGTAGGGCTTCCAGGTTGAGAATGGTACCCAAGGACGTTCATGTTAAATAGGTTAAGTCATAGGGTGGGCAAGTAGCTGGACCTGTGCAAATGCCAAATTGCTCCCCATGCCTGGGTTAGGCAGGCCAGCACGTGCAGCGGGGATCGTGAATGGCAGCGTACTACTGAACCTGCAAAAGAAGCCCCATTCAGCAAGTGTGGGGAAGAGGGAGGGTGGTTTCCTTGCAAATTTTACTTCTATACAATACCTTTTTGTATTTGGGTCAGTAAACTATATTACTAAATGACAAGTCTTTTTGTTCCTAACTAGAGCTCTATTACCTGATGTGTAATATTTGTTTTTTAAAGGGAATTTTATCAGCACAGCTGAGGAGAAAAATAGGGCTGTTTCTCAGCTGATGATTTGATTAGGCATATAACCTGCATGTATTTAAGAACTTCCACAGTTATTAATCAGGGGACTTTCTAGTCAGCAGATAATTCATGGGGAAAAAATAGTAACTGCCAACAGAACTGGAACACACAGCTCTCAAATTAATTTCATCTTGTCAAATGTCAATGGCTTAGATTTTTGTAAGTACAGCTGTGAGACTTTTGACAAAAAGTTACAAGCAAGTCAAGGAGAAAAACAAAAATACCCAAAACCTTTCTTTTGAAACAAGTGTTTTGTGTAGGTTCTTCAGCCTTGTTCCTCCATGAAGTACTGTTATTTAATTCACAATGTGAACTGTCACATTAGCGCTTGTTCTTTATCTTCTTTAGTAAATAGAGTAGGAAACTAACAATGTAAGATAAAATTTCAGGAAGAAAAGCAATCATGAACTTTTATATGTTTGGAATATTTTTACTTCAGTAATTCCAAAGCATCCATTCCCCTAGGCTCATAAAATGGCACCTGATATGTTCTATTGTATGAAACTTCTGGAAGAGACTGGAATATGTGTTGTACCTGGAAGTGGATTCGGCCAAAGAGAAGGAAGCTACCATTTCAGGTACGGTGTCATTTGTTTAAAATCACATTAACTGTAATAAGCTAAGTACCATCCTAGTACTTTATTTTCTGATTAAATATAAGCATTTTTGTTTCAGTTTATGTTGTCTTATTTTCTACTGGACATATTCTGTGGACTGACAGCTAGGTCAAAGACCCAGTCTGCCAGATGAGCTATTCCAGTTTTTACGGTGTTTTCACAGCTTACTGACATAATTTTATTCTATTTTTATACACTGAGATTTGAAATGCCTTCTCCACAAATACAAACCATAATAATAGCTTGTACTCTAATCTTAAAGTTGGCTAAGGCATTACAAAAATTGCCCTGCTTTCTTCTGAGGGGAGGGGAGATTAAACAGTGTTTCCATATGGAGAATCTGCATGAAAGATGCAGTATCTTCCCTAGAAATACCTTAAACATGCTGAGTAACTCTTCACTGTACCAAAACAAGATGTTGGACTAAATCTTCTAATACCAAAACTGTGACCATAAACTCTATTGCTTTTACTTCCAATAAATAGCACTTTACTCCAGCTGAGCCACTGATAGCTAGAATTCATCATGCAATTTAGAACAGAGGGTGCCTTTAGCCATGATAGTTCTGCAACACAGATAGCTGGGTTAGATATCTGGGTGTGCGCAGCTCCAGGAAAAAGCTAGTGTGAGTCCATTCCTGTACCAGTGTGGAAAAAAAACATTTTGTTCCGCATGTCTTGTATACATAACTCAGTGTGATTTTCAGATTATGCAGAAGAAGGAAAAAAGGGACTAAAAACTGCAGTGTGGGATGTTGCATTGTTTTAATGCTTCTGAATTAAGTTTTCAATTCAAAACGAAGTGTACATTCACTCGTAAGTGCCCACCCCTAAAGCTCAAAAAACTGGGTATAATTTGGCATATTTTACAAAACAAATTGCTCTATAATATAGTTCAATTAAAGCATAAATGCTGAAAATAAGAGAATCACATCAAGACAGATATTAAACTTAAAACATTATTAGCTGTGCCCTGAGATTAATTAAGATCTGTGCAAAGATCACAGTTTAGTTTGTTTTGAAGATAATGTGGGTTGTTTTTTTTCTTCCTTTAAATATTATTTTTCAGAATGACCATTCTTCCTCCAGTAGAGAAGCTGAAGATCCTACTAGAGAAAGTGAAAGACTTCCATATAAAGTTTCTTGAAAAATATGCATGAAACTACCGTGGCTTTTTCCCTTCATCCCCTCCCCTTCAAGGCGAATGCAGAAAATGAACAAAGATGTGCTGAGAATCTGCTGTTGATCTATTTTAACTAAATTCAAAAGAGATAGAACCAATCTCAGATACTGCTACAACTTATTGGACTATTAAATTTAATGTCTGGTATCGAAGACATTGTTACACCAACCTTTTTTTTTTTTAAGGGGAAAGGGAGAATGTGAAGAAAGAGGTGAGACGAAAGAGTCAGTAAATGATTTTGTGCCTTGATTGGAAGTTACATTCGTGAACTTTTGACTCAATAGGTTGGGGAAGGGAGTTGCTCATTAAAATTGTTACTATTGTGTGGTTGGTTTTTTTACAAAACAGAAATTACAAGAGTAATTGTTTAGCTAGGAACAGGTTTCCCATCTTAAAATTCTACTAAACAAAAATTCAAAAGCTTACATTATAGGTATTGTTTAATTTTTTTTGTTGTTGTTAAATATGAAGTGTTCTCCAAATCTGATTAAACATGTGGGTACAGTGTGCTTATTTAAAAAAAAAAAATCTTTGGCAGATGTGTGGAGATCCCTTTGAACTCCTGTTAAAAAGAAATCCTGCCATGACAGTGTAATCTGACTGGAATATACAGTTTTGATCAGAGGAGTATGCAGAACATGGTGTCTGCTTGAACCCTATTTTTATGAAACGGAAACGTAATGAGGAATATTAGCTTCTTATTCATATGCTTTTCAACACCTTATCCCAGCATAAGAGCACTGAACACTTCCTCTTAAAACAACTCCAGGAGTATCCTCTTAACACACATCTTTTATACACGGAACATAGTAAGTTACTGTTTCAAAGCAGATGTGAGTACTGTCAATCCTTTCAAGTAGTGTAGAATACAACACTATTTCAGAATTGCTTTATCTGTGGAGAACATTTGTTTGGAACCACATGACTGACAGACCCGTTAGCTGGTCAAAATCCAGCTTGAACTAGCAAGGACTAACAAGTGTTACCAGGAGAAATGCTAGGGGTGGTTTCCAATGAAGGAAAAAGGTATTTAAAGGAAAATGTCTTGCACCAAGCATAAAGATAATGATAGTACAGCTCACTCTTAAATCTTCCACAGTCATACTGCTGTCTGAATGATCCTGAATGCTTATTAAAACCCACCTAAACCAGGCCACTATCTAGGAGTACAGCTGTACTACTCTACTAATCTGTGCCAGTTTCCCTGCACAACAAAAGGAGGCTTCTGTTTCTCTAGAGCTGGAAGCTGGACACCTTCTGCTAGCACTGATAAAGGACTGAAGGAACATAGCTTTCAGTATTCATCCATGAATCCATTAGCATTTGCCAGGCTTAGGCTCGGCATTTATAAAGTTTATTCATTAAGACTATCTCATTTAATCTAGTCATTAATTTTAAGTTATTACTTAGAATAAACTCATTTTAACGTCTATAGCACTTCATTAGGCTGCCTTTGTAGCTGTTTCAACATCCTATGCTGATCCAGGTTACTAAAGCCAAAGGCTGGAGAATCACCATATGGATAAAGCATGTGCCAATCTATTATGTGTGGAAGACAAGACACGTTGCCAATATTGTCCTTGCAACAGCAGCTACTAGTCTATGACATAGCATTAGCAGTTGGTGTACATCTCACAGTTCCTTACTGAAGTCTGTGAAGAAGAATTCAGTACTTCTCAATCACCTGCCAGTGGTCACAGGTTCATATATGAGAATGGCACGCTGCTACACAAAGTTACTATGGAGGCTGGAGAAAAAAAACGTATACTTTTATCCTTGGAGAAATGTACCTCTTGGACGATGGCAGACTGGGAACACTTACATTGCTACTATCCATTGATAAATACAACCTTTTATCTGTTAGCACTCTTCACTTGGCATCCTTAATATGCACTAATAAAACAAATACAGAAAGCAAAACCATAATAAGAGGTCAGAATATTGATGTAAAAATAAGACAAACAGCACTTTCCTATTCTAGGAATGTGTCCAAATCAGATCTGGCTTTGGACTCGTAATGCAGTGTAGATTGAAGCTAAGATCTAACAATGGGAGTTAGAATATTTTTTTACATTTTTGTAACTACAGCTTTTTCATGGGGTAGTATTTGTAACCTAATGTGTCAATAGATTTTATATTTGCCTTGCATTTGCACCTGATACTTCTGGAAAAAATGTAAAGGTTTACAAGTTTCTAATGAGAATTTACAGGTGTGAAAGGCTTTTTGTTTTAAGTCAGAACAGCAATTCTTACACTTTTAAATGAAAATATAATGGCATAAACTTGAGTTTTTTCTAAACATTCTATTATAGTGCCTTTTATGTTTCTGACATTATAAGGGATAAAAATTTGTTCTTGAGGCATCTCATATGGAAGGGTGGTGTTTTCTATTGTCCAACCACAATATTTGTATGTACTGTGATAAGGTTAATGTGCATTTTTGTGGAACAATCCTGTAAAGCTAAGAAAAGAGGCTTATTTTCAATGTCTTTGAAATATTTAATTAATAACAGACAATCCTTACTTTCAAATGCATGCTTCTAGGTTTGATTTTCCTACAGGTGCTCCTTATAATGGTACTTCAGATGTATGAGACTTCCAAATAATAAAGCACATGTTAAAAAAAAAAGGTAATAGTTCTCCATTTCCTATGTCACTAGCAACACTTGCTGGATAGCACTATGCGGCATTTAACTTCATGTTCAAACTAGTATTTGCTTTAATCCATGTACCAGATCATTAATTTCTGCATCACTCTAATTCATGGATTTTAAATTTGTCAAACTTGTTACCACAAAACTATTCCCCACCAACACAGAATTGTACATAGAGCTGGTCTTAGGCATGTTTTATGCTCATAATCAATCATGTCTTTTTATGTAAGGAGTTGTAACCAGGAGTTAAGCAAGACAGACTTTTTTCTTCATAGAGAGGATCAATGAGTCAGTTCAGGCTGATCAGCTGTGGCCTGAAAGCTTTGATAAGGGGTTTGTTTGGTATTGTCAGTTGTTTCCTTTTTAAAAAACTTCTTACATGGCTTGTTTGAGAGCAACACAATCGTACCTTTTTGCAGTGACAGCTCAGAATGACTTTAGTGGTGTTTGGTAATTCAAAAGAAAATAAAGTTTAGGGAAAGGGAAGCTAGTCGTGCTTCCCTAAACGTATATGCATATGCCAGCACCATTAGAAAAAAAGCAAAAGCAGGCTATTCTTTTCTTTGTATCAGGTATTTGAGTGTTTTCTGGAGCAGAAACATTTACCTGTTTTTTTTGAGGGAGTAGGTTGGTTGTTTTACAAACAAGAACATGGTCTGATACGGTTATATTATGAATTGTCAGTCAGATTTTTTTACAGCTTTTTTTGAGCGAGGTAGCCTGTCCCATCTGGATCAGTAGATAAGGATACTGTGCCAGATGCATACAATACAGAAAAACCTATTAACTTCAGAGAGCTTGCAACATCGACTACGTGGACAGTGTGAAAACCCCTAGTGTTCCAAAACATTATCTAAATTCCTTTTTACACAGGTCCTTGGTCGATAAAGAATACAGGTTTGATCATTTGTACAAAACCTAAGATACTCATACCTCTGGTGTGATTTTTTTATTTGGATGCATGTAAGATAGTAAGTTTCTGCAAGAAATTCTACTTTTAAGGATAGGGCTTTGAATGTGTTTATACATTCAATAGTACATGTAGTCATGCCCTTACAATGTTCCACATTACTACATGTTTATTAAATACTTTCTTCACCTGATTTCACACAACCTGTAACCATTTGCATCAGGCAAACAGGTTATTCACATTGCTAGCTTTGAAGCACTGCATATTCTGCACACGCAACAGCAGTAAAACAGCTAAAACCAAACCTCAGCTCAGAGATAGGGTCTTTGCTATACAGCAGAAAGGTTTCCCAGTACCTGCCCAAACCCTGGCAGCGGAACCGCTGCCCGCCCCAGGCCCCGGGCCTGCGTTCGACACCCTCCGGCGCCGGTTACTACTCACCCGCGGCATGAAGGCGGTCATCTGCCCTACCGCAGCTCCTCATGTGCCGAGGTCAGCAGCGGCCGCTTCAAAGCAATTTGCAAAAAAGCACAATTAATGTTGTGCCACCAGGACACAGCGCCTGTGCGCGTGGCCATACGTAAACCCGCCCAGCTCCTGTCAGGACGCGCGGGCGCCGGCGCTGCGCCTGTCCCGCCGTGCCCCGGGCCCGTCCCCGGGCACCAGGATGCCCACCCGCACCCCCTTTCCGAGAGGAGAGGCCGCGGCCCCCGGGGGTGCCCTCCCCCAGCCCCACAGACCAGAGCCTCCCGGGACGTCCCGACCCCTCACACCCACAGCCCCTCAGAGGGAGTCGCAGCTAAGTCTGAAGCCGCCCGCTCCCACCGCCCCGGAGGGTGTGTCCGCCCGAGCCCGGGGGGGTGGAGGAGGAGCAGGAGGAGGAAGAAGAGGGGAGGGAGATGCCCCTGCTCTTACAAAAGCTTCCCTGGCGAGGAGCGGCGCGTTTGTGCTGTGGGGTGGCGGCCATGCCTCTGAGGAAGCCCGCGGGCAAGCGGTGCAGTAGCGACTCGGGCGTGGAGCCCGACCGTGGGGCCCTCTCCCAGGAGAAGAAGGATCAACGCATCGCGCTCTTCCTCAGCGACTTCGACCAGCAGGGTAGGGCCGGCGGGCGGCGGCGAGGGCCCCATGCCTGCCCCGCCGCGCCCCTGGCGGGTGCCGCCGCTCGCAGGTGCTGAGGCGGCTCCCGGCGCGCTGGAGCTGCCGGACACGGCGCCGAGGCCGAGCATCGCGCTGGCGGGCACCGCGGTTGTATCGGGGCGGGGGGGGGCGTGCAGCGGCTCCCGGCGAGGAGAGCCTCCGGGCCGGAGCCGCGGCGAGGAGAGGCGAACTCCCGCCCGCCCTGTCGCCTCAGGGGAGCCCGCGCTCGGGGTGGCTCCGGGGCCCCGCCATCCGCGAGGGGGCGCCCTGGCGGCCGCCGGGGCCTGCGCGGCCTGGGGGTGAGCGGGCCGCCGCGCCGCCTGCCGGAGGCCCGCGGGCGCCCCTCGGGCGCGGGCGGCCCCGGGCCCCTCCGTCCTCGGCGGTGCGGGTGTGGGGCGGGGCTCCCATGTTGCTTCTCGTCTGCCTGAGGCGTGCCCGGTGCCGACTTTCGGGCGCTCTGACTCGCAAGTCAGGTCACCCCGGAGAAAACATTATTTTAACTTGTTTTTTGGAGGCAGTCTACCAGTGCTTATACTTGGAAGTGCGTAACGCCTGTGGCAATAAAAGCCTGTTTTGTTTTAAAGCCAAGGAAAATATCCAGGAAATGAAGAAAGAACTTGATTCGCTTTTGCAAACAGCTGAGAAGGCATTTACAGTGGAGCTGCTGAAGATGCCAGTTGCTGTCAGGAAAATGAAAAGAAAAGACTTGCTTAGTAAGCGTACATGTCCTCGTATTTGTGAGGGACGCAGACATCATTACAGCATGATGTGCCCTTGACTAATGTGAGAAAGCCTGTAAACTTGGTGACTTTTATGAAAAAGTTTGCTCTGTCTGCTGAATCTTTTAAGTTAGTCGGCCGTGGTATTACACCGCAGATGCTCAGTAAGCGCTCTTGTTCTCGTAGACTGACCTATGTAACACAGGGTATAGAATTAGTAGGTATCAGTGTATAGAGTCCAGAGCAACCCTTTATGTGCGCTCTGAAGTCACCATATTTAAAGCCTGAAGAAACAAGAAATAATTACAAGTCTGGTATTTTCTATGCATAAAACCGTAAGAATTGCTTTCCGTCTGAATCTGTTCATCCTAGCCACAGAGATTATTTTGTCTTTCTGTTAACTTGAAGTCTCCTACTGCTGAACCTTTCTCATAGAGTTGTTTACCTGTGATGATGAGTGAACAAGTTTAATTTTAATCTCACGTTTATACAACAGTTTAAGCTGTGGTGTATAGTCAGCATCAGATGCATATTCTGGTGAGAACTGATGTATTTGGAATCTACCTTGCAGCTGGAAATTGCAGGGGCTGCACAAACATCAAACCTAAGACTCTTGAAGAACTTGAGTTTACTGTAAGCCTTTGCTGAGTATGTATTTCAGTGTCTTCCTTGAAAACTTCAGCCTAAAAGCGTTAGCTTGTAGCAGTGCAACGTATAGGGGGTTTTCTTTGAATTCAGGTTATATACTGTGTGAGTATGCTTAGTATCCTTTCAAAGATTAAACATATGGAAATGGCCTAAGATTTTTCGCTGTTGTTTTGTAGGAATGACGATCCTACAAGACTTGAATCTTGTTCAAATGCAACATAATGCTAATGGAGGTTAACTATTTAAACAACTGTAATCCTGAATTACTTGTTCAGCTTCATGGCACATAAGATACGAACATGCAAGTGATAATTATGCAAGTAATAGTATATAAACAAGTTATACTTTCTTGAGTTACAGATTTGCGAGGAGGGAAGGAAGTGGCTCTTGCTGCTGCAGTGGTAAGTGTGTGTTTTCAAATTTTATCACAGCTTAAAGAATAGAAGTCTTCTCTCCCTGCTGTAAACATTTGAGACAAAACATTTTTTTTGGCTGTTTGTTTAAAGGGAAGATAATATGAAAAGGCTAGACAGACAGACAGGGTGCAGATATGAACATGACCTAAAGCTTTAGGGTCATCTGCAGGCAGAAATCATAGAACCATAGAATATTTTGGGTGGGAATGGACCTTTAAAGGTCATCTAGTCCAAGTCCCCTGCAACAAGTGGGGCCATCTTCAACAGGTTGCTCAGAGCTCCATTGTTTCCAGTGTTGTTGACCCTGAATGTTTCCAGGGTTGGGGCATCTACCACCTCTCTGGGCAACCTGTGCCAGTGTTTCACTGCCTTCATTGTGAAAATTTTTTCTTTAGATCTAGCCTAAATCTACCCTCTTTTAGTTTAAAACCATTACCCCTTGTCATATTGCTACAGGCCTTGCTAAAACGTCTGTTCCCATCTTCTTTGTAAGCCCCCCTTAAGTACTGAAAGGCTGCAATAAGGTCTCCCCGGAGCCTTCTCTTCTGAAAAAATAAACCGGTGTTTAGGCAATCCCACTTCTGTCACTTTCTTTTATGCCCTTTTAGTTCACTGCCTTTTGTAGGATAATATGCAATTTACTGGGCAAAATCTCTTGACTTTCCCTTGTTGGATAAATGTTTTTTAGACCGATTGCTGCCTAGAAGACATACCAAATCCAAAACCAGTGAGGACCAACAGCAAAAAAGGCAAGTCAATCCATTAATATATAGCTTGGTTCTTAAATGTTCTTTTTTTATTGGTGTGAACTGAGCATTTGTAAAGTGAACATTAAGCCTGAAGGATACAAGAGGGAAAAGTGTGTAACTAGAAGTATAACGTACAGGTCCCCCCAGTATTTTGTGTGGAGGGTTATGAGCTATGCTACTGTTGAAGTACTTCAAAACATGAAATAAGAGTTACTGCCCTTTGGCTTTATCACTGAAAATGGCAAGAAGAGACAGATTTAAGTGACTTGTCAGTGCTTTACAGTATAGCAGAATAGCTATGAAAGTCACCCCTATTTTCTCATCGGTTCCCCTTTGACCTCCTGCCCATGAGGTGTGTAAGGAAAGTAGCATTTCTCTTCATATTCCAAAATAGGCGCTAAGAAGGACACTACCAGAAAATCTATTTTGTCTGGGGGTTGAAGGATTATGTAGTGTCTTTTACCTGTCCCGTGTGTCACAGTGTCAGTGATGAGCACACATAGTTTGCTTTGAACTCTGGCCCAGGTGAATGACCATCAGATAGCAGAACTGGTACATAGCTGTCAGTGGGTAAATAGGCTTCAAATAAATGAGTTTGAAGTGGTGTTTTGTGCTCTTCATGACATTTTTATTTTCCTTCTCTTTCTAATATATTTCTAGTTAAGGTAACTACAATTGTTGAATATGAAGATGCCAAGCATATTTCTGCTAAGAAAATAACTAAAAAAGTAAGTTTATTCTGAACAAACAACATCAGGGTTTAATCACTTCTGACCTGCTATGAACCCTGCTAGATCCATGACCGGTCAAGCCAGTGGCCTACTGTTTGTTTGAAAAATCAGTTGGTTTAAATTCAACATATTTTAAGTTAAGCAAGGCTAAACTGTGTAGTAAATTAATTTCATAATGAAATATGGTATCTGCACTTCTGGTAACTCATTCACACAGACTTGAAAATAGTGGCATAGTCATTCTGTCTTGACTTGCCAATAAGTCTTGATGGTTTGAGGAAACATTTTTTTGTCTAAACTTCTTAAAAAACCCTCAACTTCATGTTTCAATACATGCTTTTCTATATTTGAATGACTTGTGCATTTTTGTCCACCTTGATCTCTAAACCAAGTAGCACAGGTGTATTAATTTTAACACCTCAGTCTGTGCAATGCAGTGCCTCAGCCAGACAGTGAAGTATGTAGTAAGATGACAACAATGACAGAAAGATTATATGCAGAGTTACAGGCATTAATTATGAGGGCTTGCAAGTTGGGCGGGTGTATATTAGAAAGGTGGTTGTTTGTACAGAATTTCAGTATGAACAAATACGTTTGGGCATTATGAAACTTTTGGTTTGGAATGCATATTTGCTATTTTATTTGTATGTGGAGCTATATAAAAGGCAGCACTATGGGACTTAACTGTTCTTTTTCAACTGGGAATTCTTACAGTATTGTTCCCTGGAAATAGCTATAATTTTGGCTTAAAATGCCACTTCTTTTAACTGCGGTCTTACATATACATTTTCAGGTTTCCAAAACAAAGTCCTTGGTTTCATTGGCCTCTGGTTTAAATAGCAAACTGAACCCTCTTTCTAGGTAAGACTGATCTGCAGTAGCTTATTTAACTCACTTGAACTGGTGAACGCTGAATAAAACTCTTTTTCAGATAAAGTAGCTGAGATTTGAGGACAACAGAAATACATCTAATAAGATGTCTTCCATAACCTGAATCAGATGCATTGTAGTGATGTGAACCCTGAACAAAAAAGCACCTCTAGCTGATGAAGGAATGTAGTTATATCTCTCACTCACTGAATGGTGCACGGTTCTGAATCCCTGTAATCGGTATAGATTTCCAAACAACAACTTAGGAAAGTTTTGGAATAATGGAATATTATATCATTGGCATTATAATGGAATAATAATTGGAATAATGGAAGAGAGGGTATAAGGGAAACATCTTTGTTGCTCTGCTGGGACTAACAAATTGTTTTGTAATAATTTTGCCCTTGTACATAGCTGAAAGGAAGGTGTCATTAGCAGGAAAATACACACTTGCAAAAACACATTAGAGCTACTTACAGTCATGATGGACCAAATTCAAGTCTCACTATAAGATCTAATGAATTAAAAAATGGGATATCTACATGAAAATTTTTTTGAGAAGCTCTTGCTATACTTACGGCTCCAGTGTGCGTACTTGTATCCGCTGGCACTGATTTTGATACATTCAAATTGTCTTCAGAGAAATACAATTTAAATAATGAATCAGTGATTAATGTGCCTAAAAAATTGAAAGAAGTCTTAGCAAGGTTTAATTACTTTCTGGAATTGGGATTGTAGAATTTTGGGCTCAACAAAATCAAACTAGAGAAGGCTACTTTGCCTGGGGAGGTCTTAACTTTTCAGTCTTTGAACGTTGCTGTTATTCAAGTATACTAACACTGGGCCAAAAACACATGCCCTTAAAATATCTCCAAAACGTGAGAAGGGAGATGGGGAAAGAATGAGGTAAACTTCTGTCATCAAGATTTCTGTGAACTGACTTAAAATCCAAAACTGGAAAAAAAATTGTTTTCTGGATTCAGGTCAACCACAGAGGACAAATATCCTGAGAAGTAATCTAGAAAAATTCCTGCTGAAAGAGAAACTTCACAAGAAACTTTCTCCACACTCAGATAGAAAGCTGTGGATGCTCCCTTAATTATACCCAACTTGGGTATTGCAGCCCTTTTTTACCTGCTAACATAAATTATCCTTTCATTCCCCTATGGTGTTAGGTCCCATAATACCATATTTACCTCAGGAGGGCTTCTTCACATGTATATGCACTACATACCTTGTCATGGACCACTTTAACATTCTTTAATACACCATCTGTCTATCTTCATCCTAGCTAAAACTCTACAGTAGATGAGAAGGTAATAAAAAAATGAAATAAAATTTAAAAAAAACCAACCAAACAAACAAAACCAACAACCACTTTTTTTTTTTAGGTCTGTTCACTCTTCCGCAAGTGTGGCTGAGGCTATTAAGCCTCTTACTTCTGATTGCAGTGCCACAAATTTCAAAGCCACGCCAAAGGTATCTAAAAGGTAAGGGTTTTTCAGCTTGTTCTTAACAAATAATTTTGTTAAATACCAAGACACTATATATCTACATTAGTATCAATCAAGATATTAATCAATCATCATCCATCTGCCACTAAATTTGGTAGCAGGGATGTGAACCACTCATACCTCCTTGCTTTGATTGTGGGTGTTATCTTACGTTCTTATGGAGGTACAGGATTTGGTGTCATAACTAAGCCAGTTGAAAAAACTGCAACAGATTCAGAGTATAAGTTCTACTCCAACCCAGTTATTTGAAGGTATAGGTTACAGCTTAAACCAATTTGCAGAGCCCAAGCTTGCTTAAAATGTCACAACTACTGTTGTTTAAAAAAAAAAAAAAACAAAAACCACAAAAGCACCAAACCCCCAAAGAACCTCAAGCAAATAAATTGACAATCAGTTCTTTGCACATTGAACAGTTAAGGGTTTTAGTTGTTATCATTCTCCATACACTACAGAGTTTGGGTTTGGCAGAAGTCATCAGCTGAAGTGAGGGGGTAAACAACTTAACTTGAATGAGTCATGAAACCAGCAAGTGGCTTGGTTTCACCTTGGCCTGCTGTAAATTTCAGAGGCTTTTTTCCTTGCAGAAGATACCCAAATCTCACATTTTTTTTAAAGTGGAATAAGAACAATTGTATGATGAAAGAAGCTTAGGAATTTTGTATGGCGTAAGGCACGCCCTGAACCTCTGAGCTAGCAGCTTTGGTATTTCTTGATCTCCTTCTGTAGCAGAGGTACAGCACACACCTTGTCTTAAGCCCTGAGACATGAAGTTTCATCTTTCCAAAACCATAAGCATTCACTGTTGATATTGGAGAGTGGATATTCTTGTTACCGAGTGGTCCAAATGTCAGCTTGCTCACTGGCGTGTAACACAGGCTTAGAACGTCAGTGGAGTGTTTCAGGGTCATAAAATGTTACCTAGTGGTGCTAGTAAATGCTGCTGATGGTTTGATTTTCTGTTCTGGCAGAACTGAAATAATTAAACATGCCTTTCTGTTAGGTATGTTTGTTACTACTTGCATGTGCTTCATGCTTGAAAATTCCCTGCAGAGCATATGAAGTTAACCTCAGAGTAGAAATTTTATTGTATTCTAGTGCTGGACTACAACAGACTGTCTCAAGAACTGTACCTACCAGGGGAAGAGTTCAAGGCATGTTACTAAGAAGTAAATCAGTTCCCCAGGACAAAACTGTTCCGTTTGTAAACATTCCCCTGGCTGATGGACAGGTATCAAACTTTTAAAAAAAAACCTTTTCACCTTACAGTAGTTGATAAACTGTGAATAGTCCGACACTGATAGCTCTTGCTGTCCCTAAATGCATTGCTGCTAAGCAAAAGGAAAAATATTTACTAAAGTAACTGCAGTGTAGCAGGCAAGCACATGATTTTCAGAAAAGCTGGCCATGCATGTAAAAACTTTCAGAATAATTTTTATCTTAAAACTGTTTCTCCATGTTTAGACTCTCTGTACAGCTGCTGGAGACCTCCATAATATTGATGTACAACTACTAAATCAAGATACAGTACAGCATATTCATAACTTAGTGGTAAGCTTAACCTTATAAATAGGCTTACATGTAAATACTTGGACACGTAGTCTCAGGCTTTCATGTGAGATACTGTCATGAATGCAAATTCTAAGTGCTTTAACTCTTCTGAGGATAAGCTGAAATTGGTTGGCATAAATTGGAGGAATAGGGCAAGGGAGGAGCAGAGATGGGAGAACTGCTGAACACAGATAATGTGTAAAAGTAAAGGCACTTAAATAAGCACGTGCAATTTGGTAATTGCCTGGGGGACAACAGAAGCATGAACTCTTCCTCCTAGATTGCTCCGCTGTCTCTCCTACCACATGAGCAAACTGCCATTCTCTATCTCATATTCACAAAGGCTTACAAAGCTATAGCTAAGTTTCGATTCTTGTTATAATCTCCCCATTATTCTGGGTCCCTTGCTGAGTAAAAACTATACTCTTGTTAATTCTCTGCTGCAATTGAACAGTAACTGCCTTACCTTTGGTTCAGGGAAGTAAATTGTTTTGAAGCAGAATAAAGTTGAACAGAATTTTGTAGCACATAGTGCCTGACTCTTCTGAAGGTGAGGGTAGCTGGGCTTTTGCATGAAGTAAAATTCTATTTAGACAAAAAATATTAATCAGTTTACAGTCTTGCAGGTATTTAGACTTGAATGCAGCTATACAAGTTCTGCTACAGGTCTGGAAGCTGTCTTGTGCTTTATGACACAGACTTGCCTCTGTAGGTAGAGAATGGGGGAGCACTTGCCCACTGCTTGCTTTAGCAATAGTGACATTTCTTTCTTCCAAGTTTTGCTGGGTAACTTAACTAAAATGAATTTTTCTCTCCTTAGAGTGAGCTGACTGTACTATGTGGAAAGGCAACAGCTAAACCAAGTTAACGGAACTGTGTTGTGACTACAGAGTATCCATGATAGCTCTTGCTTGCTGCCTCTGAAGTGTTTAGCAAATGTCTATAATGTCTTAATAAAGCTATATACTGCCCAGTAAATGTTTTTATATAAAAGCTTACAATGTGATGTGTATTATTAAATTCCTGTTATGTCTGTAAAGGATACAAAACCAGAAGAAAGTAATCTACTTTTCCACCTCCTTTATAAAAGGCTTATCTAACATATAACCTTAGAGTTCACAGTAAAATGAACAGTAGTAGGTTGTATGTAAGAAACAGGTTTTAACTCTGATATTCTAAATAGGATATTCCTTTTATGTAACTATTCATAAGCCTAGAGCTCTTTAATGGCATTCTTCCATGCATGCCACAAGCAGAACGTAGTGTTGATTTACTACTCAAGTTTTGTCTACCTGCTATCAATCTCTTTGAAATTCTGAAATTAAGATGAAGCTCAAGTTTCTAAATTCTTGAATAGCATTTTAAGGCATGTAACTTTAGTTCTATGGTGGCATATATGAATCTCACACAGGAATAAAACTTACTTCCAGTCTTGTGCTGTGACATGACAGTACTATGTATGACAGGCACTAATGCAGACACTGTATTGTGTGGTGTCAACTCAATTTTTCCTAGTACTTCTGTACTTTTGAGTAACTTATAGAAAAGGCTTTTAACATCTTCCCAGGTAAAGATGCCAGTCCAGCAGTTGCTCTGCTGTAGGTGCTCTGTTATTTTCAGAACTTGTTGAGGATGGACTGGGCTTTTACACTGCTGTTGGTGATTTCAATTAGTGTTTTCACTGTGGTAAAGGATGGTATTAACATTAGTTTAAGAATGAAATCCAGATTAGTATTTCTTCTGTTCTGCTTCCACCCTTGCTTTACTTCAGGATACATAGGTCACAAGTTTCAAATAAGAAAAAAAAAAAAGAAAGCTTTCCAAAGCAGGCAAGACAAAACTGGTAAAGAACATGAAGTTAAAACATTACCAAACCTAGATTAAAACTGTGCTCTCACCAGAAAATACAGTAATAAACATCTCATCCAGAGAGAACAGTTTTTTCTGTTTACAGAACATTCACAAGTAGTTCTATAACTCAGTAGTTTAACCTGAATTAACATCCATTTTCCCTTAAGTTGATAAAAGCATGACATCAATGTGGCATCAGCTTTTGATAATAGATAATAATTATAATAATATATAATTAATTATAATTCTATATAATAACATTAGCTGTAGTTGTATATTACTTGCAACTTAAATATTGAAACCAAGACAGTGTAGACTGTGAAGTTTTTCTATACTACAACTATGTAAAGGGATATCCTCATAGTAGAACAGGAAATGCATATAAGGGCAACTCTGAAGAAGTCACCACTCATTGAAAGATGCTGCAAGTTAATGCAAGCTCAGGACCATAACAGAACTAGACTAACACTACCTGCAGTGATCAACTTCTCCTTCACTTCAGCATGCTATCCAAAAAGTTACTGTGAATCCCTTTTTCTATCCCCCTCAAAAAAGCAATTTGAAAGCAAGGAGATAAAAAGTTTAGAGTGCCTATTGTCTTCCAAGGAGGTAAATCCTAAAGCTACTATTTAAAAATAGAAGACAGGCATTTTAATTGTGTAAGCATTACAGGTTAAGATAACTGACTTCTTGGAGAAACAGATGAGGAAAAAGGATCAGTATGAAACCATGGCTTCATGAAAAGCAACCTCAAATTTTAATAAATGAAAAGCAAAAGATGCACTAGGTGAGAATGCCACAGCATGATAAGTCAATACTGAAATACAGGTCAAACAGTGTTCTTGCTTCAGTTTTGTCTGTAACAAGGATGTTCAGCAACACTCAACCACCAGTGCCTACCCAAGCACATGGAAACCCTTGCAGTTTGTTGCTCCAACCTCATTGGCAAAGTGCCAGCAACTATTTGAGCAATAATTAAACAAGTCACACTTCACATTTGTAAAGAAAAGTAGAGGCATCTTTCAACTTCCTCACTTCAACAGGGAGACAAACCCCACTATAGAGATGCAGCTTACAACCAAAGTTCATGCACAGCTCCTTAACACTGTAACAAAATGCTTAGAGAACTAACTGTACCTGATAATTATTTAAGGTCACATTTTTGCTTTGCTGTGGTATGTTTACCAATTAAAAGCATATAAAAAGGAACAGAACTGAAACTGGAGGACTTAATGTCTTAATTAAAACAGAAAGTACAATCTACTGGAAAAGTAACAAAACCATCTACATGTAGTATGTTTCCAGATCAAAAATTTTGGCAAGTACAATACTCTCCATTGCTTTACAAATTGTGTTAATGCAACTACAAGTTGCCAGGCATAACGCTTATTTTTACAATGATTTTTTTTAAAGCTGGAAACATGTCTCTAGGAAGTCAGGCTGAATCAGGCTTTGAATTGCATTCAAAGGCCAAGAGAAAGATGCCATTATTTTGGGATTTAATCATCTCCATTTAAAAGGTTTTGTTATTTTCTGATTGAACTCGATAGCCTTGTGTTTTCATCATACAAAGAGGACATGGCTGCAGCCTTCCTCATGCCCATTTAGTCATACCACACTTCAAGAAGAGACTTTTATGTGGCACACAATTGTTATTTAACTGCAACCTAGTCTTAAAGCAGCTTCAGCCTCCCTGTGTTTATAAAATGTCTACCATCTACATAGTCTCTTCATACACAGAATAGTTAAAGCCACTGGAAAAGTAAGAGTTACAAGGCAAAAGAAATATATTATACACCAACTGCTTTTATTTAATTTCAGAAACCGTTCACAAGATGGTAGAAAAAACTTACAACCACTTCTAATTTAGTCTTCCATTGTTCCCAGTCAGCTCTAAACCCATTATGTGCAAAGCCCATTTACCATGCATCTAGATGATAGATACAGGCTATGAAATTCTTTATTCTACTTGTAGCAGCTTATGCAGGTGCAGCCAAATACCAAGCCTCAGGACAAATTGTACACAAACTTTACAATGTAGAATTTGAATTTAAAATATGAAACTTAAAATCTACACAAAACTGGTAAAAATCAAGCACAGATACCAGGACAAACTTAAAACCCATGTGAAAAGGAGTCTCGTCTTTCCTTTCAAGTGCTTTATTCTGCTACACAGTCAAAATGAAGATGTAAGCTTGTGGTTAGTTTAAATTACACTCTGTAGATACTATAGACCAATTTAAAAGTTACACATACAGCAATAGATGTCCATTGGTTCATCTGGATTACTTACACAATCCAGCTGGATTGTTGAAAACAAGTCAGGCAAAATTTGAAAGAAAATCCTTGTGCAACTTTTTAGACAAACGTTTACTGGTGGGCACACTGTACCCCAGGTCCATGATGGCTGCTTTCTTCATCAGAACTATCGTTGTAAGCTTCACGTCTCTGGCCACCACCTGAACCACGAGTGGTATCAAATTCCTGAAGATCTACCTCTTCTGCATCACCAATTACATTGGGAAATTCTGGTCTAGCTGGCAGAAGATCTTCAAGTTCCTGCCCCAAAAAGAGAATTGTATTCAGTACTGCATGTGCAATTGCTAAATAAAGTGACCAGTCTCCCACAACTTCAAGACACTCTCTCAGAGCACGTTTGGTTTAGAAGTCTAAGATAAAGTAAACCCTGAAGTACATCCTCATTTAAAAGTATCCACAGTATTTGTATCAGCTGGAAAACACTACTGAAAGAAAACCAACAGCTCCACGTATCATCAACTAAAAGTGCAATCACTAAGTACAGTTGCGCTCTGAAAACTTATCACACAGCAGCAGGAATATTCTTCCTCCTGCTTTTGTCTGCCCAACATCTGCACAGCTCTGAAATACACGCTCCATAAATTCATATTCCAAACTATTTGCAAGTTACATGTTGCCCATAAACAACATTAAAAGAACAATTGTACTTGCATCTAAATTTAATGACTGAAAGCAAGCACATGGAAGTACAACACACACACGTTGCACATACTGTCAAGTAAGACCACCACATTTATGTTTGACAAAACTACTTACTGAAAGCTTTTCTGGGCTAATCCAGTTATTTTCAGGAAACTGAACGTCAAATTTAATGTAAAGATCCCCCTTCTCAAAAGGATTGCGATACTGTGGCATTCCTTCACCTCTGACTACACGAACACAACCTGTAATTAAAAAAGTAGTAAACTGGAGAGTGCTACATCAGAACAAATCTTTCTCTATACAGTTCTCCTCATTTCTCTAGCCTAGGTTCAGTTAACAGGACAACAAGCATGGGATTAAGTGTTCAAGAATCACAAAAGCATAGTCAAAGAAGTCTGTATCAGGCCAAGCTTACCTGGTTCAATTACTTTTCCAGGAGGATATTTAACCACAATTTGACGTCCATCAAGGTGCTTAAATGTGAACTGAAATCCACACAGTGCTTCAACAAGTCCAATCTTGTGCGTCATATGCAAGTCATTCCCATCCCGCTGGAACACCTGAAAAACAAAACCAAGAGGTATATTTTCTAGTCCTATAATCATATCTTCACAAGATTCATTATTTAGCATTTGTTATTATTTAGTCTTAAAGTTCTATGTCAGAGCAACAGCCTTTGTACAAAGTTAGCTTGATTCTCTTAATTCAAATAGCTTAACATGCTTGGAAAGTCTGTGCCTGATAAAAGTGTCATGTAAGATAAGGCAAACCACACTATATACTACTATATAAGTTCAAATTAAACAAGAAGGCCTGTATAGCAGCCATGCTCTCTTGCCCCCAGGATCTTTCACACAAGCAACCTATAAACAAAACTTACGACAGTTTAACACTACTGCCCCTGCACTGAAGTACAAAACACACATCTTTGTTTCTCAACATTTAATTAGGTAGCTGAAGCAGATATGCATGATGACTATCAACAGCAGAGCTTTGATCAACTAGTCCACAGCTGTCATAAGTGATCTTTAAGCCATACCACTCATGATTCTTAATCAATGTAAGTTTTATCCACCAGCAGAACCATGACTCCCACATCAAGGGAAATTTTAAGAACACTCACAGTCAGTCTAATTCTACTCAATAGGAGAGAAGGTACAGTATTTTTCAGATTTGTTAATACTGTAAAACTAGATGTAGTTCATTAGAAGACAGAAGTTGCATCCACCACCTGGAATTTGATAGTCATGCACATTTGACTGTTCTGTAGGTTTACAGACTGTTTCTCCTTTATCATAGCCAAAATCAATGGCAATGCCACATTTCAACCAGTATTACAGAAGAACATGAGAAGAGCTATGCAAAACTGACTGACAAATTAGCAGTTCTTGACACAGCTTTGAAAAGCTTACAAAGTACCTAATTTTAGAAAACCAACATTATATCCTTAATATGTAGCTGGAATTTAAAATTGTACCCAACACTATTCTTTGTGTCACAACAGAACTTCCCCCACCATCACCATTCCATTCAACATTTTTTCCAGAGTATAACACACACACTATTTCTTATTTCATCATAGTAATACCCAGCCTTTCTAAACAAAAGCATTCAGTAAAAGCAGCAGTCACCTAAACTCTGCCTTAAGGGAGTTTTAACATCGAAAAAGATAAATTCCAGTATTAATTCAAAAGTGCAATGTATATACTCCAAAATACAGTAAGCATAAACCTTAACAAACCAGCATAAAATAATAATGTTTGTTTTGTTAAATGAATCAGTAACATCAGTATTCTGTGTTGTATTTCCACAACCACACTAGCAGAGATAGAAAGCACCATCTGGGGGTTTCAATAGGAGTTCCCTGCCATGTCACAAGACATTGAAAAAAGCACACCTAACATTGTTAGTGTCACAAGCAAAGCGGATTGAAGGTAACATCCTGAATGGCTCTTCACTGCGCCCACTGTATCAAAGTCAGTCAGAGCTTACGTCAGAAAGCTACCTTTTACTCGCATTAGGAAAGCACCAGAATCTGCATGTCCTCTGGCTACAAATTTGCAAAGTTTTTTCTGGCTCACCATGAAAGCCATGTTACTTGCTATAAATCTATTAAAAGCGATTCACCATCTCTCCCAGAGCTGCAACTATATGAATTATTTTAAAACGCACAGCCACCTATATCACTTTAATATTAGACACTAGGATAAAAGGCATTTAAAATATAAACTCAAAAGCATTACCTCATTCTCCTTTTCTTGGAGTAAGAGGACAATATCACCTGGTTCCACACCTGGAGCCTGATCTGCTTCTCCACTGAATGTAATTCTTTGCCCATGTTTCATG
Organism: Phaethon aethereus; assembly: GCF_964289735.1. Lineage (NCBI taxonomy): Eukaryota > Metazoa > Chordata > Aves > Phaethontiformes > Phaethontidae > Phaethon > Phaethon aethereus. The sequence goes on along the minus strand of NC_138589.1, from coordinate 8,751,608 downwards.
CCTTTGTCTACATGGACTTCAAGTATTTTTACCTCTTTGATCACCTTCTTCCCTTCACATTTTTTACAGCGGTCTTTTTCATTAATTACTTCACCTAAAGAAAGACAAGTTTTGAGTTCAGAGACTTCCTCAGAACTGCATCCTATTCTGAAGGAAAACTATTTTAAAAGTAGGCTAAAGAATACAGGCAACATAACTAGTGATTTAGATGTGAGGAATTCATAAAGCAACAAGAGGAAAGCCAGGATCAATTTACCCTAGCTGGAAGAGGGGGAAGAAGAGAGGAATACAAAGACACACATAACCTTCCAAGCTCTCTTATCAAGGATTTTGAAAAGTGTGAGTGCTTTAGAGAAAGGCAAAACAAGACTTTGTCTACAGCTTCTAGTGTTCCTTAAGTCTTAATTTGACTCCAGTATCCTTACCACTCAACTTACTACTCTTAAAAAAAAAAAGCCTACTTTTCCATTCCTTGTTATGCTGGAGGACGACAGCTGCAAGAGAAAGGATGAAGCTAAAAAGCAAACTGAAGTGTCTCCTTTCCCTTAAAAGTCAGGATACAAATTTCAAACTATTTCAATGGATTTAAGAAGCTTAGTTCCACTTCTGTTAACACAGTGAAAAAAGGATTACTGGGTTCTGTTCATTGACAGCCACATTTTGCAGTATACCACCACAATAAAGAACTATGTAAATGCAGTCAGTAGAACTCGAGAGTCTTGCATACAAAATGGAGGGACAAGATAGCTGGTCAAGTCACAGTTCTATGCAAGAGCAATATACAGGTTTCCCCACAGAAAGGATCTAACATTTTTGGACACATAAGGGATTTCACTTTTACACTCCGAAACCAAATAGTTTTTTCACATTGTCCGTCACCTCTAGCAAGGCTATTACTTTTTCCAGCAAACTGAAGGATGACTATGCAAAATAACTAATTCTCTGTTCTACTTCATCTCTATTTGTTCAAGTAAGCTATTGTCTTTGTACAGCGTAACCAAAATATTAGGCCAGATGCACTATATATTGTCAGCACTTATTTCCAATGCTGCTCTAAGTGCCACACGCAGATGCACTTGGCTTAAGACATTAAGCTTGCCAGCTTAAATCACCTTTCTGTGAAACAAAGCTTAACCTTACGATACAGTTGAAACTACTAAATATGTAGGTTAGGTATGTAAACTGTGAAAACAAGATGTTCAAAGACATTATCATTTAAGAAATGTTTTGACTAGTCACAAAATACAACTCTCTAATTTCTGAGTATTGTGAACAGTAAAAGCATCCACAAGGTGATGTTACTCTCTGCAAACTGCAGAAGATCTGAAAAGGAATCACATGAAGTACAAATCATGTGCTGAACTTGTTCCCCCAAACACAACCAATTCAGCAAAAGGTATATTCTTAATTTGAAGAAGTTAAAATCCAACTTTAGGTTTCCATTTTTAACCTAAACCTGACCTTGGATATTAGGAGACTGCAAAAAGAGAAAAAGCTCCTAAAACAACAAAATCTTGGTTTTTACTTTAACACAAGAGTAACAGCAGTAAGTAATATTCACATCTAAGTGTTTTTAAAAAAAAACTATCAACCCCTACTGTTCAAGCTTCCCGGCTGCTTTTCAGTACATTAAACACTGTAAATCTTGCTGCTGTTCGCAGTAAAATGATTTCTTCATGTTGACATCAGACCGAGACCTAACTGACTAGATGGGAGCAAAATTGTCCTGGGTAAGTTCCTCCTGACATTTAGCCAGGAGGTTGAATTCAACTACATGCATTTAGTAATGTACAATAGCTTGGCCTACCTTCTCCATTGCAGTCAGAGCATACAGACTGCATCTGCTGAACCATTCCAGGAGCCAGCTGTCTGATCATGATACGTACACCTCTACCCCGGCAAGCATTACATTTCTGAACGGCTCCAGCCTTCCCTCCCTGCCTAGAATAGAAAGCACCAGTTGCATGAAAATTAATTTTTTCAGAAACATACAACAACAACGAAACCAAACAAAAAATCCCACACAACAACCTACATCAGTAGGTTAACATGCCTAATCGCACTGCCAGTTATGATTAGGTTCTCTTCTCCTCCCTTCCCCCCCAAACAAAGCCCTTGAATAGTTCCAGTGCCATCAACAGTATCATTCAAGTTCAACAATTTTCTAGTCTAAGAGCAGGCTCCAGTAAGTCAAATACAGATAAAGATCTGACATCGGAGGTGCTTCACTACCCTATATGCCAACAAAGCAACGAGAGAACTCAAAAATATAAGCAAACTTACCCATTACACGCACTACAAAGGACATTCTTGCTAAGTTGTAGTTTAGTTGTCTTTCCATTATACAGATCTTCTAAAGAGACTCTACAAAATAAAGCATTTATCCTGGGTTATCATTTAACAACTTACTTTTCCCATGTAATTAAAATACTTGCCTAGGACAAATTAAAGAAAAAAAGATCTTCATAAAAAGACTAAATCTGCTATTAAAATAAGATTTTTCAAGCCCCACTTTAGCTTTCACAAGGAGTCATTAAAAACTATTCCATACATATGAATATACACATGTAATCCTGAGCATAGTTTCAGAGAAAAGCCATAATTTAGTCATAAGAAACCAGATAGGATTGCTTGTGTTTCTCAGCAGGAAGTAAGCTGATCTAGCAGTTTAGGTTTTATTATATAGCCATAGTTGATTTTTTTTTAGTTTTATCAGGCAGAGGAGAAACAAACTTCTCTAGACCAGTCCTGACAGTATTTATAGCACGCATACATAAGAATATATACAGAATACTTACTACTGTATTGGGCTTTCCACACAAGACAGTTTAGTGGGGAGGGGTTAGCATGTCCTGAAGGCCACTTAATTCTTTAGATTTGCTCATGTTTTGATTTTTTCTTTTTAGAAGCTCTTCAATACATTATCAAATTCCAATAACCTTCATATATTGATAGAAGTTTATGAACACATTTAGTGTTTCTCCTTAAACGGTTTATTGATGGATAGAAATTTTAACTCAACATACTGAGAAAAGGTTGCCTGGCATCAGTGTTTACAAATAACAACAAAACCAAAGCTAATTAATAATATAGTGTGCAGTACTAGCTACTAAACTAAGCAAGCATGTAAAAGTAAACAGACTTTACTAAGCATGGTTTGCCAACCACAGGAAAGATACAGCTTAAGAACTTAGAAAGGGCCTGCTCAGCAGGCAAAAAGCCAGTCATGACTTCAAGCAGAAATCTATAAAACAGTTAGATACGATATTCAAGCATGGCTTTTTTAAAAAAAAAAAAAAAACAACCAACCACCCCACAAAACCAAACCCACCACACATACTTCATTACTTATGCAGTTCAACTTTAATTCCAGCTGGTATTACTCTATGAATGCAAGTACCTCTGGCCTCCCTAAGAATCCAGCTAATGAGTAATACTTGGTTGTTGAATGCTTTTTCAGATTAGAACTTCCAAACATAATTAAGGAGCGAAACCAAGGAAAATAATGCTAACTAAGTATATACAGGCTAATAACCAGGCAAAGCAAAGTATTAGGTAGTTGTAAGATTAACCAATCATGAAAAGTAACTCAAGATGACTGCCTTCTGGGCTATACACAACACCCAGGTCTGGAAAGTAGGTGCAGACTGCAGAATGTCTCAACTGAGAAGCATATCAAGAATATAAACCAGCAGAGTCAAGTACTGATAGGAAATCTTTAAAGTACAAATTGCAGTATCAAGATACTCACTTGAGTGGATGCATCATATCTTCTCCTCTTCTTCTACCATTACGACTTCTACTCTGACCACCCATGAAATTGAACAATCCACCACCAAAGATATGGGAGAAAATATCGTCCATTCCACTGCTTCCACCGCTACCTTCTCGAAGGCCCTGTTCTCCATATCTATCATATAACTCACGTTTCTCTGGATTTGACAATACTTCATAGGCAAAGCTTATTTCTTTGAACTAAAAGAGGAAGAGTCAAAACAGCACATGATAATTTAGAACTTCAAGGCAGCATTTTACTACTGTGTCTTGCCAGCATGAGCACCCCATTAAGAAGGTACACAACAGAACAGTTTTCCACCCTCATTCTAATATGTAAGACTTAGAAGTCAGACTTGGGCTTCATTGTGTTACCTTCTATCACAAAATCTGACATTTTATTGCAAAACTTTGTTGACTTTGTTCTTTACCATGCCTAGCTTAAGACAGTTGTCTTACAAACAAAAAAAATCCAACCAAAGAAAACACCCAAGTACACAATACTGCAGTAGCCAACAGGCAAAAAACCCCAGTTAAATACCAATGGCAAAGACTTCAAGATACGTTAGGCACTTAAAATTCACTAACAATTGAACAACTTACTAAAACGTGTATTAATGCGTTTGTCCACAAAACAAGTTAATATTTTTTCATAGTCATCTCTGCTCACCTCTGAGCAACCATTAGAATTTCAGTTCTGTTAAAGAGAATCAGCTGAGTCAACTTAATTGACTTCTTTTTAATTGCTATTAGCATAACAAATCTAATTCAACCTTCCCACCTATGTAAGCTGGTTTATGCTTACATAAACAGCATGCAACAGTTTCAAGAAACTCCACACATATATTTTTCCATGTTGGAAAAACCTGGAAAACTGACTATCTTTTTCAAACACTTAATGCAGATGCCAATGCCACCTGACATCACCTCAGCAGCTGAGAGGTAGTTTTTCCCTCAGCATTGTCTTCACAACCAATCTGACTCAGCCAACTGCTGCATTTTTTCCCAAAAAGTATACTGGTAGATTTTGAGATTGGGAAGAAGTAGACGAAGACAGGGTTCCCTCTCACAGTTATTTTTGAACAAGTTCCAACAGCAAGCCCCCAAACCTGTATTTGGTCCCTTAGATGGTACTGTAACAGCAAACCTCAGTAAAAAGAGTCTTACTTTGTCCCCTGCATTTGGATTCTTATCAGGATGGTATTCCTTGGCCAGCTTTCTGTATGCCTAGTTGAAAGAGGTACAAAATTAGTTTAGATTTTGATTAATTAGTTCTTTTCTGCAAAACTAGTGTCTTCAGGAAGAAAGAAAATCCTAATAAAGTGAGAAAATGAGGGTTTTGAAATCACTCATACATTGAGATGATATATAAAAAATTCTGACACTGCTATATGCATAAATTAACTACACTTGGATTTAAACACAGCTATAGCACACACAATAGCTAGAACTAGTTTTCCTGCTTATCTTCATTAACTTACAGGAGGAATCACATTGGACTTCAATTAAAATTACATGCTCTACAGAACCCACTCAAAACCTACAATAGGACAATTTAAGTTCAACCCATTTGTCTTTTACCTCAATCACAGCAATACATTAACAACAAAATGGCTGCCTCAGCTTCTCATTCAACCCTATCAGTCAATCCTCACAATAATAATTTTGTTCTTCCTTACCTATCAATAATGGAAGAACTCATCTCACTTTCAACTAAGTATATGAGTTACATCTGCAGAAATATACAGATCATTGCTTTTCTTCAACTTCACCCCTCCACAACAGCAGGAGGAATAAGTACAGCCAAATCTCCAGAAGAGATTTTTCAAAATGCTTTTTTTTTGACCAGTACCTTGACTCTCAAGACCTTCACTTCTTCTATAGCAGTACTTCACCTGTTTTGCTTATACTTTAAGAGGATTGAAGCAAGTAACAGGACAGGCAGAGACTTTTCCTATAATTTAAGTTTTTGACAGTAAATACCTCAACTCTTCCCCCACTCCACCTCAACACCCCCACTAACAATCAGGGCACAGATATTAATAAATTACACAGTACACAGTCTTTTATTTAATTATACATATTAAAAAAAGGTACAGTGATACAACTGCAAACAACTGAGACACTGGTTCTTACGAGTGGATTTTTCAAAAGCTCTACTTCCGTAGAACTGAGTTTCAATTAGCAATAATCTGAGCACTAGCTCTTTAGAACTACAACGTTAAGAGAGCTTTACACACAAAGCTTTACAGAGATCACAACTTTTCATTTTGTACTGGGACAAGATTCCTTTTTTGTATCTGCACAGTTACTTCTTATTACTGATTATCTTGAAATACTCCATACTTCTGCATGCAATCAAGAAACAAAGTTTGATAAGGAACTAATGAAACAAAAATAGAACACTAATATTACAAGCCAAATATTTTAAACTACAGCAAACATAAAGAACAAAAATCATACCTCTTCTAGGACAAATTACCCATCAGTAACAAAGCATAACCTTCCACACCTACATATTCTGTAATAATAATGGATTTTCCCCACACATTTTAAAGAGTCTAACCATGAAAAAAAAAGAAGAAAAAAACAGAACACTAAGCTGAAAGCCTACATAACATTATCTAATCAGGAAAAAAAGGATGGTGATCTTTAAAAAGAGACACCACTCATGTCTTTGCTAATAACAGCATTGCACTTTACAGCAATTCTTGAGACTACTACTCATGGCTCAAAAGGAAGCTATCACTATTTATTTGATCAGAAACAGATCCAGAATCAAGATCTACACTGGCATCATATTATAACTTCAATAAAAGTTAAGCTGATCAGTGTTACAGCCTGTTCTCTCAGCCCCTTTTGACTAAGCTATTACGTATGTTTTCACTTTAATCTAAGGTTAAAATATCAGAATAAAGCACGCATGTGACCTCTCAGTGACAATAAGATATAGATGAACTTCTTGCTGTTGCAGGCTGTTGGAAGCTTTACATTCCATTACAAGTCTAAATTATAGCAATTAATATTGAGCAGCGCAGGTCATCTGAGTGGAAAACTGCTGTTATTTTTCCATTCTTACAGGACACTGATACCTTTAAGAAAATTCAGTAAGAAAAAAAATATTCTACTTGATTGTGTTCGGTATACAGTGCTATCTTCTCACTGCATGTTTTCCACCTCTAACACTATTTCAACACTGCCATCGCCTATCCCTGCACAAATGAGGCTACCACATGCATGATGGGTAACGCACAGTTGTTAATACCAGCACCACCCATCAGCGGAAGCAGGTCACTGCTAGTAAACTGTCTAGTTAATTATCCTCCCTCACGTGTAAGTGGTCGTCAGGTCCTTTCAGAAAAAAATTGTTTACACACCACAATGAATGGACGTAGTGAATTGTTATACTGATGACCTGGCTTCACGTTGTCACCTCGCTCCTTTGTTTATCTTACCTTGTCGCTTTCGGCCTGGGAGGGATGAAATCTATGAGCAAAATGAAACCTTACCAAGGCCTACACGTGGGGCAGACAATGGCACCAGCCAGAACCTACCGGTCCTTCACGAGGATTCGCACACCCAAGCAGCCCTCCGCTGGCTGGAATACGGCTCTGCCGCGCGGGAGGGACGCGGCGCTGCGGGGGCGAGACGAGTGGCGTCCCGGCGGCGCCGGGCCGGGGACACGAGGCGCACGGCCGGGTCCCGCCGTTCCCTCCTCCCCCCTCTCCGCCGGGCCCTGCCCGCGGCCTACCCCGCTCCTTCGGCGCCCGCCCGCAAGCCAGGCCCCAGCGGCTCCGCGACGCGGCCTACCTCGGCGGGCTGAGGCGGCACCGGGTGCCTGCACCCGGCGCCGCACCTCCCCACCCGCAGGCCTAAGCTGCGCGGCTAGGCAGGCCGCCGCCAGGCCATGCGCCCGCGGCCCTCCCTCGGCTCCGCTCCCCTTGCCTCCCGCCGGCCCCGGGACCGCCCGCCCCCCGCCTCAGCCGCCCCGCGGGGCCCTGCCCGGCGGCCAGCCCACCCCCTCCCCCACAACGCTGCTGCCCGGTCTCCCCGGGCACCGGCCGCCGCCCCTCCCCCGCACCTTCTTGAGCTCGTTGTCGGAGGCCCCGGGCGGCACCCCCAAAATGTCGTAGAGCTTCGTGTCGGCCACGTTCGCCATGGCGGCAGCGGACGGCGGGCACAGGCCGGAACGGGCCGAGGGGCGGCGAGGGCGAGACCGGGAGCAGGACGAAAGCCGCCGCGACGTCACGCGCAGACGCCCAACGTCACCACGCCGCGACGCGGGAGGAGCCCTCCCGCCCCCGTCGCCCTTCGGCGGTGCCGCCCCGCCTCCTCGGCCCACTTCGGGCGCCTGACCCAGTTCCGGCGCGGCGCGGCAGGGGGCGCCCGTGTCTCAGGGGGGTGGGGGGGTGAAGGCGCTGCAGCTGTAACCGCCGCGCGCGGGAGGCGGGAAGAGGCTGTGAGGGAAGAGGAGGGCTGTGGGTGGTGAGGCGGCGGCTGTCGTCCCGACGGTTGAGCAGAGAGGAGTACTGCACATGAAAACAGAATCCTCAGCTTTCCCCCCCCCGTCATTTCGAAGCCTGAAATTCCAGTGCCTGTGTGAGTGCTTCCCCGGAGGCCTCCGCCTGGTGCGGTTTCTCCTTGCTCCTGAAGTACGTCGCTGAAGTTTCAGGGACAAGGGGCACTGGTGTACCAGCCTGCTGCCTAACCTCAAGCACCAATGTATTTTTCTTCAGGGATGTATTGTTAAGGCTTCAATAGTTATACATAGCATTGGTACCCATCTGCTCCGTTTTGGTGTTTTGCTCTGTGTCTGGGATCTTAAAAAAAAAGCAGTGGTTGCTATGCTAGGCCTAAAGTGACTCACAGGAGCAAAGTGTACTTGAGTGACACAGGGGCCCCGAGGCCCTAGCTAGACACCACTTTCGGCTGGCAAATAAAAACCCCAATTGTGTTTAATTAGAGGCTTGTCTTCTAAAGTCTAGCCAGGAGAGCCTTTCCTCAGATGTGGTCTCTTCATTGTTAGTTCCGCATTAGGCAGGGGCTGCCAGAAGGCTCTAAAAGCTGTGGCAGGTAGCTGGCTGGAGAAGATGGGATGGGGTCTCTATAAAGGCAGAAAACCAAAAATAGCTTCCTGCTGTTGTTGTGAGCAAGCCCAGGGTGTGCCTCAGAGAGGGTGTTCCCTGAGGAAGAGGTGAGCCCTGAGGAGAGCCTGCTGGGGACAGATTAGTGACCTGGTATGTGAGAAAGAACAGAAAAAGCTTTTTGAAGTGATTAAAGGATTTGTGGGGTAGAAATTTTAATAGACCTCTTACCTGAGGGGAGCAAGAGTGCTTGAAGGCTTCTTCCCTTAGAGTCTGTAGGGGGACTTTTCATCTTTAGTTTGTTGACACAGCTTGAGGTTGTAATGCCTGTTTTGAGAAATGTGGTCTGTTGGTGGCTTCTCTGCTCCTTCTTAGGCTGGTGTTTATGGGGTCCTAAATTCCATCGCTGTATTTATTCAGTCTGGCATAATCTGATTCGGTACATGATGGTAATACCTGCCTCTGGTGTTGCAGGTGTGGCAGCAGTCAAGAGCTTCAAAGGAAAATGGAGACATGTTTTGGAGGGAGAAAAGGAGTGGCAGGGCAGAGAACAGCTACTGGAAAGACAGTCTGATGGACTATAATTATTAGTCTGCTTCAGAGATGTGCAGAAAGAAAAAAAAAGCATGCTCATAAGGAGAGGTACGTTTCTTTGGTATTTTTGGAGGCTGTGTGTCTAGCCTTTGGTAATCATATGGTTTAACATATGTGGCTAAAGCAAATAGGCCTTCACAGTTTGCTTACTTGTATTTTGTGCTACTTTGCTTCATCTGGGGAGACCTTATAGCAGCCTTCCAGTACCTGAAGGGGGCCTGGAAGAAAGCTGGAGAGGGACTTTTTGCAAGGGTGTGATAGGACAAGGTGTAATGGCTTGAAATTGAAAGAGAGTATGTTTAGATTAGACATAAGGATGAAATTCTGTGCTCTGAGGGTGGAGTGAGGCACTGGAACAGGTTGCCCAGAGACGGTGTGGATGCACAATCCCTGGAAGTGTTCAAGGCCAGGTTAGATGGGGCTTTGAGCAAACTGGTCTAGTGGAAGGTGTCCGTGCCCATGGCAGGAGGGGCGGAACTAGATAATCTTTAAGGTCCCTTCCAACGCAAGTCATTCTGTGATCTTTTATTTTGGCAAGGTAGAATTCAGCTACTCTAGGAACTGGCATGCATACCTGGCTTGACTATTTTGGATTGTGCTCCAGATTGCTGTTTCTAGAGAAGTTTTGGGGTTTTTTTTGTCATACAGGGTTTTCTTTTTAGTGGGCAGTCAGGTAGGAAGAAAAGTTAGGAGTGTGTGGAGGAGCACTTCTTTGCCCTACATGTCAGACTTACAATTTTAGGAGTTAAGCAGAATCAGCACGACTGATAGAAGCAGTGTTTAAAAAACTATAGGATAGCATTTATATGTGTCTTGGCATTAAAAAAAAAAAAAATCTGAGGAGACGAGCTAGCTCAAACCAGTGGGGTTCCATTCATATCTATGCCTGTAGGGATGAAGCTCGCCAAAAGTATGATTCCTCCCAGACTTACCTGTCCTGTGAGCTGGGTGGCTTGTTGGCAACTCAAGACTCAATGTGAACCAGCAGATTGACAGATAGTAGGAATGGTAGGTGAATTTGGTGTATCAGCCCAAACAAAGGAGGCAGTTTAGAAGCAATGTTTGTATAGTTTCTTCTCCCTTGCCAAAACATCCTTGTTACTACAAGCCTGTTTTATGTCTTATACAACCAAACCATGCAGTAAATAAGAGGAAAACATCTCTGGGATGAAACTTTGTTTTATTTTCAAGTGGAACTAAAGAATCACGAGCTTCGATGATTACCTTTTTATTAAATTAAAATGCAGATGAATAGGAAGGTAGAGTTTCATCTTCCTGCATATTGTTTTTATCATAAACTTGTGAGTTGTAGTGACAGAACATGTTAGGCACGCAGCCAAAATGTTGTGTCTTCCTCCACTTTATTTTGTTAGTGCTTGCACATAATCTTTGGTATGTCTTTTTCCATTTTTCTCCTCCTCCACATAAGAGCTTTTTCATTTAGTTTCTAATGGTGTTATTATTACACAATGTCATGAAAAACAGTTGCTATGTGAAGGTTTGTTTGTTTGTTTGTTTAATAGACTGCACAATTCTCAGCTCTTCGAGGTATTGTTTTGCCCTTACAGAGATGGTAAAAGGGATCATTCAAATTCAGTTCTTGTTTCAGACCTTTTTTTGCTTCCTTTATATGTGAAACAGATTTGGTTTCTTTTTTAAGATGAAGCATTTTACAATGTTTCCTTAGAAATCAAATAAGCATCGATCGTGTTTAGCACTGGAGTATTGCAAAGAGATCAGTTTCATGCTACTCCAAAAGAAAAATGACCCCCCTTCCTGCAAGTTTATTTATCAAGTTATTTTATATGTTTAACATGGTCTTAACATGAAAATATGAGGAGGCATTGCTGACTCCTGCTTAAATATATTACTATACAATCAAATTTAAATTTAAAGTGTTCTGTTTAAATACTCCTACATGGCCATTGCTTTGAACCTTTTTATCATCAGATAAGGTAGTTGGTGCATTGTGCACACTGTCTGTCTAATTTTTAGGACTTTTCAACTATGGAAAGAAAGCAAGCCAGTAAAGAACAAAGAAAGAACCTGAAACTTGTAGAGATTTTTAAGACTCACTAACTGAAGAGCCTGTTAGGAAGTGGGCACCTGCCTGGGCTGGCAGGTGTAGAAGTCACACAACAAGGACTTTTGTGCCAGCCAGCTGTTCTCTTGCTGGTCAGGAAGAGCACCCTGCCTGTCCCTACCCCAATTCTCCTGACCAGGGAAGCAGACTTGAGTTTTGTGATATGGTCAGAACAACAGGTTTGGTTTAATGACCTTCTCTGGCTGTGGTGATGAAACCCAGGGTGGCCTGACGGGTACCTCCGTGCAGCACCAGTAATACGAGTTGCATACCTTATTCCCTTTGCCCTTTCCTGGCCCTTGCTTCTGCTGTCCTTACACCTCTGTTTCCATCCCAGTATCCTCCCAGATAAACAGCAAAGACCTAATTACTTATTCCCCATTGGTCCTAGTTTTGCTACATCTGTACTAAGATTTGGGTTACTTAGATAATTTCAGCCTTATGTGGTATTACTGATATGGCTACCTAGGCACTGTTGGCCTTGCACGACTTTACTCCCTAACAGCTCCCTAGGAATCCCTTCCAATTATCTTAGATGTCTGGCAACCTTCCCTGTAACTCCTGCTTAAGCATCTGTGGGATCCAGCCATGCTTGCAGCACTATCTGTAACTTTTGTCACTGCCTCATAGTGTTGTTTGTAATTCAAAGTGATTTTTTTTGTTGTTGTTATTAGTTGTGATGTTGTGTCTAGTAGTTTTCCACATCTTGGTCAGTTAAGGGACTGTCATACCATAACCTAGTCAGTGGCCTCTCATTTGCTTGAACCCTAACTGAGCATAGCTGAGTAACTGATGGAAAATCAGAGTATGCAATTCTTAGTTCTCACTGAGTTTTTTTATTTTTATATATATATATATAAAAACATTTAAGTGCCATGCATTTTTTTAATTAAAAAATTAAAGAAGGCATCAGTGAAGAGGGGAACATTGGCAGGTAGTGTCATTACAAGCTCAGAAGACTGTACTGTAGGAATCTGTTAAGAGGGTGAGGGGAGTGACATAGCTCAAGGGATTTTCCTTCTGAGTTAGCAAGAAGAACAATTTAGGAGTTTCACATTTTTAAATGCCAAGTTATCCAGGCAGTTGAGCTCTACGAGATTTTTTTTCCATCTGAAGGGTATGTGACAAATCTTTTTTTCTTGCAAGTGGAATGTGTTGAGTTTGGGTTTAGGTTTTGGGTGTGGCGGTTTGTTTTTTTTGTTACTCAGGGAAATCATCCTACTTTTTGCCTGTGTACAGGCTGTTGTCAGAGATTGGAGCTCCCAACAGTTCCCATGTTAGCAACATGGGCAGCGGGGAAGTGGGCTCTGTAATTTCCTCCACACTGAAGGAGATTTCTGTGTGATGAACGAGTGGTGTTCAATGTTATTTATAGACATTTTTGAAGATTGGGAGGGGATCAGAAAAATATAGAAAGAAAATTCATCAACTTTATCTTTTCTCTTCCCAATAAACTCTTGGTTAGGTACTTCCCTCTGTGAGCCAGAGCAAGATAAATTGAAAGTTTAAACACTAGTTTGTCAGACAGGTTCTGAGCTAAAGTTACGAAGTACTAAGGTAGATTCAGGCTGAATTTCTAATGGTCTTCAGCAAGATGGAAAGCCTTTTTTTCTAAGCTGAGTTGCAGCTACCATTGATTTCTTTGTAGGCATTGTACTAAGCAATGTCTTAGAATAAACTGTGTATTTGCATCTGTGCCTATGTCTTAACAATGGATAAGCATTTAACACTAAGATTTCAGATCATTATTCTAAACAGTGAAACTATCAGATAACAAAAATTCTATCTTGTGTATTGACTTGGCTTTTATTGTCTGTTGTTCCTTATGTGTTAAAACTGTGCTTTGGGGGGATTTTTATGGACTGTAGAGCTTATTGCAATAGGAGCCTGACACAAGTATGTTATATGAATGTCAATAGTAAGCAAAGGTGGTGTGAAGATTAGTTTGGATAAGGGATCAAAGCTCTAGCTTTGAAATAAAAAAAAGTGGTTGTTTAGAAATTTTTTTTAATACCTTTTAAAGAGATTCATTATAAGACTTGAGGATGTGGGAAGCTTTCAGTTGGAAACACCAACCTTTTTCAAGTTTAGGTTATCCAGTGAGAGAAACACCACATGGTTAAGTGGCAAAGAGAGCAAGGCGTGAATGGTACCTAAATTTATTCACAACTCAAATATACACTTATTTTTTGACAAAAGAATTTCTAAATTTCAAAACAATCATTTATATTGACCAAAAAACCCTACAAACAAAGCCAAAACACCTTTGCTCAAATACAACTTTGGAGGGAAAAGGAAAAATCCTCAAAATCAATGCTGAAAAAAAAAAAATCTGCCAGCCCTGTTGTGGTGTCTCTATTATTTAAATTCCTGAATGAGGTACAACTTCCTCCTTTTTCTAATGTAAAGATCCCAGTGTTCTGGGAATCATACCAGAAAAAAAATGTTTTTAATAAGGTTTGTCTTTGGAAAAAGTGTTTCAGTGTATCAGGATGCATAGTGCATGTAAGAGCTGAGATGGGAGCAAGACCCTTGACATGGTGTGAAGTGACCTTGTCAGCTGTCGTTCTTTTTAGCTATCAAGTTTTGTAATATAACTGAGTTACACTTGCATTCACTATTTTTATGTAAGAATTTTCTTTTTTTTCAGTGCACAGGAAGTCCAGTAATACTTGATACAAAATGAGTGCCCAAGCTGTAAGTATCCAATCTTTTAATTTGACTAACAGTTGAAGTTCACTTGCATTCTGAGAACTCTTTATGTGCATTAACTTGGGAGTCCTGCTGGTTGTGTAGACTTTTGCCCTTAAGTCTGTGTGGAGTGGGAGCCAAAAACATTCTTAACATAAAGGCTATTTTTTCTCACACACAAAAGCACGATCTCTGTATAAAAAGACAGATTTTCACAGGTGTTACATTTTCACACTTAGAATTTGGATGCAACTAAAGTTTATGTATGCCTGAACTATATGCTTTTAACCATCTGTCCTATTAGGTCTTGTTTTCTGTAATGTGTGCAAACATTCTCTGTGGAGAAAAATATACTCTGGTTTACTACTTCTTGTTGTGCCTATTCTTTAATTGAAGGCCTATTCTCAACAAAAGGCTTCATTTCAAAGGAGAGTAACAAGGACATTTTCTTGTCACATAAATTTAATGATACTGTTGTTATACCTCTATCTATTTACATTTTTCCTGAAGAATGCTGCAACTGTTAAAAAATAGAGTAGGCCATCTAAATGTAGGGTGAGGAGGTAACAAGTGTGAAATGAAGAGTGGTAGCTAGGTAGTGGTGAACAGACTGTACAAAGGTTTAAGCAAGGATGAAAGAAACTGTTGGAGAAGGTAACTGGGGACAAACAGCAGTTGTTTAATGTTTACTTAGAGAAGAAGACTTATTTCTGAGAATCATCCTTAGATAATCCCTAAGCAATCATATGAGATTTAATTCTTTCCAGATGCAGTTAAAGTACAGACGAATAATAACTGGCTCTGAGCCACAGAACTAGGTTTTTATAATATTTAGAGGCTAGGACATGTATAAAATGCAATGCAAGTATTCTGTAGAAGCAGAATACTATTATTCACTCTATAGGTTATTTATTCTATAGAAGAAACAACAACTGTTCATTAGCCTACAGATAATCCGTCAGTCAGTGGCTGTCTTAAAAGCCAGTCCAGCTTCTGGCAGAATCTTGTCCTTGAACAAGGTAAACACATTCCTGAAAGCTGTTACTGAATTCCAACTTGATGATGGCTTGTGACTGACCATTTCCTCTATGCTTTGAGCTTATATTTGTAATTTATTTTATTACAGCCAAGAGGCCAGTTATTGCTAGATCCATGCTTTTATAGTCAGTGTTTAGGAAATGCATAAGGAAATTATTAGGAGCTGTTGAATATCAGCTTTTTATAAATATTTTTCTATTGCACATGCTCCCGCCAGTTATATTGTGTCTCAGACAGAATAGTTTACATGAAATATTCCACTATAGTTACTTCCATGAGTGCAAAGACTGCAAAACAAATAATGGTAGTAATGCTTCACCTTAAGTTATGAAAGTATCCACATTTCCTTTCTTCCTTTATATAGCCAAAATTTTGGTGTCTAGAGTTACGTATTATTTTGGAGAGAGAGCATGTGATGAAAGTTTTCTGTACAAGATAGATCTTTGCATTTAGATAAATGCAGAGGACTGTCACATTTGGAGCTTTCCAAAATGAAACCATTTTACAAGCTGGGACTGTATTTCTTGACCAATTTAAGAGTGCTAGTTCAAAGCTGTGCACTAAAGGACACATCTATCCTCATATAGATTTTTTATGAGTTTGTCTAACCATCCACCAATATCTATGACATCATTTGTTTTAGTTCTGAAGGCTACTTCATAACTTTAGCTTCAGTCTTGCTCCAGTTGATCTCAGTTTTACTGTTGATTTCAACAGAAGTGGAAGTCTGGAGCTTTACCAAATGTCTGTCTAAGCTTTGCTAATTTGAAACATGTTTGAATAACAAGCTAAAATGGGAATAGCTTTTTATCTGTCACTGAATTAATAATGTGGACAGAGTATCTGAAAGTATGAGATGTCTGCCTTTCAGCTACCAACGAACTCTTTAGCCTTTGGGAACAATATGTGACTTAGTGGAGAGAAATATTAAAATTGTCTTGCAAATCCTCTAGTATTAAATGCAGAAGTTGTTTGTTAATTTATCCATTACCTTTGTACTCTGGGATAATATGAAAAATAACTGTGTTAGCTTGTCATCATACTCCTTCACTTGACTAATGACTCATTTTTGACTTATCTTTCCCCCTTCCAAAACCTCTTGTGAGGAAATAAAATCTCCTCCTCTGTTACTTAATGACCTTTTATGTAACTCGAAGTGGGGAGGGCAAAAAAAGAAGGCCTGAATAAAAAATAAAATGGTCTGTGGGCAACAGGAGTACTTAAGATGTTCAGACTTAGGGTCTTCAAAGATGGCTCAGATGATTTGGTCACATGGTTCATGTAGAAGATGGGGAGGCTTAAGATCGTCTAATCAAGCTTTACCTGAAGTAAAAGCTAGCTTCCCTCATTCTTATCTAAGACTATTTGTGATATTAAGCTGCTGCTCTAAAGAACTTGCCCCAATTATGCGTTCTGGTTAGTGCTTTAACAGAGCATGGCAGTTATCCCTTTCATGAGATAACTGCAGTGTCTCCAGCTGAAATGTGAATTGCAAATGAAACAGGAAAGGGGAGGAGTCCAGACAAAAAGGGACTGCCAGGGGAGTCTGGCTATTTTGTGTGTGTGCAACTTTCCTATCTTTTAAATGTCATTTAAATCATCTGTATTATGTGGGACATGCAACCCAGCATATCAGCAAGGTATTGGAGTTCTCTTCCTTTTCTTTCTTCCTTATCTCATCTCTGTAAGGAATAAGGGAATTTTGCATCTGATACCAGTCAAGAAAATGGCAAGAGAAAACACAGAAATGCTTGGGGCCCCTTTGTATACCTCTGCAGGTAGACACCCATTGCAACCCCCTGCAAGTTTCCACAAACATCCTGGCTCAGTTTCCTCTGGTACAGCTGTCTCCTGGCAAGTACCAGCAGCCAGGTCCCTGTGGCTGTGCCTTGTTCAGCCAGAGATGGGGATCCTTTACAAAATACCTCTTGTCTTCTAGAGGCCTGAGACTTGAGAAAGGTAGAGTTTTCTCAAGGCAGGAGCCCTTTCCAAAATGCTTTCTAACGATCTCTGATTAAAGCTAAGAATGGTTGTTTAAGGTCAAGTGCCAAAAAGACTGCCATCATCAGGTGGTATCCTTTGTGTTATATTACATGCTAGTAGCTCCCTTTATGAAAAGCCTGCGGTAAAGGACATTAACTCTTGTCTTTTGCTGCTTATTGAAGCAGGAAAGCTTCTTTTTTTCTGGATCCTGGAAATCTACTATGCAAAAGTTGAGCAGAGGCAAACTGGCTCCGTGTTGAGGAATGTGCATATTCCAAGGAATGTGCGTATTCCTAGCAATGTGTCAGAAGCATGCTGAAAATAGTGTGGGGTGGGCATGCTGTCTTGCAGAAGTCTTCCTGTTCTGACTTGGTTACAGTTGTTGTAGTAAAAGAGCAATGATTGTGGTTCATCTCGGATATCTTCAGATAAACTTCTGAAATTTGAATCTATTATGTCTATCAGTAAAGAAACTAATCCCTCTAAAGCAAGAGGAAACGGGCATACTTCATTTCTGAATAAAGCTGAAGTATGCAGCTCAAAGAACATTCTTGTTCTATCCTTATTTTTATCAACAAATCTTGGGTGCCAAAAAAAAAAAAGAGTGGAGAGAAAAGCCTTGTATTTAAAGTGTGGCACTTTCCAAATCTAAGTAAATGTTGTAGGCTGTGGCTTTTTTTAAATACTGTATGTGTTGTGACAGTTCGGGCTGCTGCTGACCTTCTCAGAGTTGGATTCAGTTGCCTTAAGGTTACGACCTTCCTTCAGGTCGCTGCTTTGCCCCTCCGTTCTTGTCTCCTTTTGTTAAAGGAATTGTTTCCCCTCTGTGTCGGTGTGACCGACCCCGGGGGAGCGGACGACGGTGGCACCGGCGGCCCTCCCGGCCGCTAGGGGGCGCTATTGCTCCTGCCGTAATTTTACTCTTACCTGTACATGTCTCTGACGTGCCCCTACGGAAAAGGGGGGCGGGGCGGGGGGGAAGCAAAACCGCCAAAAAACCCCAAAACTTCACTTCCTCAAACTAAACAGTTGTCATTAAAATTACTCATCTCAAATTGCCTGTCATTTATGACAGCAATATCGGGATGTTGAATTGTTGCCATAGTAACTTCAAAATAGATGCCTAGGAATACAATCTACTAAACTGATAGTAAATTAAACTTGGAATAATTTTGGTAATTACAGTGAGTTTAGTGGGACTTCTGTAGATTCAATAAAGTGTCAGTTTGAGCAAAATCGGCTCCATACTGCCTGGTCAGACAGCTCTGGCAGTTGGTTATATTGTACTGTGTGGGAAACCTGTTGGAACACAAGCCAATGCTTCCACTTTGGAGCTGGTAACAGAAATAACAGTGAGCAGAATAAGGTCATGCTTTCAAAAAAAAAAAAAAAGAGGAAAATAATACAATTTGAAACCTATAGGTAACAGCTGAAAAGGAGGAAAAGAAGTTTTGTAAATGGCAGACAGATTGAAATTGGAGGATGGCTTATATTTGCTATACATCTTGCAGTAAAAGGGAAGTTTAGGTAAGTGCTGTGTCATGGAGGGTGACAGCCAAAGCTACTTTCTGTTTCATTTAATACTCGCGGGACATGGTTACACTTTGTATCTCATGAATAAAGCTAGGACTTGTAACACTCTATGTTGCCTTTTAGTAGAGAACACAGCTTTGTGCATTAAGGGATTTTTTCACTTCCTGATCCATCACCGAGGCAACAGGAGGGGAAAAACTCACTCCTTTTAAGACATATAGAAATTATCTCCTAGGGAACAAGAAATAACTTTATGAAGAGGCCTGTGTCTCCTACCCCTCTTTTATGTTACTTAGGTGATTTTTATATGGGGTAGTTAATTGGAAAATAATTTTTAACTTTAACACCCAAAATAAAATTTTCTGTTTTCCTACTGGTAAGAGTTAATTATTCCATTCCACAACCTATTCCATTTTGCACTTCTATAAACTGTGAAGAAGTATTTTGTGGAGCCTTCAATTTAACTCAGAAAATGGAACTAAGGAACTAAATGGAAGACAGGACGACTTTGCCTAGTATCCAAGAGACACACATTTGGCAGTAATCCTGGGGCTTCTGATTACTAGCTGAAAGGAAAAACTTAATTATTTAAAGAACACAATAGACTGAGAGAAGCTTTTTCTGTAGTATTCTTAATTGTAGGAATGTAGTGTGTCATTTAGCAGAGATAAAGCACTCTGCTGCCAAATCATTGGATTGGGGAAAAGAGAAATTATGGAGTAAAAAGTCTGAGGACAAAAGAGGATGATGCAGATTTTAAAATTCTGTTATTGTGTGTATGGATTTTTTAAAAAAAGGACAAAGTAGCAATTTAAATAATAGTTTAAAATGCACTGTAGAAACCATATGGCCATTAATATCAGCAGATGCTTAAGGTGGCATCCTGTGTGAGTTGTGCTCATATATTCACAAAGAAATGTGACCTTTTGATCCTAGTGTTATCACACATGATTTGCTGTGAAAATTGTTATTTCTGGATGAGTAGGTTAGCATCACCTCAGTAGGTATAATTTCAAGGGAGTTCAGGTATTGTGGACAGACTTCTAAAAATACATCCTTTTAAGAGAGTCAGCTTTACTCTTTCATCTTTCATAACCTATATGAAAATGCATCTAAGATTTGTGGACAGACCTGCTTTTTATGTTGATACTCCAGACAACCTGACTTTGTCAGATTTAGATTCTGTACAGTAAAAGTATAGAACTAGTGTAGTAGTAGTTGCAGACTGGCTTCCTAACTACATTCACTGAACAGTGAAGAAGAGCTTTTTTTGACCTGCATATGGGAACACAGTATGTGTGTTGCTAAGTGTTTGTTACCTTATAAAGCTTTAAAACAGTTTGGCTTTTTATACAGGGGGGAAAAATCTGAAAGCTTGGGGCCTTTAATTCATTGAGTTCTATTAGCTAAATCGAGAAACAATCACAATTAATCAAACAAGCTGATTTTGCTCAGTCAAAATTACAGTACGTGGGTTTGGCATGCTGACAATTAAGTGAGCAGCTGGCTTACACTGAGTATATTGATAATCTCAGAAATAAGATGCCCTGGTGGAGGCAAGGTCTCATAACAATAAATAAGTTGTTTCCAGACAGAGAAGTGAGTAATGAGCCCAGATGCCCTCCAGGATTGCTCCAGCTTACAAACATTCTACCTTCAGCATTGCCTTTTCCTGTCAAGTGTAGGAACCTCTGGGCAGTAACAGCTCAGTGCTCCTGACAGGAAGCATTTTGGCTAATGAGGTATGACGAAGGGGTATATACTAGCACTACCATAACATGTAGGAGAAGGAGGGTTCATTGCCAGTTCTGAGCTGACCGAGAGGGCAAAGAGCCTAGCTACAGCACAGCATCAAGATGAGCTAAATCAAATAATAATTTCTTCCTTCTACTGGCAAAAGTGGTATCAAAAGAAAAGTGATATGACTAGAGGACATTAACGGAGGAGAGAGTTGTCCCTTACAAAATAATTTAGTAATGCTTCATAAAGAAAATCTGCTCTGTTAGTCCTGAGAGACAAGATAAAAGGCATAAAATAACTACATAAATGTGAAAAAATGATTATTTTTTCTTTTCTGTAAGTATTTGCATGAAGTCGTGCCAAGTTAGAGAGCTTGCTCAGAGCGTGCCTGTATATGCCTTTTTCTTGCTAGTTGACCAGCAGTGCTTTTTCTTAGTTCTGTATCTCTGCTGAACAGAGATGAAATTACTCAACTGAACTGGATATTAAGTAACTAGGCTGGATCTCACTTAGATAAACTGTATGAGAACCCCTGTCTGTGGAACTGATCTATTAGCCAACTCTTCAAAGTAGAAGATGGTAATGTGTGTTGTAAAGTACTTTACTAGCAAAAGAAGATTTAGGGATCTCTAAATTTTGAACAAACACCTATCTCATAGGGTTGTGGTGTCCTGAAGAGATGAGAAATCACAGCAGACTGCTTTTCTCTAAATTAGGATTTTTAAACTTAGTGTCTGCTGCTATCCTGAACAGTTACAGTGAGCTCTCCTGACCTGTGCACTAAGATTCCCATCACTTCTACCCAACTATTAAATAACTTATTTTTCAGAACAGTAGTGAAGTGATTTCAAATAGTTACTGAGGTAGCTTAAGATCTCTTGCACAGCCAGTTTCACATCATTCTCCACTCTGGCCCAATATCACTGTGGATAGTAATAGCAAGATTTAAATTATGGGGTGGTTTTTGTCTTACTATATTGCAATTTTCCTTCCAGTAAAAATAAATCTAGTAATTTGAATGTTCTAACCTATACACTGCTGATTAAATTTATGCAAACACTGTTCAGATGAGAATTTTGCTGGAGGTAATAATGGGGAAGGGAAGACTGAGTTTTTTTGTTTTACATTTTTTACATTAAGTGTGAGAAGGATTCAGCAGCTAAATGATACTTCTGTTCTTGATTTCAGAGACTGACAGTCTAGTTTATCTATAGTAAAGCAAAGTTCTAGTTTGAGATTGTGTTGTATGTACCTACCTGAAGGCACTTATGCGTCATATTAATATTCATTGGTGAAGTCTTAAAGTATTGTAATGGATTAGGCAGCGAGTAATTTTTCCTGTTTTATGCATGAGTAGGGTGAGACAAGCCGTCTTAAGACTATTTGCGAAGATCACACAGAAAGCCTTTGTAAGAAAAAGGAACTTGGCGAATATTTCCTGTTTCTAGTCCTGCTACTCTGAGCACTTGCCTGTGTTATCTCATTGTCCTTGATGGTGAGAATATATACATACATTGAAATGTGCCCTTTTGGCTGCTTCAAGGAAAATGAATACATTTGACATATGTACTCTTTAGAACGCACACATGGCCCAGAATTGACCTGTTGCTTCCAACAGGTTCTGAATGAACCAAGCTTATAATGAAAGTATTGGCTAGAACTCTTCTTGCCAGTTATTCTCAGTCTTGGGGTTGTGGTGGGTATGAATGGGATTATAAACCCCAAAAGAACTTATGCTGAAATTTTGGGGCAAGTAGGGTATCCATAACTGCAAAATTAGGGGTTGTAACTTGTATCAAAAGCCAAAAGGAGGGCTGCCTTCTTTTATGGGGTTATGTAGCTGCAGGGATTGAGGGGTGGGTGGAGTGACTGTTCTGTATCCCCAGGAAATGCTGGTGAACAGCAGGACCAGGTGTATGGCAGTGCAAGAGACAGCCCTGGCCACTAATTCCTCCTCCTGCTCTTTGTGCCTTATTGCTATCCTTGCAGTACTGAATTTAGCCTGCACTGGTGAAAAACCTTGAGTCTGTTTGCATATCGAATATTACCAGGCAAAAGTCAATGCATGAATTTGTTAGATACCATGTAGAAATTGTCAGACAAACTAGACATCCACCAAATAAAATGAGGACAGAAGAATCTAAAACATGCTGCGTATTTTTCAGCATATAATTTCACTTCAAATAAACATACACATTAATACACATCAGCTTGCTTTAAAATGCACGAAATGAGTATAAAAACAAGCCAGTCTGCTGAGTTGCAGGAAATACGAGGAATAGCATACATATGAATACAAACGTGCTGAAAAATTAAGTAAAAATTCAAAATCTGCAGAGCTACTGGTGTTGCATGCTAAAAACAGTAAGCAAACCATTTATGATATGCTTACATCCCAGAAATTAGCTTTAGATTACACTAAGTTATTATCTATAGATGTTCATTGTAGCAAGAAGGACCTGCATTTTAAAGAGATTTAAATATATTGCCAGACTGTTACAGTGTCTCTTCTTTTCCTGAAAATACTTTTAAATGTTTTAAATGTTTGTCTAGTTTATTAGTAGACTCTAAATTCTGTGCAGAACCTTCAGGTTTTATTTCAATGCTAAAACATAAATCTTGATAGTCTTTTAAATATTGAATTTTTAAAAACTCAATGCTTTTAATGAGAAGGAGTGATGTTATATACAGATCAGATACTACATTAAGTGTGTTGTAGGAAACTGGCTTGGTAAATATCACAGCTACATTGCAAAACTGCATGAATATAATAGAATCTAAATTTCTTCTCCTTCAACATAAATCCAAACCTTAAATTTAACTAATCTTTTATATATGTAATACAAACCTCAGCTAGCGTCAACTTAATAATGAGTTTCATGGAACTTAAAGTAGCTCATTAGCTGATTCTTTGTCTTCATTTCATGTTGTTAGTCTGAATGCTGGAAAAATGTCAGAAGTCTTATGGTTGTTTCTGGCATCTGAAGACTCCAGTGGCTTGGCGTCTTTGGGGGTGTGGGGGGGGTGGGAGTAAGATTTGTTTTAGAATATTTTCTTCTTTTTCTTTTTTCTGCTTACAACAAAGAAAGAAGCATACGATCTGTGATGGTATTTAGAACTTAGGTAGGAAAGTTGGATTTCATATTAAAGTAAGTGTAATTGTGTACCCATTTTGCATATATTATACAGACTCCTCTTCACTAAACTAATAGCCCTCCTTTTTGTTTTTAGTTTAGTGAGAAGGTGAAGGCTATAGAGATTATGATGGTATTTACTTTTTTCCCGAATGTCATATTTTCTTTTAAATACTGTGCAATAACCTTTCTTTCGCTGTAGTTTGCTTTGTATGTTAAGGCAAAATTGATCCCTGAGTAGGAAGTTGACACAAGAGTTACATGCCTCTTAAATTCTATGTAAACTCCACCTGCTACGTGGGATTTATACTGATATTTTGTAGAGTTGAACTTTCCCTTTAAGACCTGGTTAAGGCATTCTTAAGTTGATGTAAGTAGGCCACTTGAGGAGAGATACTGCTTAATAAGAGTTGAATCAAGCTTCAATTTTTTTCATGCTGAATTTCTTGGAATTTTGAATAGTGGTTGTAAACAGTAATCCCTATTTTCTCATTGTTGCAAGACTTTGTTCTCAACATCTGTTACCTCATACCTAACTACTGAAAGGGAAAAAGAAGGTATCATCTTTATGCCCAAAGCTATTAGTGTAGTAGATCAGACTGCTGTTTTGTTGGTCCCTATGTCCTGTTTGATGTGATGCCTATAAATGAAGAAACTCCTGAAAAATGTATATCCTTAAAGGCTGAGTTCAAATATATAAAATTTGGGGATTTAATTAAAATTTGAAATTGAAGCTTTTATATACTTTGCAATCCATTTATGTCGATGAGTATTTTAACTTTGACTCTTATCTGTGCTGTCACTCAGACATATTTCATGTGCTTAAGTGTTGGTTTTAATAAGTTTGTTCCACAGCTGAACTGTCATATGTTCTTGTGAATATAGACCACTTCTTAAACTGTTTAAGGAGCTTCTCAGTTTCCATGTGTGCTTCTACAGTGATGAAACAGGACAAGTTTTTCTGCTGTTGCATTTGCTTTTATTTATTGGGGTGGGGATCTTTGGTTTCATTTTTGTGTTAGTTCTTGCACCCAAGGCCAGAATTTAGTCCGAAGCTGTATTAGTATTAATTCCAGATAAAAATAGTCTGGAACAAAGTTGTGTTTTAGTTCACTTCAAGACTCCAAGTTGCATAATAATATCTATTATTTTATTCTACTTTTGTTATTCAGTTCAGGAAATAAATTTTGTGTTATCCTTTAAAAAGTCAGCACAATAAATCATTACAGTGAAGGAATTGTAGCTGACATGGTCCATCTCAGATTCTCCAAAAATGTACAAGAATTTCTTAACAATTTCTTTCTTCTGCAATCATGACCCAGTATAAACATGGGAAGAAAGGGACATGTTTCTTTCATCCTCCCTGTAAGCCCCAGGAAACACCAAAGAAAGTAAACGGTAGCTAAAATGGAATGCAGAGCACTGAGAATAGAGGAAGAATACAGAGGTAGAGTACACATGGTAGTTTTTCAGGCAAGAAATTTAATTAAGACTGGGTTTCAGAAGTTTAGACCTGTACCTCTACATAGGTACATGTCTTGTGTGTCATTATAAACAAAATTGCCTTTAATAGATTTCTTAAGCTAAAACAGCAGTGATTATTACCGCTTTGGTAAATTTGGACAAACGCATGATTATGAGTATTTGCAAAAATAATTATTTGAAAAAATAACCGAATTTGTGGCTCTGACAATGCTTTTAAAACAGCATTTATGTAGGGCTGTACTATCTGATCTAACATTGTGTAAATTACAAACAGTCTTGCAGCCTTCCTTGCTCAACACTGTTTCAGGGCAACCTCGTTACTACTTTTCTGACCTTTGTCTATAGCTTGGTTCTGAGATAATGTCCTGGAAGGCTTGGTGGATAATACATCTTTCTGATTTAATAGGATTCCTTGTTTTCCAAGCCTTTTTGTTTTTCCTCTGAGCTATCTCAGTGGTATATGGATACCAACACAGTGCACTTTTGGTTGTTTACCAAGATATCCTAAACATGCTTCTTACTTCTGCCGATTTACTGTGCAGAAAAAACATTTGTGCGATTCGCATTGCTTCGTTATTAGTCTGTTTGTGACATCAGCCTTGGTCTCTTAGACTTCCAGTTCAAGAATAAAATAGATAATGCAGATCAGAACTGAAGTGTGTGGACAGAATTTGAAGACAAAACTTGTATAGTACCTGTCAGTGATTTGCCTGCTTTGAAATTGTCATTACATTCATTAGTGCGGAAAGGATCCTGCTGATCTGATGGTTGAATAAGTGAAGTAAAAATTATGATAAAGAAACAATCATTTTCTCTAACTTTCTACAAAAAAACTAGCACAGAAAGTGTGTTGGTGGTTTGCATCAGTGTCCTTTTAAGACTATGTGACAGCATAGAATAAGAGTTGTTTTTCTAAGAAAATCAGTGTTGGGTGATTATAGGAATAGCCTCAGACTATAAATCAAATATATTCAGAAATTGTTAAATGCTTTATAAACCTCTGTTGTCTTGGCAACTTTGTATGCTAAAAGACAATTTTTCTTTGTATAAGTATTAGTGGTTTAGAATTCAAACTTCTTGAAGTGACTGCTCCAGGGGAACAGCAAGATCCAATTGTGTAGTAAAGGCCTTTAATTTTAGCAGAGGTTAAAAAAAAATACTGTACTGAAAAGTATTCATAGGATTGCATCATCCAAGTCTGAGATATCTATAGATAAATGTTGCAATTACCTTCTAGTATATTTATTTTCTCTTTGTTCCAAATCTGAATACATATCCTATAGGATCAAAATGGCCTGACCCAAAAAACTGTGGTGCATTATTTCCTATGGTGTTCTCAGTTGCTGCGCTGGGCTGCTAGGTCATCTGGGAAAGGTGGTGTCGTGGTTTAGCCCCAGCTGGCAACTAAGCACCACACAGCCGCTCACTCACTCCCCCACGGTGGGATGGGGGAGAGAATCAGAAGAGTAAAAGTGAGGAAATTCATGGTTTGAGATAAAGACAGTTTAATAAAGCAAAAGCTGCGCATGCAAGCAAAGCAAAACAAGGAATTCATTCACCTCTCCCCATGGGCAGGCAGGTCTTCAGCCATCTCCAAGGGAAGCAGGGCTCCGTCATGCGTAATGGTTTCTTGGGAAGACAGACGCCATCACTCTGAATGTCCCTCCACCCTTTCCTTCTTCTTTGTCCCAGCTTTATATACGGACGGAGCATGACGTCATATGGTATGGAATATCTCTTTGGCCAGCCTGGATCAGCTGTTCTGGCTGTGCCCCCTCCCAGCTTCCTGTGCACCCCCAGCCTTCTTGCTAGCAGGCCAGCACGAGAAGCTGGACTGCCCTTGACTACTTAGCAACAACTCAAAACATCAGCACCTTATCAACATTTTCTCATCCCAAATCCAAAACACAGCCTGAGACTAGCTTCTATGAAGAAAATTAACTCTACCCTGGCTGAAACCAGGACAGGTGGGCCAGAAAGATCTGTTTTGAGTTTACTTTGCAGTCCTGTCTCTTCTCACTGTGTACTTTTGAGTAGCTTTCTCCAGCTGAGCTGCACAGATAATGACTGTTCATATCTTTCTGCTCCTGTGTGGACTTCAGTAACTGCTGCATTCTTCCCATTGAAGCATTGAGTCTGCTTCAAATCTTTTAAAATATTTTTCTAGCATCCCATAAATTCTAGATCTTCTTTCACTTGAATGAGGCAGGGAGGGAGAGGGCACAACTATTGCTGATAAGCTGTTTACTGTCTCAAGCTTTGTTCGTTCAGCTTCCTTTTTCTTGTCTGAATCAAGAAAAAGAAAACAGACAAATAGCAATAGGACTGGTTTTATCCTCTTTTGCTTTAAAATGTCATATATATTTTGGGGCTGCTAGTGCTTAGGATACACTGTTGTACAGTGCCCAACTTGGACAGATGTGATATATGGTGCTTTGCCAAAACCAAGACTCTAATATTTAACTATCATCTCTAAAGCCTATGTTTGAAGGTTGGATAAAGCAGCACTGAGACAGTTGTGTGTTGTTGGGGTTGTCTGGAAGTAAAATTTTCAAAGTAATATGGATGGGGACTGTTATATTCTAACTATACTAGAGCAGCATTGGTAAAATTTGCTAGAAATGGCTTATAGTAGTCCGTATTTTGTTTTAATTTCATACAGTATAATTTAGAGTTATTCTTTTTAGAGGGAAAAAAGCAGAATCACATCTAGTACCTATCTTTGAGAAGAAAGAATTCAGGGAGGTGAAGGAGAGGCAGGTGGTGCCTGTTTTTAACTTCATTGTGCTATTTATGTAGTTTTAGTAAGTCGTATGGAGTGAAAAGAGCAGGAGACCCCACAATGTTTACAAATGGATTTTTTTACTTTTTGTCCAATTTGTTACATTGATCAGGCATGGGATTTTATAACAGAACTGTAAACCCCAAACTCCTATGACAGAAACAGTCATGTGAGCAAAGCATCACCGGATACTACTCAAAGCTGGTAGTCATGTGACCTCTTGCTTGGAGGTGTGGACAAGGTCCCTTCCAACCTGAGGTTTCTATGATAAGAGTAGACTGGGGTAATGTGGGCCCAAAAGACCTACTGACATGAAAAGAAAGCCTTGTCCCGTGCCATTCTTCCTTCTGTTCTCTGTAGTAGACACCTCCTGCTAGGTTTTCCAGAAGCTGACAGATATGAGTGAAAATTTTGTTTTGTTTTTGTAATATGCCTTTGCTTAAAGGAGCCACCTCTTCCCATGATCCTGTGGAAAGAAAGCAAGCACGTTCTTACAGGGGGCATACTTACCTTACGGAGGTGGAGGTATTTTATAGAATTAGTGTGTAGAATCTCTCACTTCTAAAGATCAGGCATTGGGAGAACCTCTAAGCTATAAAAAGCCCCACAAAGTTGCCTGTTAGGATCTCTGAAGAGTTTACCAGTTGTAGATATAGCAGATGTATACAGGCTCTGTTAGGCAGCCACCTGTTTCACCGATACTTAGAGCTATCTCTGCTTTTTGGTTAGAAAATGGAGTTATTTTATGAGCACCTGAAAATAAGGGTTTCGTTTATAACAAAAACTATACTTGTTTTTACACAGTTGTTACTTATGTGACTAGATTCATCAAAGATAGTAGGTTGCTTACACAAGTAACTGCTCAGCTAAGTGAGTCATAATATATCCCTTATCTCTTGTCAAGCAGTTGGGATCTTCAATTGAAAACTACAGAAAATTAATTACCATAATTAATCGAGACATGAGTCTTGTATTTGAACGTTCTGTCACTAGCAATAAATGTAGAAGGCCTTGAAAATTATTAAAGGATTAGTTATACTAGATTTGATATGCTGCTTAGATTGCTCTTAAAAAAAAAATCCTGAAATGTTTCTGATACTAAAACATTTAAAATATTATATATTCAGTTAGTTCACCTATCCTTGATATTTGCTTTAAAAAAAAAATTGTTCTTGAGCCATGTTTTGAAAGGATAGGAATCATCTATGGAGTTTAGCATTTCTGTTCTAGTCCTCTCTTTCCCTGTGAGAGCAAAAATGCATGTGTAGCCTTTTAAGCCTATGGTGGCTCAGGATAAGCAACAATAGAACTTGCAGCCTTTCATCTTCCTTTTTTAATCTACTTTCATAGCCACAGGTAAATGAAATCTTTGTTTCCATTTTCTCTAATTTTCTGCTTAGTTTCCATCAAAGCAGGCTTTTCTTGGAGGCTTTAAATAATCCATTACTGTGATGCTTTTTTCTTGAAGTGTTATGGGCTTTGTTTCATCAGGGAATGGACTGTATGTTTTGTTCAGTATTGTAACCTATAAATTACCTTCTTGCTGGAACTGCTTCTTTTACTCTCTATCTAGATGATGACTGGTCACTAGATATAGGCAATCATTTCCTGCCTCCTACTGTACCAGTTCCAAACCAGTGGTACCCAAAAGCAGCATTGCGTTTCAGGCTTTTTCTAGTCAGCCTGCCACATGCCTGCCGAGCATAGCGCGTCCCAACCTAAGGGCTGCCTTAGAGGGACTCTCCTGTGTGGAAGCATTGACACGTGGCTGTCCTGTGATAGTTTGTATGAAGTAGATATAATGAAATACTTCACTCCAAAATAAATGTTTTTGTAGACATTCTCCTCATCATCCTTTAGTAAAGACCCAAATTTGCCCAATGTTCCTATGCATTAGTTACTTTGACCAGAGACAAGCTGAATCCCAGCATAGGGTTTAAAAAAAAAAATAATCAAGCTGAATAGAACTAAGCCAGCAAAGTGAGATACTTCAATTTAATATCAAATACAGTATCTAACCTTTGCTGCCATTCTCTGTGACCATTCCAACCTTTATGGAATTGTGTTGATTTAAATTGAATCAAAATTCAAAGTTACTACAAAGCCTGGATTTTTGATGGTGCTACAGAGAAGATGAATTTCTTCTTTTTCTCACCCTTCTCTGTTTTTTGGTTTTGTTTTTTTTGCTTTTGAAAGATAAAGGAAACATAATTCACCTAGCTTTATTAGCAGACTCTGCTCCAAACAGATTTTTATCATTACTGTTATCCTCCTTTCTGTGTCAGAACAGTTTAATCTATCTTGTGACTACTTTTTTCTTTGGTATTTCTAGTATCCTCCCCATTAGAAGTAGGAGGAACTGTGCCCAAATCCAGATAACACGAGTGTACTCTTGGCCAGAAAATTGCCGTTTAAACAGTAATTTGTTTACAAATGTTTGTTCTAGAAGAACATGACCTGAATAATGAACATCACCTGTTCACATGCTGCCAAAAAGCTACTGTCGGCATAATGCCTATAGCAATAACAGTGCCAGTATTCTGGTTGCAGATAACTTGAAAAGATCCATCACTAATGTACTAGGTGTATTTGCAATTTTGTGTGGATAGTTACTGTTAACTTTTTTTAATCTAAATATAATTTTCTTAATAAATACACCCCAATTTCTCATTTTTCAGGACCTGGGTAAAAGAAAAAGTAGAGAGAACTTAGAAAATATATGATACCGATGTAGTCAGGATCCTGGTAATGTCTTCAGGTACCTTAATGTTTTTGCAAAACATTGTATTTCACTCCTTGCTGTTTTGGTCGATCACTTTGGACAGTTTTAAATCTAATTTTAAAGATATCTTTTAACTACTTTCCCTACTGACAGTCTTCTGTTTCTTTTAAATTGTAAATTTCCTACCTGTGATGGAGACTTATTAAAAGCATCATGCCTTGTATCACGAAAGAGACACTGTGGTCAAATATTTTTCTGTTGTCACTTACATGCCACAAAACAGTTATACTTATTTTGCGGCACAAATGAGAGTAGTGGTTGCACTTTGCTCAGAGACAGCAGGAAGTAGTCACATGTATCAAGTGGAAGACGGTTGCTATTTGGTGACTGGGTAACTTTTTGTGTGTTGATGGTTTTCTTTTTTCCCTTCCCTCTAGTCTAGATAAAGCAGTTATTTGTAAGTGTTTTTTTAATACTCCTTTCTTTGTTGTGTGTTTTCCACCCCACCTCCCACCCCCCCACCCCCCCGGGAAAACTAGCTCTAGCAAATTACCACAATCTTGTTCGGGAGGAAAATATAATGAGGACAAATGCAGTTTCTTTTCAGTGATGTGCATGCTGTCTTGTTTCAGGAGCGCAATAGTCTAAAGTTGAAAAGTCTCAGGAGAGTCTCTCATGTCTGCTGTAACATTTTGAAGTAAAACTGAATTTTATGGGAAACTAGTATTGTCACACCATTGGAAATGTTTAGGGCAGACAGTTAACGTTTTATTGCTGCATCCGTGAAATTAACAGATAAATTTGATCACTTGATCCTCAAATGACTAAACCGAGAAAAGACGTGAACAATGGGAGAATTGGGAAGACAATCCATGACTCCTGACAGAAAAGTTAATACTCTATCTTTTGAATCTTGACTACATCAGTATCCCTTTCCAATCAGTATTATTTTGTAATTTGATTGTAGTGCAGTTGTGTGCTTAGAATTATGGTTGATAACTGCAGACAAAAATCACCTGGAAATTGTTGAAATAGTTGATGTAGAAAGGCACATACATAAATGAACCTTTACTCATGACCTTTACTAATTAATTTCCAAGTCTGCTACTGTAATGGGTACATGAATTATGTACGTGACTGAGACTCTTCTTCCATGTTAGTGCTATGACTTAGTACCAGTTATTACTAGAACATCATATCACTGCAAGCAAGTTTTTCCAGCCTGTTCTTTGCATATTTATTTGGCCTTCAGTGTGCTTTAGCTGGCATTAATGGAGGAACATAAGCCTTTCATTTGTATGCTTATCAGGATGTAAAAAGAGACCACTGTAAGTTGCGACCAATCTAATGCAGTGTGAGCTATTCAACTTCTGTAAATGAAGTAGGAAGTATTTATCTTATCTCTCAACTCAGTCTTGTTAGTAGGCAGAAATTTAGATACAGTAAATAACTTTTCCACAGTCAGAGATAGGAGAAATCATTAATGTAATTGTAAATGGGGCACGATGTGCCCTTTTTCTTGATTCATTTCTGCCTTGGCCCACTGACTTAAAAGCCTGAAATGTACATTGATGTGGTAATTCAGTAAACTACTATCCAGTGGAAGAATTTTCTAAAAGCCTCTGTTTTGGTAAGGGTGTAATTGAGGCATTATTCCTTATCCCAGAGTAAGTCAGAATTTAGAGGAATTCTTTAAAGTGTTCTCTTTCCCTCTGTATGAGCTGTGTACCCAGCTTAAAGGATTTATTAAGAAGCCTTTTCACTTGTTTGTGTTCGGGAG
The DNA here is from genome assembly GCF_964289735.1 of Phaethon aethereus. Classification (NCBI taxonomy): domain Eukaryota; kingdom Metazoa; phylum Chordata; class Aves; order Phaethontiformes; family Phaethontidae; genus Phaethon; species Phaethon aethereus. Next base: position 8,719,185 of record NC_138589.1, on the reverse strand, counting down.
AGGGGGAAAAATTATTTCTTTGATGTTTACAAGTCTTTCCACATAACTGGATTAAACTCTGAAACCATGTTAAGCAAACGCACCCTAATTTGTTTCCCTAAAGATTGATGTGATGGGTTATTCAAGCTGACCTCTCTTCAGTTTTTTGAACACCTTTGTTTTCTAGATATCCGTATTATTAATCATCTTTAATGCTGATAGTAAGCTGCTAATAAAACAGGAAATACTTAACTCCTTTGTTAGATTTTCCATGGCATCCTCCTTTCTCTCCTGTAGACATACTTTTTAAAGTTTAGGTTGTCAAAGATGAAAATATCCATATTTTAAATTGTATGTGTATGTTCTTACAGGGATGCTGGGTAACTGTTTAGCAGATTGTCTTCCCTGTTTGCTATAGGTATTAATGGGTTAGCATTTTAAATAATTGCTACAGGAAAATACTATTGTACTTTCTGATGTTTATTTGAGTTTGAAAATGAATTGTTATCTGCATGAAGATAGAGAGCAGTAGTCTCTGAGCTTTTGGTCAGATGGAGTGAAGGACAAGGATAGAAACTAGTTTCACAATCAACAGCTTTAATGGATGTTAATACTGCAGGAAGAAGCAGAGCTGGCAGGCTTTGGCAGCATATTCAATCTGAGGTTTATGTTTTGTTATTTGAGTTAACACTGACATGGAACACTAATGAAGATTAACATTTGTTTAGACATGCTGTGTATAGACATCACTGGACACAGGGCCCATTTGATAAGGAAATAGGTTTAGCTATTTTTTTATGTTTGTTGTAGCAGGCTAAAGACAGTATTTCTGAATAATCCGATTTGTCTGTGCTTAAGAGGTTTTTTGCAGTAGAAACAAAACTTGGGTCTTTGATCTATTTTATGCACCATCAGGATGATGAGTGATGTGACCTACTGTTACATTGTAAAACCTTCAGTGGTGTCAGTACAGGAAAATTAGATCATTAGATGGGTGATAAACTTACACTAGTAATAAATGAGGCACCTTGCAGTGGAAGAGTGCAGTGTTTCAATAATTTTTTTGAGCTCTAGAAAAGTAAACCTATTTCCATTTTTCATCTTTATATTGGTGTTAAAGACACATGAGTTATGCCTTGGGTTATATATACAATTGAATTTTTCATCCCTTTGTAGGCTGTTTTTGTGGAGTTATCTGTTCTGATACTTTTGTAATTTAACCTTCCTTTTTTTATACTTTCCTATCTAGCTTTTCCTTTTCTGAAAGGGTTTATGACAAAGATTTTCTTTCAAAATCCTTTTAAAAAAATAAACATTAGATCAGATGTGGCATTTTGCTTATATAGCTTGTTTGCTGGGAACAGAGAGAACCTGGTTTAATTTAATTTGCTAAATCATCTTTCAATTCTTTGATTCTAGGCATTATCCATTAATATTCATACAAAGTCTTCCTTAAAAAGGAAAAAAATCAATAAGCACATCTGACCTTAATAACAGGGTTTTGCTGTTAATCAATAGGATCACTTACATTATGTATTAGCCTTCAAAATAGTACTCTAGATGTTTGGATGTGTCTTGATCTTTCAACTTGAGTGGGGTTTAGTGTTGAAAAGTATTTCATCATGTTCAATAAAGCTAATGTCTATTGTTCATGGGGGATACAGATCTAGTTCCTTAGGAGATTGTGATTTTATTTTTTTTTTTCTTGGTTGCTTATCCACTGCATCTCGTAGGCTTTATATTAGACTCTAAAACTTGGCTCCTGTCTGAGAAGGAATTCAAGCTGTATATTTTTATTTTCCCCTGGATATGTCATATTGGATATTTCTGTTAAGGTTGGCCTGGGGCTGACAGCCAAGATTGCCATTCATTTCAGATATTCTCCTATCGTTACGTAAAGTGTTTCCATGATGAAAGAAAAGAAGGTAGCCTCATGATTAGGCGAGCAGAAGACTAGTTAGTACACTTTCAAATATAAGGCAGACAAGTTCTGCTTTGAGATAGGCTTGGCTTTCTTCCAGTTCCTTCAGTCATTGTAAACTGTTCTTTGTAACTCAACAAGGCAACCAAACAATCTGCACTTTCCTGCAAATTTACATAAACAATTTTTTATTTTACTGTAAATCTGAAGTGACTGTTCCATATCTTTTTTCAATATTAATTTCCGTGTAATCCTACAGTAAGGATAAGCCATAACCTCCAGTTCTAATTCAAATAAAACTGAATTCAGTTATGTATCTTCCCTTTAGTAGTGCTTGTTTGATCACATTTGTGGGTATTTTTCTTTGCTGTTAAATGATGCACAATCTTTTTAGGAATAGGGTAATTAATGTAGAAATATCTACTACACTCTTTCTTCTAGTTAATGCTCCCCTAAGCCTTGAGGGCTGCTTTTTAGATTGAGCTCCCTCTTTGCACTGTTGCTAAAGAACAGTTAGTAGCCTTTATTCGTGTTCCTGAGGAGAGACTACTGAAAGTGATTTTTTTCACTTTTTATTTCTCTTGTTGAGCATTAGTATTTGCTAGCTGCACTGCAGTAATGTTATAGGTGGTACTGAAATGTTGTCGTTAAATCCTGGTGTTACATGTCTGGCAACTTGTTGTAATGTAAACTATTCTGTGAGTGTATGTAATGCAGCTTATGATACTTTAAAAATTGACATTAAACTTATGAAATACCTGGTTTTAAACACAGTAATGTAATATTTAAATCTACTTATTATAGCTCTTTTTGGGCAAGAAATCCACATGCTTGCTTTAGAGAACATTTTATCTTATGACACTAATAATTAAAGGGAAGTTTTAACTACAATTAAAAAAACACAAGCAAACTTTTTGTGTGTGTTCTAACAATTACTAAGAAATAATTAATGTTTGCATTCTGCTAGTTAAAGTAAAGGATGAGTTTCCGTTATGCTAATGTTTGTCCTTGCTCCTACTCCAATGTGGAAAGTGCAGTACAGTAAAGCTTTCCAAGGTTGCAGCTTTATTAGTTCTGGATCTTAAAGTTATTAGTTTTCTGTTATTACTATGTCTTGCACAGATTTGAGTGCTTGTATTCAAACTTGTCAAAACAGATATATATGCAGAAATATCTAGGAGAATATGATAACCTTAGGAGTCATACACAGCTCTAAAAATTACCTAAATTTGGGATTATTTTAAATATCCATTACTTTGATTTGTTTATTATACACCTGCATTTTACATAAATATTTTGTGCTGTTCTTGCATATTCCAGAATTCCCTTCACTGTTAAGGATAAAACTTAAGGATGACAGAAGATAAAATGGCCTGTGCAGAATCTTTTGCCTCTGGTAAGTGCAAAGCAAACATCTTCATTCTACTAGATATCTTTGGGTTTTATTACTACAGAAAAATTAAAATTATTTGGCTTCACCTCAGGCCTTCAGCTGCTCTGTTGGGTTATCAAACATACAGTTGGAGAGCCAGTAATGAGTGGTATTGCTTATGTACTTTGTCTGTTCTTTATGAATAGAAGATTCATTACAATGTTTAAGAGACTCGGGATTTATTGACTTGTCTTTCTAAGAATCTGTTACTCTCGCAATTGCTTTCAAGAGTATTTTACTGCTTTTTTCACCCCATTAATCACTAAATAATCTTATTATATAATAATAAGTAGTAATTGAGATGCTATCCAGTAAACTCAGTACTAAAGCTGGCTTCTTCAAATTATTTGGAGTATTGAGGATGCTTACTGAAGTGAGGGAACTTAGCGTATTGGTTAAGCAGAACTGTGTGCTTTATTACCTTGAGAGTAATTTGATTGTGTTGAAGGGTGATTTAAACATTGTCTCAGAAATGTCCAATGGTTACTATTTTATTGTCTCCCATTTTGTATTTAAAACAAAGAATTCTTTAATTGTCAACTCCTGTCTCTGCAAATAGCTTTTTTAATTTTTGTACAATTTGATGTGCTTTGCCAGTGGAACTGAAAGGAAGCTTAAGCTCTGGATTCCTGTGTTATTCACAGGTGAATGTAGTAGTCAAAGACAAGTGTTATGAGCAAACTGAGTGTGATAATGAGGTGCAAACTAAACACTCTCGCATAAAAAACACTTGCCCTTTTAATTCTGATATTACTTCCCCATAAAATACTAAACCTTGAGTATTAGAACACTGCTGTAATCTGTTCCAGTTTAGGCGTGTTCATTTGAGGTTAAGGCGATAATCCTGTGAGCTTTGAGTTTTCCTTTTAGTCTCTTACTTTTCAGGTGAAAAATAAGCTGCAGTATAAACTCAGAAATTAACATAATGCTTAAACTCTGAAATGCTGTGGTTTAATGATAAATGCTTCTATGATATACTTCTTGCTCCTAAATACATGTGGAAAGAAGACAGAAGCAACTTTTATGGAGGAGATAATGTACTTTGAGGCTAATTATAAGATGTAATCTATATGCTTTTTTATATAAATTAATAAAATAATGAAATAAGATTTAACACTCTAAAGATGTCTAGGAAATCTGTGTCTGGGAGGAGAAGTAGTTCTTCAGAGAAGATGGTATAATACGTATCCTTTAAGTACTCTGGCAGCATTGACAGCTCTTTCCCTTCAGAAGGCATGATTCAGGTTCCAAAACAGCAAATTATTTTGAATTTTGAGGTGTGTAAGTGTTATTGGTTGATTATAATAACTATTACTTGGTTTATTACAATACCTTATTTTTTCTTGAACAGAATTGACATAAATTTGTTTTTTAATGGGTTTCTCCAATATAAAAGCTATTACCATTAATTAAGTGATGGCAATGGAAAGACATACAAAGGCATCAAGTTCTTACTTTGTTTCTTCCTGAGTCTGGCTCTGTAAGAACAGACTTATAAAAACTAAGCTGTTTTATCTGGTAGATTATCTTTAATAGCTAGATAAGAGGGAACAAGTTGACAATTCACAAATGACTGTTGTTGGTGTTGATCTATCAAACAGATGGAAAACAGATTTTTGTTGAGCTGATACTGTAAAATGGACTGTAGCAAAGGAAGCTGAATGTGAAAATAAACTTGCAGTTCCATGGTGACACAGAACGATATATTAGAGCGTATTGACATGTGATTTATTTGTGTATTTATAGGGGGTATTTACCCTATACAGAGATAGTTATTGGAAACCACAGGAACAGGAGTCTTAAAGATAGTAGCTTTCATATTGTTACATTGAGATAGGTACTATAAATACTCATTTTCAAAGCATGAGTCAACTCAAAGGTTTTTGATTTTAAAATCCGTTCTCCCATTATAATTAATCTTCAGTTGTTACAGTGGGATCTCAAATAAGGTAAAACCAGCTTATCTTTCACGCTGAGATACATTAGAAATCTTGCTTTGGTAAACAGTCTACGGACCTTCTGAGCAGTCACAGGGCGCATACGTAAACTTTGCAATAAGGACGTGTAAAAGTAAATGGATTTGACTGAGTTTTACTGTGAACAGATATATGGAGACAGGAAGAGGAAACTGTAGATAAGTCTCAGTAAATCCATATGAATTAAGTTGTTTCATTTCAAGCAGTAATTTACTCTTGGCTTCTCAGGTATAGGTGCCAAGATCTTTTTTATTACTTTTGCTGTTGGTAGCCTTTTAGATAAAGGATTATAATTAACAACACTTAAGTTTTCAAACTATGATCATTGATACAAGAATCTTCTTATTTAAGGATTAAACTCATTTGAAGATAAGGCAAGCCTTTTTTCCTCATTTAGCAGCAGGTTTGCTGCTAATGCACTCATCTCTCTGTACCAAGAAAAAAAAAGGTGTATTTTAATGACTTAAAAATTCTGTGAAGTGTTCACATGACAAGCACCTTTTCTTGTAAGTCAATGACAACTCTTTTTGTAACCTTTCTTTGAATTAGTTTAGTAAAAATAGACAGTAATTCTTATAATATGCCTATAGCAGACAAGAGAATCTCATGCCTTTTAAGTACAAATTAGTATTTTTGTGATCACTGAAACATTTCAGAGTCAGTAACAGTGTTAAGTCTGAGTTTCCTATATAATGACAGTGGTATCTCTGAAGAGAATATTTCAGTTGGAAGGGACCTCCAATGATCATCTAGTCCAACTGCCTGACCAAGTCAGTGCTGATGAGAAGTTAAAGCATGTTATTAAGGGCATTGTCCAAATGCCTCTTTAAACACCGAGAGGCATGTGGCATCGACCACTTCTCTGGGAAGCCAGTTCCAGTGTTTGACCACCCTCTCGGTAAAGAAAGGCTTCCTAATGTCCAGGCTAACCCTCGCCTGGCACAGCTTTGAACCATTCCCATGTGTCCTGTCACTGGATACCAAGGAGAAGAGCACTTCCCTCTCCACTTCCACTCCTCAGGAAGCTGAGAAGATGTCTCCTTACAGAAGTCTCAAGAATCAGGGTTCTTGGTCACTTTTATTTTTGTGTTGGCTGTAGGTTTACTTCTACACCTTTTATTCACAACAAATCCTTCTTCATGTTAGACAGTTTGTCTAAGCTACTATGATATAAGGTAAAAATTAATTATAAATATCAAAAAGTAGTTAATGCTGTTGGCCTCTTCCTGGTCAATGTGTGTCCAGGGAATGTGTCTTTGCTTATGTGCATTCAGTGTTAATGGAGGCTGTTGGAGATATGGGTACAACTGAGTGCAAAATTGGGATGCTCCTAGAAATGTATGGATTTAAGATGGAGACAATTGAAATATGCTAAAAGTACTTAGATACTGCAAGAATATTAAAGGTGGTGTTTTTCGTGAATAACAAAGGTTAAAGACCACAATATCAGCTCCAACTGGACTGAGACTGCAAAACCAATGCTAGACTCTTTTGCTGAAAATGTCAGCTTTCTGCCCTCTGAGTGATACCAAGCAGTCCACACAGTTTTTTCTCTGTAGTGAAGGGAATTTGGTCATAATGGAAGTGGAATTATGGCTCTTAATAGTTACCACTCATTTCTTAAAGCACAGCTAAGTAACTGAACCCAACATTACAATGAGATGTATAGATACACTATTTCTTAAACACACCACACACAAGTTTTCCTTTCAGATTTTTAGGTTCAATGTGTTAACTTCACCTTGCTTCCAATAAGCACTGATAGTTCATTTTCCTGCCCTTACTATTTATAGAAGCGTATAGAAATCATTATTACTTTGGGTTTCTCTCTGTTTGAGCATACAGCTATTGCCACAGTAAAGGTTGGGTCTGCTATTGCAGAAATACTGAAATATTACAGAAACACTGAAAAGCTCCCTCCAGGAGAGTTTTTGCTCTGTATTGGGCATCAGGAGCAGGTGTTAACTAGGCAGGAGTATCTTATCTTTATGCTAAAGACAAAGAAAAGAATAGAAAGCAAGGAAGGGTGGGAAAGCAAAGCTTGTAGAGCTGGGCTTGGGGATACTGGAAAAAGTTACGCACAAAAGGCATGACTGGTTATGGGAGCTCACCTCTAAGCTGTGGGGAAGCCAAAAAGTAGTTGTGTTCTGACCATGTAGTCAAAAAGTTACAACTGAGACTGAAATATTATTCAGGCCATTTGGGAACTTCTTCAATAGAGCTTCCCCTTTTCGCCACAGACTTGGGCTTTACAGGCTTGCTATTTGTTTTATTATTACAGATTTACTGTTCAAAGACAACATTACTTAGGAAAGAACAGGGATCACATTATTTTTATCACATGGACAAATATACCTTAAAAAGAAAACTTAATCATGCAAATCTACCACTTACAAGAGTTATATGGACAAAAATGACCTACGTAAAACTACATATTACTTGTTGAAAGAATCTGGAACTAACAGACCATCACAAATAACATTCTGTATTATATAGGTCATGGTGAGATATTTATTACTGAAATCAATGAGAAGTAAATGAAATCTATCAAGAACTGTTTTAATTAAATATTTCACCTTTTGGTGAAAGGTTTCCTGTAAACAAAATACCAGAATAGCCCAAAGAAACCAGGGAATAAAATGTAGGCTAATGTGGAAGTCATATTAAGTATTTCTTGGCAAATTGCAATGTACGCAGCAGCCACCGCACATTATTCAGCGCTGCTATTATGGACACTGAAACAAGCCTGCTGTACAGGAACTAGATTTTGATTTAATAAATAGTCTGTACAGTATCAAACTATATAAAAAGTTTAAAAACCACAATGAGAATCATCATATTTTAAAAAATTTTCTATATTGTAAAAACTTTAAAATTAGGTCCAAACCACCATTAAAAAAGGTATGAAACGTGCAATTTTGCAAGTGGAAACAAGGGGCACAAGAAGGGTTCCGTAAGGTTTAATAAGAGTTGCTTTGGGATTTTTTTTCCTTTGTTTCCAGTATCTTCATATACCTGGTAGTCACATAGACCTCAGAGCTGTTCTCTTCAGGCAAGTAGGACATGAGCTAAAAGTATCATCACTGATTTCAGTAGGGAATATTGGCTGTGATAAGGAGTAAAAGGCTATTTTAAGATACAAATGTACAGTAAAGTCTATTTATGTAAATACTTGGAAAATGCAGGAACATTCTCTAACTACAGAGCTGTGAAATCAGTGAGCCATATGGATCTATAATATACGGCAGAATATTTTAAAATCCTAAACCTTCTTGAAAGAAAACTGTTGTAAAAGTCTACATCTAGAATAACATGAGTACTTGTGTGTTAATCAAAAGCTGCAAAGATTATATATTTCCAAATGTAGTAAAATGAATATAACTCAATATTTTTAAAAGGCAGCAATCTTTCATAGTTATTTCCCACAAAGCAGAGAGTGAGGGACTGATAATTAAAGGCAGTATAAATGGTAGGCAAGATGAAACAGATGGCTGTAACATAATTCTTGAGTCTTAACTGGCACTTAACACTAACTCTACTTTCAATTTGACAAATACAATAAGACACCTATGTTGACATACACGTGGTGCACTTTTATTTTCATAACTGAGGTATTAAAATTGTCTTGAAAAGCAGACATCTAAAGAAGAGGAAATGATACGAGGAAGAGAATAGTAGTCATTGTTTTCAGTGTTCAATGATTAGTAGTTGTTGGGCTTTTTTCTTCCAATAACCTTAACTTATTTCCATGCAAAGTCTCTGTCTTACTCCTCCACTAGATAGGTAGCTTGGGAAGATGGGAGGAAATCCACCATTTTTCAGCAATAATTGGTTACGAAGAATTTGTGGTTTTTTTCCTAAATGAAGTATGATAAGCTAAAAGTGTGTGCATCTCACACGCTGCATATAGTACATATGTAATACATATACCATCATTATACACCAGCTTCTTGTATATACACTGATACCACCTTCACTAGGAAATTAAAAGTCAATAGATAATGAACCTTGTGCCGTATCTTCTCTTCCTCTAACATAGATTTCACATGGAATCTCCTCCATCACCCTGTCTTCTATGACTTGCTCAGGGCAGTCATGCGCTTGTTTGAAAGTGTAACTACTCTTCTTGAATGTGCTATTAAATGTTTTCATTGGCTGAGGCTGCGCAAAATCATTGCGAAAGGGAAGTTCCATGGAGCTGAGGTTTGTCCTGCTTTGTTTCATATTAGAGGCCTGGGAGCCACAGTGGTGGTCATGAATGCATCTGGAAGCTGTTGAAGGACGTCTCATTTTCTGATAGCTTTCAAGTTCTTCTGATAAATCTGCCAAATCTGCAGAAATTTCTTTGTCCCTTAGTGAAAACAGTTCATAATGTGGAGGATCAAATACTTCCTGGAAACCAGTTTTATTGAAAGCAGTCTTGCAAGCCATAACCTTTTTGCGAGGTTGCTTTACTTGTACTAGAATTGAAATGATGAGAAGAACTAAAACTATCCCTGATGTGATGCCAATGATTGTTCCATGAGTTTTGGTGATTTGTTCAAACAATCCAGTGTTTTTCTTTTCTGCAAATAAAAAATGAGGATTATGATCAGGCTTTTATTATTTTCTCACACTTTTGATCATGTATTAAAAGCAAGCAAGCTGTATTGTGATTGCCATCTAAGTGCTCTACTAATGAAATTATTTAATGGCATTGCAGACTAGACCTGTATGTCAATGGGATTTATCATGCTGGATCTGTGCATTGTTCAGCAAATCTAATTCCCTGGCTGCATTAGTGGCTACCGTATGATAATTCAGTGGCAGGTGGAACTCTGTGGACAGTACAGGTTGACTGGGCTGGGATACGGCTTCAATCCTGAACCTATACTCATCAATTCATATTCCAAAATCTATGAGTTTAAATAGGATTTTATACAGCTACAGATGATGCTTCTCTTACCATGGTTTGCTCCTGCTGGTAGCCTTCCCATTGATGTCAGTAGAAGGAAACCTAGATTTAAAATTACCCACTTCTTAAAGTGAAATATTAGTGATGATGTAAGATTGACTGTACTATTTGTTTTCACATCTCTTGGAAATTTAATGACACTGCCTATTGTGTAAGTCTGTTATACCTGTTTCAACACAGGGAGCTTTAGCATAGATATAGTCCAGTAATCAAGTCAATTGGAAAAAAAAAAAGGGGAGGAGGGGAGCAGGGGGGACCCAACCAACCTGAATCATATGGCACTTTTGGCTAGTACTTCATATGAAAACACACAAGATGGCAGCATCAGAACATCATGTTTTTCCATACTTAAAATTTTTATTTGAAGATTAAAATTTTATAGTTGGACTTCTGTTCTGTAAACGTACTTGTACTAGGGGGCTAAAAGAATTCTACACTGAGACTCTGCAACATCTGCTGTTGGGGAGAAAAGCATTTAAGACTATGTAGAAGAAAATGTCGTAGCCTGAATGTTGCATATTATTTTCAGATATCTGGATATGTGTGTTATGCCCCTAAGTACTCCACACACAGTGTATGCAGAGAGAGTTATGTATCATCGTATGCGCTTTGAAACAATCCATCTACTAAGCAGACTCCCAACGAATTGACCAAGAAGAAGTTATGTCTGAAATACAGTTCTACTTCAGAGCTTATACTCTTTACTCTGAGTTACATTTAGATCTTCAATGTGAAGGAGGTTATCTCCCCTTGTCCTGCCTAGCTTAGATCTTAATGTTACCATGTTTTGTGGGAGGTATACATTTCAGTGCGATGGCAGTTCTCTCATCTGCATCTAGGTTTCTTAATTCTTGGAAGATGTTATACAAAAGGTGATTTCTTCTCCAGTCTCTAAAAAGAAATTGCACACCACTGACATTCCTATCAATTTTTGTGTCACTGGGCTTAGGCATAAAGTAGGTCACAACATGCTCAGATTTCAGTAGCTATTGATACGGACTAAATGAGAACTCTGGGTGCCTGCAGGAATTACGCACTATTGTGAAAAACTTTCTTTTTAAGGCTAGATATGCTCATTTGGTTGCATCAGTGTCCCTTCAGTCTATCTTAGCTGGCGATAAGGATCCAGTCTTCAGCTGTCTCTTAATTATGCAAGTATTAAAGCAGAATTTAGACTCTGTTCAACATAAAACACGGAAGGTTATTCGGCACCAGATACAGCAATTTACAAATATCGGGAAAGACGCTTTCTTTGCATTGCGATACAGTCTTTATGGAATTAATTTTTTTAAATACTGCAGTACGTGAGTGAAGTGTGGATTCTAGGCAAGATTCTAGAAAGAAGTTGGTAGAAATGGGAAAAAGATCTAGAAATGGCACTGAGGGAGGCACATGGAATATTATCGAAGCTAAGGATTGTTTAGAGGAAGCTTACTTTTACACTGAAAACTTGGGAGTTATGGATCAGTTTTGTTAACTGGAAAGCTTCCATAATATCCCTTGCAGTGGAGTATTGGTGGTGTGAATGTTCTTGTTTGCTCAAAATGCAGTTTCAAAGTAATATTTCTTTACTAAAAAAATTAAGCTGGATTTGTGTGTTGAAAAGCCATTTTATTTCAAATTTTCTATCAAGGAAGTTTTGACCCCTCCTGCAGGGTCCATTTATCTTTGCAGTGGAGTACGTATTTAAACCTTTCTGGAATTTTGTGTTAAGACCTATTTATACTATTCCATTTGTCAAAAAAGCCCAAGCTTAAGTTGTTGTTTCTTTTTTTTTTCTTTTACCAAGAAAAAACGTTGACCTTAAGCTGGTTTTGTTCCAACTCAAATTCAGTTATTGTTGAAGCACAGGTGAATATAGTTGTGCTTTAGCAGAATAACTATTTCCTCAAATCATGAGATTGTTTCTTTCAAAACCTGATATTGAAACAAGTCTTTACGGTAGTTTGATGGTTTAAACAATTCTCCCCTGCCCCATGTTATAGAAGCAGTGATTTTGATGACTTCTTGCCTCCTAACAATTCCTCCTTCCTCCCACCCTTTCTCACACCATATGCAGCAGTTGCATTTACTCTGAGACAGTGTCGTTAACAACTGAAAATAAATGTTTTAAAATAGTATTTGTCTTTGAAGATTGTTGCTTCTATTTCAGTCCTGAGAAAGGCTATTTGTGCTTGAAGGCTTGTCTGTCTTTTCCAACTCTGTATTTTTTTTCCTCTAATAAAAGGTATTACCTGTCCCTATGATCCTTGCTTCATTTAAAGTTTAGAAATGAATAGGATGCAACCTGGGAAATACTGCTTTATAATTAAATTTCCTCCTCTTCAGCATATACTCTATTTTAAAAGGATGTCAGCTTAACAGGAAATAGAATTCAGTAAGATCAATATTCAGGATGCTTACATGTCTCCTGAGTTTAAATAAAAAATTTGGAACACCTTCCTGAGATTAATAAAATAGCTGTCTTCGGCATATTTCCAGGAAAAAGACTTTTCATTACTTCCTTGAAAGGCAAACTGACCAGCCTAGCTCATAAAGGCTACACTTTGCACTGTATTCACCTCTGCAGTGATTTTCATCCCAAGGGTATGCACAGTTTTGAATGCCATTGCAGACTAAAGAATTATTGATGCACATGTTGCTATGGCAGAAGTAAGTGTTGCCTGAGCAGGGAGCTGCAGGAGAGAAAGAAAACATTAGGAATTTTCAGTAATTGATGCATTGCAATAAAACTAGTAAATTCCTGTTACTTTTTTAACATGCAAACTCATTCTTTACCTCTGTTTCAAACACAATCACTTTTCCTGCACATCACTAATTATCGTATGATTTATTCTCTCTTCATGAGGTTGCTTTCAGGTGTATTATCAATGATACAAAAAAACCTTCTTGCTTAAAATGGGTAGCAGCTAGAGACAGTCACACAACACAGATAATGGAAGAAGGCTTTAATACTTGTCTTTAAAAACTTAATACTTAAAAATCGCATGCTTGCTGTCAATTATATATTTATTCAATCTGCTGTGCATCTGCTATGTAGATGGTATAGCTGGTTGTGAAGCAGTTCCTGAACATCTGCATTTTAGAGCCCATTAGTATCTTAAGGCAAATCAGATTTCAGCTTGTGGAGGACTGTCAGTAATTGCAAGAGATTTCAGTAACTGGAGGCATCTAAGTCATTCCTGCTTGTGAATCAAAGCTCTTAGATCCTCCTATTAGAGCTAATGCAGGGATTAAGAGAGAGTACTGTTCAGCTTTTTATCTCTCTATCTGTCTATATATAGTTATAAATTTGAAATAAGAAATTAACGAGAAAGTTGCCCTGAAGATTTTATGTTTCCGTGAATGTTTGTTATAGCTCCTTGGCATTAGAAAAATATATTGGAAAAAATAGTAATAATTCTTTTCAGGATGTTGTATAATATACATAGGGAATTCTTTATGAATTCAGAACACTGGACAAGAAATTGATTTCCTCCCCCCCCCTTTCTCTGCCTCACTAATGTGGATTTTTTTTAATGATAGAAATGTATGTTATTATTGGAGTCATATATTAAACCACAAAGATGTGTGACAGACATTCTACTATTTGGTTTCATAGAAAGAATTTATTCTTGAGCAGTCTGGATTCTCTGAAACATGATGTGAAACCCAAAGAGTACAGCGGAGGAGGGTGACTAGCCCTGAATACAGCGTTTTTCTCGCTTAGTCCTTTTGTTAGGCTTCAGAGTCTCAGTGACAAAAAGAGGAGTTATGCCTAAAAGAAAAGAAAATTCAAACCTTTAATTCTGAATTTGCATTTCCTAAATTTAATACACCTTATCTTTCTGTTTCTTACTCCACTGAATTTTGGTAACCTATGCTCATTGGTTTTAAGCTTGTGTTCCTGTTACAGCTTAACCCCTGGCAAGAAGTTCCATATAGAAAGCTTGTGCTTTAATTGTAGTGCAAGTGCTGTAGTACTTTAATGTAATATAGAACTTATTTAGAGTGTCTTTTGGAAGAGTTTATCTATGTAATTTCAGTGCTTAAAAAGGTCATGGCAGCTATCACATGTATCTTCCTTGCTCAACTGAGTTGAGAATTTAATTGTTTGGAAAGTAGATTTAGTCTGAAAAACACTGCTTTAAAATATGATCAATACTTAGAAAGGTATAGATCATACCCGTGGCATTGGTTATGAATGAGGTGTCATCTTAGGTGCAAGCAGGGTCAGGTTCCCTGGGAGGAATACAGACACAGTGAGTCTGCAGGGATGGGTCTGGGAAAACCAAAGCCTACCTGGAGTTGAGTATGGCGAGGGACATGAAAAGCAACAAGAAGGGCTTCTTCAAGCGTATCAGCCACAAAAGGAAGGCCACGAAAAATATGGGCCTACTGAATGGGGCAGAGGGGAGCTTCCCTCGATGCCTCGGAAGGTGATAGAGCAATTAATCTGGAATCTGTTTCTAAATGCATTGGGGATAAGAAAGTCATTTGGAGTAGTCAGCATGGATTTTTTTGATGAGGAAATCGTGCTTGACCAACCTGATTGCCTTCTACCATGAAATTACTAGCTTAGATGAGGAGAGAGTGGTGGATATTGTACATCCTGACTTTAGCAAGGCTTTCAAAACCGTATCCCATAATATGCTTGTAGAGAAACTGATGAAGTACAGACTACATGGAAGGGCAGTGAAGTGGACTAAAAACTGACTGAACTGCCAGGCTTAAAGGGTTGTGATAAGAGACACAAAGTCCAGCTGGAGGCTGTCACTAGTGGTATACCCCAGGGGTCAACAGTGAGGCCCACACTGTTTAACCTCTTCATTACTGACCTGGATGTTGGGACAGACTGCACCCTCAGCAAGTTTGTAGATGATACAAAACTGGGAGGAGTGGCTGATAGGCCAGGCAGTTGTGCTGCCATTTGAGACAGGCTGGACAAATGGGTTGACAGGAACCTCATAATGTTTCCCCCCAGCAAAGGGAAACTTGAAGTCCTGCAGGTGCAGAGGAATAACTCCATGTTATATAGACTGGAAGGCATCTCTGAAGACAAACACTCGGAAGTCCTTGTGGAGAAAAAGCGGAATGTGAGAAGCAACAGCATCCTCAGCTGTATTAGGAACAGCATTGCCATCAGGTCAAGGGAGGTGATTCTTCCCCTCTGCTCAGCACTGGGAGGCCACATCTGGAGTGCTATGCTCAGTGTTGGGGTCACCAGTACAAAACAGATATAGGGGGATCCAGGGAAATGGCATGAAGATAAGGACATGGAGCATCTGACTGGTATGGGTTGCCTGAGTAGCTGTGGAGTCTCCATCCTTGGAGATGTTCAGCAACTGCCTGCATATGGTCCTGGGAAACCTCCTCTCCTTGATCCTCTCCACACAAACACACTTCCTAGTTAGGCTTCTAAACCAACTGCCTCTTTTCAAGAACGTTTTATGCCCACTTTGTTTCAAGGGCCAAACCATTTTTCAGTGGGACACAATTCAGTGGGACTTTTTTTTTTACGTACAACCATGCAATTACCTAGTAAATGAAAGAATAAATCAAACATTTTCCTACCTTCAGACTTAACTACTTAAGTCTTTAACTGTTTCACCAACTGCTACTATTTGGGAAAGAAAATATAAAGGAACCCAGTTGTTGTTGTGTTGGTGTGCAAAACTACCGCCTACAATGTATCAAGAGTGGATGCTAAGGCAATTCACATCATTAATGGTTTAAGACACAATGTAAGCATTAATCTGTAAGCACCATGTGAAATCAT
The DNA here is from genome assembly GCF_964289735.1 of Phaethon aethereus. Classification (NCBI taxonomy): domain Eukaryota; kingdom Metazoa; phylum Chordata; class Aves; order Phaethontiformes; family Phaethontidae; genus Phaethon; species Phaethon aethereus. The sequence goes on along the minus strand of NC_138589.1, from coordinate 8,703,165 downwards.
GGTATGTCATGATGTAAGTATTGTCCAAAATTATGCTGCAATTAAATTCCAAAGGGATTCACACCTTCTCTCTGAAGGACTAAATGACGACAGACTAAAACTTATGCATGAGTATCAACCTAGATACAAAAACAGGTATCCCAGACAACCTGAAGCAATTCACAGAAACAGGAAGATGTACTCAACATTTCTAACCATAATGGGAGAAAGACTAATAGTTAAAACGGAAATGTTCATGATGCAGACTACAAAACAAAAGGCTCTTGGCCTTGTTAGCACATGTGGGGAGAAAATACTTAGGTAGTTTTTCTTTCTAAATTTGTAAAGGAAGATTGGGCAAGCTTTACTTTATAACGGATAAATAGGATCATCGTTTAAACAGAATAGCTTAAAAAGGCTATGTATGTAATAGGCCGCAACATCTACTAAAATATTTCTGACCGCGATACAAAGGAGGCTGTATGAAATTTGTGTCCAGAGTGGTTGTCATGATCCATGTGTATCTGCTGGTGTTTCAATATGGATTCCTATGGGGTTGTAGCTCTTTTGGAGGCACAGAGGAAGCATTATGATGCAAGACACATTCCTTTTCTTATTTTCCTGAACAGGGAAATTTTTTCATCTTTCTGTATTTTTGGATAATACATTCTGCTGCTGCTTCTCCATCTGCCGGCACAGTCTCTATTTTACATTCTGTGTAGTCTCTAACATTTTTTGGACATGGCTTTTATTCACAAGTTTATAAAGATGGGACAAATGGACTTAATTTTCCTTTTGTTTCTTATTTGGGGAGTACAAAGTCTAAAAGTCACAATGATTGATTGGTTCCAGTCCAGGACTTCAAGGACATAGCTGGACTCCTCTCACAACAACTGCCTAAGACTGGTGCAATGTACACAGTGTTCTTTATATCTAGCATTATTCATGTATTGAATCAAGCCAGAAATCAAATACATTGATTTTTAACATTGCTGTTAGCTGAATTACTTAGTAAAATCTGCAAGCAGCACTAGGTGTGTGTTAGGTGACTGTCGTGCACAATTAGTTCATTTACGTAAATCCTTTCAGAAATATTGATTATTTTCATGGTTGGCTTCATATAATTACAAATCACTAGTAAGGTATAAGAGCAAAATAGTTTAACGATCTGAAAATAAGATAAGCATGGATTCACTATTTTAATTTAGAAAAATTGCTTATCACGATGTTATTTAAAAATACATGAAACATTTTGCAGACATATACTTTTGAATTACCCTATCCAAGAAAGACAGTATCTCAAGTTAGAAGATAAATAAGAATAACCACGTACCTTTGCAGATTTTCTTCTGCCAATGACTTTTGAGTTGCTTTAAAATTGTAAGTTTGGAAAGTTCTCTAGGTTTAGGAGTAGTTACTGTTTCACCCTCTTGTACTCAAAAAAAAAACCCGCACAGAGAACCCCAAACTCAACAAAAAAACCCACTCCAATACTTATAATATAGATGGATAACTTCCCTGGCAAATTTCATAGCATTTTCTAGATTGAAAGCTGGAATAACTTGCACTATCACTAATATTAAGAAGTGTATTGAAATAAAAGCTATTGGAAAAGCAGTTATAAATTTTGCAAGCAAGTTGTGCTGAAAACTGACATTTACTGAAATTCACAATATCTTAACTTTATTAAATGCCTATTGTAGGTTAAACGATACACTAGTTTGAAACATACGATTGTTTCTTACTACCATGCACCCAAGTAAGCAACAAGTTACTTCTCTTACAAGTCTCTCTTACTTTCTGTAAAAGTCTTTCTAAAGTAACTTCTCTCCTGTGTTAAACTTCACTGTTTTATGGCACAGAATATGAAATCTACTTGTTACCTGTAACCTGAACGTTTTTTGCAAGGTGTGGTGACAAAGATTCCTTTCAGGACTGGCTACAGACACATTAGTTCTGTCAAAAACATTATTTCTTTGACAGTAGAGGTATGCTATTTATTCTTCAAGCAGAACTTTTTGAAAACCTTTAGCACAAGCATAGGTCTGATTTCCTGAAGTGGCAGATATGTTTTATTCAGCTCTCCCCATGTATCTCGGATCCGCTCCGCAGTTCTAAACTTAGTCTACTTTTATGCTGAAGATGCCACTTATTTTCAGGTTCTGCAATGTGGACAATGTTGTCTTTTGCAAGTAAGTGAGGCAATAAAATTCCCCTAAGTTCAGAGCAAAAGCACTTACAAGAAAATATCACAAAACGCACACTTTCAAGAAACATCTTCATTTACAATGAGAATAAAGATGATCTCTAACCCAGGCTATGGGATCCAAAAAGAAATCTGGACTGCATTTACAGCTCTGCTTTTAATATAGCCTTCTTAAATAAATTTGAATTTGAGTCCTTATCCATGGTTGTGCAACACAGCTGGGCTTTGCGAAGGGAGCATGTGTGGGATTGTTTCGAGCCACATGCGGCTGAGGAGGAGGTAGCAGCTTAGATGTAGCGGGACTGGGTGCAGTTCCAGATCTGAAACTGAAGGTAGGGCTGTGGATGGGAAGAAGATCCAGACTCTGCAGGGTCGCACGTGTTTTCTAACACTTCTGAACATCCAGTGTGGGCTTGACAAGAGCCTGTTGTGGTGTCAGGCAGGGAACTGCAAGATGGGGGCTAGTGGGTGCACACACTTCAGTCCCATTGCTGTCTTTTTAAGTAAGTCTGTGCTTATTTGTAGAACTCTTTGTGAGAAGGACATAGTCTAGGGATGTATTATTACTGAATTCAAATGAAAAATAAAGCTTTTAAGAGTGGAGGAAAGCCTTTCTTCAAGAACCATGCTTATAACTGTAATAAAACAAGGATTTAATTTACCTGATAGTATATGAAGGAAATGGAAATAACCTTTTTTGTGTGTTCCTGCTGCATAATATATAGCTGATGTTTTTCCTAAAATACCTGAAGTACCCTGATACCAGGAGAATAAGCACTTTAAAATCTACTTACGATCCACAAATGAAGTGAATAGCATTCTGAATCTGCTTAGTCTACTGCCTTCATCTGCCCACATTCGTACCACACCTGTCCCAGTCTGCAGCATGACATCGTTTGCTACAGTGCTGCAAAACTTTGCCTTCAGGTTTTCAATAGAACTGCTTCCATCGTATACAGCAACAAAGTTTCTTTTGCATTCATTTGAATGCTCCATTTGATAGTCGAGAAATCGCAAATAAATCTGTTAGAAAAGAGAAATTAATGCCTCTAGGAAAAGTAATACAGAGAAGACAGTTTTCTTTCTTAGCAAATCTTGAATAAGAGGTTTTGTCTTCTTACACATGTGTAACTCTCACAACACTTAAACTTACATTTTCTCTTTAAATGTCAATGTGGAATATTACTTGAAATTTGTCTTAAGTATCTGTTTCACTTCTCTCCCCTTTCCCAAAACAATCTTTACTTAATAATTTACTTTGATGCATTTCCGCTCCCGTTGGACAGAAGTAAAAAGCAACATGCTTGCTGAAAAAAGCCCTAAGCAGCTCTGCTAAATGTGTAGTCTATTACTCTGGAAGAGATACATGAAATGCATAAATGTGCTGAAAGAATTTTAATGATATTTTGACTGTTCTCTTGTCTTTCTTTTTAATTCATAAAAACAATGTTAAAATATAAGGGAAGGGGTCTAGTTAGAAAAGCTCCGAAGTAAAATAAGGAAATTTAAAATTTGTTGCGTCAAAATGAAAGCTACTGAACCATAGCAGTGTTATGGAGGACATAAACCATGAAGTCAGGAGTAATTTGAATAAAAATGGAAGCAGGAGAAAAGTAAGCTGGCTATCTAGGAAAAGTTAGTAAGTTTTAAACCAACCTTAATTCTTCCAAAAGCAGAAATCTAATCCAAGGGAAGGCAGTGTATGTGGTAGAACACATGCAGCAAGGTAATTAGAAAACCAAGATGGCACTTGAGGAGAGGCAAGTAATTTATTTTGCTGGAGCAGGAAACTTGTGCAAGATTGTAATTCAGTCAGAATTATATGAAAAGATCAAGGGCTTTTTAATCTCTTGAATTTTTGTATTGGCATTCTTAAAATTCTAGTGCAACTTGAGGAGATATGTAACCAAGTCACCTAAGCGTGCTGCAAAGCCCATCTTTAAAGTTTAAAAATTCCTCTGATAGCCATTATTTTGACAGAGAGGAAATCTATTCATGTGGAGTCTGAGGTCTCCTGCTCCATGGGAGAAGAGGTGCTCTTTCTCTGTCCATGAGGTCTTCAGTATGTTCCTCAGATAAGCTCGGGTGTAGACTGCATGCATTTTGAGTACAGTTTACAATTACCTCTCCAGCGCATACTATAGATGCTAAAGACTTTTGCACAGCGTGGTTTTTCACGCATCTGCCTAATGACAATAATCTCAAACTCTTGTATAGTTTGTGAAAGAGGGAAGACAGTAGATGAATACCACAGCATGCTTACTAGTGCTGTATCACCTATTTTTCTGTCCTTTTGCTATATGTCGCTTTTAACCTCAGCTAGTGCTAAAGCCTTTTAAAACTGAATGTTAAAGAATTCACTAAAACAAAATCAACCACCTTTGTTTGGGGGGAAGAAAAAAAGATATCTCCATGTACACTTAACAGGCTCTACTGAAAACACACTAAAAGAGCACAGTACAAGACAGGTGATACTTGTACACCCTGGCTCTTCCTTTCCAGAGGCAGGTTGCTGGCACTGTCTCCCCTTCCACGTTCTGTGAAAAGGTGCAGCCTGTGCCATATTATCTCATGCTGCATTTCACTGTTTCGTGATTTTCAGTATATGTGGTTTTTTTTCTTTTTTTTCCTCTCCTTTTTTTTTTTCCTGCTGTCATTGTTCATTTACTGCTGGAAATTCTCAGCTACATTGAGAACTTGTCTTCCACTGCTGTCTTATCTCACAAACATGGGTGTGAACTGTAAGCTCTAGTATTTGGGCTGAGAGATGGTATTTTCATTTAATGATTGACATTGTATGTCTGCAGTGAAATACAATGGAAGCTAAAAATAAATCAGCACACTTAATAGAGCTATTTCTGTGTATGAAAACAAAGAAATAATTCCATTAAAAAAGCTCAGCTCTGCGAAAGCTCCTTGTGGTTACTGTGTTAGGCAAGTAAGTATAAAAAGGTCTTTACTCTTAGATTATATTGATTATTCTAGTAATTTTCTGAGATCTGGAGGTAATTTAGTAAGTATCTGTTATGCAGATTCTACAAGTCCTTTTATTGCTGCAGTTGTGTCAGTTTTTAAAATTTATTTTTATTACAAAATCAAATTGAGGAAATTAAAAATGTCTGTGCTTATTTTTCTCAAGAGACAGCACCATATCAGATCTAATGGACTTTATCATCACAATTCTGCCAGAATTGAAGCTTGAGAAACCACTGTGAGAATACTAAGAATTATTTTTCTGTAATGTTTTAACTCAACAATTTAGGATGATGATCTAATCTCAAGACTGACCCAACTATAACTCTGCCTGCTGGCAACATTCAATAATTTATTAAAATACTTAAGCGTAAGACCTGGTGCACTCAATTGGCAATGTAAAGAGAAAATGGTTTTATTATTGTTTCTGGAAGAACTGCTACTATTACTTAGGGCTCTTGGGAGTTGAGTCACTTCCTCAAAGGCTCAAATATATTAATGGAGTTTCAGTTTCTTTCTTATCTTGTCCTCTTATTACCATTTTTTAGGCTGCTGGTTTAGAACTAATTTGGAAGTTGGTGAATAGGACTGGTTAGTTAACTCTTTGGACCGTGTAAGAAGGTGTAGAGTAGGTTTGTCATCTTGGCAGCTACTGCTTTAAAATATTTTTTAACTTTTATGTATATTTAAACAGTGATATGTGCTTTAATCCATATACGGAAGCAAAATTACAGATGTGTATGCTATATGGAGAAAAAAAAGTATTCTTTAGTGCAACTCATCAGTAATTAACAAGTATATGATTCTGAAACATATAGCTGTCATTTTTATTGTGGCAAAGAGGGTTTGATCCTATAGCAAAGTCAGAAGAGAAAGAGTGATAATTCCTCAACTGTTTCCGGGTCAAGTCTTTCATTTTAACTCAGACTGCTGATGAAAGTGGGTTTTAAGGTGCCGGACTGTGAATTAGACTGGGGAGGAGTAGGTACAGTAGAACCACTGGAGACAAAATTTTAAATCATGGCAGCAAGATTTACTGAAATTTATCAAAGCTGTTAGCCAGCATTTTTGCCTGTGGTCTTCCAATAAAACCAGAGTCCAAGTCAAATGCCCTTGAAAGTTGTTGCTTAAGCAGTTTTCCCAGTTATTTTGTCTTTTAAGTTTCAAATAACAGGAAGACAACACTGTGGACTTGCTGTATAAATTTAATTTCAGAAATAATCCTCTATCTGGATTTCCTAAACCACTGGCATGTAATTCATTTCAGTGAAAGCGAGACATTATGCAAATCACAACTAGTGACTATTACCTGTACTAATGACTTGGAAACCCATTATATTCTGAATGATATGAATGAAACCCACCTTAGCATTTGGAGTAGCCTTAATTGTCCATATACAGTCAACTGCTTGTCCCGGTTTTGTTTTTCCTTCTTGTTCAACTTGACTGGAACGTACTATTCCATCAGGTCCCGAGAGCTCAAATTGACAGTCTAGGGAGAACATATACCTTGCTGTCAAATGCAATATGGTATTAATTTAAAATTTCATGTATAAAGAAATTGTTACTGTAATACCAGACCTGGGATGGGATTTAAAATACCTCCTAGGTAAGTGAAGTCAGGATCTGTAAAAGAAAGAAGTCATGAATCACAGGGGCTATCAATGCTTGAGAATCACTTCAAGTTTTAGTGTAATCTAAACATTATGTCCATTTTTTATTATGTCACAATAAAAATTGCCAGAAAGTTTACTGCATCAAGTGGAGGGTACATCGACAGGGTTTTTTAAGATGATAACCTTATTCCACAAAGATTGACCTTATCCAAATAAGGTAATTCTATACTGACAGCTCAGATTTCCAGCCTAACATCAAAAATTACTATTCACTATTTTGTTCCTACATTACATTCTGAATATAACTATGCCGGTTTTCACTAAAATCACTGGAGCTCCACAAGAGTACAGGGGAACTTTCTGCGTGCATCATTTTTATGAGATCGCTGTCTGATAGTTCTGAACAATTAGAACTGGAGTAGTTTAGTAGAATATATCAAGACTTTGAAATTGCTAATTGCTATTAATAAAGAATATAAAGAAAGACAGTTCAATACTAAAGGTACTTTTTCTTTGGGTAGCCGTGCCTCTTCTATTAGGCCAGGTAGCACAACTCTATACATTGTTTATGAAAGCAGAATTTCATCTTGGTTGCTCCTCTACCTACTCTCTTCTAAATGAGACGTGTAGCTAGCGTATGTATCTGTAGTATATACTGTAGTAGTATATTGTATGCATACTACTAGTGATTTAAGAATATACTTTTTCATAATGGTTAACTGATGGTACTTGACTTTGCTGGGACTACGGCTTGGCTAAAAATGGGTCTGTAATGGGCTGGAATGTCCAAGGCTTCCATTTCAGTGATCAGGTTAGTGTTTCTTCACAAGTCAGCACAGAAACTTGCAAGGGTCACCCATTTGCAGCTGTGGCATAGAAACTCACCACAGAAATCACACAAATCACAGTGTGTGTATGTGTGTGAAATGTTAGTCTATGCAAAGAAAGCACTAGTTCATGCAAAAATGCATGCCTGTTTTCTACAAAATTCTTTTCCATAAGAAGATCCAGCATTTGGCTCTTTCTATTGTCCTCTAAATGTTTTTCTGTATAGGGAGTTTATAATTACCCCTAAATTGCCTCAGTCCTGATCTTAATACTCAGTACAGTTGAGAAAATGCCTTTTTTGACCTCTGTTTTAGTTACCTATAGGGGAATCTATGATTACTATATGCAAAATTCTGTAAGAGATTTTCAACCTTCTTTGTGAACAGATTTTTTGTTAAATGAGGTGTGGGTGAACGTGCCTGTCCTCTTCCACTTTCACAATCCCAAAATATTTGCCCACGCTCCATGTAAATGTAGAGGAAAGAAAAGGAAAGAAAAATATCAGTCCTTGACTTGCTGCAATCTATTGTGACATAATATATACTTTAAATGTATATTTAAAGTTCCTGCCTGGAACTAGACTAAGTTTTGAAAGTGATGTTAATGAAATGGCTTTGGAAATGGATTTAGCACAATGCATAAGTACTGTTCCTATGACAACATTTTAGCACATTATTCCCAGTGGACTGGTCACCATGTTAATCTGAAGAGTTTCCAAGTCTAAATCCCTAGCAAAATATACAGTTCTACAAGCAGTAATATATAATCATGTACAGTGTTTTCATGTGCTGTAGCGGTAAAGACCAGCTGGGTAAAGATGACGTTAAAAAGTTATGCCTGTGTATACATTTATAGTAGTAGTAAAGCTGACATTCGTATATTGTCTTTTGTCCCAAATGACAATAAAATGCTGGTAACTACACGTGTAGTACCTATGCAGTACAGCTTGCACAAGGACATCAGGTCAAATTTTCTTGTAAAAAGAATGCCCTGCCAGTTTTAAGTGGCCCCACAGAGCAGATGTACTTTTCATTTGTCTAAAGGCACTGTCAGCATATTATCCTCTCCTTCATACCCTGTAAACTACACAGTACTTTGAGCCAAGTAACAATTCTGTTGTCTGAGCCTGTGGTTTGAGGGAATCTAGTTATACTGAGAGCTGATGCTTGGACTGTATAGATAGATAGATCCTCCGGCTTTTCAGAATGGAGATTTAAAATATTTTGCATCTGGCTGGAAGTGCTTGTAAATTTGCTTCAGGTGTTTTTGTCATAGTGTCTTATATTCCTAGAAGATAGGCTGTTGAAAATGCCAGCTATTTGTCTACAAAAATGCTCTTTCCATTACTACTACTGGTGAAACTGGTACAAGTTAGAGAAACAAAGAGGGAAGTTGCTAAAGCCTTCAGCGTGAACAAGATCAACTGACATCTTCATTAGCAAACTACAGACTTGTAATTCCCTTCAGTCAATTTTCCAAAGTGGCTTTAGTCAAGTATGCTGTAGGATTAGCAGGACCGAGACAGTACCTATTGCATTGTCATTTTGCCTTCAGAAGCACTTACGATGAAATACAGCTCTAGACTGCCAGCATGAACACATCCACAGAGTTCAATCAGAGCAGATGGTCTTTAACTTGGTCAGAATTTTAGGCATCTTTACCTGGTATAAATGAGTACTTTGCCTGAAATCCCTTTCCTTCCAGCTCCTCATCAGAAGTAAACTTGATCCACATAAATCTCCCTGTTGATCTAATTAGTGCAGGACTTTTCAGACCACAGTAACGATTAATGAGAGGGGAGAAACCAAAAGGTCCATCTCGAACCTCCAGATGATCAAACCGACATTCAAATGAGGGTTCTATGTAGTAAGGGTCATCAAAGGTCAACTCAATTCTTTGCCGTGGAGCAGCTAGACATAAAAAATTGAGCAAAAGATTAAATGAAGATCTATATAAAAAACAGATGAAGACATGAAATAATGAAGAGACAGGCCTCCAAAACAGCAAAATAAGAGAGAGATTGGAAACTTCTCAAAATACATCTGGCAGTCTGCTACAAAAACTGAGACACACTGTAATAACAACTGGAAAAAATATTGTGTAGAAGATACTTTTTCATGAAATTTTACAGATTTTTTTCTTTGCTTGCTGATCTTTATTGTTGAACATTCAGAAATTACATAAATTTAACTCAGGACATGTAACAGATTAACATATATGCAAAGGTATTCAAACAAGGTTTAATATTAAGATATAAATTAAAACCAATGTTCTGTGAAACCAATGTACATAAAAAAAGGACAAAACACTGAGGGATGCAGAAAATGGAAAAGAAAAAGATATGAAGAACTACTTACTGGTATATTTCCTAAACATTAAGCCCAGATTTGGAGATCCTTTGGCAGGAGACATCTTTTATTAGAATATTCAGAGAAGCATAAATGCTTCATAGATATTATTAATATGCAGGTGACTACAGATGTTGGTAAGTCTGAACCAGTGACAGTCTAACATCAGGATTTGGATCAGACCCTAAATCCTCATGAGATGCAGCTATGGCTACTTTGTGACTGGAATTTCACATCTGTAGTTTGGAACTGTAATTTTATATTGTATGAATAGCTTTAGTGTTTCTTGTTCTTGTCATCTATTGAGCTACATGAACTTTCAGATACTAATTGGTATCTGGAATGACAGCATTAAGAATCACATGCTGTCTGCTGCTTCTGAATGCAAGAAGGATTTACTTATGTGTGTCTCACATTCTGTTTAGACCTTCCACCTTATACATGAGTCAAAAGCATTTGTAGCTGTTTGCACATTATTGGCAGTGGTCTGCAGGAAGGACTATATCGTAGCTAGAAATTGTGGAGGACCTTGGTCTCGCCCAGGTACCCATACTGTTTCTGTATAAGGACTGTGAGGACAGAAGCATGGAAACGGATTCTGTGCCCCATGGAAACTGCTTTGTGCAAGGGAGATTCGGAAATGGATCTGGTGTGTCCGAACTCTGAAGCTGGACAGGATACCTGCTCTCCCGTGCCTTCACTGGCAGGGAAGATGCAAAACTTCAGATGTGCATGCATACAAGCAAAAATGAGGGTGTCTATGAAGCAGTACTATCCTGTACAAATAAAAACTGACTGAAACATATTACTTGAAATATTTCAATTTATGGATATGAATCCAATGATTAAGGTGACTAACGTTTTTAGCTGATTTCAGTGGGTTTTGGGTGCATTCTAGTAAGAGGAAAAAACAATTAATGTGTCCCAAGTCTTGCACCCTTTATCCAAGATATTCTTATTGGCATGTGGTTTTATTCTAGTTAATGAAATTTTTTGATCCTCGTCATATAAGTTTAATAGTGACCTCAGCAGTGCTAACAAATCTCCCTATTTTTAGTGCAGTGCTATGGCAGTCAAATGTGTCTTTTTTATTAGTAAAGGACAGCATAAAGATTTTCTGCTTGAGAGATAGACAGTAACACAGTATGGTCTGGTAAACACTGAAGATAGTCATCAACCATCATTTGTAGTTTATTATCAGCAATATTGGAAGTGATATTAAGATAACAAGCTACACTTTTTATCTTAATAGTTCTGTGCCTTCATAGATTACAGTAGATCTGATGCTGCTTTTTCTGGCTATGAGGGTATGTTGTCTTCCATACCGCTGATTTCTGAATGTTTGCATTTTCTATTAATTTGTTGTTATTACTTCAGAGAGCAAATTTAGCTTCTTGTTCAACCAAATGACTACAGAATTGGTTACGTTACCAGTATGGCTATACAATGCTTGACAGTATAGTAAAATGACACAGTTTTAACAGTCCAAGATTATCCATTTAACAGTAAGATTACAACACAACAGAAATACAGCATGTACCTTCTAAGATATAGATGCACTCTTGATTTGGTGGGTACATGTTAGGATAGTTTGGTGAAGCAAAATGTCCTCCATTACTTGTCCGTACCCAGTTGTCACACTGGGTAGGAGGAATGCGATTCACTCCAATATTTTGCCCACCTTAAGCGAACAAAAAAAGCGATCAAATCATTTCTGCTGCAAGCATGCAAATTTGATTTTGCAAAAGTAAAACACTGACATAACACGTATCCTATAAAAGAAGAAAGTAATTTATTTTGGTTGAAAACCCTCTTACATGCCACTTGTTAATATCTAGCTAGGAAAATCTTATGTTTAATTTAGTGATGTGGTATATCCTAAAGAGATGACAGTTTTTGAATATCAAGTATGTCCAGTAATCCTTGGGAAGGGAAGAGAGGGAGTAATTTTTTTTACTCAAGTCAGTTTAGATTTGTTGATGCTCTTCTTTCTAAGTCAAATAGTCACAGTGGCTGCCAATACAGCAGCATTATTTTATGGCTTACATCTTCTCCATTCCTATGCAAATGTAATACAAAATATTTTCTAGCTTTTACTATTTTTGGCCCTGATTCCAGAGTATACTGAAGTCCATGGCCCTGAGGTTAAATATCTACTTAAAAAATTTGTTGGAATACAAAATGCTGATTACAGAATGAATTATAGTATGAAAATACACTAAACACAGCAATGGTATTTAATAAAATTGCTAGCAATAGGTAGATTGCACTTGTAGCCAAGGGTCTCATTTGAGATCAAAGCTCTTCTGTGTGTACAGGCAAATAAGATCCTTGACAGAGATTATGCAGTTTGCTAAGCTAGTGCACCACGCTAGACCATTCACAGGAGCTTTGTTAGTTCAGCTTTCCTATCCAAGGAGAAAGGAGTTGGGAATAGTATGATCTCTCTGACATTTTTCGTAGGTACCTTTGACCCTTCTCCTTGATATCAGCAGAACTGGAGAGAAGTTAGACGCAGGATATATGGTTTCTGCTAGATTCTTCCTGAATCTCACAGGGTGCTCTCATAATGTTATTTATATTTATGCAGTTTTTCTTTGCAGACCTTTGAGAGGGAGCCCATGCTGATACAGGTCTTAGCTGCCTCCAGTAAATTACATCACCTTCCACTGGTATCTTGGCAGCTTTTTGATTTATGGGGGTGAAAACTTAGTCTCTCCTGCAGAAATTGTTCAAGGAAAATCTGTAGGTGTTAGTTCAAGGAATTCTTCTCTCCTATGTGTGGGTAAACTCCACACAGGAGAAAATAAGGTTTGTGAAACTGATGCTTTCCCCACTCAGCAGGTTTCAAAAATGTTTGTGGGTGGACTATTTGAAAAGCTTGTCATCAGATACAGGAAATATGAATTTCCATGATGTTTTTTTCCCCACCTCTAAGGTCTAAAACCATAGAATTTTATCTGGGTAGGTGAACTTCCATGTTCTTTGCGACTAGATGGCTTTGTTCAGTTGGAAGAAAATGAGGTAAATAGGGGGAAAATGGAAAATACTGGAATTCATATTGGTAATTCAAGAGCTATTAATACCCAAACACAAACACTTTCTTTCACTTATATTGCTTAATTAAAAATTATAAAACTGTTACATTTTTTTGAAAGAAAATCATCAAACCAAAATTGTACCTTGTGTCTTCTGTGCAACGGCAATCCCTTCCACTACAAGGATTGTTACTAGCAACACTGATGAGAGAAATTGGACAGGAAAAACCATAAGTAATTCATCAAAATTATAGACCATTTTCTGCAGGAAAAAAAGATTTCAGCAGGAATTTTATTGTCGCATTCAAGAAGTTCATGTATTTTCCCAATTTTCCTATCTTGTGGCTCATGCTGAAACAGCATTTTCTCTGTCTCTGATTTTCCCTGTGTTGCTGTTAGACTTTCAATCCTTCAGAGAGTTCTGAATGAGCATGCACTGACCGTGAACTACAGTGATCTTGACCGAACCCATCTAGATGCTACTGTAACGTTGTCATAGATACATTATCTTGGGGAAAAACAAAAGGAATCAAAGTCTGTCCCCAGAAGTGTCCATTTAGCATTTGTGTTTTATTATGTATGCTTCTTGCTGCCCTTTCTTCTCTTTACCCATATTAAAACAGATTGTATATCATTATGAAACTTTCCTCACCAACAACTGCTTTCTCCCTTGCATGTCAAGTTCACAACTGTGGGTGTTCTAAAATACCATATGGGTCTTGCAAACAAGTCTTATGTTCCTAGAAGCTTACTGGATTTTTAGGAATGGATTATGAGATAGTAAGTTAAGACTTTTGTGGTTTTGCAATTTCCATCTTTGCAATAATTCTGTATTTTCAACAAAATATAGTGAAAAATATACTTCCTGTCATTATCCAAATACCCAGTATCAATCATTAATCATTGCTGACTCACCCTAGAAAATTCATCCTTCAGAAGAAAGTATCTAGTACCCATGACTGGTCTTCAAGTTATGGATGTTCACTAGTCTTTAAAGCAAACAAAATAAACAAATATCCCATCTTTATTAGCATATGATTGACATCAGTTTTCAGATATTTTTTGTTTTTAATATTTATATAGATGCTACTATTGCAAAATGATTTGCAGTTTGGTTTTGCAGCTTCTGTGTTTAAACTGTGCACTTAAAAGATCTAAGTTTGAGTACGTGAACTCATAACGCATTTGTACTCCTGAGATCACTTGTCACTAATAGAGAATCTTGGTAGTGATTATAAAGTTGTCTACATATTTTCTTTGGTTTTTTCTACCTTGGTTTTGGAGCAACACTTCAAGTTGGCTTTTATTGTTAAAGTAAACGTAGTTTCCACAGTCCTTTGTAAATCATGTGTCACTATTTTCTCCTATTGAATTAACCTTTCTTAAAGATGTGCTATGCCCACCCTCTATTTTGCAAAGACATAGCAATCTCTTTATAACTTGTTATGCTGCTGCTTAAACTGTGAAATTGTCTTTTCTTCTTAAAGCAAACAAACACAGAAATATGAGTAAAATACTTTCATGACTAGCAGAACTAATGCAGATAGTAATTTTCAAGTAACATTGAAAAATGTGGGGGTTGGTTGGTTTGGGGGAGGTTTTTAGTACATCTATCTACTATAGCTAACACTGGTACAGTGTACCTTTTTTTTTTTTCTTTTTCACCTTAAAAATATCAGAAAGCATCTATGTTTATTTCAGTGGTTGTGCTCTCTTGTACAGATAGAGACCCCAAAGAATAGATGTTCAGTTACACTAACTAGTGATGTCCCTTCTTGAAACGATGCGGATACAGAAACAAGCCTCCTAAAAGGACTGACTGGCTTTCACTAAAGCCTGTGCTGTTTCTATAAATAGTCCAGAGCTGTGTATGCGTGTGTAAGTGCAAAAGAACAGGACGTGTTTCCTGCAGAACAGCATGGATATGCAGGCAATTACAGAAGATAAATGGGCTGAATATTTCTCTTAGTGTCTTAGTTTTGTCATGTTATATGGGTGAGTGGGTACAGTAAATATGGGCCACCTCTTCTTTGTTCCCTGCCCTTTTCATCCTCTTCATTTTTAATCTCTTCCATTTCTTGCCTTTCCCTGGCAATGCCTATCCTTCTCACGCTCTCAACAACCCTTAAGTTGTATTCAAAGCAAGCCAGGTAGCAAATACTTAAGGGCCTACCTTTGCCATTACTTTTATCCCAGGTGATAGTATGATAAAGAAAAGAGGTATCTCTGACTAATACTCTGTATGTGTGCTGTCCTTCTCTCTGTGACGTTGCTAGCCCACCAAAAAGGTGGAGACAAGACTTGTATCTGCTTTTCCTGAGAATACAGGGCAGGGACATCTGAGGTAACATTGCCTTAAACTGTATGCATTTACATGACACAGTGGGCAACAGCAAACAGGAGTGTTTTGGCTGAAAGCAAGGCTATCAGTGTTCAGGATGAAAGGAAAAAATAATCAGTCAGGATATTTTTAGACCTTTTAGGCTGCTTCCATTAACCCATTTTTGTGTGCATTTTAAAAACAACACAGCAATCACTTGGTGTACTAAATCCATATAACTCCCTGGAAAAATATTTTTGAATCTCAAAGACTCAGTTGGACCAGTCAGTAAGAAGGAAGGAAGATGTCTAGAAAAGATCCTGTGGGATGGTGGAGTGGAGAGCTACTGCTGAACCAGTGTCCTGGTACTGCATGCAAGGGACACAGACACAGCAATTAGAACAGACATGACACACTGAACTACTTTCACAAAAAGTCTTGTAGCACTTTCAGAAGGATGAAGAAAGATCTTGTCATCGCTGATAAATTGAAATTAAAATAGTTATAATGCACCTGAACTTGCAATGAGACACAGTATTCCTTTGCTCCTCCTTTTTTCCTCTTTTGAAGTCTGTTATATATCACTGTGACATGACTGTTCTTCAGTGTGGAAGAAAGATTAACTCCAGACTTTGCTCCATATTCTATTATGATATAGAAAGCAGAAGTTGTAAGTACCTAAAAATGCCACTTGAACATGGCTTGCTAATGTAAACAACAGCACAAACAGTGCAGGATTGCATGCCTGCATTGAATATCAAATGGACAGAAGGGTGGATTTGACTGGATTGTTTTTAATGGAGGAGTGTGGTGAGAATTCTACTAGAAGACACTGAAATATGGGAGACTGACCTTACAAACTTAGAGATATTTAGTTGGTAAATAGACGATAGTGCTTCTGCACCTTATATTGAGCTTCTACTTCATGGCATGTAAACTGTAGAAGAGGCTATGACTAAGCCAATAGCAGCATAGCCACTGAGGCAGACAGATTAAGAGGGGTTTCTTTTATTCGTGAATCTGGTTTTTGCTACAGATTTTTATTCCACGAATTACAGTGCATACTTTTGTACTACCATTTAAAGCTCTGATAGTTTTCACCTGTGTGAGCATTAACTAGAAATAAAGAAAAAGCAGCAAGATTCTGTCTCCGTTTTAAAAAGAATCGATTTTTCATTTTCTTCACTTCTTTGCATGAAATATTTTAGATCACATAGCCTGCAGACAGCTGTATAAATTTTTAAGAGTGAAGACACTAACCATACACTGCAAATTCTTATTACTATTCCATTGTTGAAATAGGCTTACAGAATAATATAAAAAAATCCCCTGAACTGATGTAGTAAACTATGCATTGTTTGCAGGAGTCAAGTTTATCTTTGGTGGCATTTCTTGGAATTTTCTAAAATGAATCTAAGCTGCAAAAATATTTATTAATTTGTGGATTGAGGTATATATAGAGAGATTCACAAATGAGTGGCATCTTTTCCTCTTTAAAAATGAGAATAATATAGTTAGTTTTACAGCAAACGGGTGCTCAACCCAACATTGAGCAATCAGTGTATTGCTTAGAAAAACAAGTGCTTTAGGCTGCAAATCTGACATATGCTTGTACTTTCTGGCAAGATGCATTCTTCAGATTTCATGGGATACAGCAGTGCTCTGAGCTCCCTATATTATGTCTGTCCTCTGCTTTTTTTGCATGCTCTAGGGATCTTCACATATAGAGAAAATAGCCTAGATTTGCTGTGTGGCTCTAAGAGCAGTGTCTGTCTTCAGCGATGACAGCGGGGGATCTATGCATGCAGGGCAAGCTGAATCAAACTGGGGAGCAGCCATGCCCAACTGAGAAACAGAGTGAAAAATTCCACCATTGTTTTAAATAAAGACTCAATCATTTAGAGTATTGCACATTGTTAGTATAGTGGTAGTCAGAATCCTAGGGATAAAGATGACAGACATTGCTTAAAGCAGGATTCACTGTTTTATCTCTGTGCTGTACTCCTTGGATTAGGCAGCACCTTGTATACATATAGTCCAAATAGACAGTAATTGGCAACACACAGGTCATGCATGTTAGAAAATCTTGCCAGGACGCCTGCTTCTTTCTGGCAGATACAGCCTAGAGTAACAAATGCTTGATCTTAATTATATACTATGTTTTGCCTTAAGGGAATTAATCCTTTTCTGTGTACTATTCTTAAACCTAGCTCCTAATTTGCCCTGTGTGCTAAAATTAATGTTACTTTCAATAACTGCTAATCACAATATCCCAGCTTTTACATCCATTTTTCCCCCCACGTATGTCTAAACATTCATGTTAGCTATTAATGCCACGGGGCCATTCATGGTGTCATATCCTATCTTATTCTCTAGTCAAGATTATATATACAGCATAAATTACTTATATGTATTTTGGTTGCTTTTAAGGACTCTTCATCAAGGGTCCCATGATGTTAGATGCTGCTCAAATTCAAAGTGATTGACTGGTCTTCTTGTAAAGAACTTGCGCAATTTGGACAGACAAGGTTAAGTGGGGGAAGGAAAACAGACACTCTGGATTTTATTTAATTCTGTGTGGATGGTCACTTCCTTTTCTTTCAGAAAGCTAATTAAGTGCATTTCTGATTCAAGGCATTTTTAGCTCAGAAACACAAACTGTACATTCCAGGGAATGAGATTTTTCTCTCTCTTAGCATTTGGTGACATTTGCTAATTGATAAAAGGAGTACTGCATTGCATCTGTTGCTGCTTTTTTTTTAGGCAAACAATTCTATTGCTGAGGATGAAAACACAGCAGTTTTTAAATCCCACATGCTCGTATAGTTCATAGTCTGTATATACTCCCTAATCTCCTGTGATCTCAACCAGGACATTTGCAGATTGGTAAAATGACTATCAAAGCGCAGTTAAGGTGGCTGCCTATAATTTAGCCTTTTAACAGCTCCGGTGATTTCCTCATGTTGGAATATACTGCAGGATTGCCACATAAAAAAGTAAGAGAGATGGTGGTGCGCATCAGGCGAGACATATTTTAGCTGTTTGCTTGTAAGTCTTACCCAGAGCACACTAGTGGAGCTGCCAACCCATTTTTAATCCTTCTCACGAAAGCTCGATAGTAGAAGTGGGCTTCACCAGCTATTAACAGTGACTCTAGCGCCTTTCTAAGATCCAAATCTTGTTAGCCATTAGCATGCCAGAAGGATATCTGAATGCACTCGGGTCTATTCTCAGATATAACAGTTTCATCTCACTTGAGCTGTTTCCAGTAGGGATTCCTCTCTTCAAGATTGCTAAAGAAACAAATTGGGAGTCCGTATCTCTGCAGAGAAACCAGGTTAACTGATTCAGGAAGTAAATGCAGTTCTCCCACGTCCCTTTGATCAAAATCATCTGCAGAACAATTCATGCTTGGATGGATCTGTGACAGAGTCCCCTCCAGGTTTGCTCAAAACATTTAATATTTCTGATCCCTTCCTCCATTAGAAATGTATAAGCAGCTGTGGGCTGCTTCATTTTACCAGTTGCTCCACATCCTTGTTACTTATAATCCATTCCTGGGTATGTCTGCCAGAAGAATGATATCTTTCATTTTTAAAATAGAAGCTTTCCTTTTTATATGGAAGATCTTTTTTCATCTCCAAGCAGTGTGCAGCAAGAGACTGATGAGAAGGCTGCATGTGCAAACTATGTTGATGAGGGGTTCCAAACACCTTATTAAAATATATAGACTGACTTAAAGTTCAGATGGTTTCCCTGTAACTGACAGAACTGATCCTGCTGTATGAGTATTCTGAATACATCTTTCTCAGAGATGATTTATTCCTAGAACACTTGGATAGTGTGATACTTTTGACTTAAAAATAGATCAGCTTGTACCAAACTTCTTCATCTCTTGTTCTTAATTATCAATATAGTGTATTTTTTCAGTAGAAATCTTTCCAGGAATGTCCATTATGGAATTAATATTAAAAGTTCTGCTGTCTTCTGTCATGTCTGACAACAATTTGTGTACAGAGTATAAATTAATATTTTTTCTAGCTCCTCGTTTTATTGTATGCTAAATAAGGAGGTTTTGTGAAACGTTAAGATATTGGCATTCCTTTCCTGCTGCACAGTGGCTCAGCTTTGTAGTAACAGAAAATGGAGTGAAGCACAAAGATAAGCTAACAGAAATGTGGAATGTTTTCATGAAAAGTCACCTGCTGCTTTTTTGTTGAGGAATTTACACTCCCCCACACCAATCACTTGAGGCAGCAGTTGTCAGTCATATATCAATAGAGGTAGCAAGCTATTTAAGTTGTCCAGGACTGTAAGTGCTTAATTAATTAAAAAACAATTTGGTCTATATAAGGCAGAAAATCAGCAAGCTTGTTTGCAGTGCTAGAACCCCAACTGTATCCAAGACACTATGATTAGGATTTTGCTTCAGTCCAGATAAGCATGTCATCACTACATGTGTAACCTGTTTTCTATGTAAACAACGTGTACAAGAGTATACACAATTTCTGGTATAATTGCAGATGTTTATCAGCTCTCTTCACCATCCCTGCAATGAATTATATTGTGAATTTCTGACAGGTTCATAAATGATGAATAGCTTATAAAGTTTCATTTTGGGGGTAATTTTTCTGTCTAACCTCTCTTTGTGAATTAAACCTTAAGAAAGGTGCTGAAAAGCTTAGCTTTTTCATTAGATAGGGATACATAATTCAGTAGCTCCTTAGCTTCAATCCAGTGTTGTTCTGTACTCCAGCTACAACCTAATTTATACACTGAACTTTTCTATTAGTATCAATGTAATTATAACCAACTTGTGTAAAAATTTTGGCGGTCATTTTCAACTACATCTTAGGAAAACTAGGGAGTTAATGCTACTCTGGGAGAGGTGCATTTTGGATATTAAGTTTGTATATGCATTAATAGCAAGGCATAATACACACCACCAAATACTTTTCTTGTTTGTAACAGCAGTTTTTGAATCCTATTCTACAGTTACTTGAGTTACTTCCTACTTAACTGCTTAGCAGTACGAGCTGTTTGGTGCTTAGCTTTTTTTGCGTGCAGCAGAAAAGGCTGCAAGTAGATCCTAGTTTTAAGAAAAAAAAAAAAGAAATTCTGATTTACATTTGATACTGCCTTCATTAGGGCCACTGTAGTCTCTACAGTCAGTACTTTGCTTTTGGTTTCATTAGACAAATCACGAAATCATTACGATATTTTTAAATTATCTTTTTTCTCTGCTTGTTTTTAGCTTCTTGGGCCATTGTTACACCTTTTGATTTTGGAAACAGGAGGCCATAATTCTTAGCTTTTGTGTGAAAGGAAGCATTACTTCCTAACACTACTTGTTTGTGAGAAATTAGCTGTTAAAATCATGCCAAAATGCAAATGAGGGGGCTGAGCAGAATGGCAGGAAGTTAATCATAGTACTCCACATTCTTACAACCTGCCAGTTGGAAATAATTCTGTACCTCATTGGAAGGCTGGGAATGTTGACTTTCCAGAAGTAGCAGTAATTTGTCCTATCCCTGGCTGCTTGTTGAATTATCAGGACAGAAACTGAAGAAATCTCTTTCTGTCTTTTTCAATTAATCCAATGTAATAACTGAAATAGTCTAAAACGAGTGTACAGTCAGGATTTAACTCTGGGTTTGTGTTTTTTATTTTTTAACCAAATAATAGCATATGGAAATGAAAGAGGGAGCATATTTGAAGAATAGGAACAAGCTCTTAGGAAATAGATTTTGGGGGAGTAGCAGATATGAGGAAATTCAAGATAGATTTATTTACTTCCAAAGCATAACAGGAACATGGCTGTATTAAAAAAGCAGCTGTTTTTCTCTCTTACAAAAGCAGAGGGTTATAATGTTTTATTGTCGTAGAGCATTTGCATTTTGCAAGCTGTGCTAGGATTGAAGAATGATTCTAGTGTCTTTAAAATCTCTTTGAGAGATGAAGACGGGAGGAAAAGGCTTTATCTTTAAACAACCAAAATGCAGTGAGCACTTTGGCTTCCAATAGGTTACATACACTGTTGAGAAAGCAGGTGGGTATTGGCTGGGCTCCACTTCCAAAAAACCTGCCGCTGCCACAACCCCAGCGCTGTCATGGTCCACCACTGCTTCCACTCAGCACTGCTGGCTGGTGGATCTGGATGAGAGGAAATAATCGGTGTAAGAAAGATGATGGGATTCAGGATGAGACTTTTCAAAGTTTTGCTGACCACTATGGAGAGAGGCAGTAGGAATTCTATTAAGATGTTTATTTAAATCGGACCTTATTGTTGATAGCTGAGGAAGAACATAGAGTAGTTCTGAACAAGCATAACAGAAGAAATCTGAATTGCCATGAAGTGAATGTGATGGGCTTGCTTCTGCCCTGAAGTATACAGCCATAAAATATAAGCTCTGTGGATGACAGAAATGTACATATGCATTCCATGTTAAGAACAGAAGATTAAACTGTTTCTAAGTATTATTAAAAGATATATGACTTTTCACAATATACTGAGCTTTTCTGTATTTTATATATTGTTTAGCAGAACTCTCACAGTTCTGCACAAAAAGCTATTTGTATGGAAAGAAAAAAAATTATTGCCACTGTGAGTAGAGTTTCCATGCAGAATCTAAGATGCAACTTCTAAGATATGGAGGCTTACTTTGAATGTTATTCCCAATGGTTTCCTTTTGGGATGAAATCTGTGTGCCTATTTATAGGAATCCTTTTTTTTTTTTTCTTTGTGATTAGATGTAATAATTGGACTATATGAAGACTTCTCGTGAAGAAGAGATAAAAAGGAGTGTATGATGCTATGTAATGATAGGTTGTTTTTGTAGTCAGGGCAAGTGATGCATTTAGAATACTAACAGCTTGTTGACTAATGGCTTTGTGCAATTTATAGATTACGAATAATACAAAAAACTTACTGTAGAAGGACTTTTTACCTAGACACTAGTGTCATTATAAAAGATTGGCATGAGGTCTGTTTGGGAGAAAACCTGTATAGTCAAATTTGCAGCAATTGCATATTTCTCAAATGTAATTAAATCTGCATGTGTAGAAAGTAATTAAAAGCAGAAATGTCAGGATGTATTTTATGGTTGTGCTATAGTGGTTTATGGTATTTAACTATGTTACTTAAAGAGGAAGTAGAAAAAAAATCTAAATGCCTTTTTCTCCCCCATGTAAGCCTTATGTTCCTATGTTATCTAAACCCAGTGGATGGTTATCAGCTATAGAGACAGACATTTATTGAGGGCAAGTATTTTCTGTCTCTCAAAGATTATGGTGAAAAATATTTACTTAAATATTTATTTAAATTATTTATTTAAAACCTCAAGACTTCTGTCTTTCAGGCCAGGAACATGGAATTTGATGGGCCATGGAAACATTCTGGATTTAAAACAGACTTCTTTACAACTTTCATACTGTGGGAGGACATCAATGCGTATCAGAAACCGTTCTCCACTCTGCAGTAGTGCCTTGTTGGCGTCAATAATGCAAGCAGATGCTCCAAAATCTCCTAACGGAATAATTTAACAATTGAAAAAAACCCCAAAAATCCCTGAGGGTTCAGGTCTGCTATTGCTGAAGAAGATACAGAATGCTAGAAATAATCTCCTGAGGCACAAGGTTAACTGCCATGTCTAGCTTTATTTCTAACAGAAAACCCTCATCCACTGTCGAGCTGTATAAATAATACCACAGACAAAGAAATGCTAGGATAAGGAGTCTTCCTCAGTTCTTTACCTCTGAACCTAAAGAAGTTAGAAACAAGATTTAAAAGCCTCAAGAGGAAGAAAAGCACAGGTGAACGCCGGTCAGGCAATAGCTTGTGACTGATTCTGTGAAAACCTTGCTGAAAGCAGACCCTGCTCCCACAACAAGTATGATAACCTGATCACTGTTCGGCAGCGCTTCAGGGGAGTTCCGAAAGCCGAAAGAGTATTTTCACTGTGGAGAGCCTGGAGCGTAGGGAGCTCTCGGCGTGCCCCGGGAATACACGGGGCAGTGGGGCAGGGTCGCTGCCACCGTCAACCGCGTTTCTGCAGGCTGGGACACCGACATCCCCCCCCCCCCCCCAGCCCCGAGGTGCTCCCGCCGCTCGCCCGCGCCCAGCGGGGATGGCAACAGCCCGGGGTGGCGACGGGCTGCCGGCAGCGCCCGGGCCGCCCGCGGCACCGCAGCGCCGGCTTCTCGTGGGGCAGAGGGGCCGGGGAACCGCCAGCTGCCCAGCGGGGAAGCGGTGCGGTGGGGCAGCGGCAGAGAGAGGGGGGCCGGCTGCTGCGCAGCCCCCGTGCCCCTCGTACCGAAGTTTCCGCTGGCACTAGGCAGGCGGCCGGGGCAGCCGAAGGGGCGAGTGCCGCCGGGGGTACCGCGGTCTCCCCTCCGGCGGGGCGCGGGCAGCTTCTCCCGCGGCTCCTACCTTCCAGCACCGAGCAGAGTTTGTGCAGGGCCATTGTCTCCCGGCGGGCCGCGGCGGCGACTCCGCGGCGGCAATCACCGGCCCTCCATGGCCGGGCGCGGCAGCGGCGGCCCCCCGCGAGGGCGCTGTGGCCCGCGGCTACGGCTCGGCCGGCCCCCGCCCGCCCGCGGCCATGCCCGGCCCCCCGCGCGGGGCGCGCTCAGCCTGCGCCGCCCGAGCCCGGAGCCGCCGCCGTGCTCAGTCCCATCGAGAGTGGGGCGCGGCGGGCTCCGCGGGGCTGGCCTGCCCGGGGCGGCAGGGAGCTCCCCGTAAGGCGGCCTGAGCGCAGCCCGGCGGCTCCCAGCCCGACTGGCGCGGCTGCCGGTGAATGAGGCTCATTTAAGATGTGAGGGGTGTTTGCCTGGATGAGCCGCTTGTACGCATGTGCCCGCCCCCCACGGAGCCCCGCAAGCAGCCGCAGCCGGCGGGGCCGCTGTGCTCCTCCCGCCCGGCCGCGCACCCAGCGTGGGCGGCTGGGGCCGTAGCGGCGGGGCGGCCGCTCTCCTCTCCCCGTCCCTACGGGGAGCCGGTAGTGGACCCGGTGAGGCACCCCGCCCGGGCCCCGCGTCGCGCATTGTGCCCCGCGCCCCATCCTCCCCGCCCGTCTGCGGAGCGGGGCCCGGCGGTACTGCCCGCCGGGAGCACGTCCCCCCGCGGCGAGCCGGGCGGAGGGTGCGAATCTTGCGGCCCCTCTCCGGGACACGGTGGCTCGGGTGAACGTGAATCCCGGCTGCCCGCCTTTGTTTGGGATGTGAGTGGGGTCCCTGGGGTGTAAAAGGGAGCTGGTCCTCCCCTTCCTCTGCTCTTCCTCCCCTTCTGCCCCTCACCCGTGGCAGTGCGGCGTGCCCAGCTGCCCGCCTGGCCGCAGTGTGCTACCGGCAGCTCAGGCGCCGGGAAGAGCCCATCACACGCTATTGTGCAGCTGTTGTCTGACAAGAGCGACAGCTAAAATGGAGCTATTACTTTACAAGAAGTTAATAAAAAGGCGCGCGTAGCTTGCTGCCTGCCCTGGCTCCCATCCCTCTGTCCATCCATCACACCGGGATAGCTTGTGAGCAGAGGTGTTACTTAGGGAAAGGGCCCGAGATGGGGAAGGGGTGGATGTAGCCCCCGGGAGAAGGGCGGGGAGGCCGAGCGCCCCCGGCCAGCAGGTCCCGTCGCGGGGGCGGCTGGCGCTCCGCCCGGGCTCCACCGCCTCCGAGCTGGCGATGGCGGTGTGGAACGGCGAGGGCCGCTGCTGCTCCGGACAGCCGGCAGCATGGCCGCGAAAGCCTACGTGTAAAATCATAGCAACACGTGTAAGCCCGTTAGAGATTTTTTTCAAATCTCCCATAGGCAACACGGGTTGAAGTATCTCGGGGTATTTCATATAGGGTGTCTTCTCCCTAGAATTGTCGACTAGCCGAGGCTGAGAGCTTTGGCTCACGGTCCCGAAGTAGTGAAACAAGGAGATGTTCAGGTCTGTGCGCGGAGCGTGTTGCGAAGCTTTGTGCAACGGGCAAGAGCGGTCTGCGCCCTCCCCGCCCGGCCGCCGGCGGGGCTGCGGCCGCTGCGGGTTCTCCCTGCCCGAGAGCAGGCTCCCGCTGGGTGTCACGTCCGTCGCATAACTCGGGTCTTCTCTGCTCCCCGCCGCGGGCGTGCACAACGATGCGAGTCTGAACCTCCAGGGACCCCAGGCGGAACTCCGCTGTCCGAGCTCGGGCAGATCGGAACCCACTCGGTAGACCCGCTAGATGTTGCAAACTGTAAATTAGATGCATAATTGCAACTTGCGATTCCGTCTGCTTACGGCGCAGGGCCGCTCACTGCAGTCTCGAACAGGATTGTGAGCGGTGAGGCTCCGGTTTCCTTGTGGCTTGGTGCTATGTGTTTTAATGTGAATCCCTTCTACAATGTCCAAAGGTCAGCACATCCTGTTAGAAAAGGTCATTCTCTTGCTTCAGATTAGCAGTTAAACATTTCAGGCTCTGCAAGTCAATGTGATTGTCAGCTCTGGCGAATGAAGCAAGGAGGGACTGCGGAGCGGGGGCCGGCGGCAGAGCGGGGGGGTGCGGGAGCTGGCACTCCCCGCTGCGGGCGCTCCTGCCCGCTGCTCAGCCGCGGGGCGCTGGGGAGACCTGGCGAGACCTTGTAGTAGAGGTCCGGAGCTTTTCTGGGTATTAAAGATCCATTTCAGTGTTCTAAGAAGCTTGATGAAGTATTGAGCTTGATGCTCTGGCAAAATCCCAAGTTACATAATTATATTATTACGCTTACTCGAATTGTCCTTTCAATTTCAAATAGAGATGATACGGTCCTTCTCGAAGGGTACTTTTTCCATGAATTGTTAAATAGCTGCTGCATCCCAGCAGCGGATAAAGCAATTTCTCTCTGTTCACCTCCTAATCTTGTTTTTATCGTGGTGTGATGTTAAATTCTGTTGTGAAAACTCCTATATCAAGAGAAGTTCTCATTAGGTGGATCTACTTTGCATTTTTTTCTTTACTAACAAAAATGTTTACTGTAGTAACTAAAGAAAATATCTAACAGACTAATCATTTCTACTGTATTTGTGCATCATCCACAATTCTTTATCCCCTCTGCAAGTACATAAGCACAAAATTAAAATCTGCCTATGCCCTTGTGCAGATTGTTAGGAGACAGGGGATTGCTTTTTTTTTGGAATGCACAGTGTAGCTAATGACAAAATTTGGCTTGGATATTTTTATTACTTATGATGACATAAGAAATGAGAGAACTAGCCTGATTCTCGGATCTCAAGCTGAATTTGCATTCAAGAAAACTATTTGTGGTCAAGTTGTCTCACACCAAAGAAATAGGAAAAAAACCTATTAGTATCTTGTGCTCAGTACAAGTTGGGAGTAATTGCAAAGCCCCAATCTGCTACAGGCAATTTAACTGAAAAGTTGAAGTTCTAGTTTGTCCATTAGAAGGTTGAACAGAGCTATTATACACTTTGAGGCAGTGTAGTAGCTTCTCTGTCCTGTTCTTTTCCCAGGGCTGCGTCAAGCTGTCAGTGTGGGAGACGCAGGTAGGAGCATCAACTTGTAGATTTGGGCCACATTCTGCCATCGTTTACTGCTGCTTTCAGAGAAATTTCTCGTGTGGACATCCTTGTCACTTTGTCTTGCTGGAGTTCTTGTTAGTGGTGGTGCTTTAGAATAATTTATAGTAAACTAGTGACAGGTCTGAAGAAGCTTTCACTTCCCCTTTTCTGAACCTGCAGAGCGCTGGTTTCCACGGAGGAAAATGCTGTGCCACTGAGTCAAGCCTGCAGTAAGCTTTAGTTAATTAAACTTAAGTTTGGGAGTTAAGAAAGGTCGAAGACAGCTTTTGGGCAGCCAGTTGTGTGTTATTCTGCTGCTCTGCTGAGTCATCGTGATTATTTTTGAATGGGAGTAGTTCACAGAAGGCAAGGGGACTGCTCATTTCGATGTAGGTAACTACCTGCATGAACAGTTAAAGAATGAGTCAAACAGGTGCGTTGCTGCAACAAAAGGCTTACATTGCCATTATTAGAACTGGTTTTGCCTCTTCCCACCAGTTTTTCCTTAGAACTTCCTTTGGTTTGCTTTTCTGCTAGCAGCTTTAATTTTAGTATTACCTAAAGTATCTGCTGCTCTTGAGTAGCAGATTGTGCATCACAAATAGCCTTAGATCAGCAGGTTTTTACTATGTTTGAGGCCATTTGGATATTGTTTTTAAAAGAGGTTGCAAAAAGATAGATGTCAACAGTGAGTAATGATGAAAGGAAGTTAGGAGTTACATTTTAATCGTTCTTGCACCTGGGTTTGTCAATAGGATTTATGTGCACTTGATAAATCTTAATTATATACAGTTTCTAATTAGAAAATGATAGGTGGAAGTGCCTCTTAGTGGGGTAACTTAATATGTAATCATACATAAATATGCATAATTGACTTTGTTATTTACTGCTGAGTTAAGAACACTGCAAACTTTCAAATAGTTGTAAAGAATACTGATAGTCTTCAGAAAGCTTACTGAGCACTTCTCTATTTGCTCGGCAATATAATTAGATCTGAGTATTACAATATACCTACAAAACTTTTCTGGCTTAAGTTGGGAAATTCAAGAATTTCAAAGTAATGTTAACATATATTTTACAATTTTTATGGATTGTATCATAGATGGTATCACATTTTTCATTGAAGACAGGAATTAATTATAAAAATAGTGCTGTACTGTTGATTATTTTCAATATGACAGCTGAGGCTGTTACTACTAGTGCCACAACAAAAAGATCCTGTAGCCAAAATGGAAAAAGAAAAATAGAATGGATAATAGGGCTTCTGAAACAGCATAGCAATATTTCAGATTTAACATGTCTGTTGCTCTTGATTTCTTGACATACTTCTCAGTCTTTGATCAAAACAAATGAATTAGTAAAAATAAGAATTCGTACTACTTATTTGCAAAGTTTGAGATCCTTTTAAGCATTATTTTATTTTCTGTATTTCAAATAAATATTTTGGTTATTAGTACCTTCAAAACTGGCAAGGTTAATGCTTTTACATTGTTTTAACAAAACTAAGCTCTTATGATAATAATATACTAGAAACTTATGGGTTGACTTCTGCTGTTCTATTGAGATGTCATTTATTTGAAAGTAATTATAAAAGTCCTGAATTGGCTTGGTGTATTTATAGTGATTACTTTTCAATTAATTGTAGCAAATGCTTTTAATAAGGCTATCTTACGAAAGGTGGCCTTATCATAGGATTCCTCCATGCTATCCATTCCTATCATACTATACAGAATATGCCTATCAATCTGCAGGAGCAAGGATGGTTCTTTTGTTAGGAGATTATAGTGCATTAATGATAAACCTGGTAGGAAGATTCAGTCTTAAAGCTTCCCATGGAAAACGAGAACAAAGATAGATGGTATTTCAACAGCCATCTGTCAGTTGGCGTGTCAACAGTATTTTTGTAAAGGTGAGATTTCACACTGAAGCAGCCTTCCAATAGCATTTCTCACCAGGGCTGTGTTATGGTGGATGCGTTTTGAAAATTTGTATAGTTAGAACTATTTCTCGCTTCTCGGTTACTGTGACAATCATCTGGAACTACACTGGCTACTTGATGTTGCTTTCTTAAACTTGCTGGTAAAAGGGTAATAACCCTTTTTACCCGAACATGTTTTTGGTGCTTATAGAGTAGAAAACCAAAGTATGACATGAAACCGTTGACAAGAGTTTTAACAATATTTAATGCCTTAATTCAAAATAGTATGCATATACTGTTGTGAGTCAAGCTAGGAGTAGTTAGAACCTGTGGTAAACTTTATTATAAGAACGCTATTAAAGCGCCAATAATGTTTTGTATACAAAGTGATGCACTACTGAGCATGCAAAAATACCTTAAAGCAAAAGATATCAAGTTCATCGTTTTGTTAACTTGACAACAGCTTAAATGTCAGCATGAGGTTGTTGAATTCCCAATTGTTTTTTCCAAAAAACATAAGGAGGCTAATCTATGTTTATTATATTGTGGTAGAGGGCTACAGACAACTTTGCCTGCCACAGGGACTTTATGCGTTTAGCCTTATTCACCGACCATTTGAAAAAGACAGGAAGATATGCTGGATTGTGCTTCCTCTTAATTATGAAATCTGTTATTACTTTTGCTGTCAGGAGCAAATTCTATGAATGCAGTTTGAAAAGTCCATTAGCATTAAGTATTTATCTTAAAAAAATCTTACCTTTTCAATGCCACTAAGAGAAATATTAAAGGTCTGCATTAAGTAAATATGCTATCCTGAATAGTAATAGTGATGTAATATGAAAGTCTCCTTTTTGGGAATCTGAACAGTTCATATTAGAAAGACCTAGTAAAAGCTTAGTAAATGGCTTATCAGTACTTTCCTGATTTTTGGCTTGGTGCTGCTGTATGAATGGGTCACCGTTCAGCACGGCCACGGTAACAAACTCTTTGACAGTGATTCAGGGTGGACATAATCAGTTCGGCTTTGTACCTGCTCTTTTTTTTCTGTTGCTGTGTTGACAAGCAAAGGTAGTGTTGCAGGACAGCAGGTTACAGGACAAGTGCCATACCGGAGATACCTACTGCAGGGGTGATTGCCTGCAAGACCACCACTTTGTAGTTTTTTTGAGAAAGTGTGTTCTAGTTTATCAAACGGTATTTATTAGGAATGCAAATTGACAGATTTAAATGCACAATTGATCATGTAAACTCGTATCACTAAGCAATAACTATGAAATAAAAGCAGGATTATTTTTAGATGCTCTTCCAGGATCCAAAGTACCCTCATCAATTGTAACTATCACCATTTTAAATATATAAAATTGAGCTACTCATCTTATGTAATTATTACAGCCTTATGAAATTTGGGCAGAGTAGTGTACATAGGTAATGTACATTGCTTATTCCAAGAGTCCTATTGTATTTGTAATTTAATCTTTGCATATCTCATCCCTTAGCAATAAATGTTAGGGAGTCAATCCTCATTCTCCTTCCAGTCCAAAATACTTCTTTTAACTTCTTTAAAAACCAAACCAAACCAAACAAATCCCATACCTTTCTTTTAGGTAAAAAAAAAAAAAGTTACTTCCATAATGACTTCAGGCCTTTCTAAAATAAACGTGATTATATTTCAATTATAAAAGCAGATTATGTAATGCTGATACATTTTATGATTTTAATTTTTTAATGCATCATCTTCTCTCTAGAACTAACACACATAAATACTGCATGTATCCCACGATGAGCTACTGAACAAGCATTAACATTGCAGGTTTCTTTTAGTTCTGCAATTCCTATATTCTTTAACTGTTGCACATACGGATTTAAACAAGGAAAAACCCAGAATACTTGAGGTTGAGCACCATTTAGTACAATCAAAATAATTAATGATCAAGTCATCTGAGAAATTGCTGAAGCTTAAATTTTCAGAAATACGGGTTATTTTGCAGGAATTTATAACTGACAAGACCAATTCAAGTGGTACAAAGTATCCGCTCACTGTAACACTAAACTTTATTTACACAGCTTTCTACCAAATATTACTAAAGAATTGGTGGTACAGAAACACTGGTACATGCAATTTGATCCCTTTACTAAGAAAAATTAATTTACAGTTCTGTTAAATAAAGATGAAATGCTATTATATACAGTCTGTTAACTAAAAGGCCTTGTGAGACATTCAGGTCTAATTTTAATACTTTCCAAATAAATATCAAATAATGCAACATTTACAAATAGCACACCAGCAGTATTTTCACGGTAATCATTTTACAAATCAGGATTTAGTATTTCAATTAAGCAAATGAGTAGCAGCTCCTTCATAAATATTAAGGCATGTCACATAGCATCAAAATGGAACCGATGAGCCTCCTGTCGCTTCTCTCTGTCATCTGCTTTCTGAAAAATAATAATAATAAAAAAACATTTTGTGGGATCCAGAGCAATACTGTTACAGAAATGAGTTGTCAAGTGTCAGAGATTGGTTGACTTTTTTCCAAGGCACTCATTTGACAAAAGGCAAAAAGCTTAGTAAAAGCCCCAATAATTAGCTTTTAAATGATGTCAGTTTGCAATAGCAATAATCTACTGAAAATTGGCTTCTACTGTTAATGCTCATCTGTTTTAGTATTTATGACCCATTATTTTCTATTATTTCTAAAAATGCTTTTTTAAAAGGAATATTTCAAAAAGGAAGAATGTTCCTAGTATGCATTTGTTTAGTCTGCATTATAAATATGAGATGAAATTACTCTGGATTAACTGTAAATGTCATCTGTTTTACACTTAACATGAGATTATTTTTAAAAAATTCTGTTAAATACAAATTTAGACAAAGATAGCAGTTGAACCAACAGTTAACAGCACCAAGTAGGCTAAAAATGTTCCATGTTTTTGTTTGTATTACAGAAATGTAAGGTAGGATGCATTTTCCTGCTTATTTTATGCAGAACACACACCGATCTGCTGAAAGAATAGTTTGGATGGTGCTTGGAAAAACGCAGTGTATTTAAATTGTACCTACAATCCATGTAATGTGTAAAAGCATGTTCTCTCCCACAAGCCTCCTCTTGTATTCCAAAGTGATAACCAAGTATGAAAGCACTTAATAAAGGATTTTTGAACACATAGGGTGAACTTTTCTAGAAAACGGTGTTTTTGGTCATGACAGACAGTATGTGTAAGTCCTAGCATAAGAGAATTTAGCAAAACAGATTTAAATGCTTTTTAGCTTGCTTATGCCTAACTTTTTTTTTTTTTTTAAATGAGTAAAATGAAGAAAAGCCTTTACAGTATGCTGTTGTGTGGGCATTCCGATTTGTATCTCAGTTGATAAATATACATGACAATTTTGGTAGAAATCGGTGCATGTGTTCTGCCATGAAAGTTTGTCATCTGCTCTGGCTTGAGGCCAAAGATTTCCTCATCACACAATGTTTATGTATGATAGCAACTCTGTTTGATTAACTATGAATTTTACTGCATTTTGTGGCAGCAGCAGAGCTCTTGGTGAAGTTTAAGATGTATCAGTCTGGCTTTCTGGCAGGGACTTTATCAATGTCAGTAGTATTCTGAATGTCAAAAATGGGGTGGGAAGAAGGGAGTGGCATACTCTTTCCTACATAGAAGTGAAATGCTTGCCACACAAAGCAAGTTATAAAGAATCAGAATAGAGCATTATCAAGGTCCTTAGCTAAATGTAGCAGACTATATTGTTGTAAGACGAATAATGGTGTAAATTCTTCCTCAATTTCTCTTTCATTTGATATATCAAAACTAAAAACTAGTAACTGAGATTTAAAAGCTTTTTTTTTTTTTTTTTAAATGGATCACAAATTTCTATGGCATGACAGAACAACACACTATCCCTAAATCCTATATTTATTTAAACAATACAATATTTGGCTGGCAGATGAGTATAAGAACTATTGTAGACAAAGGGCTCCTACTACTACTTATCTGCAGAGGTCAACGTATATGGTTTATTTTAACTGCTGAATAAAACACTGCAGCATACAGACAGATAAATCCTCTGGGATAAAAGAAAAGATTGTAACTGCCACTACATTTCCCCTTCCTTTCTTTGCTATAGTTACTCTAGAGATCTCTAAGGGAAAACAGCATTTAGGCAGAACAGTATTTTTATGAGAGGATTACTGAAAGAGTCAGTAAACCAAAAAGAAGCTTAGGAACAAGGAACTTTGGAGTTTAACTCCCAACCACGTCAGTGATTCACAATATTGGTCAAGATTCTTACTTGTTCTGTACCTCAACTGTTTCTTCTAAAAATTGGGAAGGTAAAAATCAATAGGAGGGCATTGGAAAATTATAGGAATTAACAGATGTTTATACAGTAGTCTGAAAATACACACATTTTATCCAAATGTTTGTGCCTATTTTGAGGAAGATGCAGCTGTTGGAAATGAGTTTATAATATAACTAATACACCACTTCATTCACATATATCTAATGGGCTTTAAAGTGGCTCAGAAAGCAGTCACTCTGGGCTGAGTGCTTCTTTACATTACAATACATGAGTTATTAAATGAAGAATTGTTTTAAACGTTGACGTTAAACCTCCATTTCTCCAGATGGAATTATACATAGTTAATCCTTCCCCAACTCAAAGTCCAAGTTTTTTCTGCTATTCTTGTTGCTTAAAATCTGCTGGAGATGGAGTTAAGCCCAGCCAGTGCATAGTCCTAGCTATCAGTTAGCAATGTTTTCTTAGTACAGCAGAATATGCTAAGGACAGTCATCATAGACTTTGTATTGTGTGTTTTATTCCCAGCTTTACTATTATTTGGAGACTGTATTTAATGTTTTGAAGAGTGAAAATTGACAGACAAATAACGTTTAAATATGAAGCATGCGCAAAGCTTATCTGAATGTTTAACAAGGTCATTTTATTTCCACAAGCACAAAATAACAAACAGTTCTATCACGTCAAAATGTGCAGTAATTTTATTTGACAGCTAAGATTATGGTTTGGGTATGTAGTAGCATTTATTGGCAATCCTGCCAGTTGGATATGATTGTGAACTGAGCACAGTTAAGAAAAATGGGAACGCATTTCTTTTGTGACATGAAAGGCCCCTTTCAAAATGCTTCTTCAAATCAATGGATTTCTATACAGTGCATGTATAATTCAGAGCAGAGCAGCCAATATTCATGCGATTGACTCCCTATACAGTCTTGAATGCTAATGTCAGTGCAATCAGCAAAGATAGATACAGAAAAAGAGACGTTTTCCTTATTTTTAGATTGCCAGCAGAACTCAAGATAAGTAAACTGAGTTTACGTTCTATTTTCCAAAACAGTACTGCTTAAAACTCCTCAAAATAGAATGCTTAGATACATGAAGCAAAAACGTCTCATTTAGTTGGGAATAACAGCTTAATGACAAAAGCTTATCCATGTTGCTCTTCATTTCACTTTTTAAGTGTCTTAGAGCTTAAATAAAAACAATGCCAATTTTTAGGCTTGCAGTAAATACTGAACTAATCATAAACAACTTTTGGGAATTAATGCAGTCTGTGTCAGAAATTATACTGTGGAAAACTACTCAAAAACACAATGTATAAGACTGTAAAATATTAGGAAGAGTTAAATAGTATAGAAAATACCGAAAAAATGTAGTTAATTAAGCTTACCTTTTCTTGCCAGTGCAATATGCCAATTATTGCCAGGATGAAGACGCAGACACCAATTAAGGCTATAGCTGTTAGCAGCACAATGTTGCTTGGGGTCAGATACAGCTTGGCACTCCAGCTATACAAAAGAAGAAAATCCAAGGAAACATTAATACCTTTCATTAGGAAGCAGAAAACAGATTTAACTTATAAAGATGAAAAGAACCTGCTAGTGTAAGACAGGTAACAACTTGGTCTACAGAAACTTGTGACTATACTTAGAGACTGAAGCTTAATGGTGTTTACTTGGAAACATATGGCTTAATATAATTACTTTCAGGTAATGCCATGTCTAAATTCAGTTCCTGTTTAACTTTCCAGGAATGCTACGGATATCCTCAGGGACTGCCTTTTTTCTCATTAGGAGATTTATCTCCCACCCCTGCCCAGGACAAAGTAAAATGTGTAGGAAAACCTTCCACAAAACTGCCTGGGGCTCAGGGAGATGGAGAAACAGGGCGAAATAAGCCTGTAAAATAGATTGTTTCCCCACATGAGAAGCTCCTCTTGGACAGGCTCATGGGGTCCAGCTGGTTAGGCATCTCAGTCTGAAGTTTACCCAGGGAGAACTGCAGTTGTAGGCGACAGAACCAGTTGATTATGGCAGGAGAATGCTGGAGAACAACAAAATTAAGCACTTTAAGGGCTTCTGGAATCACTGCTTGAATGTTGTGGGGTCCTGAGGTTCAGTTAACACCCTTTTTGTACTCCAGGCTTCCTGTCATGAGAAGGCTGTCAGCAAGAGGCTCTATGTTGGCACAGCACTGAGGCCTCTCAGGAAATGACATATTTATGTTTAAAAAAATTTATAAGTTTAGGAAGTGTTTATTATGAAATCTGATTTCCTCTGGGGATTCTATCCTCTGCTATTTTACAGCGTCCATAAACTTAAGTTATAGGAAAGCAAAAATAGATTAAGGACAATATGACAGAAAAATTTCTGCATAAACACATACCTTTAAATACCTCAAGACTATAAGTAAATTTTCTTCATCTGGCAGATGTTACTCCTGTGGCTGTTAATTAGCAACTCAAGTGGCACATCACTTCTCAACTGTTATTTGTCCTATAGTAAAATTAACTGCTGAAACTGATGTCAGAATCATTTCTGCATGATAAATGCAACTGACCTCACTAGTAGATCGAGCGGCAAAAAGCAGCTGGAATATGTGACTAATGTTTTCTCTAATAGCAGAGAGAAACATGCTGTCTTTCTAGGATAAACATTTTAATTGCAAAGAGAATTCAGCGTTCAAGCTCTTGTGTAACAAACCCATTCACCTTTACTTAAAGAAAAACATTCATACCTGTGGCAACAGATACAGCATTCAGAAGGGCTGAACTAAAGCTTTTATATGCAACTAGACAGAAACTGCATGTTTGGTGAAACAAAAACGCTTGCTTCAATCATTACCATGCTTGTAATTCGTCAAAAAGAATGTTGGTAAATCTAGCAAATATGTTGTTATTTACAGGAGTTGAGCTGGTAATAGATTTTGATGGTTTATGGGCCCTATCTAAGAGTCTGTGTAAATACTTGAGAAGTATTCTGCCTAGTCACAGTGGCAACTACATCTAGGGAACTGACCCCCCCGCCACTGTTCTTAAATTTACTTTCTGTACAAGTGACTATTTTTAAACCTACACATAATGCCTAATTTAAACTCTGTATTAATGTAATTTTGTGAAGTGCAAATCACAATGATGACAGTACCTCCGAGGAACGTTATGAGGATAAGGGATGACTATAAGCTGGGAGTTTGGTATGATAGCTGTCCATTCCTGTTTTCTTATGGACTGAAAGAAAACAAAGGCTATGTCAATTCGTAACAAACCAACATACTTAAAAGCAAAGAAATTCTCGGTTGAAACATACAAAAGGAGAAGAAACAAACTAGTTGCTTTTTAAAAATTTTAAACATAAGTGATTATTTCCTTATGTTTGTATAAACCTTTTATTCTGAAAGCTCCAAAGTGCTTTAAAAAAAATAGTAAAAAGCAAAATAAATATTGCTGGCATGAAACACAGCATCTGCTTAAAAAGTACAAAGCAACAACATAATAGGGAAAGAAGAAAAGAACCTATTCTACAAAGGAGGCAGGCAAAGCAATTATCCAAATCACAATTTGCTCAGTACGCTAATTTGAATACCTCACTTTTTAAAGTGATCTTCAGATCTTTAAAGACTGAAAATGGTCAGGACCCTACTTTTATGTTTCATCTGAAGATTAGATAATCATGGTAATATCCACCTCCCATCATACTGATCATGGTTTTATTGCCGAGGCAGAACAGATTATGTGAGTTTACAGGCCAGCCAGACCAACCCCAGAGAAGTCTTACAGCTGAGACCGTAATAACTGGACCACCAGATCTAATATACGTTTACCATATAAACAAACCCATGTTAACATTTGTAGACAGCTTCAGTCATCTTTTGGTCTTAGTGTTAGCATCAGAGCTTATACACCCCCCAAAAACAGGCATACAAGGTTCTTTTTGGCAAACTTTTCCATATTTAAACTTACTACTTTGATATTCTTGCTTCTGAAAAAAAAAAAGCATCCCTAGCAGAATTTCCATCCAAACTCTATTAGGAGAAGGTAACACCATAAATATTAGCTTGACAATCTTAAATCTCAACTAACCTTTTCTCCTAGAGGACGAGGAATGCCAACATACAAATGGTCGAGGAAATTAGCACTACGTCCCAAGCCTAGCACATTGTATGGCAACTGAAGAGCAAAATGTGCTGACTGGCTAAGCTGTCCAGCTGAAATAAAATTAGAAAAGAAGTCCAAGTAAATATTTTAGACCCACCCCTCCCCCAACCACCAACTTTCTACACAAATACACACTTCAGAGTCAGTAATAAAGACGTTTAAAAAACTTTTAACTAACCACATGATTAATTCTTAAAGGCTCAGTCGCACATTCCCAAACTACTTGTGGGCACTCTTGGAGAGCAGCTAGATTTCTAAGTAAGATGATTCTTTTGAGCACCATTTCTATGTTAAACTGAATCTCTACTATTTGTTAGAAGTTTAGAACAAATCAGCTATCCACATTTATTTTGATATGAGAAGTGCCAAGTCTTCTGCCCCATTGATTTAGCTCAGACTCAACATGTGAAGGTTCACTTTAATTCTTATTAGTGTTAATCAGCAACTACTGGTTTTTCTTGTGTTACAAAATTCACTAAGTAAATTCTCATGAACGAATTTTCAAATAATAAACTGTTTTAATGAAAACAGGATTACTGTAGTTGCAAGTTAGGTCCTAGTGAGAGCATGTAATTATAAATAATTAAGGGAGAGACTGTAGGGGAAAAATAACATTTTTTGCTTCCTGAAAAGACTTTAGGGAAACAGACAAGTGTTGCAGCTATCAACAGGTTCACTAACATCCTGTTTCCAAAGGATGCAATTATTCCATTTAAATAAAAATCTTGTAATCTTTTTATTTCTGGCAAACTGATTCAGATCCAATGTAGATTCTCTGTTCATTCTCTAGAAAGCTTTTTAGTAAGTGATCTGGTTACACAGCAGGAATGATATCAGCACCTCACAAGCACTGCAGCGAATTCAGCCCTTCACCAGATTAACAGAAATTAGTTCAAACCACAAGTAGGTTTATGTCAACAGAAACAGTTTTTCACAAAGATAAGATGTACAGTTGGTATTTAAGTATCAGATTTTTCTCTGCTTTGATATCTGACAGATTATGCCTGAAATTATTATAAGTTAAGCAACAAAACGTAACAATGTGAATTAAAGAACACGAATTCACATTTTGTAATGAGTTTACAGCCAACTCCTTTCTACCTCTCCACACTTTCTTCCAAGGCTCAATTCTGGAAGTTAGTATTTTGCTTCAGACAACTAGCTGTTGGCCATACTAGTTGCACTGCATCCTTCACAGTTGCAGTGAACAGAGCAGAGGGGAAAAATGTCCCAAACAACGGCCACTACAACTTCTTTGGCAAAGCCAAACATCCCTTCCAGAAAAACCAGAAACAAGCTCCCATTCTTGGCTCCTGATGATAGCCCCATAAGTGCAAGCATACATTTGCCACTATACCACAGCAGTGACCTAGAAAGTGACTGTACAAGAGTACTAGTATTATAAAAGCTCTTCCACCAAGGGACTACCAAGATGTGACACCTACTTTCAGAAGTAGCTTTCCAGCTTTTGTATCCTCTTACGGGGACAAACTACTTTGTGTATTGGACGATGATAATTTTGAACCTCTATTCAGTACAATGATTACTTTGTGGTTCTATTTTTCTGCACCTCCGCACCAGCTTTTTAGGAAGAAGCTTGACATATGCGGTCAGGCATGTTTTGAAACAGGTCTGTTTAATCATGAGGTAAATATTCTGTATTACTGTAGTTTTAGAGCTATGACAATTTTATTTAAAAAGACAACAGAAATGTCAACTAAATACACTTAGATGAGATATGAAAAATAATCTTGACAGAGTTACCTTTTTATTAAGCTAGTTTTTCTCCATGCAGAATCGTGTAATGAGCAAGTAGATATGGAAATATTTAAACAGGATTTGTACTTTCAGTCCTCTGCTGTGAGGGCAAGGTGTACTGTGTACATTCTTAGGTGAATTCCTAGATTATGGAATCTGCAGCAGACAGCATTAGCTGAGAAGCTCTTCTCTAAGAATGGGGATTTTTCCAGTAAGTTGAGATAACAGTATAGGACTTGAGTCTTAAGTCTGTCCCTGCTTTGTCACTGACTTCCCTTACATGATCTTGGCTAAATTGCTCAATCTCTAGGTCTCAATTTCCAAATCTAAAATTTAGAAATCGATATTCTTTCTTCTGAAAAAAAGAAGTATCCCTAGCAGAATTTCCATCCAAACTCTATTAGGAGAGGTAACACCATAAATATTAGCTTGACAATCTTAAATCTCAGCTAACCTTTTCTCCTAGAGGATGAGGAATGCGAACATACAAATGGTCATATGAGAATGAGTAATTACTAAATTAGAGTAAGGACGTAATACCTGAAAGCACTGGTTACCAATATAAAAGTAGCAAGTAACATAAGTAGGTTTATTAAATTTGACTTAGTTATAAAACCAAACAAGGTATGTATTACTTGATCATGCTATAACATAATAAGAGATTTTCTTTAAGAATTTCTTTCACTAATGCTGAATTCTGATGGACTTTTCCCAGAAGAACAAGGTGCTGCTGTAATATTTAACATTGAAAAGCTTTTAAAATGACTATTGAGTGAAATATTTAGGATTATGAGCAGACTGCAACTAAGATCTTCCTTTTTTTCTTTCATCATACAAATGAAATGAATGTCAACTAAATTAAAGGAAATGAAAAAAAAAGGTCATACACTGTGTGCAGTCAGCCTTAAAGAGGTTAGAGGGGCAGATACTGCAGCTAGAATTCTTAAAAGCATTGAATAATTTCATGGCTACTAACACTGGTTCTTATGCCTATTAAGATAAGGATAATGAAATGCTTCAGGATGTAAATAGATCACTTGCAAAGGTCAGAAAGGAACGTTTTCTTCTACATAGCAGGCAGAAAATGTGCACATACCTTCTTTTTATTTGCCTTTAAAAACTGGGAGATATTAGCTAAGCAGGACTTGGGATAACACCATATAGAAGGTTCTAGTTTACTTCAAAGCTGACTACAAATATGAGATCTTTGACACTATTTCTTGCTTTACCTATATCTATCATAAATCCTGCAAGAGTTTGATGGTTACTCAAATGTTCCACTTAGAATTGCAAACATAATTAAGAAATGACAAGTGTTCATTTGAGAAACAAAAACCTTGAACAAAGATTAAAAATAAAAAGAGAAATTACAGAGTACTGTTAACAGCTTTTTCTAATTTCTGAAGTTCTCAGTCACCGGTAATTAATTTAGTTATGAAAGTATTTCAAGTTTAATTTAATAGCAACTCTAGCTATTTGCTCAGT
This sequence comes from Phaethon aethereus, assembly GCF_964289735.1. NCBI lineage: Eukaryota > Metazoa > Chordata > Aves > Phaethontiformes > Phaethontidae > Phaethon > Phaethon aethereus. Next base: position 8,662,730 of record NC_138589.1, on the reverse strand, counting down.
TGTAAAACTACTGTAAACAGTTTTCTTCTTGTTGCAAGAAGATTTGAAAATATCATTCCATCTTCAAGCAGGAAGGTGGGATTTATTTCTTATACTAAGGTGGTGGTTTAACCTTTTGGAAGTCCATGCAAGCAAGATGGAGAAAGTGGCTGTTGCTTCACAGCTTGTTTTGGTTCATCAGTAGAACTGTTACTATAAACAAGAATTAAAAAACCTTTTCCTGTCTGTGCTGTACATTATTACTTTTTAATACTACTTTAAAGAGTATTCAACACTATGTCTTTTGCCTTATGCTTCTTGTTTCAAAAAAGTTATTTGGAAGCAGCCAGATCTCATGGGCTATGGTATTCGTATAGGTGTTGGTGTTTATATTTTTGTTTTAAATCCTAAGTCACTATGTTTATTGCTTCAAAAACCTTGGGCAGAGTAAAAAACCTCAACATTTTAAGACAAGATTTTCAGTGGTTTCAGCCTGTCAGAGACCAAATTTTTAAGAAATAGCTAATGATCTTGGGCAGCCAAACCTTACAGAATTTTGCTGTTTGATATTCAGAAATCATTCTGCACACCTCTGAATTAGTCTCCTTATTTTTGAAGTCTGGCATATAAAATTTGAAGCAAAATGTATCATTAACCTTTTGAAAGTCTTGACTGAAAAACAGAATGATGTGTCATCTATGACATATACAGTACTTGTTCTTTTATATCTGAATTAAGGCATTTCCCTTCCATTTCCATTATACTGATGTAAACTTGCTGAAAGCTTGAGTGACCCACTATGCCCAGGGTTAAACTGCAATGTCCTCAACAGCTTATTTCAGCATAAGCACTTAAATGAAGCCAATTTAACTTTATGAAGGGAAAGTGAGTCCATTTACATGTAGAAGTAATGCTTCCTATTGTTTCTTTAAACAGATCTGATAGTGTATGATGCTGGATTTACAGACAGTTTGAACCCACATAAATAGATTCACAAAACTTATGTTGTTCAGTCAGTTTAAATAAGCTTATTTTGTGGAATAATAGAGCAGAACATACAAGATCACTAGAGAGAGCTGAAAGACTAATGGAAACACCAATTTCAAACCCGTGGTTTTGAAGCACCATTCTTTTGATTTTTTTTTTATTACACTTTTCTTGACAAAATATAATTTGCTTTTAAGTAGTCCATTAAAGCCATTCTGATTAATTCAAAATACAGTAATAATATTTAGGCTTTTAAAAGTCCCTCAAATTCAATATATTAGAAGTCTGAATAGCTAAATGTATTTTCATAAATAAAAATGTTATGTCATTATTTCTTCCAATTGCTTCTTTTCATCTAATTTGCAAAATTATGCATTTATCAGAAGCTTTAATACATTCACCAAAATAGTAACTGAAGCTATTTGTGAAGTGTGAATCAACTTGTCAAAAAAACTAAAAAAAAAATCTAACCAAGTTAGAAAATATAACAAGGAGTTCCTTTTAGACATACATTCTTTTCACCTGTTGACAATGTAGGCAGCTTTTCTGGTAAAAAAAACCCAGTTCGTTGTGTAAAACATAGTACCTGAGTTGCAGCCAGTAGTATCAGACTTGCATCTAAATTCTCTGTACCATCGTCTACCTTAATATTGAGGTCAACACATGAATGACTGCATTCTTATAAATTAGATACACATATGCATCCTAGAAAACCTGAAAGTTATTCCAAAAAACTACATGCAGAAGTTGCACGAATTGCTGTATAGCTGTGAACAACATGCATGGAACAGCTGGAATAAGACTGCCAGTTCAAGAGTTAGGTAAAATTTCACAGTGAATGTGCATCACTTAAGCTGCATAGTTGAAACGCTACAGTGATATTTACAGCGATCATCAGTGGTGTGCTACATTGCACACCAAAGTGTTTCCCCATCTTTTGAAGCTGGCAGTTCTTTATTTTATTTGAAAATATTGCCAGAACCACTTACTGCAAAAGAAAGGGAAAATATAACTGATAATGAAATACCTGTGTAACATGCATAAGAATTCACAAAACAGCTTTCAGGGGAAAAAAACAAACAAACAAAAAAAACCCCACCAAAAACCAAACTACTCCAAACTTGAAAGCTTTTTAGAAAGTTGGAAAATTTTATTTCCTTGGCTTTAGATTAAAGCTTTACTTCAGTTCCCTTATTACTGCCTTTGGAGTTGTAGGTCACTCGTTGGAAAAAAAAAAAGTATAGTGGAGAAAGAGCATTTTTTCTGCCTAAAATTATCCAATGGCACCTTCAGCTTCATAAGGTTTGAGGCTGTCCTCCTCTGACTTAGCTGTTTGCCTCTTTTCCACACAACAGGAAATTCTAGATTAATGTAGTACACAATTGCACCTCTCAACTTTTTCTGCAATATCTTTTCCTGGAGTTCCAGAAATATCTGGGGGAAGTGGATTGAAAGCGCACACTTGCCACTTTGGTACCTATTACTTGCAGTGCTGCTAACACTTGTGATACTTCTTCTGAAAGCCCAAACTCCAAATCTGGTACCTTTATATGAAAATGTGTTTTCATTAACTCTATGCCATAAAATTATAGAAGTAGAACTAGAAATTCTTTAAAAACTCTTAAAAAACCCCACAAAAACAATAACATGATCATATTGCTGATATTCCGACCCTTTGCACAGGGGAAAGTTGTCCGATTTGTAATACCTAAATATTTGAAGTTTGGCAATATTGCACGCAACATTATGAGTTCAAGTAAGTTTTCTAAACAAAAGAGAATTATACAGAAAAACATACTAGCAGGGTATCCCCCATCACCTACAGCAACCATAAAATCCCTCGTAACAGAATCCAGCTATTCAATTATTAAATGATTCCAGCTTGTTCCATGAACACACTCTTCTTTCTATGTAGTGGAATTCCACATAAGGAATCCTGCAATGTCAAATGGCTGTTGAAATTAAGCTTATTTTGCTATTGTCTGGTACATACTGCAATGTTTATATTTAAATTTATTGCTATAATAGCTGGTAGACATTTGTGTTCACCTCACAATCCAATTTAGTTAAACAGCATGAGAAGTCAATGCAACAACAGAGAAGAGTAAGCTGATTTCAAAAAACCAGAAGGGCACGACTTAACAGCATGTGAAAGGTCATTCAAAACAAAACCAAGGAAAACCAGCAAAATGAGCTCTGAAATGAGAATTGCAAAGGCTATCGGTCCATACGGCTTCAGTCATATGGATGCTTAAACAAATTATGACTTGATCCATACTAGCAATTCAATTATCTATTCATATGATATTATGCCTATGTATGCGTATTGACCTTTGAGTAAACCTTAAGCATTTATTGTTCTGTTGTTTCTGGCTTACAGGGTTAATATTTTTGTTAGACACAAACTGCAACTACGACCCTATTTATTTCAAACACTATTGGCATATTTTTACTTGAAGAGAGAAAATTAAGAAGCCCGTAGCACAAGCTGAAACACAGAAGATATTCTCCTATTTTAAGTGGAAGGGAAAACATGAAACAATACATCAACCTGAAGCTACAGCCAGGTTAAGCCTGGCTTGCCGGCTTCATCTGGTACACACAAGACATGTGGCACATCAAAAAATATATTAAAATGTTCTGGGTATGCCACACACTGCACAGAACAGCAGGCCCTCCCTGCCATAGGTGTCCTTATCACAAAAATGGCAAGAGGGAGCTGTGAGTGCGTGTGCCTCAGCTGTCTGGCAGGTCAACACACTAAGGAGTCAGCCAGTACCGCTGTGGTTATGGCAATGTATAGCTACCAGGCTCATACTTCTATCTGCCTGTCTTCATGGCCAGGAATTCCTACAAAGGAGAAGAGAGAAGGTAGCTGATGGTTCAGATGCTACACAGAAGAGGGAGAAAGCAAGCAAGAAGACAGAAAAATTGGGTTGCGGTGAAAGGGGAAGGGATATGAATGGTGATTAAAGTCCTTTGTCCAAAATGTCTTTACTGAGAGAGTCGTCAAAAATCGGAACAGGCTGCCCAGAGAGCTGGTGGAGTCATCATCACTGGAAGTATTCAAAAAATGTGTAGATATGGCACTTCAGGACGTGGTTTAGTGGGCATGGTGGTGTTGGGTTGATGGTTGGAGACCTGATGATCTTAAAGGTCTTTTCCAACCGTAGTGGTTCTGTGATAGCAGAAAGAAAAATGGTAAAAAGAAGCTGATAGCTAAAGGCAGCCTGATGTTCATAGTATAAAGTCTCTACAGGACTACTCAGTCATTTGACTTGTTCAGCGCTTGACCAGGCAACATTGCAATAACAAATTTAAAATGCCTGTCTTGTGCTGGTGCTACCATATGAATCCATCCTTGTGCAGTTTCTGAAAACATTTCAGTAAATTAACAGCTACTCCATATTAAATTTAAAGTACTTGATCTTATTTATGTTGTTCTGGGCCCACAAGGACATTAGTTCTAAGAAAATGAGTTTGTGTTATTGGTAATAAAATAAATGAAAACAAACATATTAAGCAGATAGCCTTCTCAAGAAAACACAAAGGATCATTATCGGGATCCACTTCAGCTTGCAAAAAGGACATGCCTGCATTTCAGCCAAGGTCAGAACTGTTAAAATAGCCATATAGCTGTAATCTGCAGTAATCTGACCGGCATCGGTCATTACGCAAAATTCTATTCAAAACCAAAGGATTTAGTAGGGCTACAATTTTATTATCAACAATAATTTTTTTAGGATGCTGAAGTTTAAAAAACAAAAACAAACCACCCCACAACAAAAAAAACAACAAAGCCCAACAACTTGCGTTTGTTTAGTTTTACTAAATTCATTTTATGTATCCTCCCCCTCCCTGCCCCTAGAACAGCTTCAGTTTACTCTATGCCCAACTTTAGATATTATACTCTACTTTATACTGTGCATTGCTGCTTACAGGATTCAGCTGAAAAACACCATGTCAGAATGGTATTAGAAATTTCTTAGAAGCCAATAAAAGCCTGGAAATGTAGATGTAGAGCTGAAAATTCAGGCTGACACTTACAGTCAGCTGAGGGGTCTCCTTAAAAATAACAACTCCAAAAGAAATGGGGAGTGGAAAAGGCAGATTGCGGGAAATGGATCAGAAAGCATGACTTACATTTGAGATTGTGTACTTCTCCCAGATTTACACTTGGACCTCATCTGATCTCAAGTGTAAAATTCCTTAAATATTTGAAGAAGCTGTTGCAATTGAATTTCTCCTCAAAGAGAGGTGGTCTGTGGAGATACTAGCCACAGATGTAACACCCAGTACTTCTCAATTCTAATGCTCATTTTGACAATTGCTATTCCTTGTAGTTAATTTAACATTATTTCTTGTTGTAAGATTACAAGTGAATTGAACAATGTGAAAGTAAAAGCACAGAACATGTGCTAATTACTATTCTGCTATCTTTTAACAACATACTGGAATGTTAATAGGAGAGTGAATAATTCTAACAATGTTTTTTAAAAACCTCATAATTATGCAAATTTCCTGTAGTTAAGGCTTGGCAGATCAAAGAACCTTAAAATGAATTAGATAAGGACAGCCATATGTGCCTTTTTATTTTACTCTCTGCATGAATATTGCATACGTGAAAGATACCATAATTCCGAACTAAAGACCTGCAGAATTGGGAAGATCAGAAGCAGCATGGTGGACATTTTATTGAGTACTGTATGATTTACTTTAGCCCAGGGCTGGAAGGATAACTTAAGGTGACTGGATAGTTTGGTTTCAGCGGTCCAGGCAAAAACCACTGGTAAAGACAACAAATAGCATCAGCTGACTTGAAAAAAAAATTTGAATGGTGAGCACTGTTTTCATTAGAAAAAGAACTATGTGGTTACTCATTTTACTTCCTGGGAGAGAGATGAATTTGTTTAAAAATATGATTACAAATTATCAGATTCTCTCATTATTGCTTTCATATAATTAAAAGCTTTAGATATGGATTGTTCCGTGATATTATATAAGAAATGTAAATAAGTTAGTGAAAATTAGTTATAAAATAGCACATTGATGCCATACTTCTAAAAGCTTAATGTGGAAAACACGTTTTGTAAGTTTATATATGGCCCAAAAATGCCACGTCGGTTTGGTATTGCCCACCAGTAGACATATATAGAAGTGTCACTTGAGGTATTTCTTGATAGTCAACTAGAATATGGTTCTGAAGTAACAGACTGTTTTTCAAGAGAATAACTTGTAGGCCAATAATTCTAGTTAGAAGAACATTTACTGAATTTACAAGTAGGACTTATAAAAGAAGTAAGCTTAGCTACAAACTTAATATAATAGCTTCAGAAAATGCAACTTTGGAAAGTTCTTGCAGGAATTATACAGACTCAAAAAATCTATTAACATATTACAGTTCAGAAACTGATCACAGACAGTATTATAAAATTCCCTGTAGCAATACTGCTAGGGTCATAAATGCACTTGGAATTCATTACTGTTATTTCATAATGCCAAAACAGAAAAGGAAATTCATCATGAGTGGACTCTGTTACGTTTTTATTATTGTAAATATGGTAGCAGCCAAGATGAATGGTACTATAGCAGTATTAAATCATATTTGATAGCTGTTTCTTAGAGTCAATTGTAAAAACACTGCATTCCTAAAAGCACCACCCCACCCCCTCAAAAACCCCCAAACAACCAAACTCACCACACCCTAAAGATAACGTTTAAGAAAAATGGATTTGGTTTTGGTAGACAGAACCAGAAAAAAAAATTAAGAAAATGATACATGAAATCAATCCAAATTTTAAGCGAGCTTTATTCCCCACAGATATAAGGAATTTGTAAGCTATGTGCATTCTTCCATGACACAGAGGTCTATAGTTAGAAGAACATCTTTATTTTGCCACTGGGTTATTTTATAAGCTTGCTTAAATAGTAAGTGCCAAAGGGTCAAACATACATAAACCAAACCCATCTAAACTTGTATTTCCTCAGTGGGGTTTAGAACCAGTTTTACTGCTGTGAATTAACCTTTCAATAGATATTCTGCACTTGAGATCCCACAAATCCATTATTTTGTCATCTTCCAATTAAAATTATGTCAATTTATAAAAATAAAATTTATTTTAAAAAGTAGCATGTAATGTATCATCCAGATACGCCAAGTTTCAGTCCTCTACAGTTACTATTTATAATATCACAAATATAAAATATTTTAAAGAATCTAATTAATGTATTCTACTAGCTGATAGACATGATTTAAGTGTATTGTATGAGTTCACTTAAAATACCAGATTTCTAAGTCTGAGACTGTGTTAATTACAAATAAATAACATGAGTTAAAAAATTCTGATTACACAAACAATGAATCTAAATCAGTATAATTAGATCTAAGTAAAGGTTATACTTTTTTTTTGACTTAGCCATTTTATAGCTCTTTCCTAAGGAAGAAAAAAAGGGTCAGTTCGATGGTTTTACTAATGTGTTTCTTAGGCAAAAAAAATGTCTTTTTTGTTACTTAGGCAAACAGTTATTCATCAGTACGCCTGATTCTCTGGTAATAAGATTATGTGTAAGTATCTGATCATAAGTCACATGGCCAAAGGAACTACGAAGCTGGGTTTTCATTGAGTTAGTTTATATTCATACGGGTGCACCAAATTTAGGCAGGCCTGCATTAAGTCCTATTTATTCCTTCAGGCTCGCTGGATTACACAACTTTAAACCCACTGATTTCTTCATTTAGATGCACGTTCACCCAATGAATGCACTCAACTAACTTGTAGCGGTGGGCTGGAAAGAAATTTTGTAATATAGAAGTTATAGTAATTTCCAGTAACTCTGAGAGCAACTCTCAAGAAAAAGCTTTATCAATAGGTCCATATTCCAAGAAGTTAACCCCCAAGAGCACAGAGGGGCAGGGATCAACTGCAAGTAGCTTAGTTAACAGCATAAGGAGAGATTAGTGAACTACAATCTTTATTACACGAATTTGTGAAAGTAAAAAAGTTTTTACTCTTTCATAAGATATGAAGTGCATTCCAAACTGTTTATACTTTTTTTATTTTGAAAAACAAGTACTCGTGTGTCTTTAAAAAAAGGAATAGGTTCAACAAAACTGCTTGTATTTAACAGTATAGGTCTTACTGATATCCTATCAGAAACTCAGCTCTATGGGCAATATGCAACATGGAAGCAAGAAGAGGACAAAAAATAAGATACCCAGTCATCAAGAACTGAAAAGGCACTCCAGTGTGGATTCAAGTAATACGGATAACACAGTAGGAATCTTTAGAAACCTGTCCTGAGGCAAAATGCCTTCAAAACCAGGACAGAAACCGTGAAACTAAGGATGTCCGTATTTATATGAATCCTGTGTGTCTCTGCAAGCAGCCCTACTTCCTCTGTGGAACCTGCAACACCTTTTAAGGATCTTCTATTTCCCTGTGAACTCTCCACAGTACACTAAGCTATTTTCTGCTATGCTCCCTCGTTACTGCTTGGGCAAGAACATTTCAGGCTATGGCTAATTGCAACTGCATGCATGCTGACCATCTGGCCATCCTGAGGACAAAACCAGACCAAATAACTGTTGATCTCCAAGTACAGTCTTTTGTTGTGTGGAATTTTGTCTTCTACCAAACTGCTGATTTTCACAGAACTGGTAAGAGTGTTATCTGAGGCATGTATGCTCCAGTTAAAATGGGCTTAAGTAAGCTCGTGGATTCAGACGTTACTAAGGACCACAAATAACCAAAAAGACAGCATACTGAACTAAGTTTCATGTCCACAGGAATCCAGGCTTTTCAGGGATAAGGAGAAAGATCTTGTGTAGGCCTTTACCAGTATTTTCTGATATGGTTAACCAGACAGGCTGTGAACTGGCCGCCTAAGGACTTGGGCCGGATAGTCAAACAGCATGTAGTGTAACTGAAAACCTCTAAAATCATCATGGCGTTTTAAGTGTTTCTAACTAAAAATGTAACCTCTTTTTAAATTTAGCTTATGAAGAAAACCTTGAGAGCGATGAAGCTGGGTGTACAACTGGCAGGATGATTAGTTGGTTAAAAAGAATTTGTGCAATGATTAGAAAAAATACTCTGCATTTTCATGTTAGCATTAATTATTACTTTGATTAAAACATAGGCTAATACTTCCAAGCTTTCAAACCCATATTTAAGCATGTACAAATACAGAAGTACTACAGAATATTAGGGTAAGTTTTTGCAGCTATCTGGTTTGTATTTCAGGACATCTTGTTTCTTTTTATTTTTTCTAGGGTGGAATTAACAGTCCTGAGCACAGTATTCAAGGTGAGAGCATTATCATTGATTTAGGACCTTAAGTCAGCATTTTTCCCCTAAATTACTGCTATTATTTAAATTAACGTTATACATAATACCTTTTCCCCAGCAAACTACGGGAAACTTTGTTTTAAAATTTGAGTTTAATTTGAAATAAGACTTGAGTGCCAGATGCAGTTGACTGCCACCATTGGGAAGGAGTCAAAATGGTGCAATTTACAGATGTGCATACTCTGATGATATTTTGGCTTGTGAGTTTGGGATTTTTCACCAAAGCGACAAGAGTCCATTATGAGATGTGGTCATAAGATTAACAGTCGTAAGTTAGACTAATAGACCATTTAGTACAGTCACCTGTGTTTTCTAGGAGTCACTAGTACCTACCTAGGAAGGTTGCATAAAACCCATGATATTCTTCTGCTTGGACCGGGGATTATTCTTGTCTACTTTGTTTTTGGACTCGTGAACTGTGGCATCTGCAACACCTCATGCAATTAAACCTTTAGTTAAGCTACAAGTTGCATAAAGCACTGCTTCTTTCCATTTATTGTGACCCTGTTATCTAATGATTCTTTGATACCTTGTAGTTCTTGTATCATGTGAAAGAATGCATCCATTCCCTCGCTGTCTTCCCCTGGCTACTCATGATTTTATAGATGTCTGTTAGCCTGCCAGGTATAGTGAACAGCTCCAAAAAAATACGTCCTGTGTTTACTCAGTATTATGTTGATCCTTTTCATGTGGCTACAAAATTATATTTAGGTATTTCAAGGCCACTGTTGTTTTTTAATATGTAATTGCTAAGGAACTGGTAGAAAAAGTAAATCATTAGAAGCTTACACTATTTCACAAACTGATGATACTGTACCCAACAATTTTTCAGACTGGACAAGATATAGCTAACTGTTCAAACCCAATTTGCATGGGACAGAAAAAAGGAAAAAAGAGTGCAGTTGCAGTGTTTGTAATAAATATGCAATCTGTAAAGTAAGAAGGAAAAGTTAGGGAGTTTTGGCCTTGTAAACTGAAGACAGCATTCAAACCCAGTCCCATTTCACTCTGTAGACTTCTTTCCAACTCTTTAGATTGGTGAGAAGTATATACAGACAGACCATGCCATGTGTATTCTCATTATGAGGTTATCTTACCTGACCCGTTTTTCAGGTATCCATTTGCATCTACAGTAGTGTACATGATGTAAGGACCAGGCTGATTAACACCAAAAGGCTATAAGGGAAAAAAACAAACCACAAGCAGAACAGCCCCAGGCAAAATTTCAGGAACAGATAAAGCTACAGTAATAAAACAGTAAACCAAAGAAAATTGTTTCCTACTCACACAGATAATTTCAAAAATCTTGCAGCTGTTTTGGTCATAGCATTATGTGAAAATTAATTTTCAAAATAAGGCTTATCAGTTGTGTATGTAATGTTTAGTTTCTCATGAAGAAAGCAACACTATGCAGTCCTCTGGCAAAATGTTACATGTTTCCTTGGAAGTTACAAATAAAAAAACCCCCAAACTAGAAATTCAAAGGAAAAACTGCATGTTCTGAACAAGCAGAACTCATTTTATGTTGTCTGAGAGAATGCACTATGTTGATAGCTTTTCAGAATTGAAAAATACTACACAAATTCAAAATTTTGTTATCATTATTTAGCAGTGTTTTGTTTAATTCATGAAAGTGGTTGAATAGTCACTTGTCAAGTACCAATATCTATTTTAAGCTAATTCTCTTGAGAGAGAAAATGTACAGTTAGGGGGAAAAAATAATTAAAAAAAAAAAAATCAAAGGGACCTTTGAAACAAATTCACCTAAGTAACAAGGTGAAGGTTTTAAGTAAGAAATTCCCCTAATTATCTACTATGGTGGGGAACGGAGAGGAAGGTGGACAACTGTAGGAATAGATTTTTTTTAAGTTTTCCTTTTTTTTTTTTAAATCCTGAATTCAAGCTGCTATTAGGATATCAAATCCAGTAAAGATCTTTCAGATGAATTACAGAAAGAACACTGAAAGAAGAGATGACACGTTTCACACCATGCCTCAAAAAACAGTAAGTTCTAAACCATAAGAATATGTGATAATGATGGGAGATGGGATCAAAGGCTGAAAAATAATTGATTAGAATGAAGAGTAAGGAGACCAAAAAGGTGATGTTGATGTATATCTATGAAAGATATGCACATAAGGTGAAAAACTGGTTGGTTTTGCGGTGGGGTTTTTTTGCACCAGGTAGCTGTATTCTGGCATAATGTCCTTTCTATAACTTTCTGACAGAGAACTTCTACAGTGGAGGCAATATTATTGCAATGATCTTGATAATGAAATATTCACCAACATCTGTTGTGAAGATTTGCTTTTTAAACCCTCTCTTTAGTTTTGCAATTAAGCTAATAATACTATCAAACACCCTTATTACTTTATATCAGAAATTAAACCCTATGTCTTAAAATACACTTGAAGAAAAAGGTGGTCCCATTTGAAGCAGTTCTTGTATTTTCAAATCAAAATTAAAATTCATATTTTTGCAGAACTGAAGTGCTACTGCTAGCTTTGATTGCTCCAAGTTCCTCTTTTAGGCCAACTTTCACTGTGAACATTGCTAAATAATTTGCTAACTGAAAGTTTGGTGGGTGAGCTGCAGCATCTCTGGAGACGATTAAAATAATTAAAATAGAAATCAGCATACATATATGTAGCTATCTGCAGGATCATCAGAACCACGTATATTGCCTTCCCTTCTATCCTTCATTGTACCCACTTACTGTATTTTAGTCCAGAAGTGGCTATATGGCTGAATCTGTCCCATAATCAGTTTTGCCTGGCCTTTCTGACCACCCAGAACAAGACTTGGCACACAACACAGTTTGGGCATCCAGCTGTATTACAGACATTTTTCTTGTAGCCGGTATATCCCAGCCCCCATGATGTTGGGTAACAAAGCTCACTGCAGAATCAGTCAACTGCTTTAGTCTCTGAGCAGGCAGCTGGCGAATGGTATGGGTCTCAAATATGCGGAACTTGGCCAATCATGGTTTGGATTACACATTCTTCCAGTCAATAACTGTCTTGGTATGTGGAGAGCTTTTGGTGTAATTAGACCTCAGCTTATTTGAAGCCAAATAGTAATGCAAAGTTATTGTCATACTTACTGTTATTTTCCGAGGACAGTCATTAGAACAGAGGCCACTGAGAACTGCAAAAACAAAAAGTGAGCTTGTATGGGTTATTTTAACAAGCCATCTCACAAGCTCTACCTCTGACATCTGTTGAAGTGTAGTAATAGTGTCAGGTATATGTTAAAACACATAAAGAAAGTAAATATGACATATGTTAATGTATAAACAAATTTCTAATCTGTTTGAAGTATAGTTCTTTGCAGAAAAATTATTAGCTAGTCACTGTTTTATCATACCTCATTGGTTAACCAGCTTTAAAAGGGAAGTTGCCAGTTAAAAAAATTCCAAATTAAAATATTTTTAAAATAGTGGACTGTACATTTCATTCATTACTCTTCAGTTCTAACCACTTAAAAATATTGGCAGAGATTCAGCTTTACTGCTTTAACTGGGAAAAAGGTAAATAAAGGCTTTTCCTTCTATACGAGGGATAGTTTTACAACTTGATTTAAAGCAATTCACAAAAGCTGTAATAGAAAAAATCCCATTACCTACTTATTCTATGAATTCAGAAGTATTATAGGGAGATGTCTATAATGGTACTTAAGATCTAAAGCCAGTGACAGTTGTTCAATTACTTGTTTAAAACTTACTAGTTTTTAAAAAAATCAGTTAAATTACAGAAATATCTGTTAAACACTCATTTATAATGAACTAAATGATGGACAATAAAAGCCATCTGTTCTACAACCTAGAACATCTTGTCACATTGAGTAGGAGAACATCAGTACTAAAATGCCTCTAAAACAAACAACAAAACATACACACACACACACAAAATCTAAGGTGTCATTCTGATGCAACATTTGGACTTCAAATGACAACAGTTTGGTTGAGCAGTAGCCCAATAATGGCTATAAGCAGGGAAGAGGATACAGATCAGGCAGTATCAAAGCCAAGTAAAAACATAACTTCTCCATGAGTTAAGGTATCCCAAAACAAGTGTGGCAGACAGCAAAAATTAATATTTGGACCAGATTTAAAGGCAGGCCATCCTAACCACCAGAATTTTTTTAAGCATTTTTTGTCTACTTTAAGGCTCCATGGAGTTTCAGGTACAAAATGTTTGGGGACACAAATACTAAAAGTGCACGTAAGATCTTCATAGTGTAATAGTGATTGGAACGATTACAAATCATTCCCTACTGGAGTCAGAAATGGCACTGTTCTAGTGAAGGAACATTTCTAATACTTTGTGTGCAGATATTAAAAGCTGTCATGATTCCCAAGTTATCATTCTTTGCTTGTTATTTCAAAATGTTGACATTTCCAAATACAGAAAAATCTATTACTTTTATACAGTCCACAAAAAATATTTGGTCACGTAAGATGAAGGTGTGGCAAAGCAGAATTTGAAGACACCGTGTATCAACAAATAGACTTTTTAAGCTATGAGCTTATTGTTTATATTTATACATAGGTATGTATGCAAGTGGAACCTACCCTTCCCATTTTGACGCAAAATGGCACACTGCAATTTGCTGTTCAATTTCACTACTGGAACAAACAATGTGACCAAGTACATTTGACATCGGTTATGATGAGCAAAACTGTTCTCATTGTCCATATGCCAAATAAGTCAACACAATGCATTTTTTAATACACCAACTCGCACAAAGCATGTTTCGTTAGAAATACTCTCCCCTGTATCACAGTAAAACTATTTTTAGACCACTCATTAATTTCCATTTCCTGGGGTTTGCTATGCTAAAATACTCCCTAAAAGGGTGCTAAAAAAAAAAACCTTGCTCCAATTTTTAAGATAGATTTACACAGAGTGAAACAAAAAGAATGTTGCAAATTAGTCCTTTCCCCATTAAAATATCACATGATTATAATTCTGGTAGGGCTTTGTGAAATATAAGATATTCCTAGAAGACTTTCTGCATGTTCATGGGAATTACACTACCCATATACAGTATTATTTAAAAGAAGGCTTCCATCAACATGACAAATCATTATAGGTTACTAAAGTGAGAATAAAGCTCAGGCTAAGGAGAAAATAATAAATTCATCAGTCCACAGTAGTAGCTGCAGTTCTGTTTATCTTATGGCATGCAGAATGTGTGCTTTAGAAGGATTAGATGCATTTAAATAACACGAAGGCAAATGCAATTTTTGAAGGTGAACCTTTGGTTGTTCCTGTTTAGCTTTGTCCTCATAAGCTCACGTACAGCCTCATTTTTCACTCGTTCTCAAAAAAATCAAGGAAGACAGACAAGCAATGAGCTCAAAGCTCAACACCTTTGCAGTCTGGAAGAACACGGTAGGGCATGCAATTTGAAAACCTAATTACTCTCACTTACAAATATAATAACCTAACTCTAGCCTTTTAAAGCAAGGCTGTAATTAATTCACACACCCTTGCTACGTTCACTGTCATTCTCTGCTTTTCTCGTGTTTTGTGCCACATCCTGCTTTTAGGTTGAAAACACCAAATTGACTCACACATGGAAACAAAGTGGCTCTCAGAATAGATCATACAGCATAAGCAAAATACACACCATGCCGGTCTTCGCTGAAATGAAGCCAGCCCATTTTGCACTAGATTCTGAATCATTTCCAGATGATATAGAAAAGCACTCCAGTAGAGTAGGCTTGATAAGACAGAAGTACAGCAAAAAAGACAGAAGTCCCCACTAGAAAGAAAAGACTGCAACCACTCAAAGCACAAAAGGAAATGAGAGCACTTGGCTATTGTTTCCTGCCTAGCTTTCTGAAAATAGGCAAGATAAAAAGGCAGTCATTGTAGACAAACAAAGCATGTTCCTTCAAGTCAATATTGCTGTAAATTGTTCCAGTTCCTTTCTGCCTTACTATAGCATACATATTTATATTTGCAAACACAGTTATATTTCTTCTCAAATTAGTGATTTATGAGCTAATCTTGCTCCAAATTTTAAATAGCGTCACATATTAGAAAAAAAAAAAAAATCTAACTGGAAGGATAGGTATGTGTAGAACTAACTCCATTTTAATATTGACATTATATTATGTGAGGAGGGGATAAGTGAAGATATTGTACAAATGATTCATTAGAAGGGGTCTCATACGTTCAGCTAGTCCAACCCTCTCCCTCAAAAACGATTAAATATACTACATAATTTCTTAATCTAGTTGTCAGGACCTCTAGTGTTGGTAACTCTGCAGCTTCTCTGGTGAAGTACTAACATAACTAGTATGTTAGTACTTCACAAGCTGTCATTTAGGAAATTATTCTTACTATTTACTCTTTGTAGATTGTTATTTTATGTTGTATCCTGCATGGACAAACAGAACACTTTTCCCTCCTTGTTCTGCATCGTTATGGATCGAAGACATGGGTCTTCTTTACATTTCTTTTTTGGGCTGAATAACTTGTTTCCATGTGCTATTTCCTTGCAGATCATATTTTTAGACACTTGATAATTCATGTTTTTCCTTCAGAAGCCAGCTGATAAATGAGTTTTTAAAGACTAGTATCTGTCTTTAGAATTTTGCTAGGATGCAGAAAGAAAGCTCCAGGATGAAAGGAAAAGATTTAGTCTGCCTCTAGTTAACAAGTGAAATAAGACATGCATTCTTGTAACCCCCCCCCCCCCCAAACAATAAAAACCCCACAAAAACATACATACTGAAGAGATTATGAACACTTATTTAAAGGTCATTGGGGTCAACACTGATATTAAAAACAGGTAAAGTGTTGAAAATAGCGGGCAGAGTTACCTTGCATTTTAATAAGTCCACTAAAATAAAACCAAGAAAAAAACCCTTTGAAACAAAACAAAACCAACTTATCCAAGTTCACATTCTGCAACAAGAGATTACTGCAATCCCTAATATTTTCCACGCTGTGTTTTTTCTGTTCTAAAATTACCATACACAGAGGCTCAAATACATTCCTTTCAAGGTCCCATTTTGACTTGATTATACAGCAATAACTTACCAATAACTTTAACAAAATAGGCATCTGCCTCAAAGTTATTTTTTAACGTATGGATAGCAAAATCATTGTTGGAGTAGCCTTTGCTTAGCACAATGATATCCAAGATTCCCTAGAGGAAAAAAAAAAAAGAGTTTATGTTAGAATGCTGATTTACTCTAGATAACATCTAAATTTAGCAAAAAAATTCCCTTAGAGATACAAAGGAAAAAAATAGACTGTGTGCAGCAAAGTTTACACCTTCACTACCAATTTTAGTATCTTTCAGATTTTACTAATCTATGGCAATTTAGGACAGCGTGCTCCATCCACAGCTAACCAGGACAATGCATGTGCTCCATGGCTTCTTGCAACTGAAGAGGGCAGCTCAAATGGAGCATACAGAGGGGCAGCAAACTTTTAGGCAGTGATGGGCTGCTGTTGAGTGCTCCCCATCCAGGGAGCATCTCAAGAGTGAATTTCCCAGGTTGAAGGCACTACAAAGCGGTCTGTCAATGGCACACAGATACAGCAACACAGAGAGAGAGATGCTGTCTGCTGTAGTAAAGGGTTGAACTTACATCTTCATATATGTCAAAGAAGGTTGCCACCACTGCATCCTTGATTTGATTTAGGTCTGAGAGCTCCCAAAAAACTTTAAACATACGACGTACACTCTTGCAGCTTACATTATTGCATGGGACATTTTCTAGTAAAAATGCTTGTTGATTGCTGTAAAACATATATATAAAAAACAGCTTACTTGTGATAAACAGTCTAAATAATAGACTTTACAAAAATACTGTAACTAAATAATTTAAGTCTACTGAAGTTAAGTACAATAAAAACAAAGCTAGCAGCCACCGGATACTTTAAAATCCATAAGCATTTATGTTAACTTTATAGAGAGAATTATAACCATTATGTCATGCCTGACTGACTTAAACCAATGAATACACTAAATAAATGGGCCCAAATCAGCAGGAATCATTTCATTAACCATCCACTCAAAAGACTTGAACATATTCTTACTTCATTCTGAAACAAGTACAAGCACACTTATCTGGCATTTTCCTTAATCCCTCCACGGTCCTTCAGCTTAAATACTACTTAAAAAGTCTCAGTACTTTTTCATTATTTTATGACAATCTCTTCCCAGCCCAGTTCCATTAATAAATTTTCTTACACATTGCATGATGTTTTAAAATTAATTTAAGATTAAACCGAGTCTCTATTGGTATTTTTCCATTGTTTCTAAGAAAAACAGAAAACACAAACCCCAACCTACTAGCACAGTAAAAATAGGATAAGACAAACCAAACTGGACATTTGCTGACATACAACTAATACAGACAGAAAGACAGGCTGTAATACTGAAACAAGAAACCAGCAGACCAGAGTACCAGGTCTCATATAGCAAAATCTCCCTTCTGAAGGATTTATCTAATACATGCCCATTGGTCAGTGGGAGACGCAAGGTTCGTACGTGCACGCTGACGGCTAATAGCATTATTCGCTGCCTCTGATACTGTAACATTGCCACTCGCACTGGAACGGTGAAAACCGTCAGACTTCACCAACTGGGAGTCTGATTCTTTGGCAGGTCTGTATCCTGGGAGCCCACTAGAATCCATCACTGGCTTGGCAACAGGAGCAGATGAAGTTTCCTCCTCTCTTTCTGGGGGCAGAGCCAGGAGGTGGAGCAGACAATGTTCTGTAAAGCTAGCTAAGCATGGCAGAGCCCAGGGCAATAATCAAAAACACTTCTTCATTATGACCTTCTGCTGTTTCAGAGGTTGACAAGGTGTTTTCCTGATTCTTAATGGCATCCAGTGCGTCCAGGATGGAGTCTCACACATGCACGCGCACACACGAGCATTTCTCCTTCGGAAAGTTTTTATTTTTATTTGCTTCTATGGTATACTTCAGATAATTTGCTATTCATAAGAATCCTATCCCACAATATTCATATTTCTGCTCCATCCGTTTCTGAAAGAGTTAGAGGAGGGCAAAACATTTATCCTGAGAAAACACATTTCTGACAACAAAGCGTATCAGTTTCCTTGCGTGTTGCCAAGTTAATATTTCAGAACCCACAATGGGAAAGACTTTTTTCAGTTCACATTTTTTAAAATTGCCAAAAATTACTAGATGATAATTATTTAAAAGACAAAAGATTATCAAGCTTGCGTGACACTATGTATGGAGTATTGGTCAAGTCTAAACTATAAGCCTTGTGAATGGATAGACGCAAGAAGTTTATTTACTACAGGAACCTTTTTTATTTCCTTTCCTTGGTAGTGTGCATTTACTGACTTTGAAAACATCACAAACTTGACAAACAGTAACATAACACCAGCTGCACTGTGACAAAAAAGGAAAATATTAATCAAAGTGGCACTGAGCAGGGAAATGCCACTTTCCTTCACTCTTCTGTATCAACAAGAGAAACACAAGACAAACAACAGAAAAAAAAATCCACCTCAAACCCTAAACAGATACTGAAGACTGAAAAGTGCACGATAGAGCTATCTTGTAGAGGAAAAAAAAAGTTCACAGATGTAGCATCCTTGTGGCAGAGCAGCAGAGATCTGGAGATTCCCTACTCAGAATATAGCTGAAAGTCTACTAATGTTTATCTTAGTAGGCAGCAGGAAATTTCATTTCATACTACTACCGATTTATGTCCATACGTTCCCTTTTGAAACAAAAACACAAGCTTGCCTAGTAAAAGTAACAACTCAAAGATGTTACATATAAATGTTAAGCTACAGCAAATGCTAACTATACCTACAAGTACCTACACATAGGTTTAGATTCACTACTGTGAGTCATATGAAGTTAAAATCTGATTTTTTAATTTTATTTTTTTAAAGAGTTGGTGTTATTGCTTACCATAAAAAAAATTGAGAGCTTGCAGGGTAACAAACAAAAATAATGAAATTCTAAAGCTAATGAAAACTATTACTATTGTTGAGAAAGGAGGAGTAAAACAAGGTTTAAACATGAGCTGCAATATTAAACTTCTTTTAAGTTTTGTTTGTTGTTTTTTTTTTTTAAAGTGGAATTTACAGAAACGCATCACTTCACTGGAAGCGTAGAGAAGTTTTCTTTTCCTTGTTGACAGACTAGATATTATTAACTTTATAATTAAAGTTGAGCCTTCTTTCCTGTCAATTTCCAAGCAATTCCTTGGCACTTATTTTATTGATGTCTTCAAATTATTTTGACTTCTATACCAGCCTTCAATTCCTCTTATTTCCTCTAAAAGCGTCTTTGAAAAGCACGATGAGAAGGGTTAATAACTTATCTAATAAGTATCTTCTAAACAAATGCTTTAACTGGGGAATATCATTGGGGTGTCTTCTATACCATGTTGCTTTTCCCTTTTCAAAAAACTGACAGAATTTATAGTAAGGAACTAAGTTACAAACTCACATTTCATTCTAAAATGATTCAATTTGATTCTTAACTTTCCTCACATTTCTGGCCAAAATTTTGAACGGTATATCCTGCCATTAATATTTGAACAGCATCAGCCAACTAAAATACACTCCTGAAATATTAGTAGTTTCTGCTGAAAATACTAATTTGATACATTTACATATGTGTAAGTATTTCCTCCTGTTTTGACTGAAATTGAGCGAACGTGACTTTCCTTTTCCTCATGTATTTTCAGCCCCTTATCTTTTGGTAACATACTGGATAAGGATTTTATCATGAGTATGTAGGAATGATCTACAACACCTAGAAACAATTTCAAAATAAGTACCTCTAAAAAGCAAACGGATGCACTCACACAGCACTGAATAGAGGAAAACAACAAAAAGCACTCATTTGGTGGTGGGGGACAGTCTTTGGGTTTGCCCCCAAAATACAGACAAAAAGAAGGCAATGTACTTGCATCCTTCCTCACATCCACGTATGTAAACAGTCTTAGTACTTTACTTTAAACTTCCATCTAATTTTCAAGGTGAGCTATGTTCCCCGTTCCACTGAAGGCTGTATATATTATAACCAGTTCTCTTTGTGCCCAAACTTCATTTTTTCATGTGTACAGTCAAGTGAGTCCCACTTGACTCAGTACAAGACAAAAAATAAACACTGAAATAAACCAGTAATAAATTATGTAATCAAAAGCTAAAATAATGAACACTAATGGAAACCAGAAACTATATATCTATATATGTGTATATGTTCATATATATCTTAGTAATTGTTAGCCACCTTATGTCTTTCTTGATCCTTCTCGGTCCCAGCCCACTCCCAGGGCCACGCCGATATGGGAGTTCCTATGTGCTACATCCCAGCATGGGAGGAGGAAATCTTAGCATGTGGGCTATTCTTTTGAAAGGCTGCAGCAACAGGGACAGTTGCAGTGCCTTACTGTTTGCAGAGGGAAGAGAAATCAGCTGTTTGGTGTTTCACTCCTCAGCTGTTCAATTCTTTCTTGGAAAAACTCCTGACATCTGGATTTGGCCTGTGAGCTGCCAGTTGAGTCCTCATGTTAGTTAGGGCTTTAATAGACAAGCATCGCTAGAATCAAAGTATTTACCTCCATGTTTTATTTCTACTACATGCTACAATTACAAAGGACAAGTTTATGACCTTCTTATTACTTTTAACAAAATTTTGAAGAGTAACACAACCAGAAAAAAATCTCCCTGTAACAATAATCAGCATCCTTAAAATGACAAAACAATGTCCTGAAAGCTATGGGGAAACACATAAAGACAGACACTGCTACAATGGTAAAACCTCAAAATCAATGCTGAAGTGCTACACAAAATGTCTAACAGTCAATATCGAGCAATTCAGCTTAAATACTGAGAAGAGGCAGAGCAAAGTAACTCTGAACTAAGACTAGCGTATCACCCTTAACATGCTACTTGCAGCACTTTCAATATTTAGGTATACACACCAATGTATACACAGTGGCGGCTAAACTGTGTACTACCTGCATAACTTTATCCCAAACAGCTCATGAGTGATGCTCAATGAAATATAGAGTTGTCTACAATTTGGACCTTCTGACCGAAGACATCTATGCAGCAAAGCTAAATTTAATGAGGCTGAATAACTGTAAGCGAGGCCTAACACCAAAGAAAGACTGAAGACTTATCTCAGTTTTATTTTAACACCTTTCTTTGGAATTAGAATTAAATATTTACTGCTTAATTTCATACATCTCTCATTCTGTCAGTTTTAGGCTAGTTCATTTACAGTTATACAGGAGACATCTCAATGACTAATATCTTACTCCAGACATTCAGAATAATTGAATTTGCCTTTGGTTTTTTAGCTATTCTCAATTACAAGGTGCTCATCAATCCTACATTTAAAAAGAAGTCCTCTATCCAACCTTACTTCTGAAAAGTGACAACTAACAATGATTTAGGAAGAGAGGACTTAGTCAGATAAGAGTCATTTCAAGTATACCCATATAAAGGATTAAGACATATACATGAATTTAAAACTCAGCATGAATACCTGGAAAACTTTCTAGAATTGTATTACACTCAGAGTTTTTCATTCAACTGTCCCTATCCAGTTGTTTGTTATCTCCAAGTTTCAGTCTTTAGTGTTATTTATCACCAATGTCAGAAAGAGATACTGTATTTCCAACTTGAACATTACTTCACCTGTGAAAAACATTTGCTTTGAATAAAATCAAACGGATATGGCAGGAGATAAAACAGTGAGTCTTACGGCAGTTCTGAGAATACTTGAAGCTATTAACTGTTTTCCTGACTTACTCACCTGGAAGGACAGTAAACCAACTTATTCCTCACTATGATGTCTTTATTTCAGTGTTTTGTAGGTATTTTTAAGGATTTGATCAGAAAGTGCTTTCCTGAGTTGTGATGAAGGCATGTAACTGATTTTAATCATATTTTTCCATTATCACATATCAGTGTATTTTCAGACGAATAAAATGGTTTCTGCCTCTAATTTCTTTAAGTTACAGACAGCTACTACAAGATAGGCTTCCTAGACTACACCACAGATTGAGGTCAAGAGTTTTGAAATCATAGATAGAGCTTCTATCATTTAACCACAGTTACGAATCACTGAAATTAGATCTGTAGATGTAGCATGAAAGGCTTCAGAGAAAGAAATAAACAGCTTGATCCAGAAGTGTTTAAAATCAATTAAATAAGGTTTTCATTTTAATTTGCTCTAATTTAAGATGAGCTTTTAATTTAATTCACACACTTTTAATTCTCTCCACCCTGTGACCCAGTTACACATTTTAAAAGGAAGTACTTGTTTAAACCACTCAGAAACAATGAATTAATATTACTCTGAAAGTGACATTTGATAGGGGGTGCAAAAAATGTGACTTTCATTCCCATCCCAGGGTATGAAGAGCCTGTTTCCATTACTTTTCTACAAACACTGGAAATATACAATGTTAACATGCAATGTATTTCTTAAATATTCATTTACTTACTCTTTTTTTGCCAGACTTCCTCAGCTCTCTGAACTTCCCTTTTAATAACCTGTCAAATCACTTGCCAGTACCTTCAGCCCTTATGCCTTACTGTGTCACTCAACTTCAAAGTCAAATTTCAAAATAACTTTAAGATGCACCCAACTGAATAAACAAACAATTTCAGAAGCAAGGAGAATAAAGATAAAAGTGTATCTCAGTAATTCACTGCAGTGAAACATAGGTAACTTCCTGGGCTTTTACAGGAGTAACTAGTTATAAACTAGTTAAACCTTTTACATAATATTAAATGACATAATTATATACCAGCCAGAGGAGAGAGGCTCCTACAAATTTTAAAAGATAAAATAACTTCTGAACTCCAGAAATCTTCATAAAGTCCTTCTGAAGTGTACTAGCCATCAGGATACATGCTAGAAGATAGCCTACAGCACAGCTTAAAACACAACATTTGTGGAGCTTAAGTAAAAACAAGAACAACTTCATAGTTTAGATAGAATCATAGAATCCTTAAGGCTGGAAGAGACCCCCAAGATCACCAAGTCCAACCATCAACCCAACACCACCACACCCACTAAACCGTGTCCCAAAGTGCCACGTCTACACATTTTCTGAACACCTCCAGTGATGGTTACTCCACTACTTCCCTGGGCAGCCTGTTCCAATGCTTGACCACGGTATTTCTATGGAAAAGGAAAGACTTTGGTTCTAATCTGCTCTCAAGACTGTTTACAGTCTTTATTCAGTGACAGTGGAACAGAAGATGCAAACTCCCTGTGTAGTAGAAAACCTGACATTCAGGGCCCTAGTGCTTTAACTTTGTCTATGCAAGTTCTGGGCAGAAACAGCATCACCTCCTTCTCCTCTGCCATAGCTGAATATAAACAGCTGCTGTGCTAGTTATTTTAAGGCTCAGAAGTACAGAGACAGAGCTCAGCTGCTCACTGCCTTGTCTCTGAATCACATCACGTAGGCTGAATACAAGCACGTAGCTCTTCAAACTGGGTCATTTTTAGGTATGTGTCAGTATCTGAAGAACTCTTAACACAAAAGTGTCAGCGGGTGACATGTTTAGGCAACCACTAGAGGATCTGAATTGAATTCTTTGACTTCAGCATCTAAATTCTGTCTATATACTGTTCTGAGCTCCTCAGTTCTTTTCCTTAAGGAGTATTAATTCAAACTATGAGCCTGCACCCAAGCTCATCCAAAATACCATACAGAGGAAGATACTAAATACACCTGTAAGGGAGGCTTATTTTGCCTTGTAATGCACTAGTGCAAGTATTTGTCATAGATCCCAGTAAGGAAGATGTTGAGACTCCATAAGGTATTGATTAAAATACCTTTTACAAGCACTGACCTGAGGAGGAAAAAGGGGGTAGAACAGAATCTTACAACTCTTCAGATGCTAGAAAACCCAAGTTGTGCGGCATCAGACAGACCTCTAGTCAGGACACAGCATGCTGGCATACCCTGTCTGTAGCGAGGTTCAGTGGCATTATGGCCTCTAGAGCTCTTTGAGGTTTTTCTTAGAAGTAAACAATTCTATTCATCACTTCTACTGTCAAGCAAAAGGATGTTCACATGAAAGCATGCTGCTTCACTTCAAGGTAAAGACAAGGACATGCCAGTGGTATCATCACCAGGTGCCAAGTGAGCGCTGCCTACAGGCTTCTCCGTTACGATTAGCTGGCTATGTTTATCCTGCAGCCAAGCGATATGCGCAGAACAGCACAGGCATGCACCTACTCAGGTCAGCTGTTATGTGGTTCACTAACTCCTCAGTGTACAATAATCTCCCTGTAAGCATCACTACATGCCCTCTCCCACCTAACACCAGATGGTAGCAATACAAAGTATCAGGAAAGTAAGTAATGAAGGAAAAAAAAAGGAGGAAAAAGATTACACTGACAAATTTAATAGGAGAGGTTAGAAGCGTCTTTTTTTGGGGGGGAGGGTGTGGGGCAGCAGAGTTTATTTATTTCGGTTAAATTTGGACAATATAAAATCACTGATAAGTTACTAGGTGTGTCTAAAATTCCTGGTTCTCAAAAGGCAGCAACACACTACTGCATTTTTCAGCAGAGTCACCAGCCAGCGTTCACTCCTTGCAACAGCACAGAACAGGTTCCCCAGCTCTCAGCAGCCTGGTGTTACTAGCCAACACTGAAAGCTGAAGTCAGGGTTTCACAGAATATGATTTGGGAAAGGAAAGGGAGGGATAATCAGCTGCTGTGATTGGGGAGGAGTGCCTAAAACGGTACTTCATACTCCACTCCCCTGTGCAATTCCCCACCAAGAGCCACAATCTGAGCCTATACAATTATGCATTCTAAACATACCATGTAAATGAATACCTTTTTAAAGGGGAAACATGTAGCAGAGATCAAAAGCCTTGTTCACTTGATAAAATGAACAAGATGCAGTAAAATTAGTAATTTGTATGACTGATGATTGAACATGCATTTGATAGTCTTTATTTCTAAGTTTACATATACTCTTACCTTCCAGATGTGTTTTTTAGTATAGCAAGAGCATCTGGGTAGCCATCCATATTGTAATCTCCAATATGAAGCGTAATTGGAAATGAAATTTCCGCTGAAGATTTGTCATTTTGATACGGTACAAAGCCCCAGAGCGTGTCTTTATTTCTGAAGTCTTGCAAGACCGGAATCCACTGTAAAATAAGACAAAAAAAAAAAGAACAGCTAAGTAAAAAAAATCTATTGATTAAAACAACCTAATTCTTTTAAAAACAGCTGACATTTCTTCACTGCATCAGGATTCTTAACCATTTACAAATTTCTGAAGAGAAAATAATCCTTATTTCCTAACTCTGTCATCAAATGAAAAAATTAAAGTTTTTTCTATGCACTATTATTCCAGAAGAGAGAAAGATAGGGTTGTAAGAATAAAGGACCTGTGTTTTGGATTGTGCCCAGTGTATGGAGGTATCCAGGAACAATTTCACTTGAAGAAACAACAGGCTTGCCTAGAACCTGTACTAATCTTTAGGTAAGCTCAAACTATCAGGGTCTTGACATCCTGAGTCTGTCCATTTTTCTTGGGATTACAAGCAATAGGCAGCATTAAAGCTGGAGAAGGGACGCACCCTCAAATTTGTGGACAACATCAAACTGGGGGATACAATCAGGACAGAATGGCCATTCAGAGGGGACCTAGAAAGACAAGAATGGGCAAACAGGAACCTCATAACAATCAGCAAAGGAAAGTCCTGCAAAAGTGAGTAAACCACTGCAACAGCGTAAGCTGGAGACTGACCAGCTGGGTAGCTCCTCTTCCTAAAAAGATGCGTGGGTCCTGGCGAGCAGCAAGCTAAAGCCAAGTGTGGCAGCTATGACGGCAAGCTGCTGCCTATGCTCCTGCTGATTGAGGCGAGTGATTATTTCTCTTTATTCAGCACTTACTAGTCGGCATCTGGATCCTGCGTCCAGTTTTGTGCCCCACAAGAAAAATCTGAGAATACTGAGTGTGTTTAGAGAAGGGTCACCAAGATGGTCAGGCGTTGAATATTTACTTAAAGGACAGGCTGACGGCACAGGGCTCGTTCAGCCCAGAGAACAGAAGATTTAGGGGGGACTTAACAGTGACCTTCCAATATCTGCAAGGAGATAACTGAGAAGGTGGAGCCAGGCTCTCTGCTGAGATATATGGCAGAAGAACAGGAGACAATAGTCACAGACTATAAGGGAGGTAAACAAACAAACAAAAATTCACTATGATGATGATAATTAAACTAGGAAAGAGGCCCAGAGAAGTTGCAGAATCTTTGTCCTTGGGGGTTTTCAAAGTTTGACTGGACAAAGCTCTAAACAACATGGTCTGAATTCAGTGCTGACCCTGCGTAAAGCAGAAGGCTGGATGTCCTGAGGTTCATTTCAGCTTGAATGATTCTCTTATTCATGGATATTTAGAAGTTCAAGAGCTTCAATTCCCTTCCTATCTCCCCAGCAGCACCAGATACTGAACTCTTTGATAAGAAATTAAGATTACAGTATTAAATTGAAAGTACAAAAGAACTGCAAAGTATAATTTTTCCAGTACAAGAAGTAGAATGTATCTGCACTTACTTTCCACAAAGTGCTGCAGAGGTGCTAAGTAGCAATTTATCTTAATTAAAATCAAAGTAATTTCACAAGTTGGTATGAAGCTGAAGTACCAGCGTTAACATTTCAGTGCTACAGAAAATTCAGTGCTATTTTTCAAGCCAGAAGTAATTTTACATGTCAAATAACTGACAATGCCTTCAAAAGGACAGAAGGATGCCATCTTAAAGGATCACCATCATCAACATCAAAAGCACTTAACAGCATCTTAAATGTCTCTCATCCAAGCCTTAATTTAGCTATTTCAGGAACCAGAATGAGATCCCTGACAGCATCGTTTCCCGCTGTGGAGAGTCTCCCTCACTAACACAACCCAGTAATCAACAACATTCCTGCCACACGGCAATTACGTGCAACACGTGGACTGGTCCCGTGAGATTACGTACAAACACATGCTTATTAGAGAAGCCCCCAAATTATAAGAAAAGTGCACTAAGTCAACTTTGTTTGGATATCCCAGATGGCTTAGAAGAGTTCTGCCAGACACTGCATATACTTCGTGCATGTCTGCCTGTGTAAGTGATGATATTTGAACCGCAATGATGAACTACAACACTCCTGATAAAAACTCAGAGTTGAAATTAAAGATACTTTGACCCTCGACTCCCCCCAAACATATGCATGCCTATTTAGCTACTGTTAGCTGCTGAAGGTTTGGAAAATCTAAGGAAAACAACAGAAAATAAGAAAAAGACTCTTAAACTAAAGGAATTTTTTCAAAGGGTTACATTTCTTAGCACTTATTTGTCATGCAGAAGACAGATGAAACAGTATTATTAATACTGTAATTTTGAAAAACACCGATTGAAATCAGAACCATGAAATATAATATAGGTTTTTACTTTACACGGTATCATTCACACAGTCATTGCAATGAAATCCAATTATATCCATCATATACTTTCTAAATGTTCCCATGTATGGTAACACTATTTTAAAGAAACAAAATCAAAAATGATTTTTTTTTAGGCGCAAATCTGAATGTGTATTCTGTTTTTACTCTACTCAGAGAGTGATTCATAGAAAGCAATTTTAGAATCATAAGATCGACAATGAAATGCAGAGATAGAAAACAACAGGTGAGCATCTATTGTTACCAAGCACACTACAGAGTAAGATTTATCCATCTCACTGAACCAGCTGTGGGACTTTTTATAACAGCAGTTGTAGAACATTTCAAAAATATCACTCTTGTTCGATGCATAACCAGAGCACATTCTAGCACCACACGTAACTGACTCTGACAGTTTGAATTCAGAGTAATCCACATTTTCGGTGAAACTCATTCTGTATATTTCTATTCTAAACGGCAGTATTGTGTAATGTAATGCAAAACTAATTGTTCATGTGCCTCAGGACATATACATCAGTACAGAAGAGAAAAAACGGAAATGTTTGTCAATAATATAAATCTTCTGCTTCTTTTGTATTTGATAATCCAGACAATTGCTTTAAGCTTCGTGTTTGCTGTTACTATCTTAATAGGAAAAAGACTAAAACTGTTTTTTTTTTTTTCCTTTTACTGTAAGATAGAAATAGGTGGGTATAATGAGGACACACAAAGCTATTTTTTTGCAGTTTTCTGATCATATGATTTCTGTTACCTCGCTCGTATGAAAACAGACAAATTGAAAAGTGGAATGAGTGTATCTAAAAGAAAATTTTAATTAATACATAAAATTCAGTCAGAGAAATCAAAGATGTACTACTTCCCCTTTTGTTAAATTCCATTGCACAGCACCACTAATATCATTACCTAAAACATTTATGTAGATATTTTACTCCTTCAATTAATGATTTTTGTAGGCTAAAATAAGAAAAATATCATTATTTAAGTGCTTGAAAATTTGTTTTCAAACTCTTCAAATACTTGTTTTTCAACAAGTAGAAGAGAGAATGCTTTATTGCCTGTAAAAACAGCATCTTTTTCACTTTGAAAAAGATCTCAGGTACTTGAGAAAAATTGCATTCACCCCACCTCACTCAAAAAGGGCTCCTTTCTTTCAGAGTCCACATTCTTCTATACATTAGGAAAGGCAGTTCTCTTGCTCCAAAGCCCATTAACAGGTCTTTGAGCCAAAACTGTGGGATTAACACATCTCAGTTTTTACACTATGGCCAGAAACCTATGACGCAGAAATAACGCATCCAGACAGCTGCCCACTTCCAGGCCACCTAACACAGGCAGGGAGCAAGCCGTGAGCCAGAAAGCATCTGGAAATTGGTAGCCCACTCTTGGCCAATACCTTTTCTGGAAGTGCCAGGGTTTCTCCTCCCTTCTATGACAAATACTATCCCATCTGATAGAAAGATGAGTATCAAGAGTGGCCTGAAAGAACTGGCCACAACAACAGAAGTCCTTTTCCCTGGAGGCTCCCCTTCTACTGTACATGTGCGCTGTAGTTCAGCTGCACATAAAAAACTAAATCCAGTGATTTCAGGATGCATTAGGCTTTCAGTGCATATGAAGGTCACCTGAATTCTGTATACAGTTGAGTAGCCACTATTGCACAAAAATTAACTAAATTACTTATACGTTATACCATTAACTTACGGTGTTCAAAGCCTGGAACACAACAATCCTCAACACTGACTTAGCAACATAGAAAAAAGTAACTAGAGCAGTAAAAGCCATTTTCAATGCTGGAACATGGCTCACAGCCCCACAGCTGCTTTGAGAAAGATGAGCAACTTAGAAGTGATGAGATGATCTTGTAGAATCTGAGATTTATTAAAATTACAGCAGCTGCAAGGCCTCCTCCCACCCCCACTTCAAACTGGTATAGAGGAAGGAGGAAAAACTTCTACCAGTGACTAGCTGGAGCTGATAATCAATGCTGTCAAATACACCTTTTCAGCCTAGAGAACGACTCCACGAAGACCTGTGGTTTGCTGTAGGTTGCACTGCTGTGTTCTACTTCAGAGCTGCTAGATTTGTAAGAGGAATAAAGCTATAACCTTTCTGTTGTGCAGAGAACGGTTATAAAAATCATCAAGCCCACAAAGAAACTCTAAAATGAAGGGATTGAAATAATACTGATTGCCTCAGGAAACAAATGAAAAAATCATACTGAATACTTGGTAAAATTAAAAGAAATATTAGTCATCTCTAAGAACAACATAATATCTAGAGTTTCTACAATAAACAGTACTAGGGGCTTTAAAACAAGTTTCAGGGAGAACTCAGTCTAATTTTCCGAATCTAGATGAGAGATCTAAATCAGCTAGCAGATTTGTCCGTAGCTATTGCAGGTGAATTTAAAGTCATCTGAGGTGTCCTAACACCTGCCACAGTCTAAAACAGCATACAGGATTCTACTTCAGATCTGACAGCAATTCTTCTGTTGCTATGGAAACATTCACATTCTTTTAAAATTTTAGTAGGTCTTTATCTCCTTAAGTCACTCACATGTATTTTGTTGGCCTTTACTTTTACTCCATCACCCCAAAAAAAGAAAATTTATCTGAGATATTTTCAAGATTTATAAAGATTAAATCATTAAATAAATTAAAATTTATGGTGAAAGATCATCCTTCAAATAATTCTCCTACGTCTGCTTGGCTTTCCAGTAGCCATCCAGCTATGGCAAAGAAATTATGAGAAATAATACTGTAGACTGACAAACGTCAAACAAGATCTTACCAGAACAACTCCAAAGCCTGACATGCCATTACGTGCCCCTCCACAGCCATATGCTCCACAAATTCTACAGGTGTGTTTTTCTGATTGCTATGCATTTTGCTGAACTGTGTTAACTGTTTTTCATTTGGTTTCATCAAATGTCACAACAAACAAGCAGGAAGGACAGAACCAGGTCCAGTTACCGTAGGCAAACTATGTTTTGTAAGGCTGTAATCTAATTTGTCATCTTTCAGATCCGAGATCGGTAAGTTCCTTATTAAAAAAACCAACAAAATTCTGGAAACCAGAATTCCTAACTACACTCTTAAGACCTAAAAAGACCCCCATAAGACCCTACAGCAAAAACTGAGCAGAGGTAATGGATATATAACGTCTTCTACTTTTTCAGTAAAAGACTTGCAATCTCTCAGTTTCTCATCGATTCCCTACAATCACCTACCTGTTCCACAAGGGATACCATCCCCTTGTTGAAACACATTCTGCTCACCACAAGGGCTCATTATTATTTCCCCCAAATTGTACAGTGATTAAATAAACAACAGGAACTGTTCCTAGTGTGTTGCCACAAAGTTTATGTTCATCATTTCTCATGACAATTAACTTATTTAGTCAAAGCTCAGAAGTTGGGTCATCTGATCTCACAATGACCAAATTGAATGAAACTAAAACATTTCACTTCCAAATATATCTGGGAAGTAACGTTTGAATACATTTCTACCTGAAGGAAACATGCAACACATGGGAAAAACTGCAGACATATGAATGAAGATACTGATATTTTCCACTGTTTAAGAATGGAAAAGATAAAATGCTTTAGAAGAAAAAGCTCCATCCCCTCTAGATGAGTCTGAGTGTAAGAAAAGACTATTATAGATATGATTCTTTAAACAGGTTAGGCCAGAACAAGTCATTATTGCATGCCATTTGATACTGTCATTTTTAATTAAAAAGTCATTCTAAAAATATGCAGGGAAAATTGCTTTCAAGTTCCTAGGTAACTTTTAATACTTTTTAATACTTCTTTCTAGCAGAACAAGAATCTGTTGGCTGCTTCACTTCTAAAAATAAAATGACAATATTTGGCTGCTAATTTTTAACTCAAATGTCATTACATTGGAAATTATTTTAAAATTGAAATGACACAGTGAGACTGCTAAATTAAGTATAAAAATTAAATATACTGAGTATCAAAATTGGTATATTAAAAATCTGATGTATTTTTAACTAAATAGTTGATCTCTACCAAAAAAAGAAACAATGAAGGAACAGAAAAACTGTCGATGTCCAATGCTACTTCAGAGCAGGTTACAATAAAAGACTCTACTTCAGAAAAATTCTGATCTTATGCAAATTGACCCACATGACCTCTCCCACTACTGCATCACTTCCTTCTAGAAACATACCACGAACAACAGATAATGTAACTTTTCTTTAGCACGCTGCCCAGTCATCTGCTACTCTCAAGTAACAGCTTTGTATCTCAGAGATACACGCTGTTTGTGTGTAGTTTGCTTTCTACAGTGAAATTACATTCATTGAGAATATTTGTCTCAAATTTACTTCAGCAGAAACACTCAAATGTCTTTTACTACTTATATTATTGAGAGTAAGGAACTAAATTTAGAGCTAAAGAGCAGTTGTCTTCTGATATAAGAGCACCCCAACTACTCAACAGTGAAATGTAAGCAGCCTGTTACAGCAATATAATCCTTATGAAAAGTCTGTATTCTCCCCTTTGACCAGAAAGCAGTGCAAGTATCATGAATTGAGCATCCACTTGCTTTATGTGTAGATCCAACTCCACTGCAACACTGTGTATCCAGTAACGCTACAATCCACTGCCTCTATTCTGTGTTATACTTCCTTAACTGACTGATAACTGTGTGCTTTTCTTGCCAATACAGAGTGATTTTCTTGCTAGTAGAAAAGTATGCTCTAGCCTGTGTTCTAGAAATTCTGGGTATTTAAAAGAGAAAACCTACACTATAAACTTCGGCTGCAGACTGTAACAAGAAGCACCTTACCAAAGTACGTTCTGTTCCTTGAGCAAACAGTACATTCACCTATAGATTCTGAAATATAGATCAGAAGGTACTACTTACACGGAAAAATTCTACTTTTGTCAGTAAAGCAATTATCAGTAATTCATAACCTGGTTAGAAACATGTATGGCATATTTTATAAATTCCTCTAAGTACACTACAGTGGGTTTTGCTGTCAGCGATAAGCAAGTTCTTTATAGGTCACCTTGGCCTATTGAGTAAAAACATTTATTAAGGCATCAAACAAACATTAGGTTAAGGTACTATAAGCTGTAACTTTCAGGGCACTGTAAATACTTAAAACAGATTAGCACACACTTTAAAATAGACTAATATATAGTAATTCACTGCATGAATTATGACCATGTCTTTCAAAACAATGTGTTACAAACAAATGAAGCTGAAATAGTATAATAGAAACCCAATCCTGAAGATACATAGCCTAAACAAGTCTTCATATACCCTTTGGAAATGTACTTAATTAATAACAGTCAAAGACACAGTAGAACTAAGGGGTAAGGGCTGGTTCAATTTGGGGGGGGGGGGCATGTGTATACGCAATATATTTTTTGTCTTTACTATAAAATAACTCTTTAACTTAAACTGAAGAAGCTTATTTGAATTAATTAGATCTTTTTCCAACTCTTAACACAAACCTTGTTTGTCATCTCGTGCTAGGGCAGTTATGGTGCTTAGAATGCAGTGTTTTGCAATCAAGAAAGTGACTTATCAGAAAGATCCATCATTTTCTTGAGTAGAATTATCCATCATATAGAATTCTAGGCATGCAACCTCTTCCACCAAACCCATATTTTTTAGATAGGTAATAAATAAGTAAACAAATAAAAGTCTCTTATATTATTAATTACAGGTGAGGAAGTTCAGTTTTTCTTTCCTGAAAAATAATTTTCCTATTTCACATTATTTCATAAGGCACAGTATATTCCTTTGCCTTTGCAATTCCAAACTCATAATACCTGATCCAATCCTAGCTTAGTTAAGTAGATTGCACTTTTTTGACACGTTGTATCTTCGCAGACTGGTAATAAATGTTCACTTTGTCCGTCCCCATCTGTCAAAGAGAAAAAAAAGATCGTCAGCTTTGTACTTGCAAAATCAGAAACCCTGTTTGCAAGAGATAATCAGATGTGATTTTTTTTTTTAAATGTGAAAAATTAACAAGATAAACTAGAGCTTTTCAAAATCCTTAACCTAATCATCTATTTTGGGTCTTTTGTTTGAAGATTGTCTTTGTAAATGTACTTTCACCTGGACCCATAAAATAGAGAAAATATTAAATTTTATTTCTGATGATGTGATATATTTAGAAAAATTAGTGCTTAGTAATTTACTCAATCCCTGTGTTTAGTTGAGAAGAAAGATACCTTTAATTTAAGTCTACCATCACAAGTCTACCACACAAACTTACTTAATTTTTCTGAACTGGTTTTAAACTCTCATATTATCAGCAATTCTTCTTCTTAAAGAGTCACAAGTTCACATGTTAATCTATAACATAAGATAAAACAGGATACTGGAAAGTTGACTAACACAATGGCTAATAAATTCCAGGCTTACAGAATTAGGCAACTCTGAGTAATTTACAGGTTTTCAAAAATGTTCTTCAAGCGCCTTTAATCCATGTATTTCCAAAACTGTTAGCAGAATAACGACCTTTTAATGTTTAAACAAGCAATGTCTATTTGCATCTAGAATTCTGACACACAGAGCATATGGGGGGGCGAGGGGGGAAATTAATTTATTGCTCATCATCTACCGCAGGAGAAAGCCCTGTGTTCACATGGTGACCCTGCAGCCCTGCCTAGCGTATCCAGACATACACTGCCCTCCTACTAAGAGATAAGCCACCAAGTTACCTCCTATGGGCTGGGAAGGAAGAACAGAGAAGTAGCCTAATGTAAGCTGCATTAATGGCTACTGCTGCAAGTCCTGTTTATAACCAAACTTGACTTGCTAGAGAGATGGTATGCCCCAGACCAGGAAAATTTCTGGGAATCCGCTCTTCCCAGCTATGAAATTGAAGTCCATACTGTAATAAAAAAATTCATCTTTTCAATTGCCCCTTAGCCGATACAGTTCTGGGGAGCTTGGTGTTAATATTTTCAGCGGATTTCATAAAGTCGCATGAAGAAACCGCTTTAGTTAATATGCAAAAACTAGGTCATCTGCCAAAGGCACTGAATCTCTTATTCATTTCCCAATATACCTACTGACCACAGCCTAAACGTTCCATCGTACTCTACTCGTACTATAAGAAACGCTTTCTCAGCCTGCCAAATCGTATTTCTATGAAGCTGAACCTCCTTTTTGTATATATCTATATCTGTGCATAGTTAAGTGTTCTAGGTCCCTCCCTTATTACATAAGGAATTTGGGAGATGGAAAGTAGGGTTATAAGGGGGAGGAGGAGTGATGAAAATATCAGACTTCCCCAAATATCTCTAAGTGATAAAGCCAGTCACCTTTAGTGGTTTCCTACATCCCATCTGCTTCATGAATTATTTTACCTCACCGCTAAACCCCTCTCAAATTATCACAGCAGCTCTGGTATCAAGGCTAGACAATTTAGGATGCTGAGTAGCCCAGGTGGTAGAAATCCAGCAAGTTTGCATCCGAAGAGACGGGAAAGGAAGTTACCACTGAACAGAAGAATTAACATAGCAGCTTTTGAATTTGACCAGTCTGAACTCAGCACCAGCTTCTGAAGCTGTTGTTTTTTATTTTTCCTTCTGCATCATTCAAGAACAACAATTAAAACATGTTACTCACTTTAATTTTTGCTTACATGGACTGGAATAAAATCCTGTTTAGACTTCAGGCTTTTTCTAAACTTAAAATGGGAGAAACGGTTTAATTTGCAAATGATAAACTATGGAAGTATTGAAGGCTTTGCTAGAACAGATTAAGTCGCAGAGATGTAGGTGTTTTGCGAAATATAAAATTTAAATTAAGCCCTAATCTTCTAATCACATTTCTACAGAAGTTTCAGTCTAAAGTAATTTTAGAAGATTTTCAATGACACATGAGGACAAAGAACCTTCAAATACTAACTTCTTCTCTTGTGTTTGTTTGTTAGAAAGGGACAAGGACAAGGATGTTCTCATTTTAAATTATGCTGTGGAGCAGAGGAGAATATAAAATGTTTGATTCTACTTAAAATTGCAAACATTCATCTTGTTATGCTGATAACTCAGTTTGATAGTCTTGGTAATTAATGTTCAGTAATACTGCAGTACCTTGACAAGAACAACCTACATAGCTTTGAAGAATAATGAAACTATAGGGCAGTAAGAAGGATGGAACTTTCACATAATTAGATACAAAGCCACCACCTTACAGGTACCAGCGTTCTAGATAAATTACGAGTTTAAGAGTAAGATTTGATAAAAATAATTCAGTACAATCAAAGAATGAATAAAAGGTAAATATGCATCAAACAACACACCTTTTCCCCTGCAACTCAAAATAATATGACACACTTTCCATATCGGAAGGACAGTTTCCCCAATTCCTTTGACCAGAACGTACAGGTCCATTTATGTAACTTTTATTATAGGCTCCTGTTTTCATTTGCAATTTCTCTTCAATTCTGTGTAACATATATTTAAAAATCCAAGAGTTAAAAAATAAATTTGTAAGATAAGAGAAAATTCTGCTGGGAATTTATGGCACAGTTTTAAAAATAAATTTTGCCAAGAAAAATCCTGGACAGTCTGAGGGGCCATTCTTAAGCTCACCTAGATCTCAAATTACTGCTGTATCCAGCCTCCAAAAATTTTCCAGACAGAGATATCCATCTTATGAAGACTGGTTGCTGGGGGTTTTGTTCTGTTTTTTTAAACTCATGCTCAGCTGAATTTAAAGATCACAAAGAAATGAGACATAAACATATTAGTCCAATAAATTAGTATGATTACATTTGTATTAAGCATAGATGTCTGAAACTAAATTTTATGCTAAGCTGGTGTGTTTTGCTAAATTTTCAATTCCTTAAATCAGTATTTTAAAATTAATATTTTAATAAAATCAATTTTATATGGCTTTACAGTATGACACTTATTCTGAAGTGACACAGGCTGTGGGATTCATATAAAGGTGACCGCATGGTGAGACGATCGAGGATGCTGAGCTGTCTAAAAGCACTTCCATTTCCTTCCCTCCTCCTTCAGAAGTGTATGGCTCCCATCAGCCGATCTAGCTCAAGAATGGCGCACTGTAGAATCAGGTTAAGAATCAGCACCAGCACACTGAAGAAAATAGAAATACAGGAGCAGGGAAAGGAAAGGATAAGCTTGGACCACATAAGTATTGATTTGTAAGTGCTTAACGTTGCAGAACCGCCTTCACAGTTGAGACACAGAAAAATTACAAGCTTCAAAAGCAGGTATTAGAAAGCAGAATCTAAATAAAAGCACCTCCTTTAAAACTTCTTCATGTGGCTCCTAAGTGTAGAGATTTCCATGCGTTTTTGTATTAACTTGAAAAAAATAACTCCTGTTGCTTTCAATGTGGTACCTGATTTACAGAGAAATTACTTCCTGAATTTGTCATACTGGATGATTAAAGTACACCTGCAAGTATTTTACCTATTATGTGCTTAACACATAGAAAAAGATTATTTTTCAGAACTAGGTATTTATTTAGACATAATTAAAAATTACTATGTTTTATATACTGTGAATGAGAATTGTGCCCATTATTGCTGACTAACACAACGACTAAGAAGAACATCACAAAAGAGAGCTAGAACAATTAAAGCATCTAACTTTCCAACATACATTTGTTAACATTTACAGTATACAAAATAATGGGCACTTTATAAATCTGCCTTACTGAAGAACTTTGTAACTCTTAGCATTTTTCATCCATTACCGTATGGATTTTAAACAATCTCAGTTCAAACTGCTGGAAATCTCAAGGTTACGCTTACTTGCAACTTCAATGGAATTTGCAGCAATACATGAGGCTAAACATACTCTAGACGCCAAACGTCCTTTGCTAGCACATCTCAACTTAAGCCATGTTTGACCTACCAATAAAGACTCAACTGTTAGCTAGCATGTTCTCAACACACAATTCTGGCTTGACTGTGATACTAAAGAACTACACGGTTAATAAAGATCAAGTTTTACAGGCAGTGGAAAAGGCTAGAAAAAGAACAGTCCCCACCTACTCATCAGCTGCAAATCTGTACTTATGTCAAAATACACAAAGACAAAATTGGCAGTATTATGCCATCTAGGAATCATGTGAGAATTATTACTTACAACTCCCCATCACTGTATTTCAAAAAGCCCGGGACACAAAGCCTTCTTGCTAGCGTTTTGCCCATGTCTGTGAAACGTTAGCAATCCAACCCAGGAATAACCAAAAAGACACAGATTGTGCAGATCACTAGGAGCACACCTCATATAGGGAGATTGTATGAGAAAAAAATACTTGCAGCTGCAGCTTTAACATTAATTGTGAATGTTCACACTTGGGAAAAAAAAAAACACAGCTCAAATCTTTTCAATCTATTCTAAAAGTAAATTTGAGTGAGAGAAAGCATAAAGACCCTTCTAAATCAGATTAAGTACAACATAGTGTTATGAAAAAGTGTTATATGTTCAAAATGCAATGCTAGTGTACTGTAGCATAAGCACACACTTTAAAACAAATGCACAAATAGCAAATGGTGCCTCAGTGGTTACTCCAAGAGATTCATTAACCCCAAGGTCCTAGCATCTCACTGAACTGCACATCTACATGTAGATGTGCTGTCTGTCTGCTAATTCGTAACGGTGACTCTAGAGTTTGTGTAGTTTCAGCTCTGACAGTTAAGAAATTGCTGTAGCAGGGTCTACTAGGTTTTAGCCCTTCCAATTTGAACCAACTGGATTATCACCTCACATTGGCATAGACTTTTTTTGAGGGGCAGAGGGGGCAGGGGTAAATCTGTCAGTTCTGTCTGGTATCTAACTTACCACCTACATCTATCCATAATTATAAAGAAATATATATAAAGTAACTAGACTGAATAGGCAAATAGGCAGCAGGCCCTACAACAGAGAAAAGATAGAATGGAACCCTCTAATACCAAACTTTTTTTTTTTTCTTTTAAGAAAAGACTGCTGGTGAATTATAAAGTTCTTTCACACTTTAAGAAAAAAGATACATACATACATACATACTGAACTTCTTCCCAAACCAAGATGTATCAGAGATACGCTTTTAAAGCAAACACACATGTTATTCACTTAGCATAAGTAAATGTAGGCAAAAAATACTCAATCCAAATCTCAGAATTCCTTTAAAAACATAGAAAAAGATCAGAAAAGTGGTATTTTGCAACCAAGTTCAAGGGTTATTAGATTCATTGCACATGCTTGTATGATGTACTTTACAACATGGCCTTTGAAAGCAAAACAGAACCTGGGGAAGTGACAAGTATCACGATCACTTAATTCAAAACTGGTTTGTAATACAGCAAAATAAAGTTGCAGTTACGAAGAGCAAAACAGCTTTTGGTAGGTGTATGATCCAAACATTTTTACTTTAAACAGCTATGTAGTTCTGCTGCAGTGTAATCTTACTTCTGCTCCTTTAAAAACAGAAGTGGAATCAACTTTTTTTTTTGAGATGACTGATTATTATAACTTATTACAGGTGTGTTAAAAAGAAGTTGTTTTCTGGCAAACAGAAATAAGCTGAATATGCAGGCTAAGCCAGTGAACACAGTCTAGCTTTCACAATTCTGAACCTGTCACTACATAAAAGCAAGATACCATGAAGTCCTCATGCCTTGAGAACCTACTGTTCTCTCTTGAGAATACACATTCAAACTAGCTGTGGACCCTGTATTATTATAGGCCTTCTGTCAGTGCAGTGTCCCCAATTCCCTTCAAGAACATAAGATAAAAAAAATGTCCTCAACATAGTAAAATAAAAGCCAGGAAGTTTTTCCTCTGCTATTGATTTAAAGTCCAAATAAGTATAAGGCATCTCTTGTTTAATACAATACATCCTAATGAGGCTCTATATGCTTTTTATTTCACCATACATATAGCTTGCTCACATCTCTCCCTCATGGCTTTGCACAGTTCTCATTCTTCTTTGTCATGAGCCTTTCATTTGAAGTTCTAAAGAATAGTACAAAAATAAGGAGGAAAAAGCCGTGTTACGGTAGTGCTCAAAACAGTACCTTTCTAGGGCAGGCAAGACAACTACAACCAGTACAACCGAGTTTGATATTCAAACAAAATAAACGTTTGTTTGAAAGCTGATTATCTTAAATTTATGTTCTGAAGTAATAAGATGATTAGAGTTTTTTTGTCACTCTCTGCCCTAAGGTGTTCAACGAGATGGTCATGAAAGAGAGAATTACCATAAATTACTAAGATAATTACGCATTACTAAAAGAATCAATGTCTGCTGCTTTTAGAAAATGTGACTCACAACTTCAAAAAACAGATGCAAAGAGCTTTTACAGATGATTCGAAGTTCTGTGAACATTAAAGAAGCCCTTATAACACTCTCCTTCACACTAAATCAATTGTGACTAAGTCTGTCTATATCCTTCCAAAGAACCCATATTCGCACCTCCAGTGCAAGAAAAGCATTTAAACACAGCGTGCCAGCAAACTGCACAAAGAGACTTCCAGTCTGCACTGTTGGATCAGATGCAGCCTTCTATCTTAAATGGAAAGACTATATCAAATGTACCAACTGGAATCCACGCAGGAAAATGAAATTAGATTAAATACAAAATGAGAACGCCCCTGCATGCTAAACAAAAAGTAGCACTGAAATTCCTGTTGCAGTTTATGCTGAAAACTCCCTATCTCCAACTATTTCATATTGTTAAAACAGAAACTACAAAGCCTGACTGTACAGCTTGGAACTATCTAATGTTATACATTTAGGAAGCCCATATGGCATTAAACCCTCACATGGCAACAAATGATGGGGATAACACTAATTAAAGAAAGCCACTTGTGTGACTACATTTTGGGTTGAGAGTTCTTGTTATATTAACCATCAACATTATCAAAGAAAAATTCAATCGTGAGGCGATTAAGTTGTTCAACAATGAATGAATAAGCAAGTGGCACACGCACCACTTGACTAGTTATTAGAAAGAAAGCAAAGTAATTCTTAACGTACAAACCTCTTTGACAACAGCTAGTATGAAGCAACATCAATTTTTTTCCAGGAGACGTTAGCATTTGTCAGCAATATGTGAAAGAACTTTGCAAGATATGAGAAACTCATTTCCCCCCCGCCAAAATGGATGCTGCTTTGGAACTACGTTTAAAATTAACTGGACAAAAATATCTCACTGTATCCAAGTCATAATAAAGACTTGGAGAGAAAGAAACAACAGAATTAGTGTTTATATTTTGAAGGGAGTCAAGTACATATAGAAACTTACTTAAAGAGAACCGAGTAACATATCACCTATGGCTGTAACTCCAGCCAGTCTCAGCCCATCACATAGCACTCTCACAGGTGCCAAAACATGCCAAAATGTTCTAAAATATTTTCCTCTTGCAAAATTAGACAATTATAATCCCAACTATGACTTTATTATATTATTTATTATGTACCCTTTGCAAATTCAGGGAAAACAAGAACTGTATTAGAAAAAGTACCTCTCGGATTTTCGATAACAACATTGATACAATTGTACCCAGCTATAATTTAGTGGCAAAGGGATGAGAAACAGTTCAGAAACGTGGGATTTCTGTAGGTGTCACAGCAGGACAGATGCCTTAAGAATCAGGAAATGTAGCATTTTAAACAGCAAAAAGAGCAATATGAAACGATGGTATACACTAAATGACTATGTGATAGGGATGAACAGTAAGGATGAGATGCATGGAAAAATAACCTCCTGAAGGGGTCAAAGATTAATCTGAAAAAAGAATTTGATTTTTGAATTGTATTCAAAAGTTTCCTAGGTGGACTTTGCACAATTGCTTCAACTTCGTGTCTGTCCTATTCTCAGATCCACACCATGACTGGTTACCAATTACCAGGTAAGACAGATTTAGCTTCTAAATACACTTTCACGGACTCAAAACACAAGTGGCAATTAAGTTGGCAGGTCTCCATGCACTGCTGTTTCAGATGAACTGAAGTGCATCTGTTAGTAAAATGACATCTTCCTTACCTAGAGTCACTCAGAATTCTTTATTACCATCAGCTTTTATACCTTTTTCACCCAAACTCACCACAGTAAGAACAGTTTTCCTCCTACGCAGAGTGTTTCAAACACAGAAGTGTTGTCTTCCTGCATATTAAGGTTCTCAGAGAATCTTTTTATTGAGTACAGGAGCACTAATATATTTTCACAATACAGCGCTCAACAGACAAATGCTTTATGAAGGAAGTTATTTACTGAAACGCACCATTAAAATTTTCCTTTGATACACAGCTACTACATCTGAGGATGCAGCATTCTGAAGAGAAAGAAAAAACTAAAGACATTCAGATGTTAAAACAAAGCTGATACCTTAAATGCACTGCCTTTTTACCTGCAGTTGCATTTTGATTTTGTAGCTTTTAGTTTTG
Organism: Phaethon aethereus; assembly: GCF_964289735.1. Classification (NCBI taxonomy): domain Eukaryota; kingdom Metazoa; phylum Chordata; class Aves; order Phaethontiformes; family Phaethontidae; genus Phaethon; species Phaethon aethereus. The sequence goes on along the minus strand of NC_138589.1, from coordinate 8,620,540 downwards.
TGTATCAGCAGCAGCAGGACAATCAAAGTCTACTTTAAACAAAAATCTTTCACCAAAATGCATTTTGCACAATGCAATGAATGGCTTAAAAAAAAAAAACCAAACACACAACCCAAAGATTAGGCACTCCGTTTTCCTCTTTAAGCATCATCAACTGGCAATAATGAGCTATCATTTCCTACAAAAAACCGATTAATTTCTACCATGTGTCACACAAGTAGTTAACATACATGAAACAGCTCAATTACTTTTGTAGGGATAAGAACAGAAAAGGTTGTCTTAGTTGGATAACTGGATTTTAAATACAAGAAAAAACTGAGTTCAGGTCCCTAAAAGACTTGGTTGGAACTTTAACAATCCCAGTCCATGCTTTGTCAAAAACTAAGCAAGTCTGCATAGTAGGAGTAAACACAGACTTCATAAATTAGGGAAAACCACAGAGATAAAGACTCAGCAGCAGCTGTGAAAACAAATGGTGACTAAAAGACAAAGAACTGAGGTGGAGTTGGCTAAATGCTACTTTGAGAAAGTAAGAGTAGTTGTATTTACTTATGACGACTATCAACAGTATGATCTAGTCTGATTTTGAAAAGCTACGTTTTATTCTCTTCACATATAGGCCGCAAAAAATTTCTTTGCCTAAACTAAGCAAAATCCACTACCGATTAATCAAACTTTTACATTCTTAGATCAGGTATCACGAAGGATGATTTATCTATCTCCCCTATCCAACTGAACCAATCACAGCTGAACAGCAGTTATATATTAATTTCCTATAAAAAGGAATCAATGGACTTCGTAAACAGCACAATATGATATGCTAATTGCTTCTGGGTCACAACTTTAAAGACATATTTCATTAATCTTCAAAGTAACAAGAAAATAGCAGGTTTGTGTGCCCAAAATATGGTTCACATTCATCTTCTTACTAAAAAGAATTGGTAATTTTCAGAGCACGCCACTGAAATCCTGAAATTTCTTTAACAAATACAAAATTCTCCACTATTTTAAGTGATGATTATGAAAACTCTTTATAATTGCAATTATTTATCAGGATTCTAGCCAACATCTATGATTTCCTGTAAAGACAGTACAAGCAGATCTTATAAAAAGCCTCTGCTAGCATACAGATAACAACAGTGGAGGATTAATCATTTTTGCTATAGCAACCACTGCACTGCAATTACCACAGTGACATGAGAAGAATAGAAAAAGTAATAATGAAGAGCTCTTACTTGTTTGGAGCAATGTGTCAGCTAAATAAGTGCAGAATTCTCTAGTGTCCAGCTCTGCTCACCTTAACCAATTGAAATGCCATTTGTAATAAATATGTCACAAAGCATTTCTGATTTATTTTTAAAAGGGCAATACAAATTTGTCAATTGTTCACTGTCCTTTGGTCAGGTTAATGTACAAATCATTGCTATCATGTAAGAGAGGAGTGCTACTTATTTTTGAGGTTCCAGTTCAGACATAAAGTCTAAGGCCTACTATATTACATGAATATATTGAGATATATATACGCAGCTGCTTTTGCGTATTTTTCCATTAAAATATGCACACACATATCTATATACAGAAATGTTGTAGACCTTACAGATACATATATAGAGACATATACAAACATACATTTACATTTCATTAAAAAAAAAAGTCATTATTTGAGTACTTCAGGAACACTGGGTGCTAAGATTACACTAACATCTATGACACCTTCTCATGAGTCACCTAATAGTTGGTTTTTTTCCAGATCCACTTATCTAAATAATTTATACTTGATAGCTGTTGTTCAACCTGCTTAGTTTAAGAAAGGAAACCTTACCCAAAATTACTTGCCTTTGGAGGTTCCCAGTCGGGATTTTATTCAAAGCTCCCCCCTTTTTTTCAAATGACAGGTAAATACTTATGGCTACAAAGGGTACTTCAGATAAAACTTCAGAAGCAGGAACTGTTAGACAAAGTCACCTTTTGAAAGAAAACTTGTTTTGCTAAGATGTATGAGCGATAAATAAATCAGAATCTTGAACTGCAGAAGTGCACCAGTGTACAAATAGAAAGGTGGGTGTAAATGAGAAGGTGGCAGCACAAATGACATACTCCCAAGCTCATGTCTGGACCTGACATAATTCCAGAGTCTACTATGCACAAGGTTAAGTAACTGAGAAGTGGCAGAGAGTGAAAGCACAGAGAAATACGGAATCCTTTAAGACCTTTAGCGAATGGCAGGGCTGGCGCATCAGCTATGAGGTACAGAAAATGTCAAGAACGGGGAAGAAAAGAGAGGCCGGCAACACATAAATAATCTAACAGGCTTGTGACTGTATATTGAATGTGTTTCTAGTCACAGCAGCTGTATCCCAGTGCCAACAGTGAAGATGGCTGCAGCACGCATAGAGCAAAGTGAGAGCGCTATGGTATGTTCTGCTTAGTGTATCACACAGTTTGGCAGAAGCTGCTTAGGTGGAAGGCAGTGCAACCTTCCAATGCATCTCATTTTACATTTTCATTATGCTATTTTGATTTGTTGTGCAATGAAACTTCTTTCAGGCCCCATTACAGGTAGCCAAATTACTATTTCAAACGGCAAATCATCATACCTTAATTTCCTTTGACTTACGACAATCATGATTTCATAATTTTTGAAACAGGGAAAACTAAAAAAAGGAGATGTTCAGGTCTGACAAACCATTTCTAGTAAGGCATTTTCTTTAAATTCAGCTCACTACAAGCAGAATCTGCATGATAAATGCCTACCTTTGAAGCATCTAAACATATGCAGACATAGCACAGTGGGTAAATTTAGTTACTCTGATACAGTGTTATTCTAGTAATACGAGATTTTACATTTGTATTGTTAGACTTGTGCAGAACAAAAACCACTGGAATGAAAATGGACACGAGCCAAACTCAACTAAGATCCTCTTTTGCATTAAAAGTTTTTTTCCCCCCAGCCAATTACTGTATAGCCACTCTTACACAGAATTATTTAGCTGTAGGCGCGATTTTTTTTGATGGTGCTGGGGTATTATTCAACTTACTTCAGACTGCATTTCATAAAGAACATAGAATTTAGAATGATATGCCTTCATTACTCATACACATTGTTTAGTACCACATTCACGTCAACACTCTCTAAAACTTCGTTCAATGAGAAAATAACTGTTTGTTGTCCTGATCATTTTAAATTAATGCTGTGAAGATGAAGAAAAAAAGAATTGATGCACTACTCAATTTCCTACCCACTGTTACAACAGAAGAAAGATTAAAGTCCTAATAGTATTAAAATAGTAAATTTGAAATCATAGTTATAAACATTTCCATAGTTGTCAGAATAAACTTTGTTCCTCTGTCTAAATACACATATACATTTATAGCACTCCTTTCACTCGCTTAGGAAAATTAATGGGCAGAAAGACCGTTAAACCATATCCCACCCTTCACCCTGGACGAACTTGAGTGATCTGGAATGAAGATAAAGAGGATAGTGTGTATGTAGCTGTTCAGGAAGAGGAAGCAAGGCCCTCATACTGCAAGATCTGTGCTGGGTGTTCTCTCTTGGGGATGAAATAGTTGAGATCTTTCAGAATAACCAGCTCCAAAAAGTCAGCTTCTGAAAATCCAGCATCTCCTCCCATAGGTGTTACTACTGATTCTTGCCGCTGTATCCGCTTTGTCATATATGCTGTCCCTCTACATTTATTTGCATGCATTTCTTAGTCCTTGCACGCATTTTTATCCCATTATATTCATTCTTACTAGAAACATTGCTCCACTGTTGCCTCACTCTAGTGCACTGCTTATGAATTTGACGATACTTAACAGAGCAGGGTATCAAACAACTGGTGACGGAACTTCGAAAGAGCAGCCCCCCCCATGGCTGCGCTCACTCTACCGGCCATTGTCTTTCATAACCTTGGCTGGTTATGAAAGTGGACTGCACTGCTATATCACTGCGCATTCAAGTTATTCACATTTTCAAAATTTTAACTAACATTTGAACAGTTCCACTTCGCTTTGCAAAGATATCCCAGGGTTTATTAGAATTTCATTAATTATGATAAATTTCTGGGATTATGATGTATCATTTGGGTTCATTAGCTACCTAAGAGAGATGAAATTATCCTACATAAAGATTGCTTTCCACATTGCCATTGTTAAAGATAAATAAAATATCTGATTTCTACTTGGTACCTATTAAGGCTCATTATTCAGAACTTCAGATTGGAAAACAGTTACAAAAAACCCCAAGACGTTTAAAATTTTTTAACTGAAAAAAAGTAGTATTCTATTCTTTCCTTCAGATATTATATACACAAGTGTTTGTAGATAAACCGTAAAAGAATTTTCAAAAACTTTTATAAATATTTTAGAAAATGTGTTAAACATTTCACAGAAGAGCCTAGAGCATTGTTCAGCTTCTACCTTACCTCATTTAGTATAGATCTGTAAACCCATCCATAGCTGCCAGATAGGGATCTAGGGATAATTAACTACACATCAGGGAAGAGCTTTGCTAGAACTCTTAAGCAGACTTCTAAGTGGCAGCACAGCGCAAAAGAATTGCACTCTGGGTCTAACATGGAGTGAGACCTTTAATTTAAAAAATTGTCATTTTCTTTAAAACAGATTTTAAATCTAAATGATGCAACAAGGCTACCATTTGACAACATTTAAGACAGGCTCAGTCTCACAATTAACTAGCATGTTGTATAAATATAGTAAATTAGTTCTTTAAGAACTTATTTACATTCAGCAGTGTCAGCAGAATCAGGCCTCTAGCACTTTCTCTTGGATTGCAAAATTCTTATCTTAGTGCACAGGAAAAAAAAAGTATTTTTTGGACTACAAAACCAACATTTCCTGTACATAATGTAACCCACACATTGATAAGACATAATTGACTGAAAAAGTACATTCTAACAGAAAAATATAGGCTTTCAGTAACCCTTGCAAAAATCGATTTACATATAAATTAAGTTTTTCTTTTGTCCAAAAGCCTTCCAGAATTTTCAGTTACAACCATTAAGATTTACCATGTTTCATCAATCTTTATGCAAGTCATTTTAATTCATTTACATTTTGGCTTTATTGGTTTGTACAAGTGAAGAATTTATGAACATTTACTCAAATAGTATCTTCTGAGCAAGATTAGGGAAAAAACCCTGATAGATATAACACCTTAAAGAAAAAAAGTAAAAAAAAAAAAAACCCACACCCAAACCACAAACTTTTAGAACTAAACATCTATATTTCTTCTTTGATTTAGAGTAGCTAAACAAAACGTGAAAGAGAAAGAAAAACTCCAGATAGGTTAGAAGAGTAAAACTCACCAAAATCCGCAAACACGGACTGTCCAACAACTTTCACACCACTAGGCATTTCTTTACTTTTTCCAGCTTTAGAGAAGTTCCCATCCTATCAAACAGGACAAAGATGATGGAAAAACTTAATTGCAGACTGGTGATAAAATAAACATCAACAAGAAAGCGCTTAAGTAGATAACAAAGAGACATCTCAGCTATGGAAAAAAATGCACTCTTGGAAAATTGGGACTGAGATTTTGCGTTTCTAATACTTCATGGAATCTTATGGAAATCCAGTAGTAGTAATATTAAGATACAGTTGTTCATGTATTTTGCTGTGTTATAAGAAAAAGATTGGGTTATTTCAGCAACATAATCTAAATAATAATTAAGTGATTATGAATACTGAATGCACATTTATGCATATTGACGTGATTTTTATAGAAATATGTAATACATAAACACACACCTGCACACGTGTTAAATAGCGTCCTTCTAATTAGGAAATAACTTAATTTTGCATTAGGTCTGGTTTAGGTCTTGTTTTAATTGTCTATTATTAAAAGCTAGGACTGCAATAAACAATATTCCAGTATTTCATCAGAAAGACAAGAGGAATGCTGGATCCTTGTTTATTGTAGAACTGGATCACAACCAACCAAAACCATTTAAAACATTAAGTTTTTCTAACCAAGTAAAAATGACCTAAGGCCCACTTTTCCAGTCGCTGCTCATATAAAGTGGTATGCACACAAGTATACATAAAGCCATTGAGACAAATGAGCCTGTTTTGTGGATTATGTACAGTTATCCATATTGCTTACTCATGTCATATTCAGTTTGTAGACTTCCATGCTGTTGAAGATGCAACTCTGGAGGCAGTTAGTAGGTGGAGGTTTGACTATATATCTTTACCTTGACATATAATTTAATATGACTCAGATGAGGGGGGAAAAAAAAAATTGATGCAAATCGTTTCCATGCAGAAAAGAAGACTAAGCCCTGTGCTCAGTTGGCCAGGAAAGCATATATCTCATTAGGCAAGTATTTTAAAAGCATTTTATGGCGCATCAGTGAAGGGAATTACTTTGCTTAAGTTTGTAGAGCAATTTAACAGCTTTTAATGGATCAGTTAAGGTCTTTTAAGATTGATGTATATGTACATGTATTTTTATATGTATGATATGTATTACTGGGTTGATTGATTCCAAAGAGTAGAATTCTGTCTTTCTAAAGATAAGCAAATCTATGCATACAAAATATATAATGAAGGATAATATTTAGAATACTTGTGTTTGGAAAATCCAAAATTTGTAAGGAAAAAAACCTAAACCACCTAGAGGTTATGGGTCAAATGCCTTGCACAGTCACTAACACTCAATCCCTCAAGAATTAAAAACATCAAAGTCAAAACCAGTTCATTTTTAAGTCTATATAAAAGCTAGAAATACAGAATTCATGACTTGCTGCTTTAAAAAAAAGATGTCTGGTACAGCTTTCATTACTTCTGCCTAAAAATTAGTATTCAGATACTATCTAGCAGCTATTATTTATGTTTTCAGTTCAGCACCTTCACGTTGAAGGTGGCCATGTTGTCACAGACAAAAATACGTTCCGTGTCCTTCAGTGACTCACTGTGATACAATGGAGAAATTTTCAGTTTAACTAAAGCCCAAAACTCATTCCTTAGCTTATTAAAGCAGCACTTTCTATTATAACAAAAAAGTAAATGTTTAACATACACACGCTAAGATTCTTAACTATAGTCCTTTTGGATAAGGGATTTAGTATAAAGGATACACTTAGTTTCAAGTCAACTAATTTAATTAATTATTGTTAACAATGAGGTTCTTCACTGACCCTGGCCAGGTTAAGCAATACAAAAGCAGAATCTCAATTAACTAACTGAATTCCATTGACCTATTTCTCCCCAATCTTGAATTGCACTTGTGATATTTAGTTAACATAGGACCCAGGATTTTCTCAGCTGTAACTTGCGAACATATTGCAACAGTTAGAAGTGAGATTCTGAACTTCTGTCCCACAAAATCTTACCCGAGACCTGAGGTCATAGTTCTAAAAAAGCTTACCTAAAGAAATCAAATCTTTGAGACAGCAAGAATAAAAAAAAAAAAAAAAAATCTCTTCAGCCTTTTCCTCATAAATCATCATGCTAAGTGTCAGTAACTTCCTAGAACAGCTGATGACACACCAGGAGTCCTGCTAAGGTGTGTGAAGGCAGTCTGATTGATTGACTTAGTAGTCATGTTAAAAAAAAAATGCTGAGTGAAAGATCTCCTCCAGTGATATTCTGCAGCCTGAATACAATAGTGCAGTTAGTGCCTTTTAACATCAGTTCCACTCATTCCTAAAACAAAGATTATCAGATGATGACTTTTGGGGTTTTTTTTTTTTGTTTTTTGTGGGTTTGGGGTTTTTTTTTTTTTTTTACTTTTCTGTGTTTTAACAGAATGGTTATTTGAGTTTTCTCTCTCACCTTATTTACCCATGTCTCAAACTGAATGTTTTGTGAATTTGGTGATGTAGTAAGGAACAAATCTGCAAGGAAAAACATAAGAGAAATAAAATATTTAACATTAGACTACACACACAAATATTTGATCACTCAATAAACGTATATTATATAAATTATTTAAAATATATTGCCTATATGAGTTATAAATATATTCTATTCCAATGATGTTTAGATGTATACACATAAAGAAAGATTAAAAACCAAAAAACCCCAAAACTATTTTTAACCCTCATACTCTTCTGTATACATAAATATACCTTCTGTATTCAACTTCTGCATTTGTATAGTTGATACAGAAATTAAGTTAGCCTCACGTGAGCTAGTAAGTGCTGGATGTTATACATGCACACTGACAAACGTTCCTTAGTAAAGGCAGAAAGAGACCTCAAAGCTAGAAAAAAGTATACACAGTTATATTTTAAGTCAAAATTCAAAATAAAAACCTACCATTATTATTTTGGATATGTTGAATTAAGCAACAGATATACTGTTGACAGGAGGAGAAAAGGAGATGGAGAAATGTTTCAGGCTTCCTTTACTCTCAAACATCAAAACAGTGCTTCAGATTATTTATCTGACAATGCCTACTTAAAGAGGATCTTATTCATTGCAATTTAGGAAAGCACCCAAATTAGGAAAAAGGGAAGAAAAAGCTTTACCAAGGAGGTTAAAAAAAAAAGGGTGGGAGAGAGGGTTAAAAAAAAAATAAAGTCTAGTGTTAAGAAGTCCATATTTTAAGAAAACTATTCTTTTAGATTTAAGCACTTGTTTTCCTTTTCATTGTCCTCCTTCCCCTCCCTTGCAATTTAAAAAAATCACTATTTGAGTTAGGACACAACAGTTACTTTTTAGGCAGAAAAGAAAAACAACTAGAAAGAATCTTAACACTTTACCCTGAGGTGGTTTACTGAATAAGCAGCTGGACTGCTGTACACGGAATTTCAAATGATACAATACGCGGTATTGCCTTCTAGGGAAAAAAAAACCCCAAACCAACACCACAAACCACTCCCCCCAACCAACCAGCCAAAAAAACCCAAACAAAAAAGCACACACATACATACAAAAAACCCAAAGATTTTGCTTACAGGTTCCTTCCCCCTTCCCAGTTTGAAAGTTGTACTCATTTAATTTTATTCCCCTGAATACCTGAAATGGCAATTTCCTTTAGAGCATACACAGGAAAAGCATGATTGTGTGCTTCATTGCAATGAATTATATTAATACTTAAGTATTTCTTGAAGGCAAGAGACATAAGTAACAGAAACGACCTGAAGATATCCTAGACATAACTTAGAAAGCATATATAAACTTCAAATTTTAACTTTTCATGTAGAAGGAAGTTTGTGCAATATTGATGATTACCAGAGTAATATTAATAATATACACCAGAAAAATAGTTAAAAATCTAATACATTCACAGGCAAAAACAACAAAAAAAAAAGAGAAACATGGAACAACAGAAGCCTCGACTCACTTTCCTACAAGCCAAAATGCCACTAAATCTCTGAAAAGAGTTTCTGAGGTTCAAATAAGCATTCCAAGCAGGGCTGTAGTATATCCATGCTGTAATTTCTACTGCAATTTGAACTAGTTATGGGCTACGTTACTTGCAGATTATGCCACAATAGACTCAACTGTTACCTTTATGTACACAGCAAGTGACTAGCATTTGATCAGCAAATATAACAGGTTGCCTAACCCTCAGCAGACGTTTTGTTGGCACTCCGACTGTTTTCCCACCACATCTCTGACTCAGTTTCACACACTGCTGAGCTGACCTCTCACCTTTAGCTACTGTGCCAATCCTCTCTGCCCAGTCCTCTACGCAAGGAGAGATCCTGGGGAGCACTAACTCAGCATTCCCTCTGGGAATGCTGTGTTTATACCTGTTTTGTGACTCTATCCCAGAACTAGACAAAATGGCATAGCTGCCAACACAAGACATAATTCACCCAGTATTATTATGCTAGAAATTCAGCTCTGAACAGTTGGTTATTACTAGGTTAAATAAATGCATCAAGTTTTTATGCAATACAGTTATGCTTCTAGGGTGGAAAAAACAAATACAAAAGGCAGATATGAGTTATGCTGGGCGTATTACAAAGTCCTTAGCTCTAAATCATTTGTTTAGGGTTAAAACAAAGTTCATTTAAAATAAAAACAGCACAAATAAAATGGCACTATCTCTTAACTGTTTCAACATGTGATGGGAATTTCATTTAACAATTATTCTTAATTTTAAAACCCATACTAATGCAGCATACTATGACAACTTGTGAGTTAAAAAAAAAAAAGAAATAAGATCTTTTCTTCAATGGGAAAATGCAGTACCGCCTATAGTATCCTTACAGTAGAGCTTTTTGAATAAAGAGAAATGAACGTCCTTAACATCTTAATGGGAAGTCATACAAGCACTACTGTGAATTGAACTACCTATAAGTAGTAATATATCTTGTTTTCATTTGAGCTTTACAGAGTAAATGTATTAGTTACAGCTCCTCAGAGAGCATAACAGCCATGTTTGACTGAAAAGACATTCCATATTGTTCATCCCAGACAGTTATGATAGGCTACAGAAAGTCAGGCACTCAACACGACTGGGCAACAACGACAGCCAAGTAAGCTACAAAGTACGCGAACCCTAACTGTGAGACACAGCCATTACGAGCTCGCCCAAGTATTAGGGAATTACTTGTAACGGAGTATGTAGGATTACTCTACATTACATATATACACCTATTTTGTAAAAGCATGTTAAAAACAAAAAAATTTGCAATGGATTTTTCTTATGCATTGAAAAAAAAAAGGTTTTTTTTTTTACATTCTTAAAGAAGTCTGAAGCATATTACATTAGCTGGTTCCCCTCCCCCCCTTTTAATCTGATTTCACAGCAAGTGTGTAGAAATATTCAGAAATATGACTGCACAGGGAATTAAAATTATATAAGAAGGCAGGGAACAAGCACACAAAATCCCAGATGTTAGGACCAGAATCAAAAACAGCTTTAAAATGAACATTAAACTCCATGAGAAAAAAAAGGGATGAGAGAACCACAGCGGCTGGGATGTCACATAACTTAATAAAATTAAAGAATGCATTTAGCTATCTGCAGTGTAGGAGGAATAAATCAGGATACTAAATGCAAGTCAAACTACAAAGAGCTAATAGAAAGATGAGAATTTAACACATCTAAGATGTTTACTATGTTAAAAATTAGGAGGTGCTTACAGATTTTAAGGCTTTGTTCAGCTGCTGTACAAACCAGTTATTTTAATGTGAACACTTGTGCCACATTTTGAGAGCAGGAAAATAGGACTATATTTTCAGAGGCGGCAATCTACCTGCATTTCTTCTTTGGTTTGCGAGAGATCAGTTCTGAATATGGCCCTCTACAAGAGCTTAAAGATGATTACATTAAGCAACATGCCTGTTTTGCACTGAACTCCCACCCCCAAAAGAGCTTCTCTTGAAAGTCAGCAAATTACGTTTGCCCTTTGTTCCTCTTCACGTACGCCTCTGTCTCTCCTTTTTTCCTAACCTGAGGCATACAACATTACATACAACGAATGGAAGCCACACAGCAAAGCAGATCCAAGGCTACTGTAATATTACACTGCACTGGTAAAATGCAAAGGCGGGCAAAGCCAGCAGATAATCTTCCAGAAATAGTGTTGAGGTCCTAGTGCCACACTGCTCCTAAGTTTAAGCAACAAGCTGTGATTTCCCACAGGACAACTTAATACAGGTACAGCAACACCAGTCTAGTTCTAAAGCCAGCTGAAATAACTCAGCTCGTATGTTACTGCCAATTGTCCTCCTTTTTATCTTTAAGCCTTCTTAGAAGGTACATGTCTGAAATGCTCATGCATGTTTTTGTGATTAAACCCTCTTGCACTGAAATCAAGTCAAATCCTTAATATTTACAAGTAATTTTCCATTTTGATCAAGAACGTCAGAGATTTCAAAGCAAACAAAAGAAAAACATTTCTTTGCAGCAGCAGCATAGAAGTGCAATGTAATTTAGACACTCCAAATAACTGTTTACAAATTTGTACAGTTCAGCATTACAAATGTTTTCTCCAAGTTTGTAGAAAAGAAACCTATAAGAACAACCAAGCCCTGCCTGGTACCATGTTTTAGACGAGATGATTCCCACGGGTTACTTCCAACCTAACTTATTCTATGATTCTGTTTGGTTTTATTATGTCCGTAAGAGCCAAAAGCATATGAGAAAGGAAACAATTAAGAATCTGTGCAATTTATAAGCATCTTTTTCTATACACATCCATAGCAAAAACTCCTTGCAAGCATCTCCTTCCCACAGGAACGGTATTCACAGCAGACATCTTTCACCACTACTGCTATAGCTTTCCATGTCTATTATTATTAAATTCTTTAATATACAGAAGGGCTGCAAGAGAAGAGACGGAACCAACGAATGCATTAAGATCTGTATGTTCAGTACTTGGATTACACAACAATGAAGATGTACACACGTTCATTTCTGCACTTTTTGTATTTTAATACTCTAATCATCTTGGAAAATGCAACATTTTAATTTTGCTTCTGGCTGTATCAAGAAAACTCTACCCCTCTTTCCTACAAGGAATGCCTATCATATCACACATGCTCAGGAAAAGTCACTTACCTCAAGATATGCAGCCTCATTGCCTTTGGAAGGCAGTTCTGGTTGCAATTTCAGCTGTAGAAAACAAAATCATTTCCACACAGATCTTTTTAAGCTTAAAAAGCATGGATAAACTATTGAGGGCTGGATCATAATGCTCTGTGCAAATGCTGATGAGCCTAATAACAGCACAATGTGAGATATTTACAACTTGAGGTTAAAAAAACCCAAGTAATCTGGAGCTCAATAATCTTAATTATTTACAGAACATCAAGGTGATACTCTTTGGATACTTCTACTAGACAATAGGCAATGATGTACCTTTAACAACCTTATGCCATTGTAGATTCCGGAGATACACAATGGAAATAGGCAATGGGAGGAGGAAAATCAGTCTGGCTACTTTCCTACTGCCACTGCCAGAGAAACAATATTGGATTAGCTGGATGGACCACCAGACTAAGCCTGCAGGGCATTTCTTACATTTTTAATTTGTGACATGATGTAGTAAAGATAAGTAAAATCCTTGATAATTGGGATGGGGGAAGACCTTCATGTCAGATTCAGGTAGATTTCCTGAAATGTAACACTTAACAGCCTAAGCGAATAGCTAGAAATAAAAAAAGCAATACTGTCTCAGAGGAAACGTTTCTCTTAAACAAATGCAGAGTGAAGTGTGTTCACCTTTAAATATGTTTTCCTATTTTTGATTTAACAGGCAGTGATTAACATAAAAACAACACGAGCAATAGGAAAATTCATACACAGAGTTCAACAGCTGGGGAATAAGATAAAGAATCAAGGAGTTTGATTTTAGATCCCAGCATTTTAGATCGTAAGACTGAAAAACAATCTAAACATATACCAACACTTAATACAGAACATATCTGACACGCGCTGTGACACAAAACCACACTGTATTAGCATTTTACTCACAACTTCCCCTAACAAGTGAGTTGTTGAGCAAATTTTGCTGTTCTTTAACTTGAGTTAATTGGCTTAGTAATAAAATGATGCTACCCATGCTCTACTACATCTTATCAACAGTAAATACATATACTGAAAAGCACTGAATTCAGCATTCATTCTTACAAAAAAAGGAAATGGACATTATTAGAATTTATGTTTCAGCTTGAAAGACGGAAGATAGTCAAGTATTGTATTGCAAGTTCCAGTAACCTGAAGTTCATTACAGTGGAACCACAGCAGTTCCATCCATCTTTATTTGATGACATCAGCTAATTCTGACATCGTTCAACGTATGGCCCAAGGAAGACTGGAAAATCTCCCCAGAAAGCTACGTAAAACTTACACAACTAGACTGCATTGCATTTAGTGCCTTTAGATTGAACCTGTATCAATGCCAAAGTCATCCCAGATACACACACAAACACTGAAATAATAATTTGAACACAGTGCACCCGTATTTTGAGCTAGATCCATTTCTGATCATGTCTGTAATATAGCTAATGGAGCATTGCATAACTACTAATGTTTATGGTGGCCCATCTCAGGCACCAAAAGCACGGCATTCGTGCCGCAGGGCCTCAGAAACCAGGCACTTACAACAAAGATGCCCAATAGATTATCACCCACTGAGAGCCTAACAGGTAATCTGTCACAACAAAGGAACTCCATAGAAAAGATGGATTAAAATGCAGAACAGCATTCAAACACCTTGAACATGAAAGCATTTCTACTCTTCCTGCAAGGCCCCCAGCTTCTTACACCATATATTTTCCAATTTTTGCCACAGATGCAGAAATAATCATATAGGCAGTTTCCAAGCAAACAGCTCTGCACCCAAGAGCAGATCCATCTCCGATCCTTATCCCACAGTATTCTTCACACAGACCATCCTAGACTCCTTTCAACCCAGTCTTATGCAACCATGCTTCTCTTATTCCATACACTCCAAGGTCGATCCTCCTCCAATAACTTCAAGTCCATCTGTTAACATCCTGTTCGTGCAGAAATTCATCCAGTGTTTGCTCCTTATCATCTCCATCCAAATTCCCTGCCTTCAGCCTAGATTTCTTCCCCACCTACCAACTTCCATTCCCACTTCCTGTGCATCATCTCTGCCTTTTGCGACCCGCTCTCAGGTACGCATCCAAACGCTGGCAATAGTCCAGAGCTGCAATGCAAGGGAAGGCTTCCGGAATCCCTGCCTATGGTACGTTCACTACTGATGGCTGTTTTAGAAAGGCAGTAATAACATTAAGAAAAATAACAACAAAACCACCCCGGTTGGTATTTCTAAAACCCGTTTCAAACTGGCTAAATTTGGATGGCTCTTTTAATTAAAACAGCAAAAGCAAAAGAGACCTTGCTATCTTTCAGGAAGGATGTTTCAAAAGCAAGTGCTAGGTCACTACGTAAAAAGCTGCCCTAAGTTATCAAACACCAAACCAACAATTTCAGTTTGTGAAAGTGGCTAAGCAAGTGTAACTGAAGGTTAGAAAAAGGTCAACGTGGAGGTAGGTAGAGAGCTTAGCAGACTTAAGCCCAACGGGAAAACTGCACACAATCTTATTAAATAAAGCAGATAGTATTACAAACCCTACTTCCAAATGCTTTTTCTTATTAGAGCTCCTAGGAAATTGCAATAAAAGCTAATGATACAGATCTGTTCCAAGTTCACTTCTGATTATCCTTGTTATTTTCCTTCACTTTTGCCTGTTACAAAACACAGTAGTATTTATAGATGGAGCATTCACTTCACTAATGACTGATCTGACCTTTCTAGTTAATGTCAGAAGGCTTTATTTCAGAATTAAAACCCTCAGCATCTACGGTTGTCTTCAGAAGACACGAGGGCATACGCAACATTAAGTTACAGCTTGATTTCACCCTTATTTCAGAAGTTTAAATTAATAAAGGAAAAAGAAAGCCACTATTTTTAAACACTATCAAAATGCACAAGGATTACCCAATTAGAACATAGATGTGTACGCTCCAAACATGCCTAAATTTTTTTTTATTTTTGTGGAAGAACAGGTGTGTCTGAATATTCCTTAACTAGAAGTTACTTGTGGATATGAACATGCCTGCTTGTATATATTGGTAGATGTAAATAAAAGTGCTGAACTAAAAATCTCCGCTTTGCAGTGTGTTGACAGAATGGGTAAGGTGACAATTGTATTAAAATCATTACATGCCAGAAAGCATAAGGAGAAGTAAAAGATAACTTTCCTCTATTTGGATTACAAATGTCCTTCTATTTACATTACACATTTTTCCTCTATTTACGTTACAAATTGACCCACCAATAGGAAAAAAAGTATTTAAAAACAAAATTAACAATGTTATTTACAATTTTTTTAGTTGCACAACTTTAATTCAACAATACTTTTAATATACACAAACCTAATTTTATACAAAAAAAGTTAAGATATAGTCAGTTTTATTTCTTTACTACACAGAAATGGAAAACCAAATTTGACAAGTTTTGTGTTTCTGTTCATAAGTTTTTCATTCAGGCAGAGAAACCCTCTATCATTTGGTATTCTTATTTGTTTGTCAAGTTGGCATTAGTACTATACTAGAGAAAATGTAATATAACTACTGCCTAGCTATAGCAATTTAGCTTTTACAATATAGATATGAGTAAAAGTACCAATGCTAATGAGTTTGCAATTAACTTGTCATGAATTTTTGGTGCTAGTCACATGAAACAGTAAGTTAAAGAACCACTCCTTCCAGTGACTTCCTCTTCTGAGAAATTTAAGCAAAACAAAATGACTTCATATGTTCCAAACAAGCTAATTTGTGTTTGCAAATTTTTAAGAAATGTGCTTATACTAAAAGAGGTTGTGAATTTATTCTGCTTCTCAAATGGGTCTTTCAAAATTTAGTAAGTGTTTACTGGAACTATTTATTAAAGCAGACAATAAACAATTACCAACAACATAATTAAGCACTAAAATTCCTTTCATTATTAAAAATTACTATAGAAAAAAGCCATATATATTAATTTAAAAGCATCATTTATACGGTAAACTTTTAAATTAGATTTCTGCTGAATAGCTATGCTTCTGAATATGCAGAGCAGGCAGGACTATTCCTCTGGTTTTTAGCACTTCAAACATGAGTTTTCAGACAGAAAATTCTGTTTATTTTCAGAATAAAGGCAACAGCATTGTTTCAAGCAATAGAAAATAACCACTCAGTGATTAAGACTGCTTTCGGAACCCGGTTTCTTTCTCAATAAAATGCTGTTTGGGGTAGAACCAGCTTACTCGTCACCTATATTAAATTACTGATACCCATAAAAATATATTAGTACCCCCCAAAGTATATAATTACATCTCAATATAATTAAAATTCTCAAAAGGAATAGCTTTTGAGACACTTCATAATGGCAATTTTAAAATTAAAACTGCTAAGCAGATAGCAGAGGTGATGGGTTCTTTCAGAAAGATTAGGAATAACTTAAAATAGCTATTTCTTTTCTCTGAAGATCTCTACTCATTCCTTAATTCTCTTTGTGATGTAAGCTATGAGTAAGAAACGTGGCACTGCAAAAGTAGGCCAATCTCAGCAGCAGGAGGAGATGCAGCTAATTTGAGCAACTCTGGTTTCATCTTATGAGCAGGAACTTTCTGTGGTATTGAACACTGTGCAGGAACAAGTGGAGGAATAGAGATAACAGGAGAACTTTCACACAGAGCATTTTTAGTCAGAGATAACAGATCTGTAAATAGTAAAAATAAAAGTAATAAAAAACAAACAAAATTTTACAGACATAAATTGAGATAATCCAAAATTTGCCTCCATTATTTTCTGTAAACTCTCAGGTAAGCTCTGTTATCAGAGCTTAAAACAGCTAAGAACTCAAAAAATGTACCTGTCCAAGGAATGAAACAGTGATATGGCATTACTGAATCTTTGTTTCGGGAAAAAACATAAGGGAGGGGGCAAAACCAGAGAGAACAATTTGACTTCAGATACCTACACACACACAGAGTTTTAAAATGCCACTCAAGGTAAATTTTAAAAGGCCAGATAATTTGTTTGCAAACATGATCCTGGTTATTTTAATAGAGAATAAATGCAGATCTATTGCATAAAATAACCTCTGATGATAATATTCTATGCAGAGGCTACCAGCTTCCATCAAGAGGAAACTCACTAAACATACAATCAGAGAGTCTGACATCAAGCATTACAGTGTCTTCAGAATCAAGATTTAAATGACGACAACAGAAGAAATCACCTGTGATTTGAATGATTGGTTTTCAGTAAGAAAGCCATCTACATTTATGCATTTAAACTAAGAAGTGGGAATCAAAAAGAAAGCACATTGTAAGTGTTCTGGTACGTTAGGTTTCTAGATTCCCAAAGCAAAACAACACAAGAAAATTAACCATCAGTAAAGAGACTAGCAATTAGCTTATAGCAAGCTATTTCTACTAATGATTTTTCCACTTCACTTTTCCTAAAATCAAATTTATGTTTTTTCCTTCATTTTATATAAACAGTTCCAGAAATACCTGCAATTATAGACACCGTGTCCTACTGTTCAACAGAAAACAGGCTGGGAAAGCAGTATTTCCAAACCTTGGAATCACACAGCCAAATAAGGCACAGAATATTTAATATACTCACTATTTTTCGTAGCACTCAAGGATACACTGACAAATGTACAGTATGAAGTTACAGTATGATTCAGAGGCCAAGGCCATTTGTCTCACACATTTGGACATTTCAAGAATATTTGCAGGGCCATGACCTGATTTCTTGGTAGAAGACTTGCAACTTTAAGTGCATAAAAATTTATTGTTTATTAATTACCCTTTTTCACCACCCAGCCCCCCCCAGTAATTAAGTACTAAAATTTTGGCTTAGAAAGACAGCATTAGACCTAACTGAACAGCTGACATTTTAAGATGTTTTAATTAGAAACAATCAAGTTAACTAATTAGAAAAAAAAAATTACATGTAGCAAAATAACTGCTGTCATAAAAATCTCAACTTTAAATAAAGTACTCGTGATACACCTGTAAGAGCTTATGTTAAGCCAGTCTAAACAGTGTTCACCTAGTGACCCATGCTAAATTTAAACTTCAGCTTGGTCTGAAGTATTTATCTGAAAATGCTGACTGTGATGCAAGTCAACAATGGCATAAACAAAATATGTTTGTCTATTGTCTAGCTTTATAAATAGATGATCTGTATTGGTATCCAACTTCACATCATTTCTGGGTGGTTTTTATCAAGACCTTTTACCTATCTTAGCTCAGTTTCCAGCTATAACACTTTTTCCTCCATGTTTTGGTTCATGTATTTCAATTGTAAAATCTTCAGCATAATGACAATATTGGGAATAGTGTCTATTCAAATTATTATCTCCATCTCTTGACTAACACATCTGAAATGCATTTCTGAGAAAGACTGAGTTCCTACTTACTTTGAATTGAGTAGATTAATGCAAAGATAAGTTACTTTTTACCTCCTTCACTGTTAAGTCAAAAGAGTTAAGAAAAAAAGTATTTGAACAGGATTTAAGTCATGTGATGTAAATCTTTCAGTTTGAGGATATGACTTTTTTAAAGCAGGTCTCTTAGGGAGTCCGCTTTGGAAACACTCACCTGAACTGTCATGCTCTATAAAATACACCCGACGTTAATCTGTTCAGACAAGCCTATTACTATTATTAGCTTCAAGATTATTTTCTTAAGATAGCTGTTAAAAAGAACTAATGACAAGTGTGAGTATGTATTACTAGACAGCCAGTAGCCTTATTTTAACACGGGTCACCATATTTTTTCCCCGATCTTTCAGTCTATCTCAGTGCATGTACAAACAGTGACATAGATAGTAGGTAAGTTGACTAGACCATTTCCAGACATCCCTTCCAATCTCAGCCATTCTGTGAACTAGATACTCCTCCCTGGGGCAACACATGCTTAATACACATGCAGAAGACACTTTTTATATTTATATTTACTTTACTAATAAAACAGACATAGATCCTTTGGTAAAAGTTTTATACTGCAAATTTTTGCGTGGATTTATATGAAATTTCTGGCCTAACTCAAAATTACTTACTGCATTAAAAATTGTAAGATGCTGAGATTTCTACATGGTGATGCCTCATTTAAGAACAGCAGCAACATTACTATCTGAAACAGCCTAGTTTATATCTCACCAAAAGAGATGAGTATTCTCTTTGTTCTGGTTAGTGGATTTTTGGATTATAAAATCCTTACACAGTTAGCCTTTCATGAAGCATTGTTAGGGATTAAAACCATCTTTGTGAACATGTTCCGATATAACAAAATCATAACAATTCAACTTCATTTTACCCAGAGCAGGAAAAGCATGCCAATTAAAAGCTCTCTTTTGAGGGTTTAATATCAGCAGGTTGAAAACGGGTTAGGCAATAAACCAAAGATTCTCAGCCCAGAGAGAATTTTTTTTCTTTTTTAATATCAAGCACACTTTAAATCTCCTAAGCTGTTTATAATGATAAAGTTGCCAAAAATAGCCCAGCTAAAAATCACTGAATTGGCTGCATCTGTTACAGCATACAGAGAGCCCCAAAACATTGCAGAATATTAGAAAAAAAGTCTTGAAAAAACCCCAAAAACACAACAAGTAAAGATGGTGTATTCTGGAGGTTTGTTTTTTATTTGTACACAAAACTCAGTGCATGCATTTTAGGTACAACTATACCTTCATATTCATGAATAGTACCATTGCCTCTGAGTAAATACTCTGATTTTTTCAGTCAAGAAGTACCACAGCAGCATCAAATGTCATGATTAAGCTTTCTGGACAACAGGATTTCAGCATGCAGACCATTCCTCCGCATCCTCATTGATGCCTCCCTCCCAATTAATATGAATTTAATGTGTACCAGGACCGATTCTTAATGAAGTTTTGTTCCAACTCAGGAATGGTAGCATGGGTGAAGACTGAGTCACAAGAATCCTCTCCTCTTCACTAGCTCTACCTGAACCAACCACTAAGTAATAGACTCCACTGAGAAATAAGACAGTACGTGTCGCACTCCACTCTCTGCTGGATTATACAAGGCTGCGCTGCCCTAGCTGTGCTAACAAGGAACAGAGCTGAACAAACAGGAGGAGCATTTAGCTGTCTTCTGCAACGTCTATCCAGACCGCACGGGGCGAGACAAGGACTAGTTGTGGGCATACTGCAGTAATATCAACACCTTATTTTGGCACTGTCTGGCAGAGTGCATTTAGAATCACAGTACTATCAGTACTGTATAGACAGTTACATACAGGTTGTTTTTTGTTTTGCCAGGTTTTGTTTTTTAAATTGTATCAGCTGACTACTGCTACGAGTCACTTGCTCAACTCTGTACAGACTAATACAAAGGAGACATGGTGAGAACACTAAACAGGTATTTTTGGAAGAGGTACAATGAGACTCAAGGTGCAATTTCATGCTTGGTTAAAGGCAGGCTACAATTGCTGCTACTAAAATAGGAGTCTACCTTCTCTCTGTGCTACATTGGCTCTGGCGATCCTGAAGCGGCACAGTGAGCTGGATCAGGTTAATAACTCAAGTGAAAGTGAACTGTGTTCCCGCCCAGCCCCAGTACCTGAGCTGTTACTCTAGCTGATGTGAGGGAACTACCATAAATGCACACAGACAGGACTAGACAACTGGTGAATTTTCATTTTGGCAGCATGCAGTCTTGGAATACCACATCAGTCATGAATTATCAGGTATCACCGATAAGGTATTAGTTTTCAGCAACATATGTCTTGTTCACAGTTGGTCCAATTTTCATAGGGACAGCAAAGAAAAACAATTTACCATTCCCATTTTAGAAGCAAAAAATTATTTTAAAGAAAATAATTCTATGGTTAGTATTTTCTCCGGTTTTCTTCTCAGAATGAAGTATTTCCCTAGAAATTTTCCTCAGGTTGCTGTTACATAAGACATATTTCAGCCTGAGGTGTTATAGCCTTGCTGTTACAAGTAAGCGAAAGTCAGGATCTTTCTACTGGGAATGCTTCATAGAAGCTTCTATTCATATATCGAGGTACGAATCTATAAAAGCTCCTGGCATGCCCCACACAAAGATCCTAACTTGCATTTCTTGTTAGTAGAGGAACTTCCATATATCGCTAGCACTAACTGGAACTCTCTGGACATTCTTTAGGCCGTTAGCTGGCATAAGAACCTTTGTGTACTCTTGCAAAAATTGATCAATCTGCGATTGATCTACATAAGCAACTTTGACTTCCTACCATCACCTACCTGTGAGTTTAGATTTCAAATCATCTTAAAATGCTACCCGAAACACTCATCTATGCTGCCCATGCCACTAAAACAAAATTCCAAAGTATTTACAGAACTAAGTGTATTAGAACTGGTTATTACATGACACTGATTATGGTAAGCAACTGTATATTTAATTTTCCAGTTGGAATTTCCACTTGACAGCTTCATGCAGCAATGTGCCAGAACTGAATATTAAGGTTTGAATACGCAATAAAGCAATTAACTTAATCCCCAACATTACTAAGCATCTTAATTAAATTTATGGACTCTTTCCTCTCTCATTCCCATGCTACTAAATAGGAAAAAAAATAAGCTCTCTCTCCAAAATTACCATATATGAATTGGTGTACATTGCACATCTAGCAGAAGATAAAGCATTTCAGAATTAATTTAGTGTGTGAAGAAATGAAGTTTAGCACAATATTTAAGTGTGCTTGGAGGTATGAACCAGATACGCAAGTGATCGATCCATCGTGGTAATCTAAGGCTAAATTGCATGGCGTATTTCGGAAAAAAAACTAAAACCAAAAAACCCAAACATAGCCACCACCACCAAAGAAAGAATACAGTTTATCTACCGTACGAAAAGTTGTCTGCAGTACTTGTTTGTGAACACTAAATTATAAATAGGTTATAGGATTGCTTATACAGTAATAGAAGAATAAAGTCTCACATGCTATTTGCTCAGTGATAGAATTAACTACAACAAAATAGAATGAAGTCATATTGAAATCTTGAAGTCCAGTCTTGAAAACATTCTCCTGAACTAACTGTAAAACTATTTTCAGACTCAAGATGAAGAAAACTGAGCCTTGCTTCTGGTTCAGTTGCAAACTGAGTACCAGAGTACAACATCACGAAGAGCAGGCAACAATGCTTTAATGGTGAACACAAAATTACTCAGAACAAGCATTAGTTCTGATTAAATTATCATCAAGAAGTATCATCAAAACATTATTCAGTTATTCATTTTGGCAGTTATTTTGTAAAACACAGAATTTTCAAATTGTAGATATTAAAATAATTAAAAATAAAAATAAATCAGAATTAGCAAAGTCATACAATTTCCAAATGCAACATTCCAGAACCAATTCTTTACAAGCATCAATGAAATCTGCTAAAATATTAGAAAGAAGTTGCAATACATAACATTGTATACTTAGTGATAAATATTTTTAGGAAGGTATTTAACATTTTTATGACTTACCAGCAGTGAAGTCATTATTTAAATCTATAAACGCATGAGAGTGTGGTATATACATTTTATTTTGAGTTTCCAATGCAGCGTGCCATGATAAGTTCCTACAGACAAGAATAAAAAGCAATAGATTCCATCAATGCTTAGGGACTGTTAATCATGATAACATACCTTTTAAAACAATAATTGTGAAACTTTAAATAAAATTGAACAGAAAGCATGTTGTCCTAATGCTAAGCTAAAATTACTACTTAGCTTACAATATACTAAGTAACTAGAGTAATTGCTTGACAGGTTCTGATTCATAGCACAGGGGCTTCAGTTAGATTTTATTAACTTTCTTTTTTGTACACAGAAAAGTATCACTACCCACAAAGTGTAATTTAGTGCCTAGACTTCAACTGTAAATCTTGAGACACTGATTGCTGTCCTCCCTGGTTTCCCCAAGCAGTTTTACTATCAGTACTTTTGAAATCTACTTTAGGATTGATAAAGATGAGCAGAAATGGACATAATCACATGCTGTTGAAGCGGCTCATGCCTGCATATAAATGGACTTTATTTTCAGTCACTTAAAAAAATCAACACAAGAATTGAACTCTCACGTTATGATGGACTACAGGCTAATTATGTCATTTCCCAAGCAGGTGATACTTTTATTTATTTATAAGCATAGATGCCCTGCTGGTTTCTGTTCTAAAGATGACTGAGCTTCCATAAAACCTCCCTACTGAAATGTAACAAATCCTTCACAAGTCATAGGGGTTGAATCATCAGTTTTGTTACTTTCAGAACACTTAGCTAACACACTCAGAAAAAGCTCAATATGCACTATACAATAGCAGGACAGTGATATTACTACTGTCTGGAATGACTGTTCATTCCAGTGACATTACATACATATTACTGAAGTCCTTATCTTCTGTGACTCATTTTATGGTAAGACAAAAAATAAGCTTCCAATTACTTCCCAAAGATCATAACCAGGTCTTAGAAATGTTAAAAAGAATCACTTAATCTTAAAGAAATAATTAAATATTTTCTACAGGGTTTTTTATGTACTCAGTTTTGAAGGTAGCCAAAAAAGTTAGTTATACAGCTCTAGTATAAATTTAAAAACATTTTAGATTAAAAATAGAAAAACATTTTTCTAAGCAGATGACAAAGCTGTTTTCCATGTATAACACATTGCTTACACTGTTACCTATAGCACTCAGTCTTATTTTGAGCTTTAATGAGTAAGTTTATTTGTATCCTAATGCTACTATAAGAATTTCTTCAACAAAATGAAACAAATCTCTCCCATTTTTCCGTTCCATATATATAACCACTGCAAGGTGTTGAGAAACGCCCTTGTGAATTTGAAATCTCTGTTCCATAAGCCATCAATTTAAGTAAAAGTAATTGTGATAAAATTCAAGTTGTGATTAATGACCAAAACCTTGTTGCCAACAAGGGTATAGTTCCCATTTACACATTTAAATGTTATTCACCCTACATCACTTCTGAATGATCTCTGAGGAAAGGAAAATAGCCAGTTAGGAACAACAGGTATAGATTTGTTAAACTCACTGGTGGGGTGTGTAGGGGGGAAAGCCTTATTTAAGCACTTCTTAAGGGACATGGAGATGCACAACAGAAAGATGATATATTGTTGCCACCGAGACAGAGGAATCACCTCCTTGATTTCTCCAGTGGTAACAGACCTCTTTAAAACAATAGCTAAAGAAAGCCACATAGGAATGCAGAGACTTCCTACCACACTCTCTTTCAAAACAAACTTAGGTATTGATTGTATGCAAACCTAAAACAGCTGTGACACCGACACCTGGACCTCTCCTGAGACACACAGAGCTGCAAGTTCTTATGTTCATGTTACTAAATAACATTCAAGATAATCCTATCAAGTTCCACTTAAAAAAACTGCAAGTTAGAAGATGCAAACTTCTTCAAACAACTGATTTAAAAGGTCCAAACCTCTAAGAAAACACAAGCCTAGTTCCTAATTTTTTCCAATTATTCATTGGAAATTATTCATTATCAGTCAAAAGAAAATAGTTCAAAAAGAAAATGTCAAAAGAGTGATTTTCATATTATCACAAAGCTAAGAACAATGTATTTATTTTGACATTTATAATCCAACTCGCACCCTAAAAATAATTGCAGCTGTCTTTTGAGCACATTCTTTGACAATTGAGAGAGAAAAAAAGCCTCTAAATCAGGAAAAAAGAGTTCTAATTCAAGTATCCTTCTTTTGAGGCTTCTTTCTTTTTCAAAGAATGCCCAAACCCACAACACTATCAATGAAGCTCTTCCTTACAAAAGTCAAAAACTGAATGTATGCTAAGTTCAGTGTGGCAAAAGTCACAAGAAAAGATGTACAGACCTGTATTTTTAGTTGGTTAAAAAAAAAAAGGTCATCCTGTTCAATAATGAAACTTTCACTAACTCAGTCACACCAATTTGTGTCCTTGAATACATAATCCTAATAGGTCTCAAAAGACAAAGCTTTGTTTTTCTTTAATCAGATTACAAACTTCAAAAGAAGCACCAGAGAAACTGAACAGGATGTGAACTGTTCTTCTCTAGGGTCCAGTAGTGTTTTTAACAAATAACTTATTTTCAAAACACAGATTTAAATTTCTTTGGCATCTTATCCAGTATTAGAGACATTGCTACTTTTTAATTTTCGTTTAATTTTAGAGACTGGTTCTTCTGAGTCAGTACAGACATTCTTTTGTTATGCTTCGATTTCAGCATTCATGCCCAAAACAGTTAAACAAAAATAATCCTTTGCACAGTCCTTACTAACCATTGAAATATGCCATTAAGATAACCATTTTATCCTGGTATTTGCTAGCTAGTCCCATTCTAGAAACTCCAGGGCTAGCAGAAACTTTAATAATGAAACTTAACCCCCATTACTGCCATCTCATCTCATCAGACTTCAGTCAACTTCTATTTGCTGAAGAGTGGACTTAGCCACTCCTTAACACAGAAGGTGTGATACAGAGACCATCACTTGCATGCACACTTACATTGCTACTTCAAGTTGCCTCTGCCTTATGTCTCTTTATCTGTCTCTTCCCCCAATAAGCACACCAAGTATTTCCCTTAATACAAGATAAATAGCCTTACACTTTACACTTCCCATGTTTTTGATTTCCCATGTTGTCTAACCTTCCCATTACAATTAATTTCCTAGATAAATGAAAGTTGAAATTTTTTAAGTTTATGCCAAACTCTTGCACATTTTCCTTTTGCCAACCCTTATAATATAAGATCTGTTCCGGTGCTTCTCACATCATCAAACTGTCACTTCCTCTATTAGACTAAATGCAGCTTAAATTCTACAGACACTACTTAAAAACTTTGGTTTGTATTTCTGTGCAGCACCAAATTCCATAATACAGATAATAATAAATATCAAAGTGCACTAAACAAAGGAGACTATAACTATTCCAAGAAACAATTACCCTATTTCTCATGTCAAATAACAGGTTTTTCGTTTTCTCAGCTCTCATGGAATGCCTACTTCCCCTATAAAGCAACACTTCAAAAATCAGATGCGGAGTGTCATAGAACATTTAAAGATAAACATGGAAAAGAGAGAAGATTCATATGCTTACACAGTTCCAGTTAAACACGAGTCTTATGCCTCTTTAATAAGAACACAAATGGATGCACAATGAGTAAGTTACCGAAATTCATGCTAATAAACAAACCCTTAGCTTACCCGCCTATCAATATCTGTGGCTTACTTGAATCACTTGTGACACCAAAGACATCAGGAATCAAGTCTCCATTAAAGCTGAAAATGCAAAACAATTTTAGGATCACCTTAGTCATTATAGGAGCCAAAATTCATTGTTCTTAAGTTAACTTGTATTTGGTTAGCATTTTCCCACCAAGCAATAAAGAATTTTCAGCTGTGTAGTCTTTTCTGACTTTTCACTCTTGTCTGAGCTGCTAGCAGTACTATGCTTATTTCAATCTTTTACACTATTTGCCAGCTGTATTTCCCCCCGCCCTTTTGTTCAGCATTTCACAGAAGGAAGTGCACCATGGAAGCGGTATTTGCTCAGTCTGATAAGCCAGTTATACAAAATTCACCCAAAAAAATGAACAGCTCTCTTTCTGTATAAAGCAGAGTACTGAAATAAAAAAAGAATAAAAGCTCATTTAGTTACTATTGCCAGGATGATAGCACAAAATTTGTAAAAATGACCATTATGTTCCGTCATCTTTTGTTAGACTAGCTGACATTACACAAACTACCCTGTGGTTTATATTTAACTTGCTCTTAGTCACCACTATAAATGTTGTTTTCTAAAAAAGTAGACAATACTTACTCCATTACTAGAGGCTCATCATGGAAAGTCTTATTTAACATAGTTTTATGGTTAAGATCTGAAAACAGAAAATATTAATTTGATTCAGTTACCAATATATTATGACATTTACATTTTTAACTTAGATGTAATCCTTCCATTAATTTACAACCATCAATTTTATGATTAAAAAAATAATCAGCCACCACTGAGCATAAACAACTAAATGGCTTCCTGAAATTATGCAGGAAACGTGAGTTACAGTTAAAATGCTGAAGCTTCTTCTCTCTCCACTAAACTCTTCAACAAATTATTCTAAATAGATCTTGGTGAAACCTATTTCTATGTATGACTGCAATCACATAGACACGAAATCTGAAATAGTTGTGATTAAGACAGTCTAAAAATTTAACACCTTACATAAGACCCTTGTATAATGTTTTGTCACTGTAAAAAACATTCTTAATCACATACACTGAGCATCTGAAATAAGGATTAGAGGTAGACTGCCTAAATGGGAAGTGAGGATTTTAAGTCCTAGTCAGGTTATCACCTCTCAGACTTCACTTTCTCTTGTAATCCTAACTCCTTGTCACATCATCCTTGTTTCCTTCATCCCTCCATAATGTTTGTCATCTTTGCAGTTTCCACATTTTGTATGTCAGTACCCTCCTATTGGGTAATGGAAGTGTGACCAGTCAAGCAGGCACCACATACCTTCCCAGTAGCCTCACTACATACCAACCACTGCCTGAATTTTTAACCTCTGACTCCTTTTCTAAGTCCCACTTGCTCATTTGTGCCTCTCCCAATATTTGTTTATTCAGAAGCAAAACAGCGTAAATTAATACTTCATGTTCTTCCCGGTACTACAGATACCTCCTATTCTCTTAATACTTGATCCAGTGCACTTTCCCAGGTTGCTTGTTTCACCTCTGATTAAAGGCAGGAGCAATGGTATCTAAGGCCATCACTTGCTTCACCTGTAATTATTTTATAACACAGCTGTTCATTTTAGTGATTTTTCTTCAGCAGTTTTTCTGGACTTAAGAGTATCTTCTTTTGCTTTTCTGTCCTTCTTCAAACCCTAAACTCTTCCCAAAACCCTCTCCTAGAGAAGTCGACAGAAAACAGAAGAGACTTCAAGAGTTCACAGTCCATGCCTCCACCCTAGGACAGAATCAGCTATACCTTGAACACTGCTAAAAGACTCTTGAAAACTTGATTCTAAAGTTCTTGAAAACTTTCAATGATAGAGACTCTAGAAACCTCTCTCCCAAAACCTACTTCAGTGCGTCACTGTCTTTACAGAATTTGGTTTAACAGAAATAAGAGTGTTATATTACTGTTTCTAAGTTTAGGCATGATATTTTGAGAGTTTATGGACTAAACTTTATACCAGGTTCTCAGTGCAAAAGATAAACCTTTTGAGATGATCTCTGTGAAGCTGACGTGCATAATGGAGAAGCCATGAGAAGTAGATCTTCAGTTAGTAGGTTCCTATCAAACTAATACTGTCTGGTTATGTCTGCTGCATGATACAAAGCAAGAATTTTAGGTTTGTTCTCTTTCATTTATTATTGAATACAGTTTAACAGCAAGAAAGTATATGATTGTGAAGCTGAAAATGGTTTATAACTTTCTCACAATAAATTGAATTACTAAAAAGTCTAAGGATAAAGCAGTGTTATCAACTCACCTAATGTTTGGTTGTGCCCCCAGAAAATAAACACTGAAAGTTCATCTCTGCCATGATTTTGTGCCCGGGTAGTCAGGAGGACATCCATTTGTGAATCGCCATTGTAATCTCCAGGAACTACACTGGTTATGGTAACACTGAGAGATCTAGAATTAAAAACAAACAAAAAACACCACATGCAATTAATTGTACAAATGTGTGCATGAAAATTGAAAGCACTTGTGTGTTCAAAACTTGCCTTTTCATCCCAATTATTAATAGTTGGTCCAGTACAATATTTTCCTCCAACAACCTGGCGTTTTTTAAAGTCCTTATCTATTGCAAAAGTAATTTTAAACCAAGGATTCTGCTGTCTGTCTTCCTCCAAGGAAGGATGACATTGTTAACAATAAACTTGAGCTAACAGGCATTCTTCAGAAAAATCCTGTTTGTTAATGCTATATGGACTTCATTAAATGCCTTCATTTGTTGTAGAACCAGTCCTCAAAAACTGTGTTTCAGAGAGCAGGATCTTTTGGTTGCATTCCAAGATCAAGTCCATAAAGCAACAGGTGCAGTTTACGCAGCAGGAGTCAGCTAAATCTTTTTAAAGACAATTTAATATCTTCTCATCTCCTGCTACATCTTACCACTCCTCCCTTCATTTGTTTTTTCTTTCTATCTTCTTTTACTTGGTTACCAGCTCAGAGAGTGCTTTACACACACAAACATGGATCAGTCTGTTAAGAATTAAAAGCAGATAATTTCTAATGCACTAAACAATTAGCTCCTTCCAATGTAAGAGGGAATAAGGATACAAATATATAAAACGATAGAAGACGAAGCTGAGCTATAACAGCAATTTAACTTTTAATAGCCATTATTCATAAGCAATAACATATTCTATAATACTATTATGGTTTAAATTATGCATATATATGTACATGAACACACAGCTTGTTTTACATTTATTAAAAATTGATGCTTTTTTCAAAGCCAGATTTAAATTTAGAAAGGAACAGATCTCTACACACAAATACAGAATCACAGAATCACTAGGTTGGAAAGGACCTTCAAGATCATCAAGTCCAACCATTAATCCAGCACCACCATGTTCCCTAAACCATGTCCTGAAGCGCCACATCCACACGTTTTTTGAACACTTCCAGAGATGGCGGCTCCACCATCTCCCTGGGCAGCCTGTTCCAATGCCTGACCACCCTCTCAGTGAAGAAATTTTTCCTAATATCCAATCTAAACCTCCCCTGGCGCAACTTGAGGCCATTTCCTCTCGTCCTATCACTAGTTACTTGGGAGAAGAGACCAACACCCTCGTCGCCACAACCCCCTTTCAGATAGTTGGAGAGAGCGATAAGGTCTCCCCTCAGCCTCCTCTTCTCCAGACTAAACAACCCCAGTTCCCTCAGCCACTCTTCATAAGACTTGTGCTCCAGCCCCCTCACGAGCTTCGTTGCCCTTCTCTGGACACCAGAACACCATTCTTCATATATGTCTCTAAAGCAGATGATATTGGCTGGACTCAGTTTACTGAGTAACTAACGACAGCAACTAGAAGAATTTCCCTGAAAATATGTCTTGGGACAGAGACTAATACCACCTGCCAAAAAGACTTAATATATGTTCTGGGCGGTAGTTTGCTTTACTAGGAAATAAAGTCCTGAAAAAACAAGTCAACTGCAAAAATATTCCAAGATGTGGGTATTTTTAATACTAATTAGAGGACAAAAACCAAAGAATAGAAATTTCTTAAGGGGGTGGAAGTCACACCTATTAGTTAACAATATGAATGACAAAACTCATCTCCATAAATTCTGCGATCTGACTCACAAAATCCAAACAAATAAAAACAAAGACTGTCAGGAAATTAACCATGAAACCGGTTAAAGAACTGCAGCTCTAAGGGCAAGCTGAACAACATAGTCAAACCGATAACAACTGCCCAGATAATTCTAGTCACATTCCCACTGACTGCAGAGATGCACTTTCAAGAGAAACGGCCACTTACATCATTTCACCATTGACTAGCAATACTTACTTCATTGGTAACTTAACACGGGGCTTAAAGTAGGGTTCCTTTTGGTCAGCCAAAAAGATAATCAACTCATTTCCTGCAAAAGCAAGTAAGATGATGAATAGCAGAGGAGGATTGCAAATGGTTTATATACAAAAACAATACTTAAAAAGCTATGCCACAAATAGTCATTCCTCACAGTAGCAAAAACTTTGAAAGACTTCCCATACAACTACTTCCTCGTCATTTGAAAGGAAGCAAAAGGAGCACTTCAATACAACCTATACATCTAATTGCCTCTCAAAGGAATGCTAATATCAAGAATCTTCTTTGGGGCTTAGTGTTAGACCTGTCTCTCTGCTATTTTTATCCCATTGCTTAAAATAAAATTTCCTGTAACAAGAAACATTACATGTGGAAAAGTAGTAGGCATCAATTCCATACAAATAATTAAAAGCTTAAAAGCTCTCTCTATATAATATATACGTGTCTCTCTATATATAATACTGCTTTCTCAAGTTGGCCGACAAAAGCACTTTAAGTGAAACTCACAGAAGTAACCTGGTTCCTGCAGCATTTTGTCATGTAGAAGCAACGATACAAGCCACTATCATTTAATTATTTCAGGAAGATCTAAATAGAAGCCCATATTTTATGTCGCACAAAGAATTTAAATTTGGGGAAGAAAAAAAATTTCTTAACCTGAAAGACGAAATGTATTTTCAGTCAGTAAATACACACGCACTTACTCCCACAAGTAAAATAATAGTTCACAGCTAAGGAAAAACACAGAAAATGTTGTTACTCATCCTTTATTATGATTGTTTTCTGCTTCCTCCAAGAAACTCACCTGTAACATCCCAAACTGCAAGAATTTAGGTTACCTAATTGAAAATAATTCTAGGGCTCCAAACCTAGCTACCATAGTATATTTTGAGAGTATCATTCTGTGGCACAGCTCACAGCTGTGAAATAACAAAATACAAGCTTCCCAGCTATGAAAGAGAGATCACCGCCATAAACGTATTTGCCAAGGAGAATATGCCAACAAATGAGTACATGAAAACAAACCCTTTCAAAATGGATAGGGGCAACTAGTGCAGTCCCATCTGGCAAGCTAATAAAGCCTGGGTTGCACTACACATTCACAGACGATTGAAAAAGTTGGCACACGGTAAGGTGAAGAAGCCTGCTGCTGGTTAAGCTTTTGATAATAAAGCTGTGGGTTGACTGCTAAAACTTGTAATTCCTATTTCACACTATAGACTTTCACCTGCCTTTTTATCATCTATGTGGTAAAGTAATGATGATGATGAAGCAGCAAATGTTTTTTTACACATACCAGGTTCCAAGTCAATTATACCACTCAACAATGAAGTTTATGGTCACTAAAGATAGATTTATGAAAATTTCAGCTCAGTGCTCATCAATAGTCAAAACAAACTGACTTCTGAAAATTATTAGACAGACAGAAAACAAAATCACTACCCCACTACATCAATCTGTAACGCACACATCCTAGATGCAGTTCTTGTCCTCTCATCTCAAAAAGAATACAGAAGAAAGGGAAAAAGTACATAGGAGGGTGTGCAAAAAGGGAACAGTTTCCATACAAACAGCAATTGCATAGATTAGAGGTCTGCAGCCTGAACATCTCACTGAGGATACCACAGAAGTTTTCAAAATCCCCCAACATGATGCAGAAGGCGAATAGGGGAATGATTGTGCACTGCTCCGTACTATCAAAGAGGCATCAAACACAACTAGGTGGTAGGCTGAAGAAGCAAACAGCATGAGCTTCCCCACTTACCCCGTTTTGTGCACAGACTCACAAAACAGGTATGTGTATGCACAATTCCATTTATTCATATAGTTTCAAAAACTGACTAAGCCCAGGGTCCACTGGTAATTTTGAATTGTTCTCGCAACAAGACACCTCTGGATCTAGATTACCTCCTGTGTTTAGCTAGTTTACCCTCTCTTAACAAAGCTCTGAGTACAAACTGATTTTTCTTTCATGTATCTGGGCATACAGAACATTACTCTCATTCAGCTGAAATAATTCAAGACCAGAATAGTAATATAAATCCAACAAAAGGCCCAAGACACCATCCTCATTTCCTTATTAAGGGTCAGTATTATTAGGACTGCCCTGCTTTACTAGATCACTGTCCCTCAAAGTCTAGTATTATCTCCAATGCTCTCTTCTTCAGCACTATTTAGAATTGGCTACTGTTTATTCTACTACCTAGCTTGGCTATTACTGTTTACTATTACTATTGATTAGCTATTACTTTTTGTTTAGAAGGTATTCTGTAAATTTTTCAAACTACTTCTTGTCAAGACTTAAATTTTGAAAAAAGATGTTTTAAAGTAGGTTATTTCAGGTTGATTTTTACTGAAAGTATCAAGTAGGAAAACTATAGCAAGTGTCGCTGTGCAGAAGCAAAGAAGAAACCATGAGTGTCATTTCTAAAACTTTTAACTACTCACATTTTGATATGCATTCATCTGAAGGTTAAGATAGTAAAGATTAAATCTCTTATCACTGACATTCATTTTAAATGTAATCTTTCATGACTTTTTTTCAGTAGATGAGCCAGGGGAACATTTTCAAGAAGCCATGCATTTAAATATCTCAACTATTCACTTAAATTCACTCAAGCTTTATCAAAACTACTTACAGAAACATTTCTGAGATTGAAGGAATAAAAAAAAAAAAAGGTGAATTTGAGAATAAACTTCTTATCTTAATGTGCAGCTTTAGATCAGTAAAATAATCCAAGATTAATATCCACAAATAACCTTGACCACTGATAATAAGCTCTGATTTGGGGTCCCCTCACAGCTGAAGCCTCAACAGGAACTCATGCCAGATGACAGCTGTGTCAAACAAATTTATCTAGCCTTCCCCTTTACCATAATGTTTAAGGTAGGGTAACGTGCAATTTATCCTCTTTACAACTGTGAAATATTCATCTCATTTCCCCAAATATTGTGAAGGCGGGAGCAAAAGCCAATTTGTGACCATGCACTCCTTAGGACGAAGACTTTAGATTATTTCACAACCATAAATTCAACTTTAAAGAAAAGCATTTCTTGCTCTAAATGACGCCGTATTTCAGCGCAAATATCCTTTTCCATACCGAAAACATCTCAGGAGCAAAGCAAGTGTCAACTTTAGTCTTGAAAAATAACTTCGCTGTTTGCTGTGCTCACCCGCAGCGGTACTGCTCAGGGCCCCCAGCACCGAACGCTGCGCTTGAGCGGACGCGGCGCGGAACGAGCCGCCAGCAATCCAGGGAGCGAGCGGGCGGAGCGAGCGGGCATCTCCAGCTGCAAGGGACCCGTACGGACCGCCGAGCCCAGCTCCTGCTCCTCGCGGGGCAATCCCCACCGGGAAAGCCTTTCCCTGCCCACCAAGAAGCGAGAAAGCTTCTCTCAAACAAGCAACCGGAGCCTCTTCAAGAAGGGATGCCGAGGCAGAACGGCCCCGCGGAGGCCCGCGCCGGTGCCGCACCGGGCGCTCTGCCGGCCCCGCTCCCCCTCCAGCCTCGAAACGTAACCTACCGCCCGCGGGGAAAGCCCCCCAAAGCGCTCCTCGGGGAATCCTGCGACAAGCACCCGTCGCCTGCGCTCCCGCCCGCCTCCAGACAGATGCCGGTAACGACGGCGGCCCGGCTCCCGCCCCCGGCTCACTCACCGCCTCGCAGCACGAACAGGTCCGTCTGTTTGTCCGAATTGAAGTCGCCGAAGGCTGCCAGGGTCCCGTAGGCCTCCGCCCCGAAGAGCTGAGCGGTGACGTTCTGCAGGGCGCGCCCGGGCCCCGCCAGAGCCAGCAGCAGGCACAGCCCGAGCCAGCAGCAGCAGCCCCCCATCCTGCAGCGGCGCGGCCCAGCTCCCCGCCGTGCCCGCCCCCGCCCGCATCACTTACGGCAGCACAGAGGTGTGCCCGGCACAACAAGCCGGCTCGCTTCCGGGACTGACCCGGCGGCTTTGCGACAACGGCGTGACGGCATGCGTGAATCTCTTTACGGCTGGCGTGGGTAACCAGCCGGAGATCGCCACCCGGCTCGTTCGCTGCGGAGCCGGTGAGGCGAGGGCGGCTCTCCCGGCCAGAGCGGAGTGACGGGAGCGGCGGGTCTTCATCGGGATGGCGGCGGCAGCAGCAGCAGCGGCCCCTGCGGCGGCCCATATGGCTGACGTGAGCTGGAAGATGCTGGAGCTGCGGGCTCGCTCTAAACGTTCAGGTCTGACCTCTTGGCTCGTCCGAGAGGGGCTCCGGGTCTCCTAATCCTCGCCACCTGCCCCGCTCCTGCTCTCCTCCCCTTTGGCCCGCCGACCCCCCGAGCTCTTGGCCAACGCCGTGCCTCGGTCTGTGTTCGCCCCCCCCCCCCCTCCCCCCCAGCATGGCGCGTCACACAGCGCCGGCCCCACTCCCGCCCCGCCGCGCACCTGTCGCCGGCGCGCGCGCCCCAACGGTCCCTCCGCGCGAGCCGGGGGCGTTCTGCCGGCGCCTAGCTGCGCTGTCTTGCTGCCTCTGTGGGCCGCTCGCGGCAGTCGTGAAGGGCGGCCCGGCCTCCTGCTGGTGCGGGACCGTAGTGCGGTGCTCTAGCGGGGGTATCCGTGGCGAGGCAGGGTTTCCGGTGATTTACAGGTGTCATTTGGCAGCGCTGTTGTAGGGGTAGCTGCTCGTGGCAGTATTGCTGCGTGCAGTTTTATAAAGGTGTCGAACAGATGAAGTAGTTTGAAATCGCAGGCACAAAAGTACCAGTTTTTGTCAGGTTTCCCTTGGATAAAGGTAATTTTTTTTAACATGAGAATTTCGTGCTCGGAACTTGGGCTGCGTGGCAGCGATATTCTGGCCTAAACGAAAGGATGATGTTTACGGAGTTGGTTTGAATTTCCAAAGTCCAAAAAACCCGATTTTTTTTCTTTTTAATAAAACACAGTTTTAGTAGGGCTTTAATTATTAATGTTCTAGCGGAAACAATTTTCCAAATGTTCCCTGTGGTGTTTGTTTGTGTGTCGTACATGCTTGTAAAAATCATTATTTCCTTACTTGCCTGTTTGTTTGTTTCTGTTGTGGCAATGACTGATCAGACAGTGTGAAAAGAAAATGGGGCTTTATGAGGGCTCTCATAAAAAGAAATGATTGATTAAAGACTGATCTGATTCATATGGCTTTAAAAATTCTACTTATGTATAGTATTGCTTTGCAAAGTACCGCGATTAAGACTGTCCAGTAAAGGAGTTGTTACTCTGTGGCCAATTATAACAACAGGGTACTGTTAGCCGAAAATTGATTTACAAATGTAGCCATAGAGCTCTACAAAATAAAAGTCTGGAACCTGCATGTTTGGAATATGTGAATCCTGAGTCACAAGGCAGCGTGCCAACTTTGCCATTCCCAGGCAGATCGAGGCCCTGTGACCGCAGAAGGCATTTGGATGATTTTAAACACTTGAGTTTTTCTTAACTGCTGCTGCCTTCTACTTTTTGGTTAAATGTATAAGAAAGCGTCTTCTGTGATGATGACAGATCATTACTGTAGTTCGCTTCCTTCTTTTCCTGCTCATAGAGATTTTTTCATTTACATAGTAACTGAAGAAACTTCTTTACTCAAGAAATAAAGATTATTCTGGTTGAAATGCTTTTCTGAGAAAATAATTGATTTAGAAATCAAATTTTATATATAAACCTTCAGGTAACATTCTTATCTAAAAATGAGAATTATGTTCTTGTTTCTCAAACTTACTCCTGCATCTTCATAAGTATGTTGAAATTTGTGTAACTGGCAGAGCTTTTGTACTTCCTTTCTGCTACTGTCAGAAAGAGATGTGGTTGGTATAGTTGTTAAAAGTGGCTGAGACTCCCCCCCATGCTGTTCTGAATTGGCTGAGGTCTGTTGTGCTCGAGAGTCACAGTTTACAAATAGCACTGTTTGTTTTGTGGGTTTTGATTTTTTTTCAGTATGATACTTGGGGTAAAATATAGTAAGCATGGAGTATAGACACGTGCTCATGAAATGCATGAGAGATTCATGTTTTGTAGCCAACAGCAAAGTATAATTTAAGAGATAATTTATCTTACTTGTCCTGTAAGAGGTAATCCATATCTTCATGTTTCTGTATATTAAATTATGAATTACATTTTTGCCAGTAAAACCAAATTTTATTGAGAATTTTTTCTTTCCCTTTCTTGAACAATAAAGAACTGTTTCCTTCGTTGCTGCTGCAATAATTAACAGTTAGGAGCAGATTATGAAGATGTTCAATAGTTGGCCCTGAAGTTTTGGTTACTTTAAAAAACACAAACTTCTGAAGATTTGGAAAAACTTTTCATCATAGTTACAAACAGTATTTTCTTAATTTACTTTCCAAACTGGAAGATGTTCTACTTGAAATAACTGAGATATTCAGTACCATAAGCAATATATATGACTGCAGGAAACATCCTAAGGTAAATTCCACATGGGATAAAAGCAGCACTATGCATAAGCAGAATTTTAGCTCCCTGTGTTTACTATTACTTAACAGTTTTATATGCACTAGTTAAATCAGTATTCTTATTTAATCTTGAAATATATCAAATGGAATTTATTCAGCACCTTTTGATGTTAGTAGCAAATTTCCTATTGAATAACAAAGCTAATATCTAATGTCCAAAAGATGGACACAGTGTAGACTGTGTCATTTTACTCAGACAAGTTTTATGGAAGTAAAAGCAAAATAAACCCAATTTTTAGTGTAGAAGAGGGAAATGTAAAATGTGATGAAACTTTACTACCCCGCGTGGTGTGCATTCGGTCATGTTAATAACTCCACTAATATTGCTTTCACTTAATTTAATGCTGGTTGCCTTTAACATTTACTAAACAGTTTTGAAAATTACTGTAGCTTAGCCTGAGACGTTTGTGATTAGCTACACCAATTTGAAATGGCCAGTATGGATGATGAGAGAACCTCCTCTGCGCATGCTTTTTTGAAATTTGGTAAGTGTGCAGTTCTGTGTTTTGGTTTTGTTTGTAGCTATTTAACTCAACAAAAACTAATTGTGTGTTTTGTGCTTCACACAGTGTTTTGTGCTAGCAGTTTTATAGCACTGTACAGTAGAACTTAAAAATTTGAGCTCTTTCAGTGAAAATTTCTGACAATTGGAATCTACTTAGATTGAAATCTATTGTTCGGATCTTCCAATTTTGTTTGTGGTTTGTGTTCTTGTAAGTATCTCTCAGTGTAATAATCTCTGAACTGCAAATTTTCTTAAGATGATGGTCACGAGAAAGGTGCACTAAGAATGGTGTTTAGAATTAACTCCTAAAAAACCCCAATGTAACTGGTTTAGAAAAAAGAAGTGACATTTCCAATAAGTCAGTGATTGTTCCAAAGCCTGACTTTCAGAAATTAAGTAGGAGCAAAATAAAGCCCCCTGGCACAGCTACTCTTTAGGTACCACAGAAGCTAGAATGTATGAAGTTGTCAAGATCGTTACTGATTTAGCTCAGTATATTTTGGAAAGAGTTTGACTGGAACAAATGTGTCCATATGTGAAGCTACCTGATCAGGGAAAAACTGTATAGGACTCTTGATTAGTTTGTGTTGAAACACAGAAGCAGTACAAGTGCTGGTGAGAGTAACCAGCTAAAGGGATTTCAGCTGTCTCTTGCCACGACTGAGTCACTTGAACTGCCCTGTCCTGCCCTGTGGCATTTCTGTTTTGTCTCTCTTAATGTCAAAGGACATGTGAAGCATTGACATTGTAATTAAAAAATTACTCTTTCCCAATTATTATATTGATACTTGATGTTTCTGTTGTTACAATGCAAAATAAACATTTTTAGTAGTTTTAAGAGCTATTGTTTTGAGTTCTCAGAAATGGCAAGGACTGCCTTGAATATCCTGAATGGTTTCGTACCTTGCTTGTAGCATTTACAAGGGTTGCGTGGTAGATTTTGGTGTATTTTGGTTATGTGAAGCTCTTGTGTACTGGCATGATGGTCAATGTTTTATTTCTGGTGTTCGGTAACTTCTGTGTGTTGTTCATTACTGTAAATCCTGAAATCAGTAATTTCTATTAAGTATAAAATACTGTAGAGAGAAGTCACTTCAGCTGATGAGGAAATAGAGGAAGGACAAAATAAATTGGTACATATTTTTTCTCTCTTAAAAGAGATATTTACATATGTGAGAAATGAATTTTCCTTTAGTGGAAGTGCTTCTGAAAATTATTTTCTGATATCAACTTGCTTGACTACATGGGTTTTGACTTAAAAGCAGATGTATTTCATGGTGGACAACTATTAGAATCAAGTGTATTGTATCCAACAGTGTTTCTTTCCAGTACTGTATTAAGTCTGAGCTCAGGGGAGATTGCAGAAGAACACACTTCTTGCAGAAGTCATTGGGACCAAAGATTATTTTATTTCATCACACAGCAAATTTTAAGAAATTATATCATATGAACAAATCATATCCTCCCAGCATCACATTTCCTTTCCCTCAAGAAATTAAGGGAAGATGTTATTGCCTGTACTAATATTGGGTAATAAAAGTTACTGTGATCCAGAACTTGTTCATGTCTCAAGCGTTGAGTTACATCCAGAACTAGTGTTGCATTAAAGGACTGTGGTCGGTTTTTATCCTCATCAAATCTAGAAAGAAATCTGGTATTCTTAGCTTTTTTTTTTTTCCCCCCTGATTTAGTTATGCAGGTAAACATTTTCTTTTCTTGTTCTAGCATGTGAAATGATGGAAATAAAATTCTTGCCATGTTGCTTCCATTTGTTTGTGATTAAGCTTCGGGGAGGTGTGTGGTTTTGTTTTTTTTTTTTTTAAATCTGTACTTTGAAAAATTTGAATAGTCTGTCCTTGTTGAAATATTGAAATCTTTATCCATAGCCTAGGTCCAGAATTCCATTCTGATGCTTTTTTTAATACCAGTAATTGCTGCCATCCTCAAGGATGTGTGGATGTTCAAAGCTTCTGTATGTATGAATTTGGGAGCAGGGTTTCAAAATGTTGGCCAGAGCTTTTAAATCTAACCATCTAGGCAGTTTATAACTCTTCCTTGAAGAGCAATTAGTGCTAGTCTCCGGTATAGCTGGAATAAAGATGAAGTGGATAGGAAAGTACTTCAAGATCAGGGTGACATAATACTCAGCCTCCAGAAGTTGTATGTACATAAGTATTTACACTGCTAATAGCTAACCTAAGAGAACTTCCCTTAATTTCCTTCAGTTTTGTATTCTGCTTAGAAGAGATAATTACATTGTAAGTTTTTCCTGGAATTTTTGTACATTAGTGTTTCATCTGCTGGATAATGTGTTCTTGTAGTTTCCATGACTTAGCTAAGTCAGAAGTGTCTTGTCTGTTTATTACTTTAGTTCTACACTAGTAATTGATGTGTCTGTTATCAGTTATTGGGCTGGTTCAGATTTCTTCCTGTTCTCTAATACTTTTAAAGGAAATGACTATCCTTTTTAGTAATTCTTCAACTTGAAGAATGGTGAAAACATATTACTCTGGAACCTGTAAGCGGTAGGAAATGAAAGGATATTAATTTTCATTCAAAATATGGATATAGTGTATTTAGTCAGGGCAATATCTGAAGACAAACAGGGATTTCATTGGACTTGGGATAAAGATTTTGCGTCTTCTCGTATCAGACATTAAATATATTAATGCAGGAAGCAACACTTTGATTTCCTATCTGTGTATTTTTTTAGTGATTCTGAAGTAGTTACTGACTTGCAGCAATCCTCTTCTGATGTAAGGGAATAGTGGGCATACTTCATTCTTTGTGGAAGAAAATCTGAACTATCACATACCCTGTTTAAATTTTGTATAAGCTTCTTACACCGGTATATAGCTGAAGAAATACTGAATCAACAAAATATTTTTTTTTATACTCCTTCCTAACATATCTACTTATTTACCTAAAATAATACTCACACTGTATGGTTGCAATGAAATGAGATATTTATGGAAAACAGTATTTGAAATTTATGTCCTTATTCTGTTTCTTCTGAACGCCAATGTACAAACTGAGAACTCAAGGGTACTACTTGCATATGTCATTCTTTTATGTTTAAGTGTTGCAGTCTTGCTGCTGTCATTTTTTCACTTTGAAAACCTGTACTAAATATGTAATTGAAAATATTTTTCTATGGCAGGTTTTTGTCTTGCTAAAATGAACTATTAAATAGATTTTGGAAAAGAGTATAGATTTGTAGCTGTGCTAAAAATAGCTTCCGCTAGGTTATGGTCTCACTACAAAACCAGACGGAAGCAGCAGCTAGCTTTGTGTTTGTCCTATCTGTTTCTTGCTTTGATTAGACTGTGATACTAATGAGACATAATCCACCATGGGATTTGTCCAGCAGAATGCTGTAGATACCCAAGCAAAACATAAACTATATAGATGCTAATGGGGAGTTAATGAAGTGTATGTGGAAAACTTTGATTTTGAGTCTTCCTTTAAACAAGTTCTCGTACTTGTAGTAGGAGTAATTTGAAGGGATACTTTCAAGGCATAAAACTTTACATTTTCTCAATTTTTAAAAATTTCTAATTCATTTCCCCTTTTTGTTTCATCAACAGTCTACTCTGGCTGTTTTCTTTCTGCTACTAGTTTCAAACATCTAAGAATATAATTTGTAGATGGTGGTGCTTTGACATTTTCATGCTCTTTAGTCTGTTCAGTCATCTTTCTACACAAAGTTGAAATCTTTGAATGCTCTGAAATAGAAGAATATGCTTTTTGTTCCTGATAACTTTATTTTGTTTCTCTGTTGGCCACAGAGGGTCACAGATTGTCTGGTAAGTATGTAAATTAGAGCAATTTCATTTTAGAAACTTTTGACTTGTGTGTATAAGTGTGCGTGCCTGTGAATACTCAATTGTTTTTCATGGTGCAGTACTGGGGTTAACAGTCTGCAAGAAATAGACATTCTGAACCTGTTTCACGCATAAAGGACAGTGTGCTATGTATGTGTTATACAGTTAAAAAGTAAGAATCTTTATTTTGCCTTTGAAAATGTAGCAAGTGAACATTTCTCATAAAATTGCTTCTTTTTATGCAATAAGTGACTTAATATGCATAGGAAGAAAATCGTCCCGTCTGTCCTACTTTCACTGAATCACCTTATAAAATTACAGTTACCGCAAGGTCACTGTATTGTGTGCTTTTGCAAGATGACTGAATTAATAGTACGACAATATAAATTACAAATTTTCTCATGGACAGGAATTCCTAGGCAAAAAGAAGTAAAAAAATAAAATTGCTTTGAAAAGTTGATTTAAATTGGTTCAGAATGTTGTTTTTTAAACAGAAGATACAAAAGGTGTGATATGTTACAAGTTTTTCTTTTCCTTTACAGAACAACTTAATTTCTTTTGGCTTGCTTTTTTTTTAGGCAACTAAAATCAATTGGGCTCTCTTTGCTTCCCTCTCAGGCCCTTTCCCCACCTGCACGTGTTGTTTGCAACTTAACCTCTCCCAGTGAGGAAAGGAAAGGCTGTAGGGGAAGCTCAGATGCGTTGGTGAACATCACCAGGGAATCCGTGCACAGCAGACCCACAAGGAGGGGGGGATTTTTTTTTTTTAAAACTATGATTGTAAAGCAAAAGTAGTACTAAGTTGGGGGGTGGGGTTTGAGTTCCTGAGGGGCAAGAAAAATTTTCTAATCTCTCCACCACAGGACTTTTATTAATAAAGCCTCTCTCACCACTCCACACATGCATTTCGTTTGGATGAGAGTCCTGTGTATGGACAATCTCCTGTCTAATGCTTGGATATGTGCTGGGAGTGTGAAAGAGGCAGCTTGAATAGGAACGCTCTGCTGCATCCTGCCAGAACTGCTTGGCTGGCTGGGCTTCCCTGGCAATTCATTTCTCTGAGCTTTTCAGAAGGACAGCATGCAGTCCGGAAAGGGGAAATTCTCATTCTTCCTGTTATCTAATGGCTCTGTGGGAGGTCTTGCCGTCCAGAACACTGAATAAAGCCAAAGTGAGTTATGGAAGGAGAGCAGTATGTTGCTTTTAAATTAGAAGTTGGAAATGGTTCACCCCAGCAATTTTTAAGAAATTGTGTCTTTCCGATAGGTAGCTCATTTCATCTATCTGGAAAACAGACTTTTCAGGTGCAAATAGGGAAGCAGTTGATATGTGAGACACTGAGAAGGAAAGATGTGTATTTGATAGCATTGTATTTCTTTGGAATATAGGTAATTTGAGGGCTTCATCTGTCGGATAGGTTGTTTAAGCTTTGGTAGTATGTGAGAACAAGCTAACCCATTTTTTGATTCAAGACATGAAATCAGCTAGGCTTATTGAGGTGATGGGTGAAAACGAGGTTAGGATGGGTAACACATTAATAGTGTTGTACATGCTCATCATTTT
Organism: Phaethon aethereus; assembly: GCF_964289735.1. Classification (NCBI taxonomy): domain Eukaryota; kingdom Metazoa; phylum Chordata; class Aves; order Phaethontiformes; family Phaethontidae; genus Phaethon; species Phaethon aethereus. The sequence goes on along the minus strand of NC_138589.1, from coordinate 8,577,164 downwards.
ATAAGGTGTGTAAGGAAGTAATAGTTAAATTTGGGCTACTTTTGTCCCTCTTCCTTCTGTTTTTCTATGTATCTTTAGGAATTTTATCTGTAGCATACTAATGTCTAAGAAAATGTTAAGAATTTTCTAGGAACATTTAATAGGCTGTCTTCAATAATTAAACTGTACAGTTACGTAGCATTTGCTCTAGCTCAATATCAACAAGGCATTAAGAGATCCAGATGGAGGTCTTGTTTGTGTGGACAGGTACTGTAGAAAGGATAGGTATAGAAATCTTTCATTCACTGAGATTATAGAAATTACAGGGGGGTTTGTTTGAATTGAAATTTGATAAATTGTGCTTTTGTATAACAAACATGAAAAAATCATATTGCAGTAATTTTTAGCAATAGTAGAAATACGAAACTAATTCTGATCTTGATTTTGTTTTTTCTCTTCTTTTTTTTTAGGTTCTATTTATGAGCCACTTAAAAGTATTAATCTTCCAAAACCTGAGGGAGGAAGTCTGTGGGATAAATTAGATCATTATTACAGAATTGGTAAGTTAATTGTTCCTACCATGAAAGATTTTCAGTGTAACTTACTAAAATATTTACAGTTATGGTTATGACAGTAATCAGCTTTGTCTTAAGATAATATCAGCAGTCTTTAATAAGGATTTTTGTTTTCTGAAAAGTAAAGAGTTCTGTCATTACAATTCCTCATACGATTCCTGTGATAATATAATGTCTGTATTGGATATTTCATACATTGCTTGAAAAATCATGACCTGTAAATAGTGTTCAAAATTGTCATCTGCATTTGTCAAATGGTAAATTGATTCCAAGTTGCACATCATGGTCGTGGATGCAGAGGGTTAAAGATAATCTGCTGACAGTTTTTGATGTTTGAATTACCCCAGATAAGAATTAGAATGGATATTTACATGTTAAATATCATTGATGTATTATTCCTACCTGAGGATAGTTTCCTAAGTTTCCGCTGGGAGTTTGAAAGGTGCAAAAACTGGAGGGTTGAATTACACGTCTTGCTGAAAATAAAGATGTTTATTGGAAATCCAGTCCAGCCATAACACTGAATTTAGAATTATTTTGGATAAAATGGTAGCCTAGTATGGTGGCATTAGCCAGATACATCTGAGGAAACATTTAAATAGAAAAAAGCTTTCTTGTAGTACTTAAAACAGTTTGGCAGGTGATCAGTGAGAAGTTTTTCGGTATTTTTTTTTTATTAATGGTGCTGTAATGTATTTCTGTGCTGAAATTTTATCTGTTTGCTAACTCATATTAAACCAACTTTAGAGTTTTTCTTTTCATGATGAGATCATTTTAAGCTAAAACCATAAATGTTAAAGAAGCAATGGCTTATTTTGATCGTTTTGGGGTGTTTGTGTTATAATGAAGTCCAGCCTGTATTCTAAAATCAGGGTTTTTTAGCGGCTGTGCAGTTGACTGTTTAAAATTTAAGTTTTAGTCAGGCAAGGGTGTAGAATAGTGAGCAACTTTTCCATCATTCTAAAAACGTGGGATGAGACTCCCTTCCCTCAAATCCCTTTTGAAGTGAAATTTGTGAGTTTTGCCTGGTCTATCCATAGATGCATTGCTTTTTGTGGTTGCATTGCTTTTGTATTTCTCACAGAGGAGATGACTGTGCAATTTAATTTCAACACTTGGCAGCAGCAAATCTGCCGTGGTGCTTGCTATTTATCTGTCAGGCACTTATGTTGCAAACAGTACACTGCCTCAGTAAAAATTTACTATTGAATTTATACTTCATTTTAGAATAATCTGTATTGACTTTTTTAGGTAACATTTTATCAAAGTTCTAGTTTTAAGGTATTAAGTCACTGAAGAATATAATGCAAAAATCCCTAAACCCCTTTAATTTTAAGTTAAAATACTTTATCTCTAATACATAGACAATAAAGAGGCTTTTTTAAATTGATGCTTAATAACATTCTGGAAAAAAAACTCTTTCTTGTCTCATTATGGACAGGTTATTGTTAGAAGGGTCATGTTCAAGAACATTAAGCCCAGTTTCAATCTTGCAGCATGCTGGTTATTCTACAGTTCTAGGACAACAATTCACAAAATGCAAAACATTAAAGTACAAAAAGAAGACAGTAGTGTTTAGTATTTTTTCAATTCAGTTCTGACAACTTGGAAATTCCTGTCTCATTCTATTTTTATGTCAAGGTACTGAGTTAAATAATTCTAGTCATCCTTTCTCCTTACTTACCCATTCCTTTCCTTTTTTAAACATATTGATACAATCATCTGGCCTAGGTTAAAACTTTAGTTGTTATGAATATATAGTTCTGCAGAGTTGTACTATTTAAATGGGGGGGAGGGGGCAGTTGACATACTGCAGCCTTCCTCCCCTGCTAAAAGGGAAATTACTGGGTTGCATTGTAGAGAATTCTGTATGGAGTGGGCTGAACTGGGACAGACCAATATAAATTGCTATGAATGCTGATTTTTTGTAAAAAGATCTGTACTGAGTGAAACACCACCGTGACAAAAAAATTTTGTGTGTGTGTGTCTCTCCTTACCTTTCCTTCTCTTCTATGTTGTGCACACTCTTAACAGGTTGTTCACATCTTGATTTATTCCTGAAAATCTGTGTAGAAACTGGAAGAAATGTAAGTGTTGTTAATACAATTTTTTCTTTTTTCCTTTTTCCAGTTAAGTCAACGTTGCTGCTTCATCAAAGTCCAACCACAGGTCTATTTCCTACAAAGACATATGGGGATAACCGAAAGGCAAAAGTACATGACAGTCTTTACTGTGCTGCATGTGCCTGGGCATTAGCCCTTGCTTACAGGTGAACAATTTCTAAACTCACATCTCTGGCATGTTACATTCTGTTCTGAAGTACCCTAGGACTGTTTTAAAAGATGAAGCTGTATCAGAAATAGTTTTGTAAACCCATAGAGATGGTACATGTTTCCAAATTTCAATTAAAATATTTATGTAGCTACTAGGTTAAAAATGTCACTCTACTTTTGCTAAGTAAACATGTATGGTACCAATGTTCTGAAACAGAGGAATTAATGCACGCTATTAAAAATAAAGGCTATTGTGGCAGACTATACTCAAGGAAAACTGCTTTCTTTAAATGTAGTAGGAGAGTTCAGAGCAGAAGTAGGCTTGTTGCGGATAGTAACAGTCTGGGTACTCACAGGAGCATGAATCCTTGAATGCCGAGAGACGTATATTTGGGAAATAATAGTGACTATCTTCCTCACTAGGTACAGAGGCTGAGCAGTCTCAGTTAGCTCTTCATATTTTATGTTTCTTCTGTTTCCACTGTCGACTTGTTAAGAGAAGTAGGTTAGGAATTTGTGTGGTGCAGTATGACTTTAAGAACTGTGAGTGAGTTACCTCCTATACTAGTTGATTCATAATTCCCTCTGCTTTAGGATAAGTAATTATGGAAATTGCCTTCTGAGATTTAGTATTCCTTGTTTCCAACCTTACTACCCCAGCCACCCAGGAAAACACAGACAGAGGTGATAACTCAAATGCAGTGTATTTTAGAAAGAAGATGGTGTTCAAATATTGAGTAATTTACTCTTTTTAGTAATCAACTTCTTGTATTGAGGTAGTGGTCACATTCTTGGACAAAATTCTAGTATACTTTACAGAACTTTAGATTCTATATCTCTGACACCGATCTGTTATTAAAACTGTCTTCTAGGAAAAGTTGTTACAAAATGATGCTCTTTGAAAAAGAAGACATGCAGAGATCTTTGTTTACTTCTGGAGGTGCTGTGCCTGAGGTCTAGTGGTTTCAAAATTTTGAGAAACTAACAAAAATTATAAGGAAATTAACATTCAGAATATGTAATTTTTATTTCCATTTCTTATACTGAAATCTTTGTGTCTTTCTTTTAAATCCTCTTTCTGTTGGTGAAATAAAAGCATTTGAAAACAAAAAAATAGGGGAAAAAATAGAAGGAAGAATAAAAGGGGCAAGGGTGATTGTTTTGAATTTTCAGCAACTCATAGAAGAGAGCATGGCATAAAGTTGCCTGAGTATTCAGTCTTTAATTTCCAATATGTTGAATTGTAGAATATGATATATGAAATTTCTGGCAGTTTGAAGGAAGAGCCAAGTGGCAAGACGAAAAGTTTGTGTTACTTCCAGTTATGCTCAGAACAGGGACCTGCACTTCAGGTGCTGCACAGTGAATTTTCTTTGATGGGCAAAGGTTGATGATCGAAATTAAGTGAATGGCTCATCGCAGATTTTAGCCAAGATACAAGATGATGTGGAAGGCTGTGTTATCTGTCAGATGCAGATTACTGTTCTCGCTTGACTGATGCTGCGGTTGACTTTCATAAAAGCTAAATTTCTTGAGAGCATGTTAAGACAACAAACACTGCTGTTGTGAATAGAGGAAAAATGTTGTAACGTGAAGACTTCAGAGCTTTTACATGTGCTTCTTATTGCTCTTTAGGTTTATGATAAAGTTGAGAATAAATCCTACTGCTCAAAAAGTCTTAACATGGATTTTGTATTATCTGGTGCTATTTCTTGTGGGGTTGCTTTCCCCCCTTGCTTGAACTTCATAATTGAAATCAAGTACATTTCTTCTATCTAAGGTTATTATTAAGTAGCGTGATTTTTGGTTGTGTATGATTTTTTTTAAGTTAATCATTACCTTCCCAATTTTCAGTGTAGGCAGCAGAACCTCAGCATAAACTACTAACATGTTAAGTATGGTGGAAAAAGATATGCTTCATTTTCAGTGTAGATATTATCTGCTTACCTGTAGTCAAATTAGTAACAGCCATGAAGTGGACTGAGAAATAGCATTGAGCATATTATGCTGTTTTGCATATTTGTATCAGAGACATGTTGTAAATTACAAACATGTAAGAAAACATTTTCACCGTGAAAGGCTCAATCAAAAATTGAGAACTGGAAAAGACAGAACACATGAATGCAGTGATTAAGGTTGTTTACACACAGTATATTTCTTACAGTTAAAATAACTTGGGATTTAGGTTTGTTTTTAATACACATGTAGTAATACAGTAATTTTGAGTGTTGTTTGATTTCACAGTATAAAAATACTAAGATACCTTGTGACACATTTCTGGAAATTCAGAGTGGTTAACTTGCAGACTCTTGTATACACAGCTGTATTTTACCAATATCATCAGGAGAATGACTACTTGATTATGAATGGCAGATATTTTGTAGAGTTAGAATTGCCCTTGTGTTTTGGATCTCTGAAGGAACACAGAACAGTGGCTTGCAATGTTATAATATCAGCAAGGATTTTTTATTCTTTGAAAATTTTGAAATAGGAGTCTTTATGTAAGTTGCAACATAAACTAAAAAACTTTTTTTTGTTAGTAAGGAAGGGATGGATGGGGTTATAAATATGTTGATATGAGTGTGGGCACCACTATACAACACTTAGTTAAATACTTAATATTCCAAAGCACTAATGTGTCCCTTTTTTCTCCTTCCCCCCCACACCCCCAGTGCATTTCCAATTTGTTTTATGAATTATCTCTTTTACCCAGGCGTATTGATGATGACAAGGGAAGGACTCATGAACTGGAGCATTCAGCTATAAAGTGTATGAGAGGAATTCTCTACTGCTACATGCGTCAGGCCGATAAGGTAAAACACTGTATTGTGGACACAAGCGCTCACTTAATTCTAAGGGATTAATTAAACTGTGAAGACTAACTTCTAAATACAGATAAAATTCAAAAGGGGAATGCAGTATTACTTTGTGGCCTAGCTAAGAACAGCTGCTTCGTTATTGTCAGGTCGCAGCGTTGCTTTAGGGTATAAAAGACATGCATTTTGCAAAGTAAACTGCAGGGCATATTTGAAACTTCTTTGGGTTCCTTTTGCAGTTATTTATCCCATTTAAACGTTAGACCATTGGTAATTGGTTTTTTTGTAATGTCTTTTTAATGCCTAAATGGCAAGATGTAGAATTTCTTTTAGCTAAGGCTGGAGAGTTTTCTTTGCACTGTTAATTTGGTTATTGCATTTGCAGTTGTTTTCCTTATCCAGGTGATCATTTTGATGATTTTGCTTGATTTCTTTAGCAGCCATTTTCCAGTGTTCTTTGACTTAATGATGAAAATTCAGGCAATAATCCAAAACTAATAAGGAAACAGAGTAATTTACTTGCATTATAAAACAGTTGACATACTCAGCCCGTAATCCTCTTGTGTGTATGACCTGAATATTCTTGAACTTCTTCGGGGGCTTCTCCTTATCAAAATTTACATGTGGTGGATTAATTTTGCATAGTGGTTAGCAGTAATTCTACAAGTAGTTAAATATCTGTATTCCATGTGGTTATTTTAAGTTTCATGTCACTGGCATGTAACTATGAAAAATAATACTCATGTTACCACCTGGCTTCCGTCACTTCTAAGCATGCAAACTGAAATGTAAAGTCCGTAGGCTTGTGATATTAGTAACAATATAATAAGCAAATCAGCTGTATTATCTGTTGTATTTATGCTGACATGGTATTTTTTTCTCTATTTCCTTAGTCTGTTTCTTTGTAGTCTTCCATCTTTAAATAATCTTGACCTAAATTGATATTGTTACATTTGAGCTGTTGTTTTTCTCTTTGACATGCAGTGGTTTGTTTTGAGGATGATCAGTGCAGAAATGAATAATGAGCATTCAGTTAACACAGGTGTCACACTGCTGACATACTGGTTGTCAGTGTTTGCCTTGATTACTATAAATGCTTCTCTCTTCCTACAATGTAGTAATAAGCAGTTTCAGGTACCTAACAGACGTAAGTCAAATTGGACTTTATTCTAAGAGACTCTATGTGTGCTGGCCTCATGTAGAAGGAGGATATTTTTTGATAATATGAAATATACGTGCCCAAATGCTGAGGCGTTACTTGAGTAGATGCTGTTGCTTGTGACAAAAATTGTGGATGTTATATTCAATTGCTAATGGGCGTATGAGTTATAACCTAAAATTTATTGAATGTGATTATGGATTAGACATGATAACTCCTCAAAATAGTATTCACTTTCATTCTTCTGGGGCACATGCTATATGTTATGTGTGATTTGTTGGTGGAGAAGAATATCCCATGAAGATAAGAGGAGTGTTAAAAACATTGTGAGATGTGGACCAGGTACTGGCAATGATGGTTAGAAATTTGAAAACCATTTGTTGGACAGGATAGCATGATGAGGAGTTATGGAGAAGGATATTCTTTTATAACCTTCATTCTTTCCTTTGTGAATTTGATTTCCTTTCTCTGCCCTGTTGGCAGCTCTCTGACAATCCAGCTTGTTTTCTCAAATGGTTTTGTAAGGGAGCAGACATTGTATTTCATGACAAAAAAGGAATCAAAACTACTTTAAAACCACCATAGCTCTATTTCACCCATCTGTTCTTATCCTTTTGTATTCGTAATTAGTCTTACTGCATTACATCTCCATCTTAAGAGATTCTGTATTATAGAAGCTCGTTCTAAAGTCCAATGATAGTGTCCGTGAATAAAAACTCATTTTAAACTAGGGTACTATCTTCCTATCTATGATATTTATGTTTTCTTTTTAAGCTATCAGCTTTGCCTTCCAGTATCTGTAAACATTTCACTGTACATTTGAATGTCACAAACTGTGCTCACTAAAATAAAGCTTTGTTTTCCCATGTACTCTTTTATACTAGATATTCTTAGCTTATTTCATTTGTTACATGATCTGCATGTGGCAATTTTTTAACACCTTTGTATGTCTATAACCCAGAAGGCTTAAAGATTATTATTAATAATAATAATAATAATTTCTTTTTTGTTTTAAAACCTTTGTCACGTTGTCAAATGGTACAACAATAATTATTAAATTGTATGGATCATGATTCATAAAAATTATTAAAACTGTTGTTCCCAACATAAGTTTTGGGCTCTTGCATTCCAGTAAGAGCTTTAAACTAGAATCGGTGAGAGAGAGAGTGCTCAACTCGGGTGAGGAAGTGGTAGGATGGGATAGGCAAGCGAAAGGCCTGGGGTGGTGTGAATAGAAGGCACATAGCGTTAACTGAAGTGGAATTGTCCCAAGCATACATACAGAAATAAGGAGGTACCTCTGGAACAGCATTATGGAGAAGAAAGCTCTTGTACCGTTTTGGGAAATCATAGAATCTTAGGGTTGGAAGGGACCTTTTAAGGTCAGCTTGCTTGCATCAGCATGCTTGGGTGCCTCTCTGAAATGCCTGTACACTAACGCATGCAGCATGGGGAACAAACAAGAGGAATTAGAAGTATTAGTATTAGAATTAGTATATTAGAACTATATCATAGCTCCAGGGCTACGATCTCATGGGATGACAGGCATGGTAGGATAGCTCAAGTGACTAGAACACTGTGATGGATGGATACAGGCTCATTAGGACAGGCCAGTAAGGTGAGGAATGGAGTTGCCCCATATGGGAGAGAGTAGCTGGAATTCATGGTACTCTGCTAGGGAAAGGTGGTGAGCCAGCTGAGAGCTTATGGGTCGGGATTCTATATGTACATTTAAGATCTCTGAATTCAAGGTAGGCATGATATGCTTCAATATACTTTCTGCTAAGGTTTCAGCTCGAGTAAAATGAGGTCATATTTGTTCAGAAGATGAAAGTGACAAAGCATCTGTAGCTTTTGCAGATTTTTTTTCTACCAAACCCAAAGAGGTTAGATAGATGGGTTCGATATTTGTATTCTTTAAGTATATGTATACTTTAAGTATGCATAAAATAGTTTCTGATGTGTTTCAGGAACTGTTAAAAGTTTTACATAATGGTTATATCAAGAAATTTTGAAATACCTGAGTTATATAGTGAATTTGTCGTTGCCAAACATACTGAAATTATTGACTTTGATGTTATGTTTTGCCTTTAATTTACCTTTAGGTTCAGCAATTCAAGCAAGACCCCAAACCATCTGAATGTCTTCATTCTGTTTTCAGTGCACACACTGGAGATGAGGTCTTCTCCCATAAGGAATATGGTCACCTTCAGGTAAAATATGCATGTGCGTGTAAATAAGAGTTTGAATTATTTTAAATAATGCTATTGTTGTCTCCATTTTTTCATGATGCAGCTGTCTCTGTTTAGATTTGTGTTAGATGTGTTGTACTTGATAAAATAGAGATTTCTTCTGCATTTTTTGGTGAAAAAGGCAGACTATTTTTAAGTCTAACTCAGTGGTATGTTTTGGTCAGAAGGTACTGAAATAACTGTGGGATTTGCAGAGGTAGGTGGTTGGTTGTTTACAAAGTTGCTTCTTTTTGAGGCCAACACATGGCTGTCAATAAATAAACCTGGCAAAAAAAAGTTGAAGTAGTCGGTAAAGTGAAAGATCTAGTGTAATATTATGTTGAATATTGTGGCTTTTATTAATGTCCCCCACTTAATTTTCCGTAAGTCTGAGCAATTTTCATTCATAATAAAGATTGAATGTACACTGTCAACAGCATTGCCTAGTTATAGATTGTTGTTCACTATTTTGTGGAGTGGTTCCTAGTCAGAGTCATTGCATAATTGATTGTTTTACTGTCTTTCATTTTCCAAAGTGTTGATTTACTCTTTTTTTTTCCCCCCTTCTGTTTACCTTCAAACCCCTTTTTGCATTCATGACCTTGTTCTTTTGCATTCCATAACTCTGTGTACTCTTTTTAGTTCAGAAATTGCTAGTGAAATTATTCAGAAATGACAGTAGGTTGATAATTATTTAATTTCATGTCGACAACATCACTTAAATAGTTTGTACAGTAATGGTGTTGGATTCAGGAAATGCATGTTCTGAGAAGAATGATCTGTGGAGTTATCCTAAATCAGCACTTGGGACTTCTATGTGAAGCTTCCTGAACATGCACATCTTCTATCTGCAAGACCAGACAATAATTTTGGGACCTGGGGAGCACTGTATGATAGTTCAAAGTCTCTGTTTTTTTGTGAGAACTTAACCCTTCCCATAAACATGAATGCACGTCAGAAAATCGCAAAAAATAAAGGGTTTTCAGCTCTGCAGAGACAACAGAAAACAGAGTAGCTGAGGTGGTTCAGTGGGAAAGAATGGAATATGTTACACAGCTGGTCTGCTGTTATTGCTGTACTTGGTGCTTTTCAGATTGTGTTAAGAAAATGGAGTCAGTGGTCTTTAAATCTTTTGGAATTTTTAGAATGTGGACCTTAATCAGCTATGTTTCAGATAAGAATACGATTTTTTGTTCTAGGTGGTTTCTCTGAAATTCATATACTGAGATTGTGGTTTTATAGCTCATTGAAGCAAGTTAACTGTGATAAACTTACTTTCTCGATTGAAGTTGTACAAATTCTCAATTAAACTAGGATTTGGTGTAGCAAAAGCAGTTTTCTTAGATTCATTAATAAATTGACATTATGATGCTCATCAATGCAGCTGCTGAAGATAATCACTGTTAATAATAAATGCTATGTACGTCTACAAAATAAAGTAGTTTTCCCCTAATATAATCATATCTGACTAACGTAATTATACTTCTGTCAGTTGATAATGCTAAAATTCCAGTTTAGGGATAAAGTGATTTGCTTTTTAGATATGCTGTGTACTATTCAATATGCTACTTGCCTCCTTGGTGCTCTACTTGCTGATAAATTGTCATGTATGTAAACGTGAAGCAGCTTGTGACTAAAGTGATTGTTATGGGTCAAAGCAGTATGACTAAGCAAAAACCTTTTAATATCATAGTTTCAAATAGATTAAAAAATGATACTGCAGCAGAAGTTGTAGAGGACAGTGCTTGTTTGTGGTATTCCTTCCTATTGAATGTTTCCACATCATTACATCCAGGATATTGGTAGATTAGAATAGTATTTTTTAAGAACGAAAACTGTGCTATAGTGGGACTATCTTTGTTAGTGAGTAATATCACATTTAGCTTGTTTGTTTATTTTATTTCAGTAAACATGAAGTTAATTATAGTTTCCTTTCTGTCTTTAATTACTTTAGATAAATGCTGTGTCGTTATTTCTCCTCTATTTGGTTGAGATGATCTCCTCAGGGCTGCAGATTATCTACAACACAGATGAGGTACTAATTGATTTCTGATGTTAAAACACATGCTTTATTAAGTTGGCTTTTTTTCATGGTTTTATTTAATTATGAACTCTAAAATAATTGTTCTGGAAATACACTGCAGATATTCTCCACTTCTAGTGGAAGTCAGAAAAGATAAATGGAATGAATGGATAGTGAAATAAGTTAATAGCTAATAAAGTGTTAGATATGCAAAGAGTGTAACATGACATTGAAAACTCTTACAGTTTCCTGCTATTTCTGAAAGGTACAAGGTCAAGAATTAAAAAGGTCTGTTAAGGACAGTTAACTTCTAGTTATGTTGTTCTCACTTTTCATTTTATTTGTCAGTCAGTGCATGCTGTCTAGTGGAATTTCACTATCATAAATAGGGTTAACTTTCTGGAAAGCTGCAGGACTTTCTTCAAATACACATGAACCTATGAGTGTTAAGAAGTTTTTCTGTACCTTTAATTGGAAATAAAACAATTTTATGTTATGGTAAGAGATGTTTGTAAGATTGTTAACTGTTCTGTAAATAAGATAATAATAGTCACCATGGCCTTGACTTGAGGACAAGTCATGTCAGGATGACCTGTTGTCCTGCTCTAAAATGAGGTTATGTTTTTGAGACAGGAATGGAAAGCACTGAGTTTTGGGGGGAGTGTGGGGTGTGTGTTTAAACCCCTCCCCCCCCAATTTCCATAATCTGGATTTGTTTAAATTTACTGTGGTCTGTTTAATAGTCTCTACTATATTGCCTTAAAAAGCTTAAATGCACTTCTAGCACTACCATTTTAAAAACAGGGAGATTTTTCCAGTAATAGTGTATTTGCATTATGTTTCTGAAATGTACATCTTCATTAATTTTTTTTCTTTAGATAATGAGAGAACTAAACGATGCAACTTGTCTCCTTTCTTGCTTAGTTAGGTCTATATTATTTTCTCTGAATTGCCTTTATGTCTGTAAGCATGCAAATTTATATAATTATGTATTTACTAAGCTTGACTTATGATTTATATTATCCTCCAGATGTTTGCATTTAATTACAGAATCTGCAGAAAAAGTACATGTATATAGACTCTCCAGTCAGTGGATATTCTCTGCTTCAATGTCAGGATGTAGTTTTCATTGCGACCATACCCTAGAAATCTGTGGAGTATGGAGCTTTATACTAAGATTATCTTACCACAGACCTGTACATTCTATTAGTTGTTCTATAGCTTCAACAATTGAATATATTCTCAGCTCTTGTTGACGCCACGTAATTACGGTATTTCCAAGTTTTCCTGTGTGTTCAAATAATATTCAGCACAGTGGCATTGGCAGCACTATGGATGTGGCAGTCTGCTACCTAAACATCAAGTTTGGTATTTCTTTCCAATGATATCACTGCATGATGTATTTAGTCTCTTTCCTTTCATAGAGAGAGGGTTTTGAACCAGTGCTAGCACAATGGAAGGTGCTGGCAGATGGTTGATATTTGGCAAGCTGTCTGCATGAATGTTTGTACACAGAACTCTTGGCTTAGGAGGCAACCATTGTATACTAGGCTGCTTGATGTCAGGCAAGGCAGCTGTCAATGAGTTACCCTCTAGTTGCATCTGTTTGCAGCTGAAAAATTAATTCAATCACATCTTTGCATCCATAACAGAGAGAACAGTATACGATTGTGCAAGTGAATGAATTTGAGAGCAGTTATCTACACATAAAACAGAGTAACAGTAGTATTTGCAGTCATCCATGCTGCGTGCGTATGCTTTATTACACCTTTCTCTCCAGATGCCTGACTTCTGGATAAGTAAGCTTAACACATATAATCCAAAATTTCTGTAAGAGCTTTAGCATTGTCTTGTTTATAGCATTTACATGCCTATTATATGAATGATTGTTCTCTGAAGATTTTGGTTTGCAACCAGTTATCTGCTGCCTTTTTTCTGTAAATCTGCTATCTGGAAACCCTTAGTTAGTCTTAGAAAGTATCTCTAATTGACAGGTTTTTTTCGCATGTTCTAAACATCATCACTGGTAGAAAGTCATCAGTAAGGTTATATATTTCCATGTGGTGCTCTTTGCTTCTTCATTGGGCTAATGCGTCTGAATTTCAGTTAATGATAGAAATAGAAGCCACACTCTTAATCGCTGTGTGTTCTAGATTCATTCAGAGAAAACTCATTTCAGTACAACCAAATGCTAAATTCTGGGGATGAATAATACCGGGCATATCTAAAGAGTGGGACAGTCTGGTTCCTTGAAAGTACTAGTTATGAAAAGACTTAGTGTACAGATAATTGTACATGAGCACCCCATAGTGAAATTTTAGCACAGATATATAAAACATAGATAAGTAAGTATAGAATTGTATATATTGCTGGTGGACTGGTATTAACTGAAACAGTAAATTTCTTTTAAGATTTAGGGAAAAATATAGAGAAAAAGACAAAACAGAGGTATGCAGGTAAATTAAAATGGAAGCAAATACCTTTCAGTAAAAGATTTGGTTTTTATCTCATAGCTCATTTAAAAAAAAATCACTTGACTGTAGTAAAGTGGATCCTCCTCTGTAGTTCCCCAATATGGTTGTGTTTATAGCCATTGCAATACTCTCTTTTCCCACAGAATCCCCTAGAATAATTTGGATGGAATGAGATGAAATCCCTGCTTTGATGGACGAACCAGTGTAAATCTCGTGTTTGTGGTTAAATTTCCTTTAAGTCCTAATCTGCAGACTCCCTGAAGTGAACTGTAAAATTTATCATCAATTTAACTTTTCTACAACTGAGCGACTCCAAATGTCTCTTTCAACAGTGTAAATGAGGAAAAAGTATCTGCTTAAATAAGTCCCCTTAAATAACTTTTAAAATACCTTTTAAATACCTTAGTGTTCAGTTTAAACATGTTGATCCAAGAGAAGATTTTAATTATAATAAATTGGTTCAGAGTTTTATTTGTGTTTATAAAAAGAAGTGTGTTTGAATCTGCATAAGTCTGTATTATCTGGAGCTAATATTATGAAACTTTAGCATATCAATTCTCTTAAAACCAGTTAAGAATCAATGCCAAGATTTCTGTGTCCTAATGTTGTAAGGTTTAATTTCTTTTGCTCTCTGTTGTTTTTAGGACAAAACTTTTATGAGATAAAAATGCCACCATTTTGGAGCTCTACAAATACATGTCTTGAATATGAAATCATTTTATCCCTGGCTTTGTAGGAACTTCTGCATAAATCATATGATCACCTATTTTTTGTGATTAAAACCTGGTTTTAAAGAGAATATCTGAACTGGGAACATCATTCTCTGGTGGGGAAAAAAAAAGGATGGAAGGCACAGCTATGACGGCTGAGGAAAAGCAACTTTTTTGAACATTTTTTTTTTTTTAAAATGAACAGAAGAAAATCTGCTTTCGTTTTCCTTCAGTCACTTTTATTTCTTTCTTTCCTATAGGTGTCCTTTATTCAAAATCTTGTGTTTTGCGTGGAAAGAGCCTATCGCGTACCAGACTTTGGTGTCTGGGAAAGAGGAAATAAATACAACAATGGCAGTCCAGAGCTGCATTCAAGGTAGGTGAGCGAATGTAGCTCTTTCGGTCAAAGCAAGTAAATGTGATGTGAATAAAAAGAATTCATGGGGTGAGTTAAAAATAATAATGCATTAAAATACTGTTTGCACTAAATTAAGGTTCTCTAAAGACTAAGAGATGTATTTTGGGAAAATGTGAAGCATAATTTAATCATCATATGCATGCTGAAATAACTAGATAGACACTTAGCTATTTCAGAATTCAAATTCCAATAATTATGTGCAGCTGCATGCATATAATTCTGAAAATTCTGTTCAGAATAGCTCAGACTCTTGAGGCATGTGCAGTAGATTGGATTCACAAAAATCTTTAGGAATATCCTGATTTAAGAAGGCGTTGAATCATGAGTCTAGATTTTCTCATCTCCACCATGCTGGACATGGAGGAAGATGCTGGACACTGTGGAGCATAACCTAGTGTACAAGTTCTTTTCCAGGTTCTTCAGATGCTACAAGTAACTGGGCATTCTGCCCCCTATCCCCTGAGACAGTTAGGAATGTTCTTAACATTTTAATATTAGAGTGGTCCAGTTTAGTGGAATTGCTCACATGCTATCTATCTTGAAGGATCAAATCGGTAATCTAACAACTTGCTTTTTCTAGTGTTACTGTTGTTTTCTTCACTTTTTGACTTCTGAGGTTTTATTAAGCATAAAAATGTCTATAGCTTGGATATCTTAGGGTTCTTAAAATATCGTTGATCATCATAATTATCATGGGCTTGCAAATAATACACGTGTCTTCCAGTCTTTGATGTTGCCAAATGAATCTGTGTTCTCATTTCAGAATGATATGGGTATTTTTAGTTCACATATAGGCATGTATTTTAAGCTATAGATATAATTACATGTCATTGCAGCAAAGCACTTAGTTTAGGTATGTTTTTTTCAGGGCTTTTGTAGAGCTTTAGTACCAGTACGAGAACTGAAACCTCCAAGTTGTTACATAATCTGCTTTATTAGTTTGTTGGGTTTTTTTCCATCCTCCTATGTCTGTAACATTGTCAGATGCCAGGCTACATGAGCGCTCGCTTAGAGAATCATATACTTCCTTCCGTATCTCACATTGTATAAATTCGCAAAAGGGACACTGAAACTCCTGTGTCTGCTGTTGTTTGCAGCATACTGGTTATCCAGTATGTGAATTTCCTCCAGGGAAAACTGAACATCTTTTAACCATATGGAAATGGGCATGTTGTGTTGTCTTAATCTAGACTGACATTTATAGGTTAGTTTTTCTAAGGGTGAAGTTGTTAGAGATGGACTGAGCCAATCTAACAGATAATTGAGCTGGCACAAAAGAAAGTACAAAGCTTGGTCATAATTTAAGAAGTAGACTGTGGTCATCAGCAACAGGTATTGCCCTTATTTATCTTTCCTTGTCTGCTTCACTGTAGGAAGACAGTAGAAAACTTCCCTTCTTCTAATAAATCAGAAAAAATGGAAGAGGAACATACATCAAAAGATGTATTTAGATATTATTGAGGAAAGCCCTGGCTACTCTAAAATATTCTCTAGACTTTGTTATGCTCCTGTTGTAGTGTATCTACCTAAGGGAGCTCTAAAATATTTTTTTTTACATTCAAGAAGTGATTATAACTAATCAGGGCTAGTCTTGAATGATGTACATCTGTCTTAAGTGACTAGTTTAGAGTCCCTAATCACTGAAGTTTCAGTATTAAATATGCAGTACTCCTGCCCCTTAAAAGTCAAACTGTAAGTGTACATATGGTGTGTGTTTGCTTTCAGAATTAGAGGTTAATTCTTGTCTTTTATTGAAAGAGGGCTTCTTTTTAAAGAAGGTATTATTAAAACGAAGTCCATGAATAGTAACTGCAAATCATGGTCTGCATTAGAAGATGCGGATATTTTAAGTCTTTACACGGTCTTGGTATTCTGTCTTAGTACAGTTCAAAACACTTCTAATAAATGATAAATAGAGAAACACTCTGTGGACCAGGTCTTCATTGATGTATGCAAATTGATGTCTTTTACTGATTCAAAACACTTCTAATAAATGATAAATAGAGAAACACTCTGTGGACCAGGTCTTCATTGATGTATGCAAATTGATGTCTTTTACTGGTTCAAAGGCAAGATTTGTAACAGCTTTTATTATAGTGTGATCCCTTTCCCATACGGCTGAACTTCTGAAAAATTAATTTGTCCTGTAACCATTTGATCAAGCTGTTCTCCAGGCATCTGCTGAGCACCTTTGCAAAATGTCTTTGACATCTCCCATATGTACTGTGAGAATAATGAAGTTGCTGAAGTGCACTATCTTCATATTCCAAATCTAAGACTGTAGAGCCTTGATCTTGCTCTTCTCTGTAGTGTAGGTATTATATTGCTATTGTGCTGTCCTTCCTTGTTCTATTTTGTTTTGTCTAGTTATAAAATTATTATGATTGTTGTTGTGGTATTGTTTTTTGTTTTGTTGTTTTTTTGTTTGTTTTTTAACCTTGTGGTATTTGATGTTCCAGCTGAGCTGCACAGTTCTTGGATGGAGCCAAGAAACTGTGAATGGGAGGAGGATTAAGGATGTATATGCTTTAAGGTGTGTTTTGATTAGCAGTTGCTAGGCATATGCAAATTTTAGTGTTTGCCCTCAGGTATTTTACTGAGAGGGTGAATCTACCAATTCAAAGTTACTGGGAATTATGAAGGATGTTTAAGTGAATTTACTAATGCTTTTTTAGCAAGCTGGAAGTAAAATGTGTCTAAGTTAGTCTCAGCTTCCCCTGCCTGAGATGTTACCCATAGTGTTATGATTGCAAGACTGCTCTTGATAATCTGTGACAAATCACACTAATTGGCAGCTACAGTAATGTCTACAGATTGCACCTGGGGAGGTTCAGTGTGGACATTAAGAAGAAAACTTTTCACTTGAAGCTCAATGAAGCACCAGAGCAGGATACTGAAAAGAAGTTACGCACTCCTTATCCTTGGAGGTTTTTGAGACTTGTCTAGTTGAGGCTATGGTTTACTGGAAGTGGTCTTGGTTATTGTATCTGACTTGAAGTGAGATTTCATGTTGGACTAGGTGAGTTCCATCTGTCCCATCCAACCAATGACTTTATGAACCTGTGAAATTTTCAGAGGAATATTTAAAGAGGGTTTGGGTTGGGCTTTGTTTTGGGGCCATCTCCAAGTAAGCATCTTTTTCTGGGGGAATAGGGTCTAGCAGGTTAGCACTGCATGTTCATAGTGTGTTGCTGAGTGGAGGAAGGAATATATTTATTAAAATATGTTTTGCCTTTAATTTATACTGTTAAAACAGTCAATTTTTTCCGTTATTAAATTGTGGAGTATGAACAATGCATTTTCTGTAGAAAGACATGAGCATAATGTTTATTATAAAACCTCTTTTCTAATTTGCCCAACAGGAAGGCATTAATCACTAGGACTGCAACAGGTGTCTGAAGTGTGATCATGGTTCTGAAGTGTGTTATGTTGGGTGATTGTTCAGTCTTTTGAAGGCATACTTGATGAACTACAGTTGTTCTCAGAATTTTGGGGTTTTTTAAGTAACTTCCTCCTCTCAGTTACTCATGAAACTGCTAGTAATCTAAGTAGTACTTGTGCATATGATGGAGGGTATGCTTGATGTACCATGGTAATGTGAAGAAATATTACATGATGGGGGGGGGGGGGGGGGGAAGCAATATTTTAATGAGGAGACAGTTATATTTTCATATGCAAGTAATATTTGTGAGAGTACTGAAGTCTCCAGGGGCTTTGAATAACTACAGGTAGAAAAATACTGATCAATTACAGTAAGTATTATTCTTATTGTAGAATAATGACTAAGTAAAATTCCTTCAAGGAAGGAATCCGTATCTGTCTTCAATTTTTTTCAAACAGTATCTTCCTATTTTGTAGATAGACTGAGTAGTTTTACATTATCTGAATACCAGTGGTTGTTGCTGTTGAACAACTATTTTGTCATAACTTTTTTCCTGCTCTGAAAATAATCTGACTGTTGGTATTGGAGTGTTACTTGGAAGGGAAGAGAAGAATATGAGATTGTAACATGCGATACAGATTTCAGTGTGTGGGATTTCTCTGATTTTAATTTTCTGTGTATGCAGTTTAATAACAATACTTAACTCCTACAAAAAGTTGTGTTCTGACTCACCATGCCAATTTGTTTGATCAATTGCTAGGTGATAATTAAAATAGAGCAATTGTTAGAACAATTACATTTTAGTTTAGGTATTTGAAACAAAGCCAGAAAAGTAATTATATTCACAACACTTCTGAGTTCAGTTTACTCCTTCATCACATTCTCCAGTACCAAAAGCTTTCAACAGCAGAAGATAATGAACTGAGGGATTTCACCACTGTTTGATGGCAGCTGCTCGGAGCAGAACTTAGTTAACCTAATCAGTTTTCTCTTGTTGAACCAATTAGAATTAAATCTCACGAGTACTATTTCTGGCAATGTTTCAGAAAGTAAGCTGGAGAAACCTGTTGGTAATAGTTAAAAAGAATGACAGAGTCTGAAATCAGTGTGTGAAGTACTTCTAATATAAAACCAAACCAGGTAAAACAGTACTTAAATTCTGTAACTCTGCACTGAATTTTTAAAATTATTTTCAATATTTTCTGTGTAATCATAATTGGCTTCCATCTTTAAATTACAGATTACAGAATCATTAAGGTTGGAAAAAGACCTTTGAGATCATCAAGTCCAACCGTTAACCAAACATCACCATGCCCCCAAACCATGTCCCGAAGCGCCACATCCACACGTTTTTTGAACACTTCCAGTGGTGAAATTACTAAATCAGTAAACATTTGAAATTTTATATTTTACATTAATAAATAGTACAAATCAGTTTATTTATAGTAAGTTAAAAAGTTTGCTCTGATCCCAAAATGCTGCATGGGGCATAGAAAAATGAAGGTTAAAGCACAATCCCTGTTTGCAGTTTTCTGACTCTTTGGTTGCTGTAAGTTTTTTGGGCCGTAAAGTGCAGTTGTTCGTCAATACTATCACAACTCCTCTTATACAGAAGTTGGGGTTTATTAGTGATTATTTTCTGAATATATTTTCTGAGTGTTGCTTTACTAATTATCTTTTTATAAAGAAAATATCTAGGGCTGTCTTGTTCAGAAAGTACATATTTCTAACTGTTAACTATTTTACCATTTTCCTGCAAGTGGAGTGTGGCCCTCAGACTCGTAAGGATGCTTTAATTTTTCACAATCATGACTACCTCTGTGCAATGTTGTTCTTGCGTTATCTGGGCACATGGATCCTCTGAAAAACTATTTTTTTGTTTGTTCTTTGTTTGGCAGTACTGTGTAATTTTTATCCCAAATGAAAGATGTCAAGGAAAAGGAAAGGCAACATCAAAAAGGCTGAGTGGATAGTCAGTTTTAGAGAGAAAAGGATATAAACTTTTAACTCCTCTTTTTTTTTAAAGAGAGTATTTCAAGGAATTACTGTACTATTAAATAAACTGTTAATTTAATTGGTATATTCTGTTTTTCCCAGACTTTTCCCAGGTCTTAAAACTTCAGACTTTTCAAACATCTACGTATAGCAGTATGGATGTTTATGAGAGTTCTTGTTTTGTTTTAGGTTTTGTTGTCTGTTTTGTGTGTGTGTGTTTAGTTTGGTTTTGTTTTTCTCCAAATTTGTGTATTGTGCCCAGTGGGAAAAAATACAGTAGCTGCATCTAAATGATTGCTAGCTGAGGACAGTGTCAACAACTTCCGCTGACTTAGAGAGAAAGGCTTTATGGAAAGATGAACCTTTCAGTTCTTCTTTCCACTGATTTTTATCTTGCTAAGGTTGGAGGCTTTCTTTCTGCATTGTGGATCTGTACTAGGTTCTGTCACTTTTGTTTACCCTTGTGGTCTTTTTTTTAACTCGGAATCTTTTGTCATGTCAGCCTGAATCATTCTGCTTTTTCCTTTTTCAGTCTTTTGCTAGGTGTCTTCAGATTTGTTAACTTTTAAAGATAACCAGGTAGACAGCTATACTTTTCTGTTAGTCTGCTCTCTTCCTTTTCTATTGTCTCATTTATTGTCATATTTTGAATAACAATATTTCAAATTAATTGTAAGCTACTTGGAAAGCAGAGCTCCTATCAAAAGGAATAGGCAGTTAGGGAGGAAGACGAAACTTGATTCTGAAGGAGGAGCTTCAAATCCAGGACAGTCATTTAGGGATAGCACACGGGATGTCAATAAAGTCAACAAATCACTGTTGTAGTTCATGTAGAAATGAAGCAGAGACAGATGAAGATGCATTGGTCAGAGGCAGTGTACTTAAGGTAGACAAAGGCATAATTTAACATTTGTTTTATGAATAAATTTGGGAGAATTATGCTAGGCTTTGTTTTACTGGATGCTCTGAATCTGTTTTACCAGACCACCTAAGAGAAGTTAAAAGGTGTTTGTTTTATTAACTAGACTTCTGTAGTATTTCTAGTTCCTAGACTTTTATGTCAGTAGTTAGTAAGCAGTGCAGAGGCCTTTCCCTGCTTTGAATGCTTGTATTCGATAGCAGAACTGTCAGAAATCTGGTAGTGTTATATATCACGTTTTTAAACTCTAGCACTGTTGGGATCTAGCTTATTTAATTTTTCACTTTTTGATGCCCTGTGACATTAAGATCTAGAATTTTTGAATCAATGTGCAAAAATACAGCATTTTATGTGTATGTTAATGCTTTTGCTCCTTACTGTGGTTGAATGGACACATGTGAAGTTGGCCTAGCTATAATTATGTACTCTTTAAAACAATATTTCAAAATTCTGCTCTCTGTCATATTCCAAATTTCATATAAACCTGTTAAAGGCATGTAGATTTCTATTAGCTTATCAAGAGCTTTTCGGGGTGGAGGAGGGGGGAATCATCAAAAGTGTGTGCATTGAGTGGGAATGCTGCTGCTTTTTTTTTTTTAAATACTCACGAGGAAAGTCTAAGACTCCATTTTTTTCAATGAAACAGCCTTATAAAAGTCTTCTTGTGTATATTTTAATATGTACTGTATAATTTTCAGAATCAGTAATTATATTTTAGTATATAATTTGATTTAAAATTATATAATGATTAGCGATTTTAGTAGATAGAACTAGTGCTTAATGTCTTTAAACATGAACTTGCTAACTTGAAAGCTTGTTGGTAGTATTTCTGGATCTTGGTTTTTTTCTTCATGGTGGATACTAGTCATGGAATAAGTGAAATAAAAGACGTTTCACTATATGGTTGACATGAGAAAATGCTCCTTTTCTGAATCCAGATTGATGAGTCCTTTTATTATATCGAAAGCTAGTCAGAATCAAGTCTTTTAAAGTTTAATGCTTGAAAGCTGGGTTGAAAAACTGTGCTGAAGGAAATCCTCTGTTAATACCCTATTAGCAAGACCTTGAAACACATAATGCCAGATGTCTAGTAGAAATATGCAAGCAGAAGTGGTTTTTCCAGGTGGTCCCTGACATTTGAAGGCGAATAAAAATGCTGAAAAGTATTTTTCAAAGAAAACCAAACCCAAAACAACCCACCATCAAACAAACCGAAATTTGTTGCATCATCATTTTATTAACATAAAGGTTAGGCACAAAAATTCAAATCAAAAAAGGTCATAGGTCTGAAAGCTATCAAACATGTTAAATTTTAGTCTGAGCTTGAATTACGTTAATTCAACATAATTAAATGGTTTTTTTGGTTGTCATTTTGTTTTCTCCTCAGCTCTGTGGGACTGGCAAAAGCAGCTTTAGAAGCAATTAATGGTTTCAATCTCTTTGGAAATCAGGTAATAAAAATGTTTTTTTCTTTCCTATTTTTAGCAGTAATGAGTTACACTGTGGATCAGATGATATTTAGAAATATCTAGCGCAGCTTGTTGGATTTCAGCTTTAAAAATGTTAGTTTGGAAACTGATAGCTCCCGTTTCAGGTACAAAATTAGTCTGATAAAATCATTAGTGCCCTTACTATAAAAGATTACTTTTTTTCCTTAAAAATAACAAAATAAAAAAATCTAAAATTATTGCAGCTTATTCTGAAAAAGGACTTGGCTACCAAAAAGGTTTTTCTTTCAGAAGTCTATCTGTTGATCATAATACAGTATACCTCTACCTACAAGCATTACCTTACTTCTGTCTTGTTCTTTCAGTGCCTTTTGATCAAGACTTTAAACAAGCTACTTGTACATAATTCCACTCATGCTGGTTTTTAATTTCAGTATGTTGCATAGTGGTAAAATCTTTTCTTTTCCCATCCTTTCACGTGGCTTGGATCAATTAAGAAAGCAATTTTTTTCTTAGATTTTTATTTCTGCCTTGTATTCCGCTTCAACATGCATCTTTTTTGAGGTGTTATACCTACCTATAGCTAAAGGTTTAATCTAGTCTATAGCTAAAATAAAAGAATACTTTTCCAAATTAATTGTCTAGAAAATGTACAAATGGAAGTGATACATCATTATCAAGCTATTGGTCTTACTAACCAATGGAAGTGAAGGGTAGGAGTGCAGCTAAAAGAAAGTTAAGTAGCATCAAGTGTGTGTAGAAATAGTTATAAAACTTGCTGGTGAGTTTTGTCTGTAAGTTGTGGAAGGGAGGATAGGTTGAACACGAAGTGGTGAGCTCAGTACACTAAGTAAAGCCTTCCATATTGCACTGTGTTCTTGGAATCTTTCATCCTTTTTGACTTGTAACTGATGGACCTTGCTCACATGCCCAAATGAATGTATTTCATACAAATTAAACATTAATTGATGAAACATGCTGTATCTCTTCTGAGGGTTGAGTAACATTGGAAACCTGGTTTAAAAAAATGACACACTACTACATGAGTACATTTTTATACTTAGGGGTTTTTTTCTGCAGTTAGGCATTATATGGTCCTTTTGACTTTTCATAATTTTATATTGTGACCTTGACTAGAAGTACAATTTATATATTTTTTTGAGCACAGTTTCTGTATATTCTTGCTGGCTTCAAGATAGGATTTTTTTTCCTTCTCTTTCTGCAATACCTGTGTTCTCTTTTGTTGTGTCAGATGGAGCTGACTTTCAGATTGTGGTACTTGCCTGTTTCAAATACTCAACTTTAAGAAACTTGAAAAAACTAAAATAGTACAGAGGAGGGAAGATATAAGGTAAAATAGTAAATGGTGAATAAGGGGAATTCTCACCTGCTCTTTGTGTGAGCTCATGAGTATAAGGTTGGTTGACAGGAAGGTGTGCCTGGGAGACAGTCCCATTTACGTTTCAAGTTCCTGTCTGTATTGCTTGATTTATTAAAACATTCTTAGTTATGTGTCTCCATTTTTCTTTTGGTGAAATGGAAGGTATGGATCGGAACAGTTACATAAAATAATTATTAGCACTACTGGACAAAAAGTTCTTCCTTACAGTTTATTCACATAAAAACAACTGTAAACTAAAACCTTTTAGAGCTATTCAGATGCCTGGAATGAAAAATATAAGCTACAATTTGTTTTAAATAGTGAGCAACTGATATAGAAGTATGATCTGTTAAACATTCTTATCTATTGATGAAAAGCTATACCACTTACTGTTTTTAGACCCTTCTTTCTCTTAAGTATAAAATGAGACATCCTCCTAAATGAGGATTTCTGACTCTCTAGACTTAGGCATCCATTACATGTTTTGTGGCTACCTAATCATGGTGATTTTTTTTGTTTGGTGGTATTTTTTTGTATGATTTTGGGGTTTTTGCCTTTTTTAATCTATATATTTGTACAAATACTGTAGTACAATAGACTCGTTCTGGTTAGAATCCACTCCTCAGGAAATATTGATGGCTGTTAGCTGATGAGTGCTTTTAATGCACATACAAATACACTCTTTCAAAAGGACTTAGTCATTTGGTCTACTTTTGGTTTACTTTACATAGATTTTAAAAACTGATGTTATGTGTTAAGAACTAGGAGCTAGTAAGTATCTTAAATTATGATCAGACATTATACACACATTGTCAGTATTTCAGAAAAAACATTTATCTACAATCCTTACCTTCCCAACAGTCTTGAGCACTAGTATATGTGTCTGCTGGGGTTTTTTTCAAATGATTTTTTAATAAATTCTAAAACTGATGAATAAATTGCTGAAGCAGAACTGGTTTAAATGCTTTGAGAGTTTATTTCCAAGATATTTAGCATAAACAGAAACCATTTTGACCTTCAGTCTGTGGCAGAATTTGCCTTTGTGCTTAGCCCCAGCTGTGTTCCAGCAGCTTTGAGAAATCCTGCTGAGCCCCTCAAGATGAACTTGTTTGCACCTGCAGCTACACTAGTGCAACCTGCATAAATCATTGCTGAGGACAACAGACTGCTCAGCCTTTCCATGCAGATTTTTCCACTCACACTGTGGATGCTGGAAGAGACTAATAAATACACATATGTAGTATTGTAGCTCTGCTGTCACACATGCATGTGTATTATATATCTTTGAGTATATCATGATAGAGGAGTTTCCCTGTGCATTCATGGATGCACCCAGAGGAGACAAAATAAAGGTCACTTACTGTTGATATTCACATTAAACTGTTCCTTCCTGCCCTCCCGAAATTCTAGAAAACATTTAAAAAGTATGTATTTCTGTAAGAAATCCTACCACTTTTTGTTCTGTAACAAAGCACTGCTTAACTGATGTCCAAATATTTTTAGTGCATCCTTGGCTATACTTTCTAGGTGCCAGATACAATAAAGAAAATTTATGAATTGACAAATGATTGGCTTTTTGTTTAATCTGAAATTTACATGCTTTAATGTAAAAAGGAGTTCATTCATGGTTTTTAAATGCTGTTCATTTTCCTCTCCATCATACCAGAAGTATTTCATAAAAAGTGGGAGTTATAAGCATAAAAATACAGTCAAGCTGTAATCTTGCGTTTCCTCAGTAAAAAATTTACACATTGAGAAGAGAATTTTTATTATAACAGCTAAATAAGCTGTTTAGTTTCTCATTATTTTGCTTTATATTCTATGCTAAATTTTTTACTTTTATTCCCAATGTATTGTTCATCTCTGCAACAATAGTTCTAAGTCTACATGAAGTAGTTAATATGTATGACATTGGCATAAGAATTCTGTTGTAATCCTTAATTATGCACTGATTGTAGCCAGACCTGAAATCGTATAGTCCTAAGTTCTGCTGAAGTTTGTATGGAAGAACTATAGAAGTGGGCCTGTTTTGTTTTTTTTCCCCCTACATTTAGGATGCAGTGTGAACTGATTGCATTTCAGTTTGCTTTTACTTAATCACTTTAGAATCATCACTACTGAAAGTACTGTAAGTTACTTTATCTTTTTGTGGGCTTGATATGGTTAACCCAAACCTCCAGTTTCAGAGTATCAGAGAGTATAAATAGCTTAGAATTTGTATCATTAATGTAAGAATTCCATTTTAGCTACAATAACTTTTAGAAAAAAATTACATATTGGTAAAAACACTACGTAAGAGAGGAGGTGCAATTACTGGCAACGTGAGTTAATGAACTAATGAGTTAAGTTCACGGTGCACGCATGTGTGTGCTACAATGGGACTGCTAGTGACAAGATGAGCACTGGTTTCAAGTTTGACCTAGTCATAGTATAATCAACTGTTTGTATATGAGCTACATCTCCTATATTAGTTTGTGGAAAAAACTGTATGTTAAACAAAAATCAAGCCTTTGTAAGGTGTCCTTGCTACAGAACTTTACAATTTTTAGAGAACTGAAAAAATAGTTCATTGCAAAACAAGATACTTGTGGTTTTAAGAAATGCAAATTAGTCTGCTTTTGAATCCCCAAAGAATCCTTTACTGCAGCATGGATTTTGAAACTGCATGTTCACATGTGTAGACAGATTGTGTTCATAGTTTGTAGATGAATTTAGAGATTTGTGAATAATCAGAATGTGGATTAAGAAGAAAGTAGGGGAATAACATCATCAAAGCAAATGTGATTATTTATGTACTTTCTTATCTCACCACTATTCAGTATATCTCGTTAGAATGATTAAGAGAACAGAGAGATTATTTTTGATGAGGACAGTTTTTGGAAGAACAAAAGTGGTTTTGTTCAGCCTAGCAAAGCAAAAGCTGACTATTTGTATGATAGCTATAATTAGAGTGTGGCTAAAGAGTAAGGTTTGGAAAGGCAAATGAAGGGATGCACAAAAAGAAGGGCAGTTAGCTAGTTATGTAGGAACTTAGTTGGAAATGAAAACTTTTAATAATTAGAGAGGGTGGGTTCTGGAACAGTCTCCCTAAGAGAGTAGTATACCAAAGAAACTGACTTCTTTTTAGAAGAAATTGGGTGTATTCATGAAAATTTATGGTATGGTATTTATGACAGTAACAGAATGAGTTCAGTGTTGAATGTCTCTTCCAACGGCATAGTGGTATTGAGATTCATTATCAATTACAAGATACATGAAGATATCCATTCATTAACAAACTGCATTGAGTTTCCAAAAAATTGCCTACTGATAATACTTTTAAGTGCAGTTGATTCTGTTGAAACAGTATCTCAGCTATGGGAATTTTTCTGAGTGTTTCAGGAAATATTAAAAAGCTGACAGAGAGATATAGTGTAACATTACAGAATTTTACTAGGAAATGGATTTTGCTAAGGCATAGGTGTTAATAATGTAGACCTTACAATAGCTGAAAAGCAGGTCAGTTTTATTTGCTATGGAAGTCCTTTTCCAAAGCAGTACTGCAGGTGAATATCCAATTACTTGTCTTCTAGTGGACAAGTTACAAAATACTCAACATCACTATTTGGATCATTTCCTGCAGTCACAGGAAGGGGCAACTACTTTTTTGTTTGTCCGTAATACAGTCATTATTTTTGAAGAATTAATGGAATTCATTGCTTGAATGAATCATATAATTCATAATTACTAGTAGATAAAACCATCTCATTTTGGCTAGATTTAAATATATTTGAAAATTCAGAGTGTTTTCAACTTGATGTTGAGGTACATTTTCTGATTAAAATTACCAGCTACCGGACTATTATAACATAACTAGTTCTTTGGTTTATTTAGGTTTTTTTCACCAGGATATGCTAATCTTTCTTCCCTTCCTTTTAAGTAAATTTAATGTTCTGTTTACAGGGCTGCTCTTGGTCTGTTATATTTGTGGATTTTGATGCCCATAACCGTAACAGACAGACTCTCTGTTCATTGCTACCCCGAGAGTCAAGGTCTCATGTAAGTAATTAAATGAGATTCACCGCAACAGAGCATGGAGAAAATAAATGGATGTGAACATATTCTTAGTTCTATGATGGGCATTATGTTCTGCTTAATAAAGATAGGAATTTGCTGGATAGATGTTGAGTTTTTGCTTCTCAAATGCCACTGTGATGTAGTTGTTTCTTTGAAGTGCATTTACGATGGCATTCTTTATTTTATGAATATTTAGATTAAAATGGTAGCCTCTCGGTAGCTTTCTAAACAATTTTAAAATAAAATAATAATTATCTATAGTAACTTAAGTAGGGTTTGCAGTCTTAGCGATTGTTTTTGTTTTGGCCTAGTTATTACTATATGCTCAGTGGCCCCCTTTTTAAAATACTTTAGTTGAGCTTTAATTCATTCTTTTGTCTAGAAAAGAAGCCTTAAGGTTGACTTCTCATCAATTGCTGAATATGGAGGATTTCTTACTTATTTGTAACAGTAGGCTATAATAATATTTCCTCAGTGAGTAAATCTAAGTGACATAAGTATAGAATACTTAAACCCACTACTACTAGCATCAAAGGTAGATTTGGTTGTTGAAAATCAGTAATTTAAAATGAGTGATAATAGAGTTCTACTGCTTTTTTGTTCATTCTGGGATAGAATAGCATTTTTGTTCATGAAACAGACTATTAATCTGCAACATTAATAGTTTACTCATTGTGTAGAAGAATTTGAGCAGAGTTATAATACTGGATAATTAAAATAAAAGGCACTGACAGCTACTTTTTTATAGTCTAATGGTCTTTTAGAACTCTTGCTGTTTATTTGCTGGATTCATAAGCTTGGTTTCATAAGTTACTTATGTGTAGAAGCAGTCTGTGTAATTTTTTTTCCTTTTATGCATTCATGTCAATGGTATTGGCAAAAATATGGTATTTTAAATGGCTGAATACCTTAGATATATCAGCACAAAGGAATAACAAAAACGGCGCATGACATAAGAATTATAACTTAAAACTACATTTTTGTGTTTCTGTAAGCTTACCCGTAGTGGTGATGCACTAGGTAGTAATTTTTATTGTGTGTTTAATTCATGATAATTGCACATGGTTCTTGAGAAATGCTAGTCGTATTTTTTCCTAAAATTACTCCCTTATCACCTTAATTGTAAATCAGATAGGCTTGTTTGTTACAGCACCTGAAAAATATTCCTGAAAAAGCTTTTCAGGAATGATAATTTAATCATAGTTACTTCTCAGCATTGTACTTCTATGAAATGTTTCTGATTCTTTTTGAGCATAGGATACCCAAATGTTTGTTTCTCCTCCAGGAATGACCTGGAGGATATTTTTTGTTTCTAAAACCACGAAGTTCTAGAATGTATTCACTTATCCCTGTGGATTATCCACTGTGAAGTAGGTCAGATTCCAAGTCAATTGATTTCTCTTTTAATTCATATATCCGAATATTTGGTTTGTAGTTTATCCTTATACATCTTTAGAAGTCTCATTTTGCATACTGTTTTAATAGAGTAATACTACGATTTTGACAAAGATAAATGTTCCAAATGTATATTTCACTTCGTAAGTAAAATAGTTAAATAAGTTAAATAGTCTTTGTGCATCAAATAATTGTCAGAGAAGTAATTAAATTTGTAATGTGCTATTTCTCCCTCTCCTTCTACAGAATACTGATGCAGCTCTTTTGCCCTGTCTTAGTTATCCTGCATTTGCTTTGGATGATGAGGTTTTGTTCAGTCAAACGCTAGATAAAATTATTAGAAAATTGAAAGGAAAATATGGGTTTAAAAGATTTCTGAGAGATGGGTACAGAACAGCGCTAGAGGACAAAACACGACGTTATTATAAACCAGCAGAAATTAAGGTAAAGGAATACCTTTGTCCTGAGGACAAATTTTGTTTTTCTAAAATGTTTAGGCAGTACTTAAAAAATAAAAAACCCAAAACAAAATCCCCCCAAAAACGCAAAAGAAAAGAATAATGGACACACCCCCCCCAGTATTTGCAATTTGAATTGCAGTGATTCCTAACTGCTTCAAGTGAAGGAGATGCATTTTGTAATTTGGCAGGTGCAGTTTTGAGATATTGCTAAGTCAGCAAGTTAGTCTTGTAATGAATGTGCTCCCATTTACATTTAGGGTACAGTTGATTTCACATAACAAATAAGGAAGTTATTTATCATTTTATTTAATTTCACAGCTGACTACAGGCTGAGTGTATAGAAAACAATTTTTGCTTTTGACCACAGTATTTATCAGTAAAGGTCATCTAAATGAAAATTTAGTTCTTTTTCTCCCCAGTAGTTTCTCTTGGAAAATAAAACATAGATTATCTAAATATTCTACTTGAGAATGAGCCACAGCATATGTAAAAGCACAGTTAAAGTGCCTATTGATTTAAGAAGCTGTAACCTAAATGAAAAGCTGATGTAGTAAAATGCTTTTGCATTCATGATTGTCTTTTGTTGCTTTGAAATTATGCAACAGGATATTCAAATAAGTTTCCTTAAATCAAAATGATAAAATGTTTGATTAATTTTTCTTGTTTTCAGCTTTTTGATGGCATTGAGTGTGAATTCCCTCTGTTTTTTATTTTCATGATAATTGATGGTAAGTACAGCTTTACATTCCCGTTTTTTAAAGACTAATGCCTTTCTCTAATGAGAAATGAGTCCTTAGAGGAAAGATACAAAATTATTTTCCTGTCCTGCCAAAATAAACCAAAATGCAGTGATACGAAGTATTTCATTGAGATTTTTGCTTCATGGGTTAAAAAAACACGAGTACTTAGCATTTTTCATGTGACCTGTTTTTAAGATATAAGTCGATACAGGTTTTTTAAAAGCTTAAATCTTGTGACATTCAGTCCTGCATTGCCTTTTAAGCCTTAAAAGCTTTCACAGGATATCAGAACTTTGCAGCAGCACGTGAGAGAAAAGGAAATGGAAGAGAGAACACATTGACACACTGAATGTTGCAGCAGGTCTTTTCAAATTGGATATTCTGTGGTAATTGAAACAGAATTCAGAGGAGAAGAAAGCAAACCAAAAAAGGCCTAGTTTCTTTTTGAAATGCCTGTGCTTCCTAGTCACATTTTTCCACGTAGCCATCTAGTCTGGTTTAAAAAAAAAAAAAACAAACCCAAACAAACAAAAACAACAAACAAACAAATGCAAACAAAAAAACCCACCACCACCACCAGCAACAAAAATACCACTACCTACATCTTGTCTTGAGGATAGAGGCATACCAAAACCGTTAATGGAATGATTTCAGCATGGAAGATAAAACTCACATAGAACAATAAGTTTGAAAAAGAAAAGGAGTGAGGGTTACAGCCATCAAAAAGATTGGTAAATGGATGAAAATATGGCCATCTGGTTTTTTTCCCTTTAGTGTGTGGAATAGTGTTCAAATAAAGGTGATGAGGGGCATAGAAACCTGCTGTCTGCCTAGACTCCTCTGTGGCCACCCACAGATTAAAATATTTTATTTGAAGATGTAGTAAGTTTTCACAATTGATTTTTCTAAAGGAATGCGTGACATTTTTCAAAGAGTGATGCCCAAAACTGAGGAGAAAGGCACTGACGTTTAATGCTGCCCACTTGCAGTTTTGGGAACAACAAGAAAGATAATCATCTTTAACTGAAGTTAGCAGAAGAATAAAGAAAGCATTTTAATACTTTGTGTATTACAAAGGAAAAGTACAAAATACGTATTTTGCACATATTGTCCTTGTCTCTTTCCCTGTATGACAATTTCATCAAATAGAGTAATTTTGATAGTTGATTTTGTGCACGCATCTCCTTAATGAAAAACTTTAAGCATTCACAGGATGACTTAAATGGCAAAAAGACAATGAAATACGAGGAGTAGCTTAAAGCTGAATGTCTTTATAATGAAAACACTGGAAAAAAAACCTTCAAGATGCTACCTTGTCAATACTGGTTCAGCTGAAAACCTATTTGCCTATACCTAACATTTGCAGAGTACAAAGGGAAGCCTTTTCAGCAAAGTGTATTAAGCTACTGAATATCTAGGTAACTCCTGATAGCTGGATTTTGTTACCTGTATAACAGTTGGACAGTGCTCCATTAAATAAGGAAGGAGGGAGTCCTGTAAATCATAGCCCATAATCCCCCGATTTGTTCACATCAGCAAAATTTCTTTCGTAATTTCTTTTTTGAAAGATTAGCACAACATATTCAAGTAACTATATATTTACTATATATCTACTTATATTTTCTTTTATAAGACAAGCTAATTAGCTCCTCAGCTCTTCTGTTTTGTCAACGGCAGCTTTTTAGGATTTTTAAGATAAGGAGAGTTAAAACAGTTCTGGCAAGTAGATACTACTGAATTAGTTATGCATTTTCTAGTAGTATTAAGCACACTGTTTTATTCCTCATGGATTCCTCATTATTACCCAACTGTTATCTTCAATAGATGATTCTTAATATAAAAACACATCAATGCATCTTTTTATCCTCTATAGCATCTCCCAATAAGACTAAATTACAAATAGTCAGAATATCATACTGCTCTTATGTCATGACTGTGCTGAAGTGTTTTGAAGTAGTTCAGCGTGTCACTTAAACACACCCTTTTCTGTGTGCAGATTTTCATTGCATTTATTTCTTTTGGCAAGTGATTTCATTTCCTCTGTGTGTGTGTGTATGTATATATATTTGGGAATATTTGAAAATGTAATGAACAACATTAGCAGATATACATCTGTAGCTGTAGGAAAGGATTTAACCAAATAAATCTATATGACTATTTTTTGGATAAGGCATATTTGAATAGCATTTTTTGAAAGCTTTTTTACATTTCTGGTTGAATGTGGAGGACGATGGTATTTTTCTAGGATAAGGTAAGGAGGGAAACATTATAGTTGTTTTAATGGAATTTGGAAGAATATGGTGATTGAAAAGGAAAACCGTGGAGAGACATGAATGGAAGATGTACACTGAAAAGTTTTTATCTTAGTTGTTCACTTCTAAATGTTAAAAACTGTTCTATTTTAAAATGTCAGTGTGACTTGTCAAGTTCATCCACCATTTCCTTGATGAACAGAAACGCTTTTCATATTTTTGTTATCTTTTTGATATTTTTGATATCTTTTCATGTAAGAACTTTTGATGAACTGAACACTGGTCATATTAGGATTCATCAGATTCATTTTGGAGTGACTAAGTTCTGCTAGAAAAATATTTAAAGTACTGGTACTCCCCAACTTAGCAATTTCTCCCCAAAAGCATCATCGTAAAGAGTTGTCTGTTCTGTTTAACATCTCAAGGTGTGTTAGCAGTTCAGAACTGCTATAATATGAATATATAATACTTGGCAATGTAAACATTCAATCTAATCTTTGAAGGGGAAGTTTTCAATTTACTATTCATATTCCTTTTGTGTTTGTTTACTGGGATTTCTAGGCAACTCACTTCTAGATAAGTTTGCAACTCTGTCCTAAAGATTTAGAACCAGCCTGTTTGCCTCCACACTGGCACACAAGCTCTGCTTCATTCTGCTGTAATTAAGGAAGTTATTTACAGCTAGCTGGGCTGGTTGTCTACCTCCAGTTCCTGAGCCTCTGTAAGTTCACGGCTTTGCCAGCCTGTGTAACTTGCCATCGATTTCAGTTTCAGCTAATAAGAGAGTGGCTGATTCATGATCCCTTTGAGATTTAGCTGCAGTTTAGTCTTTTACCTTTCATGAACTGTTTTGTGTGTAGGCACTACCCCACTGAAAAATAAACACTAGATTTGTTTTCTTCTTCTTTTATGACCATTAAGCTCACAGAGAAGTTATTTCTTCTGTTAAGTCAATTATTGTTTGGTTATTTTTAGGAGTTTTTAGAGGAAATCCTGCACAAGTAAAGGAGTATCAGGATCTTCTGGAACCTTTGCTTCAGCATACATCTGAAGGTATTATCTGATAATCATTCTTCTAAAGCACTGTAGCTTTTTATGTATCTGAAATTATTAAAATACTGACATTCCTGTTAATGGATATTGCAGTCAGAGCAAAGGAGATGTAATAATATCGCTGTGTTTCCTGGTGGCAAAATGCTGATACTGAATAATCTCTTTCATGTAGATACATTGCATCATAAAGTGTGATAATAAAAGTAACGTTGTCTGGAAAAGTGCTACTGACATAAATATAAAATTTACAGTGTACCCAGTAATTACTCCCCTCCTTTGCCTATGCTTCATTATTTATAAAGTTCACTTTGACTTTGCAGGAAAATATTAACTACCAACCATCAGACTGTTTCAGTGTTCCACCTGGATACAGCTGAGAATTACTTGTATCATTCAATGTCACTTAACTTCACAAAATTTAAAAAATAATTTGGTATATGCATATGAAATTGTTTCTAGCTTAGAGCACTAAAAGTGGCAACATGTTAATTTTAATATAAATGTTCTCTTACTTAAATTGTGCATTCCAGAATTTTGATGGAACTGCAGACAAGGCCTACAGGCACATCCATCCAAAATTTAGTTTAAAAAAAAAAAAAAAAAAAGACCATAACTTTGAGTGGGAAAAAAAAAAAATGGCCTGAGAACAGAACAAGCTTCAATGTATTGACAATCCAATTTTAAAACCCAGCAAATTTAGTCACCTGTTCTTCACATCTGTGGTACAGTTACATAAGTAGATGCCGAATGTTTTAGTCAGACTTGTTCTTCAAACTTGGAATATGTGTTGAAGTGAACTAGTTTCTGTAAGAAATACAAACTTTTCCTTACCAAATTTTCTTTACCAAATTTTCTGACCTTGCTGATAGTTGTTTTTTTCTGATTATAAATGAGTATGTGAAGTTCCATGGACACTAAATTAATTTTGTGGTTCCTCTTGTTGAATGTCATCATGAATGTCTCATCTTAGAATTTCTGGGTGTGTTTGGATACCTCACTCATTTGAATAATCTATCTTTATCTCAATTTTTCTCAGCTTCTTGCCAGTAATTTTATTTTTTCTTTGTCTAAGCAAATAGGTACTGCAACTTTGTTCTGTTTATCACCTGTTCTTTATCCAAATGAATTCAAAATTAAAGCTATATTAAGGTGAAGTTTAATTTTGCAGAAGGGATATTAATTTGTTTTTGTATTGCATATAATTAGGTCAGTCATTTGTAATTATGTTTCTAAATTCCTTACTCTTGTCCACTTAAAAAGTGTTGAAATAAAGGTTATTAATCTACAATGATCAGTAATACCTGTGGCATAATTCTAGATATAAGATATGCTATTTTCCAATTAAGAAGTTATGCCATTTTATTTTGTGATGTTTCAGAATTAAAATGCTGCTTTTAACTTGGTTTTGCATACTTGCAAAAAAATATAATTTTCATTTAATTAAATGTTTGACTACTTTTGGCTAAGATTTTAGTTTTAAAAAGTTGTCTGATACCGAGCTGGTGTTAAATGCAGGCGAAAAACACCTCAGGTGTTTCACCCTAATGCAGTTTTAATTTCTTTTGATTATGGTTTGTTATCTGTACTGCGTTTTGCTTTAGGTGAAAATATTTTTCTTTTTGCACAGTAAGGTACTACACAGACAATGTATGTAGTCTGGAAAGAAATTCTGTGGAAGTGTTTGCTGCAAAATAAACTAGTTTAATATTGCCCTGGGTTTCCTACACTGATCGTGGTTTTGAGAGATAACAAGGAATGACAACAGCCTAATAACAACAAGTTGTTGTTAGGGTATAATTTTTCCTGTCTTGAATCCACTCCTGCTTTTTTAGGGGACTACAATCAAATAATGAGGAGAGTGGAATTTATTTACTTACTGTACTTATTTTAAAACTCCGCAGGGTGTCCTGTTGTACCCAAGTATTACTATGTGCCAGCTGATTTCGTTGAACTGGAAAAGAAGAACCCTGGCAGTCAGAAGCGGTTTCCTAGTAACAGTGGACGTGATGGGAAGTTTTTCTTGTGGGGGCAGGCAGTTTACATCATTGCAAAACTGCTGGGTAAG
Organism: Phaethon aethereus; assembly: GCF_964289735.1. Taxonomy (NCBI): domain Eukaryota; kingdom Metazoa; phylum Chordata; class Aves; order Phaethontiformes; family Phaethontidae; genus Phaethon; species Phaethon aethereus. The sequence goes on along the minus strand of NC_138589.1, from coordinate 8,541,359 downwards.
AGGCTGAGGAAATTCTACCAGGTTTTGACTCATCAGAGGTGAAGGATATTTATCTTGTTAATGTTTTTCTTGAATCTGAACAAACATGTTTGCTTGAGTTTTGAATGGACTGTGGGTGACATGTATGTCCTTTGTGTGACATGTATGTCCTTTGCTTTAGTACATACATGAAAGGCAAAAATTGCTTATTATTCTTTATGATAAAATTTTATGCTGCATGCAGCACACTATGAAGCTTACTGGAATTTTTTATAGAATACTGAAAATCTAAACATCGTAAGTTTCTTTTTTTGCTGTGTCTTTTCCTGACATTCCCTGTTATTTCCTTTTCTTCATAACAAAATATATTAATATGACACTTTCTGGATTAACTGTATCAGCTGCACGTGTACAGTGATGTTTTTAAGTGATCTGCAGCATTTAGTTCAAATTACTGACTGCTTTTAAGCAAGACAAGTTTTAATTTTGAAGAGTTGCAGTCCCAGGTAAAGCTGATGTTTCTACCCTTCCTTTAAAATAGAAGAGACTAGATGAGCATTTGAAAGTGCGTTTCAAAGTTTTGCCATTGAAGGTTGTTATGGAGAATTTCAGTCACAAATGAACTCTTGGCCTCGCTTCAGAGGATTCAAACACTAATGCAAAAACAGCTGCTAAGCCAGAAAAATCTTCACCGCTAAGATTTTTTTTTCTTAGTATTTCTTTTGGGAGAAAGATACATTACTTTATTTTAACATGCTCAGCATTTACCTGGTAATCAGTAGATTGAGTCCTAAAAACTTTTTTTCTGTGAACACTGTAAAGGGAAACAGGCTGTTGGTAGTAAAAATGAGAAAGATTGAAGGGGAGTTTAAAAATTCAAGACTTGGCAAGAACAGTGGTTGTGTCTTTAGGTATGGAAGAAGAGAGTCCGTCTGGTGCTCCACCTGTTTGGTTTCACTGTATTCCTTGCATAGTTCCTTTTTTAGGCAACACTGTAAATGCAGGCAATCTCACCTTTAATGAAAAAAAAAAAAATTAATTTAACCTCTTGGTATTAGCCAAATAATCCTCAAATATGTGTGCAGGAATACTGTAGTAATTCTGCTAGCATTAATATTGTACTGATATTTGTGTATTTCTGTTCCTAAGGAATGCTGGTTAAATAAATTGTATCTATTGTTTGCTAAATGCTGTTTGAGTAATGCAACTTTCTTCTTTTGTTTCTTTTAATTTCTTTCATTTGCTGAACGTTCTTACACTGTTTCTTAAATAATTGTGCTAAATCTCTTTTTGAAATGTTGTCATTAGTAACTGTTTTCTTTATTGTTTTAAAACTTTCTCTCCACTGTATTCACTGCTTTTCATTCTTCCTTCCCTTTATTCCAAAATATTTTTTTTTCCTTTTCTCTCATAGTCTTTTCAAATGGGAAATTTTATCACAAAGCTATGTCTATTCACCCATGATTGTTATATCAGCAACTCCATTTATTTGTACTAATTTATAATTAGTGCATTTAATTTTGCTCCTTTCTGGGTGAAAACCTACCTGAAAAACAATCTCGTCCTTGGGGAAAGTCTTCGTGTGTGTTACTTTGCTTGTTGGTGGTTGCTAATTAAGTGGAAGCCTGACTCCAAACACCTTGATTTCTGGGAAGGTACTGGTTTCCCATTTCGTCATCCATTTCAGAAATTGTTGTGTTGCCTCAAGGGTAGCGATTAATTTGTATTTGCTCAGCCTCCTTGCTTCTGTTGTGTAGGCGAGCATACAATATAACCTTTTTAGATTCTTCTTCTGTGGGTCTAGTGTCTGCCTTTTGTGGTCCAAATTTTTCTAAATGCAGCAACATGAAACAGTCAATTTCTGTACAACTTGCTGCCTCCCACAGAGGGGCAAACAGAAGCAGTGAAATCAAAATTTTGATCCTGCTTATAAGGGTTCTGAACAACAGAGGCAATGAAAGTGCCTGCCTACAGCTGTTGGAGGTCACCACATGCTTATGCAACTGAAAGAAAAGGTTATGTAGGAAAAAAGCATGCATTTTGCCAACGGTGATGCAGTTTTTCATAGGATATCTTTCTTGCTCTGGTTGAGGAGGTTTGTAAATCCTTTATGATAGGGTCCCCATTTTAGAGCAAGGGAGAGGAATGACAGGTATTCAGCTGTTTTATGCAACTGAAAATTCACTCAGTTTAGTCTTTCGTTTAGTAGCTCTCTTTTATCTTTCCTGTGCTTTTTCTTGTAATTTTCATATCTTGTTCTGTGGATTCAGTGCTGCCTATAACTAAGTAATGGGTTTTTAACAATATTTTTTAGCATATAGACCACATGGATTAAACGTTGTCAGCTGTTGCTAATGTAAACAGTGAGCTAACACAGAAAATTCTGCTTTTGCATTCTGATACACTTGTATTTGTGATAATGGTGATGAATATTCACTGAGATTCTTCTTTTAAATACAATTGTTAATATTGGAAGTTAGCTTAAATTTTTTTTTAGTCTATTGGTGCAGTAGGTTTAAATAAATTATTTTGACTATATACTTTAATTACTGAGCAGTGTAAATTAATGTAAAAACCAGTGGAAATAGAAGACCTGTTCTGGAAACCACTCTTGCTTTTAAGAACTGTGAGGGAGAGTCTGTTGATCTGGCAATCGTTTGGTTGCTCAATTTTATAGCATCAGCAGTACTAGAAATAATCTAAGTAACTTACATGCCTTTAGCCAGCATTAGAAGTCTGGCTGGGCGGACTGGAGCTCAGATGACTGTTTTCCTTACAATGCGTTTTGGTAACCCATGTGTCGTCATCATACTTTGTTGGTGTTGGGAGGTTTTTTGTGTGTGTGTGGTTTGTTTTGTTTTTACATAGCCACCGGCAGGTAGATTGTGACTCCGCGGGAGTAGGGCAGAGCACGGGAACAGGGTCCTTTCCTGGCAAGAGTCAAGCTGCATTCTCTCAACAGAAGGCTGAGGGCAGGAGACGGTCCCCGTATCTAGTGGCTGACAGTCGCTGGCATAGTTCCTAGCAGCAGCAGGCCCCTTCACGGCTTACTTGATGAACTGCCCTGCTAGTGTCCTTCATTGTCTGCCCATGCATTTTCTTTCCACTGTACCATCTATTTATTCTCCTCTTCGTTCTTTCCTAACACTTGATAAGCTTGAACCAGGGCATATTTTGAGTTTACAACCTGCTGTCTTAATTTACTACAAAGTGTAGAATTCAGAAGCATTTTTCATTATCAAGACAGCTGTTGTAGCTGAATTAAGCTAATGGAGTCATGAGTTATTTCCATTTTAGACTAATAATGGGTTTCCTAGTGTAGAGCTTTTTAAGAATATGTGAAAAATTGTTGACATATAGGAGAAATGTAAATGCAGTGTGACTTCCTCTCTAGCAGAAATTAAATAAAGATTGGACAGTTTCATGTCAAAATGAGATTTTGATAGAATACTTACTTGAAGGGCGTAATAGCTCACAGTAGATTGGGAACCTTTGTTGAAAAATTTTAATAGTGTAGTTTTATTGGAATACTAAATTTTTTTCAGGAGAAAGTTAAAATAATGGAATTTTAGGTTTGGGTGGGTTTTTTGGGGTGTTGTGTGATTGGGGTTTTTTTGGTTTTGCATGTATAAAACTCCATGTAGGAATTGCTAGTTTTCAAATACATTTAATAGGGTTTTGTTCAATTTCTTCTTGAGATACCGTATTGAGAGATATCTTTGATATCCCTTGTCCCTTTCAGGATTATAGTTGTGTGATTACCTTTAGATAGAGACTGTCTGTTTTTCTTCAAAGCTAAACGGTTTTTGCTGGTAACCATTGCGTTTCTAGTTAAAGCTCTAGAATAATTCTATGGTTGTGGATTGAAGGCTTTTCATGTGACTTGTGTTTTGGGGAGTCTGTTGTCTCCATATATTCTTTGAACACATCTCTGTGAAAAAATAAATGATTGTATATACTACAGTATTATAATTAGCTGTAGCAAGATGATGCTTGAGTCATTAGTTTAAAAATTAATATAATTTTGCAGAATGTCCTTTTGATCTGTAAATCATAGCTCTAAAACAAAGATTATAGCTGCAGAATTGAGTACATAAAATAAGTTTGCATGCCTCCTTCAAAAAAGCTGCAGAAAGTGTTCAAGTAATTCTGTATTTTTATTGTCACTTACTTTCAGCTGACAAATTAGTAAGTCCTAAAGACATTGACCCTATCGGACGTTATATACCTCCACAAGATCAGCGGAACGTTAGCATGAGATTTTCAAATCAGGTAAGCATAAGCTTAGTACCAAAATATTTTTACTGAAAGATTGTTATCTACATGTTGTTTTACAGACTTCTAGTATTGGAATTAAAGTGCTAGGGAAATACTAAATGTATGTACATTTTCTTAGTTGATGCTTAGGATTGCTTTTACAAGAAAGAGTAGAACATCTGCAGTTTTAGGGAAGCAGTGGATGTTTGCCTTCAAATTAAGTTGTGCAATGAAAATGATTCATAAATTGTAAATTTAAGTAGCTGCTAATAGATAGTTGTCTGTCTTTGAGTTGTAAGGTACATCAGCAAGGCAAGGATGAGCCTGCTTCTGCCACCCTCTTCAAATTAATTAGTACTTCAGTGTCTTAATATTTTGTATTCAGAGCTCCTAAGAACTACAAGGATGAGGTTCTTTTTTGGTGTGCATGGTATATACGTGTGTTCCTGTATTTTGCTTAAATGCGCAGCAGGAATGAGTCCCCCAGGGAATGCTTGAAATATTGTAATTCAAATCTGCAGTGGGTAGGATAACAAGACAGAAACATAGTCTATATGTAGGAGACCCCTTTTATTAAAGAAGTAAGAACTGTACACATGGAAATATGTAGCCACAAGATGTTTTTCAGCCTTTTTATTTCTTGGTATAAGGATTATATATTTGAAAAGTTCCTTGTGCAGCATTGTGGATTTGTTATTGAAGCATAAAATATGAAGCACTTATCTTGAGATTTATTCCAAGATCAGAAGTGAACGATGTTTTTCTTGTACTATCCAAATGCTGCTTAAAACCTGTTTCCTACTATTTCCTGTTACCAAGGTAATCCAAGTGCCTGAGTGTTGTCTCAGTCATAGTGAAGCTTTCTTTGTTCACAGTGCAGCACTTCTGCCGTGTTAATAGGAGATAATGAAAGCTCGGTGACTTCATTTGTTGCCAGTTTCTTTGTTCTTGCATCGTGAGATTGTGAATGCTACAGAAATTGTGAACTGCTGGTATCAGCTGCCCTTTTAGGAGTGCCATTAGAAGAAGCCTCTATGGAGTCATTGTTGCATGCAGCCCATCAATTTTTTTTTTTTATTTGATTCTTGAAGCCAATAACTTTTAATATGTCACAGATGAACACTCTGAAGATTATGGTAGTTTGTTCTAAAAACACTGCGTGACTCATCAGGACATGTTTTAGTAGAAAACCATTTTTACTATTTTTGGGGGGGTACCCATTATATGATGGGGAATTTCCGTATCTTCAGAGAGAAATAGCCTCTGCCTTGGGAGTTTCCCAAAAGAGATAATAATGCAATAATGACTTATTTTCTCATAACTTACTCTTTGGTGGTCACTTTGTGGGTCAATAAAGAACTTATTTAGTAAAATGCAGTTATCTAGTAAAATTCAGCAACATAATAGGAACTCTGAAAGTTCAACAGTGTTGAAAGAATTGAAAATAACTTAAAACAGCTACGTTTTGATACTTTGCTTTATGTGCAAATGATGAAAAACAAAAAGCTTTTGTCACCATTAAAAGGGAGATTAGACTAGATGGTTTGTCATCCTCAAGTGCTCATTATACAGTCCTGTTCTTTCAGTGCTCAACAATTGTCTATATGCTAGAATTATCTGAAAGAACAATTGTGCTCTTCTCTGAGAACTTGGTGGAGCTGAACCTTGTTAATCTTTCCCCTTAAAGGCTGCCTTTAGCTGCTTAAATTTGCTAAAACTTTGGCAGAAATTTTCTGTATTTGGGATCAATAATGTTTTCGTTGTCAGGATAAGAGAAAGAGAAAGAGAAGACCTTCCCAGGATGATCCTTGACTGTATTCTGATGAACAAGATTGATGTTATATTTGAAAGCCAGAAATCAAGAGAGTCTAAGATCACTTGTTTTTCTTAAAAATTTTTATAGAAATCTGACTTAGATCAATACGTTCAGCAATTCCTGTACTTGTGCATATCCTTTTGTGTTCAAAAGGTTGTGAGATATGTTGTCTGTTGTTCAGTGGCATATAGGTGGAACGGTAAATAAATGAAGAAAGCAAGCAGCTCTGGGATTGCTTATACCTCTGTTCTTCCCAGTGATGGTACAGATGACTGTGCATGCTCTTCTTTGATACGTATTAGATAAAACTATTGAAGATACTGCATGTGCTTCTCAAGGTGGGTTAGAAGACAGAGAGGTACTTCTGAATTAGTCAGAAATCTAGATGACTATGGCATCAGACCTCTGTCGCTGTACCTTCTGAGCAGCAATGTGGAAGCTGTGACCAGAATGGTTAGTGTCCCTGCAATGCTAACCAGGTGGCTGTGGAATTTGCATTGGGATTGTTTGTACTGAAACAGGCACTGCTGTACTTCGTGTGTTTTTTACTATTAAATTAGTATCAAGGCAAAATGTTTGTTGATACAGAAGTTAATTCAGATTGGTCATCATTAAGAGAAGGTTAAGAAATGAAAGACAGATGTATAGATGTATCAATGTGTGAGGTGTGCTTTATCAGCAAAGGTCTTGCAGTTAAAGTCAGCAAACTTCAACTTCCAGCTTAGAGTCTTGACCTTGACTTTTTTTAATCCACATTTTGTCTGAATATTTGATTATGCCATTTTATCTAATTGAGCTAAGGTATGTAAGATCAGTATTTAGTATTTGCCTTAAAGTGCTAGGAAATGACTAAAAATAAAATACGAAATGAAGCACAACACATCTTAATTATGTCTTCAGAAATCAAAAGTAGTTTCTTCTCTTTAATGATGTCTTCTCTTTTCCATATAGCTAAAGAACTATTCAATTAAATTGAATAGAAAAGTATTTCCACTTATACTAAATTTCATTCCTGTAAGGAGTAAACAAGGATATATAAAAACTTCAGATGCCTGTGTATATAAATTTTGTTGAGGTAAAAGGGTTGCCAAGCATTGGAACAGGCTGCCCAGGGAAGTGGTTGAGTCACCATCTCTGGAGGTATTTAAAAGGTGTGTAGATGTAGTGCTTAGGGACATGGTTTAGTGGTGGACTTGGCAGTGCTAGGTTAATCATTGGACTTGATGATCTTAAAGGTCTTTTCCAACCTAAATGATTCTATGATTCTATGCTCCTTTTACTTTAATTGAAAGAATGCAGGGAATTTTGTTTCAGTGGGGATAAATCTTCAGAACTGGATTCCTTACAAGAGCTTATTTTATTATTCCTTTTTACTGCCTCCATATCCAGGAGAGATTTTATTATAACACAGTTTTGAGTGTTGTAACGTTAACAGCATGCTGTTTTGGGAGAATTTAGTGTATAAGAGGGCCTTTACAGTAGCATTTGAGAAATGAGGTGGGGTGGGGATTTTATGGTTTTGTTTTCTATTTTCATGGAGCATATAAAAGCTGATTTTTTGCTGTCATATTTAATTTTGTATTTAACAAGAAATGATAATGTTACTAAATTGTCAAAGTAAGACTAATTTATCTTCTGGGTTAACTTGAAATATATGTACAGGGTTGCAATGAATTAATTACATTCTCTGACTGCATGTGATTGTATTCTTTTAATGTTTTGCTTTGTAGACTTAGTATTGTGAGGACTTAATTCAAGTTACTGGAAATTAAGGTTAATGCTCATTGATGATGCTGGGAAAAGAATAGTCAAAATGATAGACTTTTTATTTTCAGGGAAGTAGATAATGTGTAAAGAAGGAACTAAAATTAGTGAGTGTAGGTAGGCTGAGATTATATTAAGATTTTTCAGCTACCTAAATTATGTTTAGGCTTAGAGCATGCCTACTTTTGATGGTTGAGAGAGATGTATCACGTTGAGTGATTTGTTTTGTAATGTTAATTATAGGCATAGTCTTGCTTTCATTTCTCTTAATACAGTTGTCTACCACAATTAACACAATTCTACAATTGTTAGCCATGTGTGTATATATTGTGTTTTATTTAAAAAGTCTGGTGTGTTAGTAGCATTGACCATAAACTGTTCAGCAGTGTTTAGATGCTTCTAGAGGCAGACGTGTTTTGTAACAATTCAGTTGTAGTTTTGTAACAGCAAGGTGGATTATTTGAGTTAAGTGCAATTTCTTCTGCTGCATGCTATTTCTGTTTTCCTCATCTTGCTCCATGGGGGTGGAAAGCCCAGTAGGTACCCTTTTAATCGGTGTTTTGAGTATTGTGCCCACTTTCTCACATTTTCAAAATGAATGGATTTTTTTTGGAGTTCTGAGATTTCCTGGGAATGTTTGCAGAAAGGCATATAGTGATAGCATCTGTCCAGTGAGAGTGCAACAAAAGGCTAATACTGAGCTGCTTTCTCTGCTCATGCCAGGAATGCAGGAATGCAGTCAGGGATTTTTCCCTTTTTCCTGCTTCCAATGGTTTATAAACCTGTTAAAAACTTTTTTTTTTTTTTTTTGGAGACAAAGAACAACTAATCTGTCTTTGTTTTGGTCTTCTGAAAAAAATGAAGTATCTTTATCATTTGCACAGCATGCAGAATATAGTTGAAACAGATCCTTCTGCCCACTATCCAATGTGAAAATGCCAGGCAGAAGGGTGAACCTAGGGTGGGGAGGTGTGTTGCAGCATCTTGGGGAGATGGTGATTGATGTTGTGTGAACAACACTTTAGCTTGCCTTATTAGACAAATGTGAAATCGAACACGTTAAAAGGGAACTTTTAACAGCAATAAGATTTATTTAGTGGAATATTTAGGAGTTTAACGCTTTTCCACATTTTTTTAAATATATAGCAAATGCTGTATTATTATTGATATCGTTATTGAAAAGGGTGACAGACTTTTTAATGAGTATAGTATCTGTTACTTTGATCTGTGTTTCTCTAGACCACTGTGATCCTCCAGGCCTTGACATGTTAAATGACCATGAAGGTAACTTCCCATGTAAAGCTACAGCAATCCTGTAGTTGTACAGCAATTCTAGTTATATTTTTCCACAATACTTGTAAAAGTCTAGCTATTTTTCACACAGATTTTGTGTTGTGCCAGTTGTGCTGCAGATGGATCTGCTTAGTTATGGCCCATGTTAGAACCACTACTTACTGGCTGCTTATAAATGAGCCATGTCCTCTGTGTGAGAGGCTTTAGTGCTGGTGTCAGAGAAGGACGTACCTCAACAGAGATGCACAATCCATAGGTTTCTGTACAGCTTATGGTCTGTGGTTACACAGTCCCGCTCAGTTCATCATTAATATGGTAATAATTCAGTTGAGCCTTCACCTGAAGACCACTCCCCAAGTTAGATCACAGGCTGTCTATAAATCAGTACAGTCTTGGGAGGGGGCTCCTTCATTTTTGGTGTGTGTGTGGGGGGGTGTCTTTTGCTTTTTCTTTTATAAACACAATGCACTGATTACCATAGAGAATTGGTTTGTGTTTTCTTACTGTTTGTATAAATGCGACTGATGGCATGATCAACTTATTCTGAGGAGGAAAATCTTTTAAAGTCACTTGAACTTCTGACTTCTTAATCTGGTCCCCTTTTGCACGTACTTTCATCAGAAACTCATTTCATGTGGTGAAAACTCCAAAATTATTAGCGGAAATACAGTGCTGATAGACTTTTTGGAAAACGTTATCAAGAATTTCTTCTGTAAATCTGTAAGATCTAACTTGGTGTCAAGACTCACAGATGCCTGAATAAGCAAGCATTCACTCTGAACTTTTTGTTCTACATGAATATGTCTACCCATCTATCTTCACAGAAAATGCTATATTTTTATATAATCAATCAATAGAAGATGTATTTAACTTTTGTCATTAATGTTCTGGTAGTTTCTAGACAAAAGTAGACAAAAAAGCATTTTAGGAATGAAAAAGTGTGCTGCTTTTAATTCTTTTGACTTTACAGTCACTGAATGCCAGAGAAGAAATGAACAAGGAATAACTTGGACATCTCACTTTTTAGCTTGTGATACATGCTGCCAGTGAAAAGAAAGGTGTGAATTGCCATTTCAAGACCCAGGGAGTCGAGTCAGTGATTCCACCCAACATGCTGAATTCATTCTTCTTTGCATGCTTTCGTGACATAAAATACTAGTATTTATTTCACACGTGAAGTATCCATTATAAACAATGCAAGGAAATGCTGTTATCTCCTGTGAAATGTAATATATCTTTCATACAACTGTAGAGTAGTTGTCTGATCAAAACATTTCAGAGTAAAGGGTTGAAATCATCAGTTCATTATTTTAAAGTGAGTATTATCAGTTACCTAAGTTGCTGTGTTATTTCGCTCTCTACAGAAATGTGTATCAAAACACTATGTCACATCAGGCATAAAGGAAATACATTGATGGTATGAATTCTAAATTTTTGCATGAAGCAGAATGTTTTTAATTAAAAAACAAAACAACAAACCAAACAGTGGAAACTATCTGTTTAATTAATTAATTCTCAAAAATGCATCTTGCAAAGTATTATGGATAGGACAGTCTTCCCATAGTTTTACGATTTACAAGTTTTATTCCTGTGTTATTCTTGAATTTGTTCACGCAGTATGAAAAATCAATGCAGACAGTGATGTCTGTCATACTCGTGAATTGTTTAAATAGACATTGTCCTTATTCATGCTATATCTAACACAGTATTTAATTAGTAAATGCTAATAAATATTTTTTCATTCTTTTCTAGGGTCCTTTAGAAAATGATTTGGTAGTACACGTGGCCCTGATAGCAGAAAGTCAGCGGTATGTATTTACTTTCATTAAGAATGTATGAATTAGGGAAGTGTTGAGCAATAGGTATCTTAAAATTGCTAAAGGTATTCAAGGAGATGTAGAATATAATACTGTTACTTGTGTATCTGCTGCCAGGATAACTGTTAAAGCTAAGGCTCTTCTGTGATTTGTCACTGAATTTGTCATTACTTCATTTGTAGCCTTCAAGTTTTTCTGAACACATATGGAATTCAAACTCAGACCCCGCAGCAGGTGGAACCAATTCAGATATGGGCTCAAAAAGAACTCGTCAAAGTAAGGAATTTTGCATTTAAAATTATTTAGCTACCTATACATTTCTTTTGTAACTATAGGAATTTATATCAAGCTGTCAGACTTGTATCTCCTTAAGCTTGTTATGCACCTTTTTGTGTTATTTTAATTCAGTTGCAAGATATACTGATATCAGGCAGTTATATATGCCTAGTTAGAGCTTTCAGTGAAATGCTGAGGCCCAGATGTTCTGTATTATCTGATGAGGCTTATTACCTGCGCCACTTTGAAAGAATAATGAATGAATAATAAAATTTTAATAATGTTAGTAGCAGAGTAGACTAAGTGAAACTTGACGGAGAAACAACCATATGAACAATAGTCGAAGAAATGGATTAAGGCAGGAGGCATAAGCCATCATATAATTTCATAGTGTAGCCTGTATCACAGGCATTATACAGTCTTCTGTAACTGTTTTTTTTTTTAAGTCCCTTGAGTTGACTGTATCCACGAAGTTTGGTGTTTAAACCCTTTTTGGTTTACCCCTTTAACTCGGCACATCTAAAAATCTGCGGTCAAAAATTACTGGCATGAAGGACATCTTCAGAATCCCCTTCATCCTCTGTGAAGGCTTCAGGCTTTCCTTTTTCTACAGAGGCAAGTAGTCTCCTAACGGAGTACCGGCTCTTTCCCTTAAAAAGCTGGCCCTTTTTGCCCTCATCTGTACTGAGCCGCACTGATGATGCCAGCTTAGGTGCATCTGTTCAGGTGGCTGTCAACTCCAGGTGAAGCCAGCAGTCGAAGATGATGAGTGGCATCTACAGGCCATAGCGCTCCAGTTCAGCATCTCTTAGCACTGCCACGGCCTCTTTTTTGTTTGCTCATTTTCAGTACTTTACATATAAAGTAACTTTGGCTACATCGATTATGTGCTTCAGGCTCTCCACTGCTGTTTGTCCTGGAAATATATTTAAGAAACTATGACAAATGCTGCTCTGATGATAACTGCGTTGATCAGCAAGTATAGGTAAACTTGTCAAATGCCCTAATAAAAATCTATATGAACACAGGGGGCCTGTTTACCTCTTCTCTGATGCACCTCAGTGAAAGTGTTCGGGGCATTATGAGAACTGAGGTTTGATCTCTGGGCTTATGCAAAAAACCCAATGTAAACCAAAAAGCAAGCAATCAAAATAACCCTGGTAGTATTCGCCATCCTTTGTGGGGAGGGGATGCTAATGCTGGAACAATTACCTGTATATTTAGGAAAAGAGGGTGACCCATGAGAAGATGGGTCTCGCTATTTGCTATTCTGATGCTGTCAATTCTCAGCAGTGTTTAATTAGAAACTTTTCAACTGGTCTAGTGGCACATGGTAACACTTTAAACCTCGAGACTTATAAACAGGCACGTGTCCAAAGTAGTAGTGTAAAAAGAAACAAATGGATGAGGGAAAGACATTGATTCAGGAAAATTAGGGATTGAAGGTAGGACTGGGGGTCATATAAACAGATCCACAAAGTTGGGGAGGGGGTGAAAAGAGGGAGAAGAGGAAAACAAGAAAATGGGATAAGATACATGCAATATATAGGGGGGAAGTGTATATGTAGTGGAAGTCTAGTACAGGGGAATACTCCATAGGCATAGACTGGTAACACATAAAAGAACACGGAAACAGATGGTGTGAAAGACCGTGCTAGTTTGATTCTCTCTCTGAACTCAACCCACCAGCCCTGTCTGTTTTCACTGCCGATTCTTGCTATTAGCAGCTTCAATATTCCAGAACGGAAGGGCATTGTAATCCAAAAAAAACCTGCTTGAAGCAGCCGGACTTGCATGGAACTGTAGCTTTGTTCACAGACTCTGGTGCTGAATCTGAGCTGCCACTTTGTAACAGATCAAGGTGGAAAGCTCCTACTAAAGCAGTTTCATCTTCTAGTAGACTGTAGAACAACATGAGGCCTCAAGCTAAAAAGTCTTCAAAGGAAGAGACAATATTACAATACTGCTGGAATTCTATTTTTGTTAAGAAAACATCTGATGTTTTACATTCTAGCAAAACAAAGGTCCTTTTAGTGTTAAATTATGTCTACTGCCATTCTTCTAGTCTCTCTTACGTACTAAAAAAGGGGTTCAATGTTCTTTTGGGTTTTTTATGCATAGATGGGTTATTTAACGCTGTTAATGTTTTGATGTCTCCATTCCTTTCCCACTTGGATATGGTTACTTAGTCTAGATGAACAGGTGATACAGGTAATTTTGTTTATTTTATATCTAGTTCTTGGTATTGATGCAGAAACATAGGCAGTATCAGGAAGGCCCAAAGCTGGCAGCAGTAAAAAGCTACTGAGTGTAATGTTTGTTCAAATGTTCACTTTTATTTGCTTCTGAATTATCTTCCTAGAACATAAAAAATGATGGAGCTTAGGACAATGTTCTGAATTCTGAATGTTCTGAAGTTTTAGTAATGGTGGGGTTTCTTACCTAAAACAGCCCAAATAAGGAAAAAATTATACCTTTCAGTCTGGTTTAATAGAAACGTTTATACTGTCTTGTTCACAGCTTAGTTGTTTGTTTGGTTTTTTTTAATGGTTTTATTGTCATACACTGTAATAAATGAAGATTATTTCTTTAATATGCAAGTTTTACAAAATTTTATCAATTGCAGTAATACTAGGTATGCATAACTTACATCAAATATGAATCAAGCAATGAATAATGTGGTAATTTCCTCTTGCTTCTGTTTTTGATGCAGGCCTTTACTAAAATTAGAATAAAGATCTTTAAAGAGTTCCTATATTACTCTTTTACCTTTGTAGCCAGATAGGAAAAGCATTGCAGAAGGCAAAATTGGCCAGACAATAAATGCAAATGATTCTTTAGAAAATATGTCTCAATGAGCAATTAGAAGATTTTTAAAATATTTTAATTACATAATTAGAAAAATAATAGGAGTAAGACCTAATATAGGAAGCAGTAAGTTTTAGTTGAATTTTGAAACTATGGAGATAGGCAGGACTCTAGTGCTTTGCCCAAACCCGAAGTTGCACCTGTGTGTCCTAACCAGGATCCTACCCCGCGCTCCTGCTTCCCCTTAAGGAAGACATCTCTTTTTAATGTAAACCAATATTAACTCTATTTTAACCTTCATGATTAAGGTGAAGTCCTTCATCCTCCCAAAATTATTATTAGAAGGAGGGAAGGGGAACTGTTAGACCACATCTGCACAGATGTGGACTGTTAGACCACATCACGTCCGCCAGAAGTGATGTGCGTTACAGTGGAATGAAGTCAGGGAGCAGACTGCTTGTGTCTTGTCTTCTTGCATCTTGTGTTTCTTGCTTCAATTAAATAGTTGATTTCTCTTTGCTGTAAAGATACCTGTTGTTAGCAAAAGAATTAATTGCGGTCTTTGAATGGTACATTTACTAAATCTAGTGTGCTTTCATTTTATTGATTGTTGATATATAGATGTATGTTCCAAAAAACAAACGTGGGGTGGGTGGGAACCCAATAGAAACAATGACCACATTTTCTGAATCTTGTTTTCTAATGAGAGCAAAATGCACACAGCTTTCTATGTTTTCTAAGCAGGGGCATAAGAAAGGCTTGGATCTAGCTTTCCCTCAGTTTTCATGATTCTTTCTCACAGGCTTACTTCCATTTGGGAGTCAATGACAAATTGGGATTATCTGGAAGACCAGACAGGCCTATAGGATGCCTTGGAACATCAAAGGTTGTTGCCAGAAATGGTTTTGTTATTGATACACATTTCAGATAAACATTGAATTAGTCTCTGAATTATTTTAAATAGAATTGAAATGTAATTTTATTTTATGCATGTATCTTATTTTGAAGTCCTGGTAATGTGTTTTGCTATTACGGATGTGTGTGCTCAGTCTTACTACTAAACTGTTGTATGTCTCCTAGACATCCAGTTACAGCAGTACTTGGCCAAAACAGGCTGAATGGTGGAGAAGCGAACTGCGTTAACTGAAGTAGAATGTAGATCTGCATACCTAATGAAAGAGTACCTAAAAATAGATTTATAGATTTTTATCTTAAATTGATTATTAATTTAATAGTTTCAACACACTTTTTTTCCTTTTCTGCTACTTCAGTGCTTAAAATATTTTATGGAAAAGATTAATGGAAGCTTTTTCTCTCAACAGATTTATCGAATCCTGGGAAAGACTGTAGTTTGCTACTCTATCATTTTTGATCTAAGTGATTTCTACATGTCTCAGGATGTTATGATGTTGATTGATGACATTAAGGTATTTATCTGTAACTTTTCCTTTAAGAAACTGACAAAAATAGAGTCTGTAGAAGAAGAAATGGTGAAGTTGGATAAAATAGAAGGCTGAACAGGGAACGCTGTGTAGTGTGTATTCTTCTAAAATAAACTCAGTTTATGCTGGAAAGTGTATTAAGATGAATATCCTATCAGCCCGGTGGGGGTTCTAGTGAGTACCTCTACCTGACAAAAAAACTCACCCAAAGTGGTTGGGAATGCTGTAGTGCAGCAAGCAAATTGTCGTTTTTTTCTTTGGGAAAACAAACATTCTTGCCTGAAAAGAGGAACGAGACTGGTCCGCTTAAGGGAAATATGAAAGCCTCACCCGGAGGAAATAGTACTTGACTTTCCACAAATACAAAAAATTGCCTCCTCCCCTCACTTCCAGGCAGGCAGCAGCGCAAAGCCTACCCACCCAGTCCCCTCTGCTTGAGCGGCTGCATGCAGTGCATAGCAGCTGGCGGCGGCTGTTCGCGCTAGTGGCTGCGGCTCAAGCCCCGCGTTCCCACACACGCTTACTGCGTCGGCACGGGTAGGTCAGTGCACCGCACTCTGCTGAGTGGTCGAGCCAGCGATCAATAGATACGCTAGGAGTATTTTCAGAAAACTTGTGAAATAGTGCTTGAAAGCAGCTTCTGTTCTTCGAAGAAACCTGTTAGTGGTTTGTTAGCTGTTTTTTTGATCTGTTGGGTTTTTCAGCACTGTTATTTTAAGGTAGCTCTTCTAGTATCTTGTACTGTGTATTCTGGTAGCTTGTGCTTGTGTGGGGTTTTTGGTTGGTTTTTTTTTAATTTTTTTGTGACTAATGTATTATTTCTTATCTAGAATGCGCTGCAGTTCATTAAGCAGTACTGGAAAATGCATGGTCGTCCACTGTTTGTCGTACTTATCCGTGAAGACAATATAAGGTAGAGAAAGATAAAATAATCATTTGCCATGTGGTGTTTACCTAACTGCAAGGTTAATGGAGTTCTGTTTCAAATTTCAGAGGGAGCAGATTCAATCCAATACTAGATATGCTGGCAGCCTTTCGAAAGGGAATTGTTGGAGGAGTGAAAGTTCACGTTGACAGAGTACAGGTATGCTGTGTTTCCTGAATGTTGTGTTCTTACCTCCTACTACTGGTATGTGCATTCTTCCCACCTGTGTTTTTCACGTGACTCGAAAGTCTTTTATTTATTATCATAAAATTAAGGAGTCAAGACCCAAGACATTCGGTACAGTTTTTGTTTTATCTCAAAAGTAACATGGCGTTGTTTTAATTCCTTTTGATGAGTCTTTTGAAAGTGATAATCTTCATCGAGGATTTTCAGAAGGGAGAAGGGTTTTTTTTTATGTTTAGCAATCTTGTGAAATTACCACCACAGGACAAATCTACCATGTCAAGCACTCAGGGATTGCTTTTGACGAGATAATCAACAACCTGGGGAAAAAAAAGTTGCTTCACATGTATTAAAATTCTTAGAAGAACTACAGTCTAGTTTTAACATCTTTGCTGTTTGAATTGATCTTAAAGCAAGAACGTTATTTCATTAAAACTTGAAAATTACCAAGTCAGGTGCTGGTTTAGATACTTGTATGTGCTAGTTCATCTTAGTTTACACCTACTGAAGGACCCCTCTTTTCGTAAGAGAGAAGACCAAAGACACAGTTATGATTTCTTGTTCCCTAGAACGTCATGAATTCGTCAAAGAGCTGGGTCATTTTTAAATCACCTATTCATAGCTGTAGTCGTTTAAGATACCCTTGTAATCCTCCAAGTAGTCTGTATTTCTACTGGTCATATGTAGGTCATGTAGCCTCTCCTGTTACCATCAACTTCTACACCAAATGCCATTGCTGTCCATGGAAAACCTTGCGTTTCTCTACAGTGTTGGTTTGTGGGTTTTTTTTTGGGGGGGGGGGGGGGTGTTTGGTTTTTTTTTTTAATTTAACTGCAAGGACTTTCTTGGCTTACGTTTTATTAAACTGGCATATTACCAGGCAAAAAGTTTCTCAATCTACATAACATGTCCTTATTTTAAGCACTGCACTGTTACAGTCATCAGGGAGTGAACTTCCCCTTCTACACTCAGTCACCATCTGGAAAGATTTTTTTTTTAATAAGTATTGAAGTGTTTAAGATGTTGACAGTCATCAGTGTTTGCTTTATTTGTTATCCATTAAAAACAATGGTAAAAATAAAAACAAATGTTTATTTGGCTTTCAGGCCAAGGGTAGATGTTGGTGATCAGTGCCTTTCCTGGTGGAATGTGGTACACTTTCTCCATCAGTTTAACTATAGTCCCTGAATCTTACTTCACAGTTGTCACATTTTGGAAACAGTCTTGTCTCACTATGGGGGAGGATTTCGGAAAAGAACAAAGGACCTGTCTAATTCATGGTGCTTTCTTAAATAATTCATCTATTCCAACAAAATATATATTGAATTTTTTGGATTGCATTCAGCTGCTTCATTTAGATGCGTATGTGTAAACATGCGTAGAGATAGAATGTGTGTCACTCATTGGGGGAATGCTCTTTTTTTGGTGAAATCTACAAAATCTCATTTCACTTAAAAATGTGTACTTAGACTTGTATCTCTCTTCTGATTTTTCACCTTTGTGTTGTCATCCTGTGTTCAAGCAGATACGCAAGTCAAAGAATAAATGAGACTAGCAATAAAAGCAACCCAGGTTTTCTTGTATTTCAGTCATCTCACAGTGTAACAGATCAGTATTTTACCTGCAACTTGTGTACAATGAAAATGGAATTTAGAAGTTCACAATACACTAATAAGAACCATCAAAAAGCAGTCTTGAAAATGCTGTAGCACAATATATTTCCTCTGGCAGTATAGAAATAGGGAATTCATATAAATTTGGAGTGAATGAATTGTGAGGACTGATCAGATAAATGCAACATTGAATTTCAGGTAAGTAACATTCTGAGACAGAATATTTCATAGCTGCATTTGATGTGCAAACTTAGGGCAGCCACGCTTGGATTAAGGAATGACTAGGGAGTGGGAAACGCTGTTATGTTGTGTTTTCCTGTAACATCACTGGGACTGGCAGGAAAACCACCAACCTTTGGAGATCCCCGAAATAAGGAGCATTATGATCCAGAGCACGGGTATCCTGCAGGACTCAGGAATGCAGGAGACTCAGGGGTTTTCATCAGACCTGGGGTGGGCAGGGCAGGGCAGGACACATTGCTTGATTAAGCCATATGTTGCAGGCAAAAGAACAGCAGAGTGCCAGCAAAAAAGAGACAGCAGCCTCAAGAGACTTGCAGTGTCTCGAGAAAGCTTAAGAAAGAGGAAAAATACTCTTTGAGTGTAAAAATACTTGGAACTGTAAAGAAACTATCTCAGTAGAAACCACCAGCAATATACTGAGATAAAAAGACAACTATATAGTTATGTACATTTCTGCATTTTTAATTTTTTTTTTTTCAAATTTTCATTTCAGACATTAATATCTGGAGCAGTTGTTGAACAACTTGACTTCCTAAGAATCACTGAAACAGAAGAGTAAGGCTATGTGTAAATAATAACGATGAAGTATTCGATAATGAAAATATTTTCTGAACTATGAAGAAATTAAATATTATTTTTCAGGGCTCCTGTATTTAAGAGTTTGGAGGAGTTGGATCTTCCAAAACACTCAAAAGTCAAGAGACAGTCTAGTACTCCAAATGCATCTGAACTTGAGCAGCAACCAGATGTAAATATTAATGACTGGAAAAACAAGTCAACATATGAGATCCTGCAGAAACTTAATGTAAGAGAACTTGATAAAAATACAGTGTAACTTCATTCTCATGAAATGAGAGATTGTGTGCTGGTATTCTTTTTAACAGCAGCCTACTTAGATCAACATGATTAATGTCATGGTTCAATGTTAATGATCTAGCTAGTAAGATAAAATGTCTGACTCAATGATCTTAAAAGTCTTTTCCAACCTAAATGATCCTATGAGTCTATGTTCCTCTTCATATTCAGGGAATCTTCCTCTTGACAGTCCTTCGTCTTCACAGAACTTTCCGGCCCTTCATGCTGCAATTGCTGGCTTCAGCTACCCAAATCTTCTCCTGGTAATAAATGACCATCTAAAAAGTACAAACAGATATTTTATTGCTAGACTAAAATTCAGAAGACTTCAACAGCTGGTGTTCACTCTGATAGACTGGTAACTTCTTAACGATACCAAGGGAAAGTTCCAATCTGGCTGTTTTTTTCCCTCTAGCAGAAAACTACCAGTGACTGTTTCTAAAGCCAGTGTTCAACAGGAACACACCAAGTATTCTGCTTGGTTCCCTATGTCGTGACAAGTATTTCTGCTGGAAATGACAGGACCCAAGAGCAGAAAATCAGGAACTACCTGAGGCCAAATTATTACAACTTAATCTGAACCCTGGAGAAGCCTCTGCAAGCAGCAGTGAAAAGGATACACAGGGTGTGAAGTAGCTGTGAAGGCTCCTTAAAAATTAGATTTCTTGACTACTTTTTTTTCTTATTAAGCCAAAAGAGGCTCTTTTTTCACTTGAAATTTTTAATAGCTGTTCTGGTTTTGCTTCACTGAAAATCTGAAGGCTATTTGTAGTTATGTTGTTGCTGGCTTTTTTTAAGGACTGCAATTGCCTGGCAAGTCAAGCATTACTCTCGAGTATATTGCTTAAAAGGGAAGGACCGAATTTTATCACCAAGGAAGGTAAGAGCCGCTTTCTTTTGACTATTCTGAGCATTTCAGAAAGCAGCTGTACGTTTAGTTGTAATGGACGTGAATAATGGCCATGCATGCAGGCAGTTGTGTAGCTATTTTCTTTGCCATTTAAAGCAATTTCTGCATTAAATGGGACATGCAAATTCATAGTGTGGTGGGGAATGAGCTGCTAAATCTATAACTCTCTTTTAGATTGTAGGCAGATGCTGTATCTGCTTCTAATTTTGAACACATAGATATTAAAAAATAGGGGATTTGACCTTGTATAGAAAACTGAAGACAAGTTTGTGTGTCTCTAACATTTAGTGTGAAATGTGTGAAGCTTTATATGGAATCTTTATTTTACTTTTATGTAATCGGACTAATTTGGTACATCCGTGAATCTTGCTCTACTCTAATTTTGTATTATGGCTTTGTATTAGAGCATAGGGTTCAAATTAATGTAAAATAATTCAGAAGAGGCTACTAAGGCTTGTGGCTGTTGTGCTGCAAGGTTTGGTGGTTTGGTGTTTTTTTTGCCAAAGACTGCTTATTAGCTGCCTGTGTATATACGAAGACGCCTCAGAAAAAGAAGAATGTTAAGATCAAATCATATTCTCTTACTTAATCCTCAAGCAGTGTTGTAACTTACCACCTCATGTTACAAGCCCTGCTTCATAATTTTGATAGAGGACAGATGATGTCCTTGTGACGAAGAGTTGTCATTTTGGCATAAATATACATTATATCTGTTGTCCATTACCTTTTTAATATAGCAATACTGTGTAAAGTGGTATAGAATTCATTGGCTGATACCCAGTGCATTGCTGAAATACCATGTGAATCCAAAGTCACGGTCGGAATCTGTGCGTTGGGCACGCGCAACCTCTGAAGCAGGAGGCCTTTTCGCAACTGTTACCCATACTGTTGTCAGGCTCTGAGAGCCTCAGCAGCCTTTCTTAGTTCTTTGTAGGTTGTGTCCTCCTTTGCTCTGGAAGCAACTTGAGGCAGACTTCCTGACCTCTGTCAGCAACCAGCAAAAGTCGCTTTTGACCATTAGAGCATGATGACCAACTTAAAAACTCTCTTAAACCATTTAGGTCAAAGAAATACTGTCGTGCCTCCGACTGTTCAGAGCTAACTCATATAGATCTTTTTGTGCCATCCAATATGAAACTGCAGATGATGATAACCTTTTTAATATGCAGCTTGCATTAAACAGTCTGAGTCACTGACTAAAGTTCCTGTCCTCCTACAACTGGAGATTACTGAGACTGACATTAAATGATCACACAATCGATAAAACATCAATCTAAAAATAAAAGCTGAAGAACCTTGGGTGTTCCAGCTGACAGGCACAGGCTATGATTTTGTGAGTCAACTTCCACTACCCCTGTTGTTATAGATGAACTTACTGTTCACCAGTTAAGTGCCTGACACAAAAAACACTGCCATTGCATCTGAGCGTTAAAAATCTATAAACTAAATGAGGTCTAAATAATGGAATGTTTGTCACCATTTTTACCTTTTACATAATGAGTGGTCCCCACTTGACCCCTGCACAATTGAAGAGATGTCAGCATAGCAAGTTGATGCGCTATGATCAACTACAAGCTGACAAAAAAAGGGTATCTGTTGTTCTGATTAATGTACTTCATGCCTTCTCTGAATCCTGGACTACCTACTTTGACTTAGCAGCGGTGCTCTTCCCACTTCCTCCCCTCTCTTTTTTAGGTCATGTCTGTACAGTTTAATATGCCAATACTTCACAAAATGTTCTTTGGTTCTAGCACACAGAAAGTCAGCTTGGAGAGGGAGAGTAGTAAAGCAGTGACATAATGTCTTGCGTATCTGTCCAATATCCCCTGTTGTACTTTGCAACGCTGATAGGAGTGCTGTAATGCACCCGATGACCAAAGCTAGCTCACGTAGTCACTTGGGTATCATTGTGGGAACCTTACTGTGGTTATTCAGGGCAGAGCGGCAAAGCAGTGAAAGACCCTCCCTTTCACACTCGCCCAAATTCCTGCAAAATGGAAGACTGGCATCCCACATGATCAACCTGGTGATGTATTGTTCATATACAAATTTGGGTATCAGCTATTACAAACTTTGTCCAACCCCAGCATCCCTTCAGTGAATGACACTGTCGAGCATAAGCCTTCCCTGCTGCTTCCTCTAGGTTTTAGCTCAACGATGAGGCAAGGCAGTGGAGAGAGTATCTACATGCTGTATCCAAAAGATGATCTGCAGTTTAAGGATGTACCTTATGATGGGGATATACCTTTATAGGCCAAATCTGTATGTAGATTAATTCTCCCCAGTATATTGCAACAATAGGTGATATCCTAAGTCTCATTATAGCATATGCAGCAAATTTAGCTGAAATTTGGTTTGGCTTCTTGCACAACAACATACAACTAGACGATAGGGGACTTGATGGCATCTAAATTTTAGATGCTAAGCACAATAGGTAAGTGCTTTACTAAAGCTGATTCAGAATTAACTGATCTCATCAAATTTACCTTATTGCTGTTAAATGAAAACCTGTACATCTTTTTTGCTTGTGTTTTGTTTTTTGTTTTTTAAATGCTTTTAGGTACTGTTGCTGAGCATATTGAAAGAATCTATAGACGAGCCGGCAGCAAAAAGCTCTGGTTTGTATACGTATATCATGTTCCTTTTGGTTTACACCACTTTTTTTCCCTTAATGTGTTTATAGAGAGTAAAGCTGGATCCTTACGCACCTAAAGGGGGCGGAGGGGAAAGAAAAAGCTTTACTGACAAAATTGTGTTGGTTCATTGCAGCTGAAGATCTGGTCTACAATGCTTTTAAAAAAAAAAAAGAATTACAATTTTCTTACCGTTTTGTTCTGAAATACAAGAGTATTAAGCTGGTTTTGCTGTGAGTGCTATTGCCGATGTACAGTTCTCACTGAATTCAAATAACAGGAAAAGAATACTAACATTCTTACTTCTTACAGGGCATGATAAAATATTATCAATAGCTTTCTGTAGCAAGGCTGGTGATCAAATATAGATCGGTTAAGCTGATACACTTATGCAGTTTGTTTATTGCCCTGAAATAATTTACTTTGAGCCTGACTTTGTCACAATAACTTTGAAAGGTTTCAGCAAGTAGATTGGTATTGACATGTTGTTGATTAATTTCTTTGCCCTGAAGCTCAGTAGAAATTTCATTTCTTTTTATCAAAGAAATGAGTTAAGCCTGTCCTGAATTCTATTCTCTCACTCTGTAAATATAAAAACTGTTTTTCATTTTTCATTTTAGTCGGTTCATACAGTTAAATAGGCCTTTGCCAATAAGAAGTTAGAACCAAAATACCTTGGTGGTATTTGTTGTAAAGAGTAAAAACCAGAGGATTTTTAGAAACAAAATATGTAAACTGTTTTTCATTTCTTTTCCATGATTGCCATGTGACATACATATAGGTTGGTGTTGCGCTACAGTGCTGCATTTGCACAGAAATTTTCTTCTTCTATAACCCCCCATATTACTACTTTACTGGTACATGGGAAGCAGGTAACGTGCCCAGAGGTCTGAAATGGAGCTCTGTGAGACTTTTTTTTTTTTTTGCTTATTTGCATTTTGATAGTATCAGCTAATGCATTTTTTAGATGCTTTGCTCTTGATCTTAAGAAGTGCATAGCAGTTTTCACAGGAATCGACATCAACTGTTTGAATTTTTTACTAACACTATATAGACTATTCCAACTCACTTCATTATCTTTGTGGATAAAAGATTCTGAGTAGCCTCAAAGTCTGTGCTAGAAAAGCTCAAGTACAGGTTGAAGTTTGTATTTTGTCAGGAAATTATTATTAAAAATATTTATATCTTTAACCATCAACTGGATATATGAAAAAATGTTTTTCTTAGAAGTTACAGCTAGTTTTTAACCTAGCAGTTTACACAAGTCTCTTCTTTTCACAATACAGATGCAAAATATTATCTCAGCATGGAAAACAAAACAAAGCCTTGGTGTTACGTGTTGTACTTTCTCTTGCAAAATCTTTCTAACTCTTCCTTAAATAGACTTAAAAAATTACCAAGGTTATCTTGCAAAATAATGAAAATGTCACAGAAGAGAAGGTGGCATCTCTTACCTTGTCTGTTTTCAAGATGCTGCTGAGAAAAAAGCGACAAGCTTCTTATGGAGCTGGTAGTTTAATGAGTTCTAACTAAATTTATTTTTGATCCCTTAGCCACTATCTAGACTAAAAAATGAAAATCCATAGAAGATTACATAAAATCTGATCCAAATTCTACTTTGTAACTAATGTATGTATTTACTGAGTTAATTTTGGCATCTCTGCTGTGGCAGACTTCAAACTTACATATGAATTCATTAAACTAGCTTTGATATGTAGTGGGTTTGCTCTGTTTTCTGCCCTCAGGTCTGTTGTGCGCTTCGCAGCAAGTCTTTTAGGTAAACTAGTGGACAGCCTTGCACCATCTATTACTAATGTTTTAGTTCAGGGCAAGCAGGTAAGTCTTTATTCCTCAGAAATGCATTAAGGAATGATAACAGAGAAACTAAATAAATGGGCGTTTTAATTTTGAAGGCCTCTGCTTCTTTTAAAAGTACCAAATGGCTTAAAAAAATCCATACTGAAGCAGCAAAATCCAGAGAAAATAAAGATGTATTGAATACCTGCATATACTATATGCTAATAAATTTACTTTAATGACAGGACAATTCTGGGAAGACAGTTCAGTGTCTAGATAAGAAGGGAAGAGGCATGATTTACATAACTCCTTAGATTTTATATATATGCCCTCTTACGCCACAGAAATAGATGGAGTCAAGTAATATAGCCCTAAGGAAGATGTAGCCACTCTCTCTGTAATTGAGTGTAAGACCACAGATGAGTAGCAGTTGAGCAGAAAGTCTTTCAGGATTTTAGTTTTCTGTTCCAAACAAAGTTGAATCATCAAAGTGTTGTCTTCCTTTCCTGAGGACTTTTTCTTTCCTTCCAGCACAATAATTTTAATAAAGTTCCTGAAGAGCTGTTTTGAAATGATAGTAATTGAATATTATGTATTTTTGTATTAAAATAAGTATATACTTACCTATAATAATATAATATCTGTGTATACTTAGCTGTATGCAATGCTATTATGACAGGGTCATCTTTGTCTTACTCCAGACTAAAGTCTGGGTATGTGCTTCTGGCGCTACAAAGCTATAGAGGAAGCTGCATCTGCATGCGGCATGATTTGTAGCTGTTTATTTTCAACTTTTTAACCTAACCTGCCTTTACTGATCCCTTTTTACAAGAGAAAAAATAATGTTGCTCTGTTTTACTGACAGAAGATTAAAAGGAAATTAGATTTTTAATAAAAAATCATTTTTTTGTGGTTAAACAATCCAGTGCCAGCAATATATTTTCTTAAAATGAAAGCTGCTAGCTTTCAGGATGCTGTTAGAAATAAGAAAACAAAACTATGAATTTAATTCTGAATTTCAAGTGAGCTCCACAGGTGAAATGTCAGAAATCAAAGACTACCTAAACCTAGTGCACAGTCAAAAGTACAGGCAGTTTTGAAACCAAAGCAGTGGCTTCATTTGTAAAATGTGGTCTTTAGTGAATGTTGTTATTTTAACAGCATCCAACTAACGGTATTAACAAGCATCAGTCACTGATGTAAAATTATTTTTTATTGTGGCATTTTAACAAGAAAAGCAGAGTTCATGAAGCCTTGTTTCTGAATTGCTTCTGCTGTGCTTTTATTCCTGTCCATAGCTTCTGAATTGTTTTCAATATACCGTAGGTGACACTTGGAGCTTTTGGCCAAGAGGAAGAAGTTATTTCTAATCCCTTATCCCCAGCAGTGATTAAGAACATCATCTATGAAAAATGTCATTTACAAGATGAAAGAGAAGCCGTAGTTCAGCAGGAACTTGTCATACATATTGGCTGGATCATCTCAAATTCACCTGAACTTTTCAGTGGCATGCTGAAGATACGGATTGGGTCAGTAAAGTATCTATTGGTGTTCTTACTGCTAGTATTGCAGGGGAACGTACGCGCTTCAGAGACTGTTACTACATTGCAAAAATGTTTTTATAAGATGATGCAGCAAAACTTGTATGCTTCAGTTTTACATTTCTAGGAAGCCTGCTTTAAATTAGCGTGCCAAAAATGGGTACACAACTAATCTCAAATTTGCCAGTCAACAGCGTAGAGTGGAGGAGGGGCAGTCCTTGTAATAGCCCATTTGAAGCGTTCCTACAGCTAATACATTGAACTATAGGAATTTTTCAAAGCTGCATCCCTCTCATGTTAGGGCTTTAAACTCAAAAACAGTGTAGCCAGGTTAGATGCATTCCATATAGCAAATGAGCAATGGCACGTGTGCTGCCTCCCACTCACCCTGTCCTGCTGGCAGCCAACACGGAGGCCGTGACCAGCTGGCTGGCCTGTGCGTAGCACCGGCAGAGACACAGTGAGTCTCCGTTAGCAAGGCAGTGGGTTCGGTTTTATATTGCAACTGGCCTCATATCCACACATGAAATAATGAAGTATGCACTCAAGTGTATTGGTGGGGCTCCTGAGACAGTTCTCTACCTGGCAGCAGACACAGAGCACACTGGGTGCCATCCAGAGTTTCCCAGTTGCAGAGTGGAAACAACGTCTGCTCACAGTTCACGCTCTGTGCACAGGCAGCAAGGCATCTCTACAGCAGTCTTTTTATCGTGTGCTAGGCACAGGTGTGCTGTGCATGCTTAAGGCTGGTAATTAGCACAAATTTCATTACTGGTAAACAGGTGATGTGGACAGAGTCCTAGAAGCATAATGGATTGCACCAAACGGAATGTTGGTTCTTCCTTTACAGGCCCCACAGGTAAGGCAGATGCTGCTGCCTGCCCGCCTATCAGGCAAGTTAGAGGGACAGGGCCAGAGGCTAGGGCTGTTCTGAGCTGGCAGGGAGGATAGAGAGGGCAGCAAGAGCTTTCACTGTCAGAGACTGTCAGGACTTGAGGAAGGTGGAGGGAAAAGGGCAGTCCAGGATTAAGGCTCCTGGATGAGGCCTTTAAAAGCTCTTTGCTCACTTCAGCAGTCACCTATGTCATGTAGATTTGGGGCAAAGGGGAGAGACTGCATAAACGCCATAAGCTGGGAAGGATGCAGCATGAATTTTCTTCTCTTCTGAAACCACACAATTCTCCAAGTCAACACATGCTTCTAGTTGCATTCTCTGGTTTCTAGTAAGATGCCGAGCTCATAATATGGCCTTCTCTAAACCAGTCTTAGAAGTCTGACAATAATGAGCAACAAATTCCCTGTGAACAGTGTTTCGAAGTACTTAAACTATTCAGAGTTTCAGCACAATGATCAGCCTAAAAAGACAGCTTGTTCTTTTAGAATGTTGTCTGTAATGGGGACTTTAGGTAATAAAAGCCCTCTGCAGCTCAAATCTATTTACCATTACAGCTTTTCCTAAAATATTTTGGGGCACCAAGGTATACTTCTGATACTCAGTGAATCTGAGTATCTGGTATCTGGCGTAACAAAGACATTGTTCAAGAGCAATTCTCTACACAAAAGTACTTAACAGCTGTGGTAAAGAAAAACCTGACTTGTCCTATAAGGTCATGTTGCTAAAAATGTCTTTTTGTTCTTCAAAAAGCCCCAAAACACCCCCTCAACTGAATAGCAGCCCTGTTGCAGACACACACAACATTTCTTGAATGTTCATCAGCTACATAGTTGTCCAATTCTATACCAAGTATGTTAGGCTAAGCTATACGTATCTTAGGAAGTGCAAACATGAATCAAGTTTAAAACATCGTTTACCTACTGGATTCTTCTATTAAGTTCTTTGATAAGGTGACCTACAAATAGTCTGTGCAGTCTATCATATTCCATGGCGGCTGCATTTACTTTGCTATCTACAGAAATTAATTATTTTTTCACATTTAGGAAATGACAGATGCATTTGAATAAGCACTTCTTTGAAGAGGCCAGGTGCTAGTGACTGGGATTTACAGAATTAGTGAGCATGCTTTAAAATTAGAACTTAAATGTTCCATCTTCCATGTTTTTTTCACACAGAAAAGAGTGTTTCGGCACTGGAGGTAGACACCAGCAGTCTTTTTTCTAGCACACCAGATTCATGCTTTCCCTTTAGTAGTACATTCCAGTAGTTAGAAAACCAAAACCTTTTCAAATCACCTGTACCAAATTTAACTGCAGGTACATCTATCCTTTGGCACTTAAATATCTATTTTGTACCTTCTACAGATCCATGTTACTCCTCTTTCCTCCACTTCCTCATCCTCTGTAGCTAATCCTTTTTTCAGGTTTTTTTTCTTTCTTCCAAGGTTAATGCTAGAGATTCAATTTCCTTTATTTCAGCGTTATCACCCACTTCAGTGAGCAAAATTAACCTTCTCGCAGAAACACCATTCCAGTTTGATAATGATTTGATTTAGTGTCTGGTTATTGATTTGTTTTCAGGGTTTCATGTTGAAATAGATCAAGTTCCTGACAGCCCTATTACTGTAAAAACCTCCAACCAACTGACTTCTGCCCACCTCTTACCAGTGAAGAGGTCAGTAGGAAGGTCCACTCTTGACTTTGCTATGTTTTGTAGGCCACTGCAAAGAGAAAATACCAGTGAATCACTTGCACACAGATATATTTGAGTCATACTGAAAAAAGAAATTATTCCTACGCCAGCTGTGTTTGTTAATCTTAGCAGCAACACGAAGGGCACTATTCACCCACTAAAATAGTGTGTTCTGGATAACATAGTATGTCCATGTTGCCTAATATTCTCTTGTTTCTTGCACCTTCAAGAACAGTCCTAGAAGCCTGAAATTTAAAGCAACATTGAATCATTGGCCTAACATCTCAGAATTCTGCGTAGTTACCAAGAATTCTTCAGAAAAGATTGTGATTTAAGAACTTGCAAAGTTCTGCCTCTCTGATACCTAAGTCTGAAAAATCTTCACTGTTGCTGTATTTTTATTTAATCAAATCTTTTCAAAAGGGAGTAGCAGAAGAAAAAAAAGTGTGATAGACTGCAAAAAGGAATTTCAAAGGCTAAAACTATAAATAAGCCCTGAAGTCTTTTTAAATGTACAATAATTTCATTTTTATGTGGTTTTTTTAAACTCATCAGCAAAATGCATATACTGTCAAAGCATACTTTTGAGTAGGAATTTAACATCACAAGGCAGGTAAATGTTTGTCTTAATGAACGTGGGATATAGGGGAATATGTAGTCAAATATATCTTCCTTATGAAAAACATGCTGTACAACCCATTTGTTAAAATTTATGCATTATCCCTTTCAGTTTGTATCATATTGCAGACACACAGAAAATCTGAGTAAATTCTGTAATATGGTAAGAATAGCGGATATTTTATGCATGTCCAGACAGCCAAATAGCAGCATCATGTGGAATTCTTATGAGCTATTTTATTAGACTAATTTTTCCTCTTGGGAAACTTTGTATTAAATTAATAAATGTATTCCTCCCTTTACTTCAGGTGGATTATCCATGCTATGAAGTATGAACTGAAGATCCGTGCTGGAGATATGCCAGCCAAGGACTTATACCAGATGTCCCCTAGTGAAGTGAAGCAGCTTCTGCTGGATATTCTTCAGCCACAGCAGCAGGGGAGGTAATGAGATATGTGGGCTTGTGGCATCTATTTTCATTCATAATAGGCCGTTCAAGTAATTTTTGTTTCTGAAATACTTCGTACACATCTGAAATCACCAGGCATTTGCAATCAGTAATGTACTTACTTAAGGAAAGGTAGCAAAAATGCACTTTTTCATTCTTTCACCTGTGTCCAGGTTCTACAATTGTTTCTTTTATATTGCAGCTTCCTTTTTCAGCTTTATCTCTGTGGAAGACTTACTTTATAGCAGTAATCTCTACTACTCTACTTCACGTACTTTGGCAGGAATGTGAAGCATTACATTCTTTGATGTGGGGAAAGGAGCCAAACAATTACTCGATACAGTCTCCTTAAGTAACTTGCAAGAACAGTTTGTCTGCTGTTCAGTGCCCTCTTCCTTCTAGATTATTATATGAATTAAGAACATATGGTCTCTGGAATTCTCAAGAGGTAGCTGTGCTGTGTGATTCTTGTAATCTTTTCTCCAGGCTGTAACCAGTTGCCAAAAAGAGCATTCATCTTGATATAAAGTGTGCAAGACAAAAGTTTAAATTGCAGTATTTCCACTTAAACTATCTTGGTAAGAGTAAAGTCAAAAATCCTCCTGTAGCTTTTACTTCTGGTTAAGTTAGATTAAACTCGGGCAAATAATATGGCTGATATATTCCATAGTCCTTGACTGAATGGATGATGGCCTTTCCTCTCAACAAAGAGGAAATACACCACATCATACTACTTCTGTTCCTGCTTAATTCAAAACACATTCTATTTTTTTTCCCCTGCTCTATAATGCCAGAGAAACAAGCTCCTTAAATCGGTGTCAGCTTTCTCTTACCTAATTTGTATGATGTAGAATCTCTCAGTCCCACTGACTATGTATTCGGTATCTCCCACATGCTTTTCAGTGTCTTTGTTGTGGTTGTTAATATGTGCTGTTAGTTCCTGTCTCTACTTATGTTGACATTGACATTATTCCTCTAAAACCTTAGCAGAACAACCCTAGGTTTCTCTTTGCGCATCTTCCATTAAATATTATGCTCTTGAGGAAACAATTTGGTCAATCACAGTAAGCAATTCAAGCACCATCCTTCATTACAGATCTTAACTGAGCTGTCACAGTGCCTTCTGGTTTTGATTCCTTTAACATATCATAGTTGCGTCAGCAAAGAGCCCTCTGGTTGATTTTCTGATGACCAAGATTCCTTTTGGGGGGTTATCAGAGTACAAAAGCTAGCCAGCATATCCTTCAAAACTTCCTATCTTTTAACTTTTTCCTGCACAGTACTCCTAGCTCATTTTTCCTTACCCATTAGTGACTTGTTTTTAAAAGTTCTCTTCCTGCCAGGAAGTACAGAATGTTGTCTTCTTGCATTTTCTTCCTGTGACAGTTTTTCCTACTGTTGTGATTTTTAGAAGAAATCTCTCCCTACTGTGATACCATATATCGCTGCCAATTAATTCGTCATGCATTAAGGGCTAGCAGTATACTTCCCTCCCTAACAGTCTCTCCAAGTTTTCACAGAGGGTAAAATTTTTGCAATTTTCCTACCTCTTACACTGGGCTCCAGGATATGATACCGTATAGGTACCTATCTTTCTGTATCTTGCCAACAGAGTGCAGACTTCCACAGCTACTCTTTTTGATCTATTTATGTAGGTGACAAGACTGCGAGTAGACTTTTTAAAATGGAGCATTATTCTTTTAATGGTCCTAACAGTTAGAAAACGCACTTTGCTCATACAATTTACAGGACTCTCTTCCTTACCGTAGTAATTTAGAGAGGTTGGAGTATTTTGACATCTTCAAATGCTTCTTTCTGTGTATTAAGAAAACAACCTTTTATTCCTATCACAACTTGTCTTTTTCTTTTCATGAATATTTTTTTTGTCCTAGTCCAAGGACAAAGCTGTGCAGAGAATGAGATCGAATGGTCATAGCAGGCACAAGTTTTTGGCAGTTAGATGTTTTATTGAGAAGTGATTTATGAGACCTTTTTTCTTAATTTGTCATGTTAATCCAATACAGTTCTACAGGAGAAAACCCACTGCATATTGGCTTGATCCTGGCAGTGGTAGAGTAATTAGAAGCCAATAGCAAGTCAGTGGCAGCTATTGTATCACAAGTGCTTTAAAGCCTTAACTTTAAATATCTCCTTTGTTCTCATAAGGCATATCCCAATTACCTACAGCTCAAACCTGTTCAGAAGATCCACCACTTAGTGAAACTTCCCCCTGCTTCTTTTAAAAAAACAAAACAAAACAACACTGTCTTTGCTTGATCTTCTAGTGTAGCTGGGAGCTACACTAAGAAACTGAAGAAAAGTGTAAGAACACATATGGAGTTGTCCGAATTAGATTTCGCTTTTCGGGTCTTATCTCAGAAGGAATTCTCACCATTCCTCCAGCATTTAAGGTTAAGGTTTTTCAATGTAAGATCTCTTTTATTTCATCAGGCATGCTAATGGGGTATTTAAATTAGAATGATAGGTGTTTCTAATACATTATTTGTTGCATTTTGTATTTTCTAGATGCAGAATTTCTTTGGGCTGTATTTATATAATGAATTGGTTTGCCTATTGTAGTATGATAAAACAAATTTAAATACTATAGTTAATACTGTGTTTTTCCAGCATGTATAAATTTGACTCTCATAGGTGTCACACAGTGACTTCTGTTTTCTGCATGTTTTAGTTGACGGTGACTTCAATTGATCAGACATGATGAATTCAGCCTACTACTGTTGCTGTACTGCACTGGATAGATTTCACAGTTAATTCTTTTCCTGCAGTGACATTAGGCACAAACACACACATAACATTCTAACCTCTACATGCTGAGCATCTTAATTTTCTTTCCTTTAGAGCGTAACTTACCAGAAAGCACAACCTATACTGTATATGCATCATTAATACGTATTTGATGTCACTGCTTACCCTACTGGCCTACACCTTTGAACATGGCTTGGTTCTGCATCTGTAACGGTTTTTGACTTCATGTTCTCAATTTTCTTTATCCACAGAGGCTGGCTAAACCGAAGACAGATAGATGGTTCTCTCAATCGAACGCCTGCTGGATTCTATGATCGGGTGTGGCAGATCTTGGAGAGAACCCCTAATGGTTTAATAGTGGCAGGGAAATTTTTACCACAGGTAAAACCGGCGGAGATGCTCAGTTATTTCTGCTCTACCTGGCTGTTAATCATGAATTACTTTATCATTAATGTCTATTTTATGCCATAATGTATTACTTAAGGTAATCTGTTCCTGTTGTTTTGGGGTTTTTTTAATTATTTTCAAGTTTTCTTTTTGATTCTGAATACAATAGAATTAGATTAGAGCGGAAGTCAGTTATTTCTATTAAAACACATTTATAAAAGCGTAAGTCTGGAAGACTCTTTTCAAGGCATGGACTCCGAAATCTGCTCCCTTTTTGATCCTACAGTGGTTGTATTTCTTAGTTGAGTATTATTTATTCAACAAGCAAATAATCTCTACCCTGGGGGTCATTTTGATTAAATGCAAATGATCTTTCAGTGAAAGTATTATTTGTTTTTCAGCAACCAACCTTATCGGATATGACGATGTATGAAATGAATTTTTCCCTTCTAGTAGAAGATATGCTGCAAAATATTGACCAGCCGGAATACAGGCAAATTATTGTAGAGGTCTGTGGCCTACAATGAATGAAATTTTAAAATAAACATGAGTATGTTACAGCTTAAAAGAAAAAAAAATCCAAGGCTCAAATATTTGAAGAAGTAACATTTTAAGTATAAACACTTGCTTTGGTGGTTTCTTCATAGATTTTGTATGATAGAACAGGTTCTTGTTAACATGTTCAGAATAGACTAAGTTCTTGATATTCTTCCCCTTTAGCAAATAGATAAATGTTAATGACAGTGCCAATACAATTAGGTCACAGGGGGTGACAACTACTTAAGAATAATAATTCCAAAGTAGCTTCCTTTATGTTTTCTTATGCTTTCCAGTTTCCTTATGTTCCCATACCTAACAGTAAAGTAAGAGGCTATTTAAACTCCTTCCCCACTACTGCACATAATGTTTACTTTTTGAACAGATCAAAAGCATGTGTACCCTTGGTAACTTGACATCTGTGCTGTCAGCAGCCTTCACTGTTAGTTCCCAAGTAAAAAAACTTCCTCCACAGTAAAATAAATGCATCTCGCTTCTGGCTAACTACTACTGGTCATATGCTGCTTGCTGGAACATCCCCGATTTTTGCTAAAAGATAACACAACTAACAAAACCCAAAATGACCAATATAGACTCTACTACCCACTTGTAGTTATTATGGCAGGCCACTCATCATGTTCACCTTCCTATTTTAAACCTCTTTCATATATAAGGAATGTAAATTCTCTTGAACTGAAACTTTATTGGTGTCTATTGACTGGTTTTTATAAACTTTGTCATAGCATGATTATACAATTACACCATATCTGATTATGCCTCAAAAGATCAAATGCTGAGGGTCACTGTTTGCTGCTTTTCCATTGGCTGGGCACCAGCACTGGTCCAGCTACACAGTGAACAGAATAAACTGGAAAATACCTTCCCTGGCTCCCAGCAAAGTTAGATGTTAATGTCAATCATTTATGCAGTGCCCTTAACTAGACAGTCACCAGGAATTGTAACCTTTCACAAGAGCCTGCTTTTTCAGTGATTCTTTTATCAAAGTCAGAAATCTATTATCTGTAGCATTATTAAATGGCTTCCTGCTTGAAAGAGGCATATGTAACTATTAACAGTGCTTTTATGTAACCTGAATTTAAAAAAAATAAAATTTGAAGTCTTACAGTCTTTTTCTGCCTTCTAGTTGTTGATGGTTGTATCTGTTATTCTGGAGAGAAATCCTGAGCTAGAGTTCCAGGACAAAGTGGACTTGGACAAAGTGGTGCAAGAAGCATTTCATGACTTTCAGAAAGATCACAGCAGTTCAAAGGGAGCTGAAAAACAAGTGAGTAAAATACTAGTTTTCTAGAATTTACCATTCTGAGTGAAGTTTGTTACAAGTGTTAATTCTTTCCAGTTCAGAATAAAAAACCACAGTTGATAGGAGTTCAGAATGGAACACAAATAAGAAATGAATATACTGAAGTGCTGCCTAAGTCTGCCAAGAGCCTGTAAGCAGAGATAAAAGATGCACACTTATTCTATCGCTGAATTGCAAATTCAAACTGGTGTGGTAAGGAGAACACTCACAATGTTACATCGCTCTGAGGTGAGAGTCTGGGTAAAGCTGAAATAGCTGTAATACTCATTAAAGGGGAAAGAATTAATTAGGGGGGGGACACTAGGACAGAGAAGAGTTAAGAACAACAGAAAAGGAAAGAAAAAACTAAAGCCCAGCAAGGAATTGTGAATTTAGGATATTATGTACACAGATACTAAGACAAATTTAGTAACTGAAAGAACCAATATTGACAATACTAAGGTAAGAACATGAAATGCAAAACTGTTCCTAGCTACTGATTTTTTGTACTAGAGTTGCGTTCATTACCTAGCAAGCTTTTAATCTCTAAGGCTTAAAATCCAAATAAATAAAACTTGATCATGAAGTGGCTTTTAAGGTTTACTTCACTAGGATTTTAGGTTTTAAGCTTAGAAGACCTTTAAATAGTCTCGCTACAAGTTTTGGTGCCTCAAAGCTGTGACATTTTGTAATAAAGCCAGGTTCATTGAACTGGTTGAAGCAGGAAATAGGAGTAAAGCAGTGGGACAAGTCCCTGTGCTACCGAGGATGATCTTCCTCGCTCCGTCTGGCATTTTATTGTACACAATATATTCAGAGATATCTGTGCTAGCTCTGAATAATTTATTGATTCATAACATATTGATATGCAACAGCACTTCCTGTTGCTCTATTTAGCTCCTTTAAAAGATGAGGAAGGATATGCTCCTTAAGAATTCTTTCAAGAATTTCGAGGTTCACTTTTTTGCCACTACCTTTTGTAATAAGATTTGAAAGTATTTGAAATACCACATATCACCTTGCACAACACCTTTGTTTTTAAAGGGACACAGTTTTTTTGAAATAATGATTCTTTTGGCCTGCCAGTTTTGGAAGGTAATGACCCTGTGGTTGCAGCCATAGCAAAATCAGACTTTTGTCTGATCTGTATCATCCACACAAACAGCTATTAAGTGCCAGCTCTGCACAGTACCTTGAATGTGCTACTGACTTTTGTGACAAGCTGGAAATCCCTAATGGCTATAAACAGAAAGAAAAATTTTTATTGGTGCTGCCCTAGCCTCCATTAAAGTGATGGATTTTTTCCCAAGCCCAGATCTACTTAGAATGAGGCCTTTCTGCCTCTTAGAAAGCAAGCCCAACTCCTTACATTAAAATTTTCTGGAACCAGACTTTCCCATATTCCCAGGTATATGCCTGCTGGCAGTTAATTGTAGCCTATTTAAGATTGTTCTGATTATATTCTGTCTTAAGTTTTCCTAACAAACACTGCTAAAAGAACTCGAATTTGGCTGAGCTATGCTCTTCCATTAAACTGACTTGCAAATATTTTCAACTTTGTTAATTCCCTGTTAACATGTAATAAATGTCCAAAGTACTTTTATATCAAAATTACTGTTGTATAATTTTATGTCAAAATTACTCCAGCAATTTCAAACACACCCTAAAACTACAGAAATCTAATATTTTCACCACACAATCTCTGCCCTTGATTTAATAAAAGTAACCAGTTTCCTGAATTAGAGTTGAACCTTTACTACAGCAGCCAATATATAATTTGAGATTAAGCACATGTTTTGACATCATTAACTGTGCAGTGAAGGAAACCTATTTTGTTGATCTGATTAATGAATTACTTCATGGGCTACCTGTGGTTTGGTTCTTAGATTTAAAAAAAAAAAAAAGGTATTTCCCAAAGAAGTATTTTGTCAGTATCGCTACATATACACCTACAGACCTGGCTCACAAACATACTGTGATAGCACCGTAAGTTACTACATTGTTATCATCTTACTGCATGTTTTAAGAGAGCAGTTGTTCTGACACCTGTTACATCAAAAAAAAAAAATTAAGGTGGTGGTATCTGTACAGAATTGGAAAATTCGTAAAGAAATACATGCACTGCGCTTTACTACTCTGTTTTCCACATGTTCAGGTAAGCATATGTGGGCTATTTCTGCAAATTGAGTAGAATTACACTATAGCTTTAGAGTCTGAAAAATGCATCTGCATTTCTAACATACTTGTGATGTTCCTCTTGTTTGCCTCTGTTGGGCTGCTTTACATAATCAACATTAATGGCAACATCTTTTCCCTCTCCTGCAGAATGACATGACTGCTTTCTACAACACCCACCCAATTGGAAAAAAAGGAACATGCAGCTACTTGAGTAAGGCTGTGATCACTTTACTGCTGGAAGGGGAAGTGAAAGCAAGCAATGATGATCCTTGTACCGTTAGCTAAAGCCTGAAACACAACATAGGAATTCTTGCTTTATTTCGTGTTCTATGTATTTTTCATGCATATATTAAAATACTGTTTTGAAGAGTAACCCTGGCTAGTAATACCAATGCATACTATCCTTTGCTGAAAGAAGTGCCATTAAAGATGATACTAAGTGCCACCTAATTTCTTCCTTTCTCAACTATGCAGCATGAAACTGAGCACATGAAGCTAGTCCTATGATAGCTGCTCAAGTTGTATGGGATTGTGTTTATGATCTTAAATTACACATTTAACATAGTTGGTAACTTCAAGAGAAATGCAGTATGAGATTTTGTCTTTATACCTCTATTTATTTGTAATTGCAAACAAGTTTATTGTAAATTCTAAATGAAAATCAGAAAAATACTATAATTAACAAGTATACCAATCAGTGTGGAAATATGAAAATTGGATTTTTTAAAAATTCTACACACAAATTGGAGGTGAAGGTTAAATATTTGTTGTTCTTTAAAGTTTTTCTCTATCAGGTCAATTGACAGTGTACATTTAGGGTTGTCTTTTTTTTTTTTAATTTACCAGTTGATAACTTGATATACAGGTTTCATCTTAATAGAGAAACTTTTTATCTCTAGCAATAAATATCACTGCAGTTTCCCAGTTGTTGTTTAAACTTCTATAAGTTAACAGGGGAAACGTATAGTAGGTAACAAGATAAAAGTTTGTTTTAAAAAACAAAAGGCAAGCAAGCTGTATTTAAAATTATCATCAATGAAGAAAAAACTTTGTATTATGTTAAGCTATCAATGCATTAAAGAAGTCAAGGTACATTTATTTATCTCCTAAAGGTGTGAAAGCACTGTATGCTATATGCTTTATTTTGGTGAAATAATAAGAAGCAAATGCTTGTAAAAAAAACCTGTCAATAAAAACACTTTAAGTAAGTTACATGCAAAGACTCCTGTTGACCTTAGTGGAAGTCTTTAACATGCTACTGCTACCACCGTGGCCTCTTAAGCAGTACAAGATATACTAAAGCTTTAGAACTGGTCATTAAATATTTCGACTGTCAATACATATTGTTATTAAAGGGAGGTAGAGTTTAACTTGGAGATAAACTTGGAGATAGAGGGTAAAACTAACGGCAAAAGTGATGGAGTGAATCTGGGCACAAGAGGAGTATTTATTTGAACATACTTAGGCAATGGTTAGTATTTCCCTGGCTTACAGAACTTCCCCAGAAGTCACAGAATCAGTCCTTCTCAAACCAAAATGGTAGAAGAATTTGTTGTTGAAGGAGGACACTAAACCATTAACAAACCTCTTCTCAAATGATGTGGAGAATGAATGAGGTTTGAAAAGCTAATTTTGGGCTAGTGGAGTAGTGGTCCTACTGCTCTTCCTTGCTGTAATATATTTAATCATTCAAAGAATAGTGGACGGGTGGCAGCGGGGGGGAGACAGGGAAGAAACATACACTAGTTACGCACTGTTGGGCACATGACTGTAGCGTCTTAGTACATTTAATAGTAGAATGTTATCTGAGGGGCTGCAGCATTGCTCTAACTCTACCAAGAAGGCTACAATTAAACAGCAGAGTCTGTTGGCAGCAGTTCTAAATGTTGAATGAGCCACTAGTTTAAACAGCAATCCACCATATCCTCACAGATTTTAGTTCATTACTGCCTTGGGAGTTAGCAACTGCAATAATTTGTGGTTTGGTTTGTTGTTTTGTTTGTTGGGGTTTTTTTACTAAAAGACCAGCTGGTCATAGGTCAGTGATTACATAGGTAGCAAGCATGTCTATTTCTAGTGTTTTTAAAAGTACTCTTTAAAATTGATGCATCTCTCTTGCCATACAAGCACAGAACATAACTCTTGTCTACAAACTGTAAATCCTACTGAAAGGAAACAATCCTCTAAATAAAAAAATCAACAGATTACTCCAGGAGCCCTGGCATTTTGCTAGACAGTAGCACTGTTTGCATTAAAACGCACCTTAATTCTTCAAATATCAGGATAGCAGTTTTACATTTTTTACATCACTTCCTACTTCCCACTGCTCCTCTTCTGCTCTTGCTCCTTTAGTACCTCCAGTTACTGGTAAGCCTTAAGTTTGCTGCTCTTGGTCTGAACTGTGCAACTGCAAATGAATAAAAGGCCCCAGTCACCACTTTTCCTTATACAAACTTGGGATGAAAATCCATGCAAACTGTTTCTGTTTTCCTTTATAGCCTTGAACACATGGTTTATGAAAGTGTGATCATGGCAATTTTTCAACTTCTACAAAATAGGGATAAGTACCTAGATTAGAAGAGGAAGCTACCACAATCCAGCAGTCTTCATTCTCTGAAAAAGGCTCTCGTGTCTGAAAGGACAATACCATTAATTTGTCTCTCTTCTTCCTGAAGCAGAGACAAGAAAGGAGCTTGATACAAATGGCTCTCACATAGCATGCCTCCTAAATTATAGTTTTGAAAGATAATACAAGACATGTGGAAAAGAAACTATAATTTCTACTAAAGTAAACGTTTTTCCTACATTAGAAAATGTTTTAAGTCACAGAGGAAAGAGAAAACTTGGTGAGAATAAAGAGGGTAGCAAAAAATAAATGGTAAACCTAATAGTTTTTAAGCAGCCAGAGCTCAAGTGACTTGTGGTTAATATTTTTCAAACTAACTTGGTCCTGATTTCTTTGAAAACATTCTGCCTCAAAAGGACAAGGAAGGACATGCACTTGGGGTTGCAGATTAATAACCAGAGATGAAATGATCAATACAGTCCCTTGTGTATTCACAAGCGCTACTGGCAATAGCATTGCTGCTAAGTCCCAACAGGTTCAATACTGGTTCACACCGTTCAGCTCCCTTATTATATGCCTTCACAGTGCTCCAAAACTTCAAAAACCATTCCGCTTACTAGGGGAAGTAGGATCCATTCAAGCAATGGGAAAACAATAGTTGAAACAGTTTAAGGTAAAGCTATTAAGTAAAAGCAGGTTGTTTTTAACACCATTTTTTTCCAGTTTCCTTTGTCAGGTATTCTTGAGAGCAGGATCAAATTAATTCAGCTAAGCAAACCACAGAGGAAATTTCCATTTTCCTCTACTATTAGAAAGAGGGTGAATACCAACTTGCAGTGACAACTCCCGATGTAAATAACGCACCCCTCTCTCCAAGCCCAAACTCAGTCACCCTCAATTTTGCCAAAACCAGCGTCTTTGCACTGTGGATTACTGTGACAGTTAATAGGCATCATGGTCACAGTACATCAGACTTTTCAAACTGCTCTATTCCTCAAGAGAATTCAGGAGGTAACAAGTTGATGCAATTCAAAGCTGACTTTCTTGGCATTTCTGCTGTTAGCTTTGTTGTTTTCCTCCATGGGAATTTTCAGTCTTATTTTGACTACATATCAGTTTGTGCAACTGATACAGAAAAGTAATAGACAACTCGATTAATAATAAATCAATCTCTGAGAAATCCTCTTCATTACTTGCTAATCCACCAGAGCAGAAAACATAGTAAGAGATCCTGATTTGAAAGGACTTTTGTTGGGTCAGTCCTGGAGCATGTAACATGATGCTATCAAAACACTGATGGCTGGGGCATTTTTCTGATTAACGTTTTGTCATCAAGGTCTGTCAGCATGCAGTGTATTTGATAACAGCAAGCTTAGGATTAGTATGAAAATACCATTAGAGAGCTACCATTCCTGCTTTTGTAATTTAGGTCTCTCTTTTTTTTTCACTGCTATTTAAAATACTTTCTTAAACCTTATACGTGGAGTTCATGTCATGAAAATTCCTCAAGAAATCATCAGTATTCACAATCAGTGTCACTTTATATTCATGTACCTCCTTACAGTTTTCAAGAAAGTCTGCCTGCTTGACCAACAGCATTTCTGAGACTTAAAATTTTCCTTCTGTAAAAATGCTTTTTAGCTACATGAGTATTACAGTACTAGTATCACTGGAAGACATATTGGGGGAGGGATTAATAGTCAGAGCATATACCTAGAAGAGTCTTTGTATGCTAGTTTGTGAGACGGGGAAAAAAAAAGTACCAAAAGAAGTGGGTGGGGCAGTCAGATGCCTAAAATATAGATTAAGAAAATAGAGCGGTGCAATTAACTCCACTGAAGCCTGTATATCTCATCCCCAAATCAATCAAGAAAATGGCCTGATTGGATTTTTAGATAATTATGATCCACAAAATCCCTGCCAAACATACTCGCTTCTCCAGAACCGTGACAGTCTTTTAAACTACCCCTAATGAACTAAGCCTTGCAGCATGGGAAGAGAAAATTAAATAAACAAGAAAGACAGTCTATGCTCTGCCAAAATACAAAATGCTCTATGCCTAGGCACATCAAGAAATTCACCCAGATTGCAAGAAATCCACTTGGGTGCAAGTGTGTATACGGAGAAAAGACATCATATTGTTTTACATCTGCACAAGACCACAGACCTAAAACTTGCATATCACTCCATCCAGGTAGGAAAGCCACATAATTTACCAAAAAGCAACTCCCAGGGAAATTATTGACAAAAACACTCCCAAAGTCACTTTCTGCCACGTCACTGGAGAGATGCATGTGTGTCCACTCTGGGTTACATTCCAGAAACTAAAGCATATAATCTAATTCCACTTTGAACTGGAATGGGACTACATATTGAACTATACCTTTTTTCACTTTGTTGCCTAAGGTGGATGCAAGCATCTCAAGCTCCTGGTTTGCTTATGGAAGGCCACTGTATTACTAAGTGGTCTCTGCAACAGGGTTGTCAGTTAGCCACGACAGTAGAACCTGAAATTACTGGCATTGCTCACATATAAGTCATCTGGCTGCACTTCAGACTCTCATAAGAGATCATTAATCTGACTCATAGGCAAGCAAACCCAACAATTTTCTGTTTTCCGGTGATAGACAGTATGTATTTAGTTAGATATGCTGCACAGTTGAACTTGCACTTCCTGAAGATAAATCACACTGCAAAATTTAGAAAGGAAACAATAACAATGTGCTTAGAGAAGATTTTAGCACATTCTCTTAACCTACATGCATCTGTTCTATAATCTATGAGAAGTAATGACAAACTAGAAAGAAAATGTCAACAGTGATTCTCATATATTTGGAATGTATCTAACATTGCTGGCTAGGGCATAAAAGCATGCAAGAAAGAAGAAACAAAACTGTCTTTCAACGAT
Source organism: Phaethon aethereus (assembly GCF_964289735.1). Lineage (NCBI taxonomy): Eukaryota > Metazoa > Chordata > Aves > Phaethontiformes > Phaethontidae > Phaethon > Phaethon aethereus. The sequence continues at coordinate 8,498,912 of NC_138589.1, read as the reverse complement.
GCATAAAAGAGGATCCTTAAGGTCTTCATGATTGAACTAGCTAACTAAATCCAGAATGCTTTTCTTTGTGAACAAATGTCTTTCCCCATTACATTGTTTTCTTCTCAGTACTAGGGACCTCAGGGTTTTAAATACAAGTGAAATGATTAAGTATTTCCTGTGGTTTAGTCTTACTTTTGTTTTCATTGCCTGAACACCAGATCATTAACATAGGGAAAGTCAACAAGCTCTTAACTGTACAATTCCATCTGCCTGTGTTCTTCAAGAGTATTTATTTTATTCTTTAAATCTGAGAATTTTTATGAAAAAGTACAATATCACACTTCTACTCACTCTTTATTATTTTTGTTATTATGTACCTTTAGAGGCCTTAAAAAAGGACTTACTCTCCTTCTGTCTGGCACTATACAAAATGCACTCCCTCTTCTCAAAGGGCGTCTAAGATCTCAGTGTGAGACAAGAGAAAAGAGATGGATGGAAACAGCTAGGCAAAGGAACACAAGAATGGTATGGTGTCATGTGCCTGAGTGTGACTGCCATAATCCCTGCAAGCACCAGGCACAGGAAAATCGATTTTTAAAAGTGCTTCCTGGCCTCCTTACTATCTCAGAGCACATCTAGAAGATATGATGGTAAAAATATCAATGAACAGTCTCACCTCTTCATCATTTGTGCTCCCACCACTGTTATCAGCCAGCAGAACTGCACTGGAGGTCTTTGGCTGACAAAGTCCTAAATGGATAGCCGCAACATCTCAAACATAACATAAAAATCTTCTAATGTTGGAGCCTGGAAGATAATATAGAGCTGTCTTTTTATCTTAATACTATTATGACAAATGACTAGTGTGCTTCTGGGAACAAATGGCCTTTTATCAGAGTCTTTTTTTTTTTTTTAAGCTTACTATTTTTAAGGGTTTTATTTTATAAAAAGACTTCAGCCTTATGCCTGTTCTTTTTGCTATCAGTACTATAGCTTCTGCCGAAATCAATTACAGCACGGTACAAGTTCTGTGGGATTTAGTCAAATTCCCAGAGCTACATCCAAGAACAACTTTAAACTTAAGCAATCTAATGAGAGCTATATGAAACATCAGTAATGAGGATTCACACTGGGCAGACAGAATGAAGGTTTCCTGGCAAAAAGTCAATGAATCACTAACAGAACGATTGGCTCTTTGTATTCCAGAGACAGACAAAATAGAGGGTTGACTAAAACTAGTGATTTTAATCTCAAAAGTCTCATCACAAACCTAATGAAATCACAGCTGTTACAAAACTATTCTAAAAATCAACACGTTTCAAGAGGAAGAGACAAACCTTCAATTCTACCTGTGAATGCTCTACAATAAATGTTTTGAGTTTGCGTTCATAAATTCTTAACCTCGGCATCACAGTGGTCATTCAAGAAGATGAATTACGCATTTTGTTTATGAAGTGTTAAAAGCACATAACGAATAGCTGTTAAAGCTTCTCTTAGCTCAAGTCTCCTTGTGAAAACTCAAGCACTTGGTGGAAAGATTAAATTAAGAGATATGGTTGGCATGGATATGGTTGACATGCAAAAGTACTGAATTACTTTCCCCAAGGTAAGTACTCGTATTTTCTGTGACTACATTGATTCCATAATGCTTTCTTATCTGTAGGTCATATTGTATTAATATACAAGTAGAGATGCATTATTACATTTGACTGTGTAAGTAGTCTAAGCTACATACATTAAGGACTCCCAATTTTATTTTTACAAATTTAGTTTTATTTTGATTACGTCCATTGCTCTGCTCGATGTTCTGCTCCAGATTTGCTTTGGCTTATAGTACTTATTTCCCAACACTGGCAATGTCAACACAACTGATGTTTTTGCTTGTCCCTACACTCCACAATCCCTTTAGAATACATACACTAGACAATTCTGCATCAATGATAAATCAAGCAAATACTCAGAAATGGGAATAACAACAATTTAAAATTAGTAATGAATGTGGCATTTTAGTTTTTATGAAGACTCTCCTGGAAGGGAAGACAAATATTAAATGATCAGAATAATCTTCTACTTAGCATTGGACTTACGAAAACCCATCTTACATTCCATGTGTCTCCTGCACATGAAAAATTAAGAGTATTTCTAGGAATACTTCCAATGTCACTTTCCAGGGGAACTATACATGTTTCACATGAGCCCACTGCCATTCATGGGAATCATTCAAATTTTATGGCTTTTATAGGAGGCATTCAGTCAGAGAATGGGTCAGAGAAACTTACACTGTTTTCAAGGAACCAACTTTGATTTCTCCATGTTCTCCTGTATTTAAGTTTGCTTTGCAGCAAAATTTCAGCTGAGTAGTTTCAGAGTTTATAGGTATTTTATATTAATGAATTCATCTTTTCATTCTACAGGCAGACAAGAAGCTGAGCCATCTTAATTATGGACAAGATTGACTATTAGAGGAAGTCCCCTAGAGCAACTGAGAATAGTAGCACACAACTCTCCAAATCAAATGAGCATCTATTAACATCAGTTGTATACAGTTTATAACGGGGTGTTACTGCTGCCCTACCAAATTCCCCAGGAGTTAGATAAGAATTTCAACTTACCTTGTTAACCAATTTTAAAAAAGGCAATCATTTGTAAAATATGAAGCCATTAGCCACAATGCAGAGAAAAAAAAGGGAAAGATAAATTTAGGGGAGAACAAGATATAAGTGACAGCCTTGTTACCATGCAAAACAACTGTCAATACCTAAAACCGAAAATGATCATTCAAAATACTTCATTTTAAAACTATACTTAGGTGGAAGTTTAACTGTGAAAAACTAAAGATAACATGAAAATGCAAAATATGTATTTAGCTAGATTTAATGTAGTCATTCCTACAGAAGCACAATTTTGCTTACACAGAAGTCCTCTGACTTCATTTGGCATTTGAGTGAGGAATGAGTAAACACCAGGAAAGAACATGAGTATCCTGGCACAAAAATGAGTAAGTATAAATTTACAAGCATCTATAGTATGTACAATAATCAATAACTACTAATGCTGTTAACTGAATAATTTTTTATTATCATTCAGAAGCAGATGTATTAAAAAACATTTCACATTTAGATGTTCAGTCCAAACAGAATCAGCTCAATACAACACACAGAATTCCAGTTTCACATATTCAGAGGTCTAAACTAAGTATGTCATTGCATTACGAGGTAGGGAAAAAAAAGCATTTATTTAGAGGGCTGTAATTGCCATTACCTCTCACATGACTGTACTGAATTTTTAGAACACCGAAACTGTTAGATCACATCTAGCATACAATACACAACAGTTTTAGTTTGTTGGGGGTTTTGGGGGTTTTGTTTGTTTTTTTTTTTTTCCTTTGGAAGCAGACGGATAGTGGCAAATTCTATTCCTTGACACCATTTGATAGTTATGTGAAAGTAATGAATTGTACAGACTTCACACTTGAAGGAAAACAAAACACTAATCAGACACAGGATAAACCAGATCAATACTAAACTACTAACTTTTTTCTATAGAGTAGTATCATTCTGCAATAAGCCAAAATCCTTGTCTTTACATGTCTTCCTTTCTGGCCTCAATATTCCTAATTTTCCTGTTCCATGTTTTCTGTTGCCTTCTTCTTGTGGTTCCACAATCCAGGATACCAGGTCTGTAAACTACTGGATTGATCACCAACAAGTTTAATACTCACCAAGGTTACCATCATGAAAGTTCAATTAGGGTCAAGTATATGTATACAACCACATTTCTATTTTATGGGCCAGGGTACACACTACAGAGCTTGTATTTACTTTATATTCACTGTGGGACAACTCTTTACAGGTAATTTGACATAAAGTGGCACAGACAGTACTTCATATAACCAAGGCCACAAGAACAAAGCAAGCATGCTAAAAATACAAAAACCACCACAAAATTTGAACTAGTAGGATAAGTTTCACACGTTAATTCTTTTTGTGATGTTGGTATGACACTTCTGACACTGTGTAAGATGCTCTCAGATCACTAAATGTGGCCTCGTTTCCATCACATTTAATGCAAACTTCTTGCTTCCAATAGTAGCTACAATTTACAGAATTAAGTAGCTTTTTTTTTTAATCTCATAGCTCCTTTGCTCTACTGATGGTATCAGCCCTGATCACCAGACTCTCCTTGTCTCTGTCAAGTGCTTTCTAATTTCCTACCATCCTCCTTTTTAAAAGTGTGGAAGCTCCTACTCAAACCAGAAAGCCACCTAGAAAAAGAGTATCTTGCAACAAATTGCATTTGATACCTAAAAATCACATTCAAACTAATCTCCCCCCCTTAACTTCACATCCTGTTTCCCAGTAGCTCCTACTCCTGGCATACTTTTTGAGATATGATTAGGTATTATGGATAATTAGTAATTTTCTGCATATTTATAAAAGTGCTTTTTTAATGCTAAATATGATATTGTTTGGCCTCTTAACACTAATGCAAGACAAACATTAAAAGTTATGAAACAGAGAAACAGGGATATTATTTAGGACTACTTTTATGTTGTTTTACTCACAGTGACATTACTCTTCAGTCCCACCATTTCATATAGTCTCAGAGCCCAAACACTCTTATACAGCATTTCTACGAGGTAGCGAGACTAATACTTGCAATGCTGTTTTCAGAATTACTTTTTCTCCAACATGCCTGCAGACTGGACAATTAAAAAAAAAAATAAAATTCAAGCTGATCAAAAAAAGACCCTAAAAGATCCCTGAAGACTGCTAAACTGCTGAAGTATGTATCCCTTTCTACTTTCAAGCTATGGCATAATTTTTTCAAAAATTATCAATCCTCCAGGACAGTTCAGAAGAAAATACGTCTTGCTATGACAGTTGTTAGCAACACAGCACCGATTACACTCAGACAACAGCTATAGAGCTTTGGCAGCAAACTTTGTGGCCACTACTGACCCTGACTAAACCTCTGATGGCAGATGGTTATTTCCTCAAATTCTCACAAAAGTGTTTATTCAGAAGAACAACATCAGATAAGAATACTGAAGACTAGCATACTCCTCCTGTAGTACACGATTTAGCTGCAACTAAAAAAATAAACAGAAAGTAAGTCCTGGTTTGTGTCTGCTATTAAATCCAAATCTTATATAGATGCATGATATAACACACACTTGAGAAAAAGTCTGGGTTTTTTCCATATGGTTAGCATTCAAGGTTAAAACAAGCAAAAATACCCTGCACCATCATCAGAAAAACAACCCCAATAATTCTTCCAAACAGAAAATTCTCATCGGTATGTGAGAGAGTAGATATAGCCAGTCTTATTCTCATATGTTCCAAATCATGTTCTTCAAACACTTCCATCACTTACGACTAAATCACTAGTTAATCTCAAAATGGAACATTTATACATATATAAGAAATGCTGTTAGTATGGAGAAAAATTGATTTTTGTTTCTATTAATTTTTCAGATGCAACCTTCCCTCCCTCAGCTGTAACCTGTACTACAGCAACCATGCTTAACACTTACTGTGTGTCACCATTCGACAATTTACGAATAGTGGTTGTGAGAACTAGAGGAACCTGCAACTGCATAGATGCTGAATGGTACTCACCTACCTATGGTCCATGCCATGCTGTCTCTCCCCCCCAAGAAGCATTTAACATCAGCAATGTGTCCCATTGATGCTTCCTATTGGTTTGTAGGCGAAAAGGTTTATGACAGAATCAGAAGATACTTTGTAAGCTTTTATTGTACATGCAGTCTGCAGAGGCCACCACTAAATAATCTTACTATGGCCTTGTTCCCATGTCTGATTTTATTCCAGTCAAGGCAGTAACACAAAAAATATCCCCAAAACTGTACACAAATCACTGACGTGATGCTAGAAAGGATAAGCTATTGCATTCACAAGAATCCTTCAAAATGATAGTAAAATGGCAACGCTCATCTGGCAGTCGATTTTTTCATCTCTGCTGGAGAGAACCTGATATATGGCTACGATTTTTTCTTCTCCCCACAAGAAGCAACTGGTAAGTAACTACACCCACAGCACCTAGTAAAAGAATTTGGATTTCTAGCTGTAATAAATAATCTCTCTCTTCAAAATGCAGATGATGTACAGAATAGATGCAAGAGACTTTTGCTTCACAACCCAGGTAGGTTACTGTGACCCTCGTTAATGAGTAGGAAGATATCTGTTTAACTAGCATGCTAGGGAGGCTAGAATCCCCCCAAATGTATACTTTCCTTGAAAGTTATTTTCTCCAGAAAACTGTACTTATATCAAAAAATACTGAGGAGATATCAGAACATGAAATCATGTAATAGTATTTGGATCTAATTGCTCTTTAAAATTCTTTCTGAAACCCTCTTACTACACAGACTTTGTCATTTTGACCTTCCTGCCTTTGATGGTATTGGCCAAGACAAAGAGAGAAACCTCACTTACTGTTACAAAATTAATCTTTCTTCACAATGCAGGTTTTCAGATTCAGACCTGTCAGCCTCTGTATCAATTCCACGATTCACATGAGCTTTGGGTCAAGTCTCTGCCAAAATGAACTTACTGCTTATGGATACTTTTTTTTTTCCCCCTCCTTATCACCAGCTGCCTCCCAGTACTGGAGTATTCATTGCGTTCTATCAGGTTCATAGTGTGCTTGTGAGAACTCATTTTGTATCTTGAAGCCCTTATATTAAAAATCCCATTGCCTAAGTGAACTAAAAAATTATTTACCTGATTACAATTCCAAGTCCTGTATTGGAGCTGACTCTCTGGAGTTTGCTTTAAATGCTTTTATTTCACAACCTCTGTTATTTATGACAGGTAAAGTGTTGAGACAGCTGGAGTAAGGGTTATGTGGTAAATTGACACATCCCCTCTCATACAAAGGGTCATGTCACTGCCCTGACTACAGTGCAGTTTGCATATAGAAATGGATAAACCTTAAAACACAGCAGCAGTTTATTAATTTTAACATGACCTACCAAAAAGTGGGTAAAGCATAGGTAAATATTTATACATGGGATGTCAGCTCTCTCTTTTAGTCCATCATGACACATTATTATTTACTTTGTATCTAAATGACCTGTCAGACTGGAATACAGCTCTGAATCAAGCTTCAATAATAGAAATTACAGCTTTAAAAAGTATTTTGCAGTTCCTTGCAAAGGATACAAGGTGCTAATATTTTTCATAAGGAATAAAATGGAGGACAAAGACAAATAAAGAATTAGTTACCTAACTTTACTATTGTACAGACAGTGGTGGTTCTTACTTTCAAATAATTTTAAGTTCGTTGTTGTTGTTAAATCCATCTGAACAATACAAAAGGAGAAGAACTCACAAAGGAGGACATATGTCCCCTGCTTGACTATTTTTAAAAGTAAATACAAACACAAAAAAACACACCATAACCATGGCTATACCAACAGCTACAATAACATTATCATCGGATGCGTTGGAGAGATTTTAGAGAACTTCCTCTAGTGCCAAGCTGTGTCAATTTTTATTTCAAAGCTCACACAAGCCATATGAACTATAATTTAACCTTTTAATATTTATTCAGAAGATATTTTTAGTCCATGTGGAGAACTGTATGTTCACCGCATGTCTATTATTATTTCTGAGCAACTAGTTTCAACACTACTGCTTCACAGTAATTCATGACGCTCTTGCAGAAGATGGAATGCCACCTCCATGAAGAAAAAAATACTACTTTGGCGTAATGTAAGAAATCTTTCCCTTTTCATTGCACCCAGAAGCAAGTTATACTGTAGATAAACCACAAGTGAGACTTCAAGAGCGTATGCTGCAAGCCTTGCTGTAGGCTTCAACCAGAAGTCAGAACTCCATCCCCAGCCTTCTCCTGAAAAGCACTTCTGCAGAGGGTATCGCCACCAGTGCGTAAGGCTCCACTGAAAACAGGCTCAGTGGAAGTCAGGGAAACAAGAAAACCCACAAAGATGTCATTGGGGGACTTGAGTTTTCTCTCATTTGTTGTTGAGAACTGCCACACTTATTGCATAGGAAATTATTTGTACCCCATGCATATAGGACTTGAATTTTATAATTCCAGAATCAGAGCTTCAAATTCTACTGCAATTTTTGAAAAGCAATTCCTGTGTTCATTTCACTGACAAGATGTGGTACATTTCATTTGCATCTCAGACAGGGAACTATTAAAGCAGTAAGATTCTTTTACTCAGAGCTCTTGCCAGGAGAGTTTTAATCGATTTGAGATTGCTGAAAAACAGCCTTATAGATAAAGAAGCCTCTTCATACTGTCTCACTGACAAATCACTTCCAATGTAAAATTTCAAGACACAACACACTTAAACATTCAAAACTTCCACTGAAATCAACAGTAGTTTTGATCAAAGAGTCAAATAAAAAGCGATACAAACCTTACAAAGTTCGGTCCTCAGAATCCACGTACTTCTGAGACAGAAAAAGATTGCTGTTAGCGTGCAGCAGAGCAATTGCTATATTTGCACTCAAAAAGTGCTCTATTTGAGATCCTTCTTTTATAGAAGCCTTTATGCACATAGTTAATGTAAGACAGGTACACAGACTTAATTAGGACTACTCTGAATAAAGCCATACCTGTATTAAAGTACTAGCAGGATCCAGAACTTCCTAGAAGAACTGCCCTTTAATGCAGAAGTCCACTACAGACTGTTCATGATAATATTTTTAAATGGCATGGTTTACATGTTTGTGTTAAAAAAATGGCCTGAAGTTACAATCAATACATGAGCTTTACTACAATACTGCTAAACTAGTTTTATTAAAAATGCATATTGGCACCATGCCAGCTAGATATTTTTGGAAGGGATTTTCAAATATATTCACTTGAACTGCTTGTTGCTGCTCTCTGTTGTATCAATGATAAAGTTTCTATCAGCTTCTCTGTGAGTAACAGGGAACAATTCCCCATGCGTTACCTAATTTCTTTTCCTGGGGCTGCCAACTGACTTCTGTGATGGAAGTCCCTTCTTTCTGTACCTTGTTCTATCTAGCTCTTAAAAGGGTTATAAAATTATGTGTTTGAGGCTGTTTGCTCAAATGTGCAAATCTCAAATACCCAAGCCTGCACACTGGGAAATGGCCTGTGAAGTTTTGTACTGACAGACCTAAATAAAATTTTAGAAAAGAAAATTCTAACAAGTCTGCAGCTGTCTGGTATTACCCCTCCAGTTTCCATGGATACAACCTTTACATCAGCACAAAGCAAGCAGCTGAAATTTTGAAATTACTATTGTTTCAAATCACCCTCTCTCACAGAAATCCTGGTCACAACAGACGTGTTAGAAATACTGAAATTCTTTTGGTTGAAAGCCCAACCACAGTTGCAACATTACTAAAACAAAGGTTATAAAAGAGAAGAAAATAAATCCAACATTTTACCTTTCTGTTTTAGGTAAGACAGACTACAAGCAGGAGAAAAGATTGGTAACATTTACAAGCAAGCAAGTTTTCCAGTTATATAGTTTGCTTTGCAACACCAACAAAATTCAGAAAGTTTCCTTTTTGTGGGGAAAAAAAAAAGCAAACACAAAACCAAACCCACTAAACCAACAGAGAAGGTATATTTGCTTTTAGGACAACTACAAAAGGTGCTTTCCAAATATATCCAACTTTGCTTGTTGGTGGTGATCCCAAAATATGATACTCAGACACAAATTCCGAGTCAAGCTAGAATATTTTATTAAACAAAGAATACTGCCCCCCCAACAAAAAACAAAACAAAAAAATCCCAAACAAACCAAAAAAGCCCACCCAAACCAGAGACATTACACCTCGCCTTTAGCAAAAGCATAGGGGGCAAGCTTTATAATTCATATGACTACATGACTCATTGGAAGTACTTAATACACTGAAGCAAGTAACAGGAGTAAATAAGAATGACTGCAAGCATGTAATTTTTAAAGACAGAGGCTGAATGAAAATCTCAAAAAAGCGTACTCTTGGGTAATCCAGACAGACTTTATTACAAGCTTTGTTACCTTTTATTTGTTTTGATGTGGACTAGGAAGTCTCATTTTACACATCTCATTATGCTTTCTGTATCACTGTGTAAGCAAATCTAACGCCTTATATTTCTGACAAGGAAACAAGCTATATAGTTCCACCTTCTCAAAGATGTAGAAAAACAGGACTAAATGCAAGGAAGGAAAGTTTGGATTCCCTTCTCATCAGACGCTGTTTTCACAGAGATTAATAAATGCTGCAAGGTTTGCCAGGTGAGACTTCTGTGCTAATTTATTCTATGGTTTCTTTTGAACTACAAACAACTTCCTCTTACGGATTTGATCTTAATTAACAACTTCTCTGAGAAGAGCTGATATGCTAAGATCCCTTATGATAAGGGTGTTACTAATTCTTTCATGATTTAAGAAATTTCTAACACAGAAATTCAAAGCCCTTACTCAGTAACCAGCCAAAACCAAAGTTCTAATGAACTCTTTAAATGAAAGGTGTAATAAATTGTGAATCTTAAGTAAATTTCATTCTTACTACATTAAATTAATAATTTTTTATACTAGTGGTTTCAGACTTCTCTAACTTTTCTCAACTGAATGGTTAGGAACACTTAAACTCATCACCCTTCCTGCATATTCTACCCTCAGACACTTTATCAGAATTCCACAAAACACTGCCTTGATGCTTTGATGGGCAAACAGGCAACATATGCTACACTAGAGAGCACACAGTAGACTGACTTGCAGAACTGACTTTTAAGTGATTAGCACAGCACGCATATTTAAAGACCAAATGCCTCATATTAAATTAAGAGACAAATTAGATTTATAAATTATGCTAGACTCAGGTATCATAGAAAGGTAACTAAATATTGATGCAAAACAAGCTTTTCTAATTGTTAGTCTGAGTCACCAAACAGACCAGCAACAGGACCAGTACGGTTCACCTCCCGCCCTCCAACCTCTATCACCCTGCACATACACATCTTCAGAGCACAAAACCCACCATGGAAAGAGTAGGAAGAGCAAGTAGCTAAAAAGATCCTGCATCTAGTTTACTTTTCTTCTGGAGTCTTAGCACTAGGCAGGTAGCTAGACATGGCAGCTACAATTCAAAAGATTTTTTGCCTCCTTTTCTCAAAACTCAAGGTACAATGAGCTTCTCTTCGTATTTACTATTGCAAAGCCAGTCCTTAGGCACACTTCTGGGCACACTAGCCTGTTCCATAAAGTCTTCCACCCAAAACCTGTGCTGTCCAACTGCACCAAACCTTTCTACTAGGAATGACCAGCAGCCTATCCAAAATCAGAACAACTTTCATGAAACAAAACCAATCCCCCTTCTCTACACTTCAAAGGAAGTCACAAAAATAGAGTTAGAAGAGCTGATACATACAATATAATAATTAGGAACAAAGTAGGGAAATGTGAAATCCTAATTCTGTAATGACAAAATGGTTCAAACATAATTTGTTTTTAGAGAATAAGGACTGTTCAGGTTCCCCTCCGAAATGTCCTTCCCTATATTCATTGTTAATGAGCGTCAGCAAGTACCAGCAAAAGGAGAAAAGGCACAGAGGGCTATGGGAAACTGAAAAGGAAAAACCCAAGGGAAAACGACATCGCTTCATTTGCGCATCTACATTTTCTTTTCCTGTTCATGCAATTTAACCAGGACAGTATATATCTCTTCTTTTTATAAAGGAGGAGAGAGCTAAGCCATAGAAAGAGGACAAATCTACATAATGTGCTACAAAATTAGTCTAATAACAGAACTACTTAACTTTCAAGGCCTTCCTTACAGCTTACTGCTAGTTTTCTATTGTCTAACTACATAGCCAGAGGGAGAGGGATATATACACAAACATTCATTAGAAGGCTGCATGGCAAGGTTTAAAAAACAAGACAGACATTAATGTGGAGAGTGTCAACAATTCAAGACAGGAACTATTTAAGTTAAATGATTTAAAGACCGAAATAGCATCAAGCTATTCTGAGGAAGCAGAATTTATTTCTGTAACCCAGACACCTTTCCCTGTATAATCCTGCCACACACTGTTACTAGCTTGCTATCACTATAAAGCTTACTATTATAGATTGCTGGGGATACCTAGCAGTACATAAGAATAATTTATCTATTGTGGCATGCTGTATCAGTAAATATCCAGGCTACATCAGTGAGATAAATGGGGGATTCAAAGCTTAAGTCACGAAAAATTTGCTTGTTTACTACTTCTTCCAGACAGGTTTTTTTCATATTCATAGAATCATAGAATGGTTTGGGTTGGAAGGGACCTTAAAGATCATCTAGTTCCAACCCTCTTGTCATGGGCAGGGACACCTTCCACTAGCCAGATTGCTATACGGCATAACCTAAAAAGAAATAGGAGAAAAAGGAAAGCTAGGCAGCAATTGCATTTCTTTACAAAACATGTTGCATGTGAACACAGACGTGGTGCACCTCCAAGGCAATGTAACCCAGAAGTGAAATGGGTTTCCACTACTTCCAAAAAATTAGCTTGATGGCTTGCATTGCATCTGTTCTTTTTTTAGCGCTTAACAGGAAAGAATTGTTTTAATACCTTATGAGAGTTGAATTAGCTGTTTTATTGTTTCCTTATAAAGCATAAACTGTTTTAAGACTAAAAATTGTAAGTCATATGTGAAAAGAGGCCAAGTTTTACCTCCATTATGAAATCATGTATGTTATATGAAAGCAGACCCAACATATATTTCAGATTCATTGCTGATCAACAAGCATCCCATTCTCATATAATTATTTGTATGACATAGCAAAAGTCTTTCAAATTAATCAAACTTGGTTGTTTAATCTACATCTTGACATGGGCATTTCACAGAATCACAGGATCATTAAGGTTGGAAAAGACCTTTAAGATCATCAAGTCCAACCATCAACCCAACAGCACCATGCCCACTAAACCATGTCCTGAAGTGCCACATCTACATGTTTTTTGAACACTTCCAGAGATGGTGACTCCACCATCTCCCTGGGCAGCTTGTCCCAATGCTTGGCAACCCTTCTGGTGAAGAAATTTTTCCTAATATCCAGTCTAAACCTTCCCTGGTGCAACTTGAGGCCATAGTTACTTGAGAGAAGAGACCAACACCCACCTCACCACAACCCCCTTTCAGGTAGTTGTAGAGAGCGATAAGGTCTCCCCTCAGCCTCCTCTTCTCCAGAATGAACAACCCCAGTTCCCTCAGCTGCTCCTCGTAAGACTTGTGCTCCAGACCCCTCACCAGTTTCGTTGCCCTTCTCTGGGCACGCTCCAACACCTCAACATCCTTCTTGTGATGAGGGGCCCAAAACTGAACACAGTATTCGAGGTGCGGCCTCACCAGTGCCAGGTACAGGGGCACAATCACTTCCCTACTCCTGCTGGCTACGCTATTTCTGATACTGGCCAGGATGCTGTTGGCCTTCTTGGCCACCTGGGCACGCTGCCGGCTCATGTTCAGCTGGCTGTCAAACAGCACCCTCAAGTCCTTTTCTGCTGGGCAGCTCTCCAGCCACTCCTCCCCAAGGCTGTAGCATTGCATGGGGTTGTTGTGACCAAAGGGCAGGACCTGGCACTTGGTCTTATTAAACCTCATACAGTTGACCTTGGCCCGTTGACCCAGCCTGTCCAGATCCCTCTGCAGAGTCTTCCTGTCCTCCAGCACATCAAGACTCCCGCCCAACTTGGCGTCATCTGCAAACTTACTGAGGGAGCACTCGATCCCCTCATCCAGATCATCGATAAAGATATTGAACAAGACCGGCCCCAGTACTGAGCCCTGGGGAACACCACTTGCGACCAACCGCCAACTGGATTTAACTCCATTCAGCACAACTCTCTGGGCTTGGCCGTCCAGCAAAGAGTACACCTGCCTAAGCCACAAACCCACAGTTTCTCCAGGAGAAGATGACACCGTGGGAGACAGTGTCAAAGACATTACTAAAGTCCAAGTAGACAACATCCACAGCCTTTCCCTCATACACTAGGTGGGTCACCTGGTCATAGGAGAGCAGGTTGGTCAAGCATAGAACTGGGAATTGGAGAAGGACTAAGTAGGAGAGCCAAGTCAGTGCATGATTTCTAGAAACCATCTCACAGAACCTGCAGAAACAGGAAAATGCTAACAGCTGAAGATGCTAGTATTCTAATGCATAAATTGCGAAAGCACATCCTTCACCTCAGGCTTCAGTTAATCACCCTGTGCTGTGATCTATACACGTGTACATATATATTTGTATTGGTATCTACATATACCTGTACATATACATGTATACAGGGTTGAACACGCCTCTACCTTTTACCATGCACACATAAAAGCCTCCACCGAAGTATTCCTGTATGATTTTCAGTCTGCAGAACCAGTCTTTAGGCAAATTGCACAATATGAATTTTGGATGTTTAGGTAATATACCCACCTTTCCAAGTGTAAAGCTTTGCTCAATCCACTTGCCTTCTCTGTGCCTCTGCTTAGGCATCTAGAAAACTCAACAAACAGCTTGTTTCCCTAGTTTATTGTAAGATGGAATGCTCAGAAAGCGCTTCAAGATAAGCAAGTAAGATTCCACAAAAACAAACCAGAAAGCCTCAGTAATTTCTTCTTCACTCATACAGCGAGTAACTAATGGTCAGTATAAGTCAGACAACTCTCCCAAACACAACTGGCCCCCCCAGGATGCAAGTACCTTTTTATTTCCTAAACTGAGGCAATCACAGCATTTACTGTTTTAGTAAAATATATTCTGCAGAACAGCAAATCTATCCTCAGCCTCAAATTTGACACATTCTATATCTAAAAATACTCAGGCTACCCTTGGTGGTTTCTATTTTCTCTTAGACAGAATAATTCACCCGTGGATTTGGTAATTACCTGGTAATGGGAACAATTTTAGGGTAATTAGTAAGGGATTAAGATTCTTTTTTATTTCACTGCTTTCTCTCCAGTATCAGAGGCAAACCCTTATACCAATGCTGCTCTATGACTTTAGTGACTAATGTTTTATGAAGATCATGTTAAATACTCGCATGCAGGAGAGAAGATGAGGTGCAGTTATCCTTAAAAGATTTTCCCGATCCAAGATACTTACGGAATTTGAGTCCATTTAGTACTGAAGCCTGCCTTCAGTAAGCTCTTCCCCTTACATCTCATGTCAAAACGTTGCTCTTAGATATACATTAAAACAGAATAATTTTCAAAGACACATACCACTTCTGAAAGCTTTATTGTTGCCTGTTCCCAAAGCACAAACTTTGGGAACTTGCTGGCAAACTGTCAAAACTTCAGAACAGAAAATATGACATTGATATGAAAATCATATAACAAGCTTAATGGTCTTCTACCCTTCAAGAACAACAGCAAAACCCCAAATCCACTGTTGCCCTGGAACACGAAAATCAATAAAGCTGGGAAATTAATTTCTCAGGCCAACACAATTGAATATAATGTTCTATGAAACTACACTAATCTGGAGTCCTGTCCATCTTATTTATATTTTTTCCATTATGCTACAATAATTTTTCTTGAATTGGGAAACGAAGGCCATTAACGCATTAAATACAGGTTCTTTGAGCAAGTCCTACATCTGTGTTCTATGGAGTTTTGAGAGATAATATTTATGTTTTGGTTTTTTAATTTTCCTGTTTCTTCTTCTCAAATTTGCCTTGTGACATTTCTACAATATAGTTATTGTAATGTAAAAAAAAAAGTTAATTCCATGCATTTTCTCAGTGAATTCCACTGAGAATCAATATTGCGGTGTTACTATGAAAATATCAGTAGTTATATTTGTTGCTTTCAGTGGAAGCACAGTCAGGTATCCAATAAAAGTGTTTAGAAAAATCTACTGGAAATATCTAGGCCAGCATATTTCATAACTAAATTGGAAAGCATTAAAAAAAAAAAAAAAAAATTCAAGGTCAGGTTGGAAGGGGCTCTGAGCAACCTGATCTAGTTGAACATGTCCCTGGTTATTGCAGGGGGGTTGGACTAGATGGCCTTTAAAGGTCCCCTCCAACACAAAGATTCTATGAAAACAAGGACTATCATTCACTCAGTGAAATTATTTTTAGCTTTAAGAAGAAAAACATCAGAAACCTCCTTCCATTATTAAGCTTTTATTTTCTCTGTGTTATTTGATATATATAGTTGATAAAATCAAGTGAAGACTGGAGACCTGAGTAACAGGTTAATTCTCCAAAGCAGAAAAAAAAGAGGGGACAAGGGGGAGAAATCATGGAACAGCAAATAATGAACAATAATTGGAAGAAAAAAATGGCACAAGTGATGCATTTCATGCAGACTCTGTATCTTTGTTATATAGTCAACTTTCTATTCTCATTTAAACAGACATCATTAATAGCTTGGTAGGGTGACAGAAAATTCCTGAAGATTGACAGAGGTAATATCAATGTTAAAAACGACCACAATAAAAAGACAGTAATAATTCAAATCTATAAATATATGGGTTTAATCTCTCATAGACCAAACAATTTCAAAAACTTCTTAAGCATGTAGTGGAAGAAGAGCTGGAAACCGCAGTTTGATTTAAGAATAGCAATGTGGATTAAAGCAAAGGACAACACAATTAACATGCTGCAGCAGTGAACCATGTCTCAAGCTCCAAATCTGCCCATATGTCATGGCAGAGATTGAAAATGGCCCAAACTGTAACACTTGTTACACTGCATATTAAACCACAACTGCCAAGTTAAAATTTTTAAACATAGAGCACATTTTCAGAAGCAACCCATTTTTGTGATCTACAATTTGCAGTATCCACTGCTACCAAGTCAGTTTGTTACACACTGCAAACAGACTTACTCGGCTTGCAGTGAGATAATGTCTTTAAAGAAAAAACATTATATTATTGTGATGCAATACTAACCTTGAAGGTAGACTGGCATCATACCTCCAGGAAAGAATTCCACATAAAGGAGAATGAGAGGGATCAATGAAATGTTCAAAGAAGAGACAGAGACAAGAAAAAGCAGGTGCCTTGGAATTACAGGCTCATAACCTCCCTCCTAAGGCAAACTCCTGAAAATGTCATCCAGAAGCACAGGAAAATTGTACAATGCTCCTTGTACGATATACCAAGTCAGGTAATCCACATGAAAGGACCCAGCATTGATGAGAAAGCCAGCTGCACCAAATGAGAATTTCTTAGGCTGACAAGGAATCGTTTTAGTACACTATATGCCAGCTTTAGGACAACCTCAGTTCATAAATAAGTGCAAAGAAAATGTATAAACCTACATTAGACCTTAATATTGTGATTTTCTAGAGTATGTGCAATATCTACAGTAGTGATTCTGTTTAAAAAAAAGTGTCTCAATAGATTTAGAACACAAAGACAGAACAACACAATAAGATTTTTAAAAGTTTGTTTTACATTAAAACATTAATGTTTCAAAAATCTTTATTGAACAAAAACTAATAAATGTGGTATTTGAAACACCATAGACTCTGGATGGCTACTGGGATGTATGCAGAAACAAGAAATTAAAGGACAAAGAGCAAAACGAGCAACTAAGTTGCTTCTGTGGCTGCATCTGATAGTGCAAAAACACCTTGGAATGAAAATAAAATTGTAGCATATGAACATAGAAGCAGGTTACGAGAACTACTTGAATGATAAAGATTCATCGTGTTTGTTTTTTTAAATTCTAGATTAGCAAGAATTAAAAAGTCAAATAATAGCAAGAAGGGAAAAGATAATTATGAGAGCAAATTTTCAGAAGTGACTTGCTGATAGACATGCTATATCCAGCATCATCAAGTATACCATCTGAAAAAGCTGTTCCACTTGGGAGGATGTATTACTGTGTAATACAAAAATAAGAAAGTCATTTCTACAAGTAGCAGTTTACTCAGGGTTTCAAAGTTATGGGACAACAAGAAAGAATACCTGGGGGGTATAATCTATATTACTATTACTTTGTTAAACAAAAACTGCTGGCCTGCTAGTCCACTCAAAAGGCAATAATGGAATAAGTTTATGAAATAAGTTTGTAAGACAGATGATTTACAAGAACAGATGACAACAAGATTTATTCTTCTTTATTCTTCAGAGATGAAAAATTATAACCTAGATTTAAGCAGAATAATCCCAAAATGCCCTAGTAGACACCTTACTCTAACATACTTTATGAATGTTACATTAAAGTGGCAACATCTCAGAGAGAAGCTAGGTGAAGAGGTACTTTGTAGTTTTACAGCCATACACTGAAAACTTTTGCTGCTCTAACTACATGAGTACAGTTGAACCAAAAAGTCTTCTCGGTCCCTCTCTAGTCTCTGAAACAGGTGCAGCAAGATTGGTGTAAAACCTGTCAGAGCAGCATATCTTATACTTGCACAAGAGTATCTGGTTTCTTAGCAGATCGGATTTCTTTACACAGTTCCGGGTGACCAAGTTACCATTCTGAATGGGTTACCCCTAACAGTGGTAACCAAACACAATGATTTAATTTAGTCCATCTGAATTAGTAAGCAGAAATGTATTATGAGCATGTATGTCACTGACTCAACTAATGGGCGGTAACTAACTAGGCCAGTATTTCTTGATCACCTTGGATTATATTATCATGATCCCTACATCATGAATGAGGTATGCCCCCAAATCAGCAGAGCCATAGCAGTTTGGTTTTAAATCTGTTACTAACAAAAATACGTTTATTGAAAAGACTGCCTTAAAGACATAAATAAGAGGCAAAAAGAAACTCTTTCGTTAGCACCACTGGAGCAGAATTACTTGCACTAGTACTTGATGTAAAGAGCACAAAACCAGTTTCAAGCACATCAGCAGAGCTATTTCTGTTTAAGAATTTTCTCTGCATCAAGAAGAGTATCAAAATGCTTCATAAGAATTTGCATTCATTCTATTCCAGGTTTGAGGAAACTTCAGATTTTATTTCCCATCTGCAGCATACTGTCAGTTTGTATCGCTCAGGTCCTGTTATGTAACAGAGTGGGACTGACACAATCCAACCTGACTTGACAGAACCTGAGCTGTCATCTGTGAAATCTGAAAAAGCACTTTTCTAATGCTGCAATGACATGAAACTTTTTTTTAACATCATCTTATTTTTAAATATTTAAGGCAAAAATCTCTATCAAATAAAATACTTCATTGACACCCAAATTCTCTAAACAGTGACTGCAATGGTAAAGCAATTGCATTCTCATGCCTAGGGGAACATACATTTTGTACCAGTTTAGCTGACATTTTTGCTCCATGTGTTAGTTCATGTATAATCCAGGGTGAGCATCTATGAATACACATCACCAACAGCATCACAGACGTAAATTTCCACCGTTTTTACTCTATTGCAACCAAGTATTTAGACATCATCAATGTCATATCCAGCAGAATAAAAAAAAGCTTATTAAAGCAAAACAAACCAATATTTACTCCCATGACTTGTATAACTGCATTTCTAGCTAATGTGACTACAGTCATGAAACTCATACATACGGAACTAAAACCTTACTCAAGATACAAAGCATGCATGCATGGAACATTTTAACACAGATTTTAGTCTGCACATGTTGCCAGAGTGCCCTTAATCTGTCTTCTACTACTCTTGGTGCTGACAAAGCTGGTCATGTCAGTAAATTGACATGAACCAGCATTGGTACTGAAGACTAAGTACCATATGACTTCATTATAAAAATAAGAAAATTCAGCAATACATTTCTTCATAGATGCATTACATTTCTTTAAGATTCTGATGGGCAAATTCAATGAGCTAAATTAGCTCCTGATGACGAGTGCTAAAGCCAATCCAAGTAGCCGGTGGTACTCCTCTTCCTGGTAGCAAACCACTGTATCAGTTTAGACAATTTTTGACATTGCACCCAAAAGCATGAGGCTCCAGAAGATTCAGTAAGCAGCATAGCAGCTTGTAAGCTCTGAGGTAGGTAAATTCTACCGGCTCTACTGTACTGTTCATCATTTTTGTCTTGTGTTATGTCACAGCACTCTCAACTCTCCATGCATCAATTTAATGCAACAGTCTAGCAAAAAATCTCTAACTATTGACTCTGGGAAGGCTCCACCACTCTCCACCAAGTATGTGAGACCAAGTATGCAGTATGCAATGGCATGGTCACATTGAAGAGCACACACCGCCCTCCCCTTCTTGTAGCAAAGACCCAACGCAATCTGGGTGGGTCAGCTGTCTGTGAAACTGCCACCTTAGCTGTAACCTTGATATGTTGCTGGATTTAATTCATTGCCTTGATATACCTGCATTTATGCCAGCACAACTCATAAAATCTAGCAGCCAAGGGAAGGGAAGAGAAAGATGTCTCTGGATGGCAACATTGGCTTTTACTGTGTGTTAAGCTACTGCCTTAAAAGTAGACTGGTATGAAATTCAATCACTTAGGATAATCTTCATGAAGAGTAATTAAGAGAAAAGCACCAAAGAGCGGAAAACAGGGTTAAACAGAAAACAAGTGGTAGAAAATAAAGCAATGACAACTAGCTATCACAAAATAAAACTGGGAAAACTGGAGCAGAAAGTAACTTTTTAAAAGTTATTTGAGGATATAGTATGTTTAAGAAAACTGCAAGTGAACACCTTTCTCTGCAATTCTCAGATGCATTGGCCCAAATGCGCATTATTTAGAGATGTTTGACATTCTGAATATGTCAATGTAAGCTCATTTTGTAGGACTCATAGAGAGAAAGTGAGAAATAATACTTTTTTTCACTTCATACACATGATAAAAGTTTAATGGTCCTGCCATCCATCTATCCTTTTGCGATATGGCTCACTATGTTTCATTTAAAATTGCAGTCAGAACACAGAGATCAGCTTTTCATGTTTAGTTCCTGTCATGCTTTTCTTATTCTTGACATGAACCATAAAATCCTATCTAATGTCTAGTCTCATTGCATCAAAAAGTCATCTTTGATCTTATTCCTATGGGCCCCTATTCCTATTGAACTATTTGTTGATAACATTTTTTGCATGGCAATATTCTCAAAAAACCCCCTTGAACACCTAAAAAGCATGAACCAAACGGATTGTTTTGGTAGAACATATTAGCAGAAGGCTTGAATAAACTGTTACATAGACTCAGACCTCCTCAACATGGATGTTACAACACGCAGTTTGCAAAGACATTCTGGTATCAACCCCTAAAATCTAGTAAACTTGGAATCTATTGCCAGATCACTGCTTACATAAACAGGAAACTGCTTCTGGCATCCTCACCTCGTGATACAGTTGTTCTTGGCATACTGCTTCCACCCGTGGTCAGAAGTCATTTGCTACCTGTGACCTGAAAGCACAAACCTTTCTGCGTTTTACCTTGCTGTAATCTTCAGTTTTCATGACAAAGCTTCAGTAAATTGCACAGGCTAAAGCAACCAAACAGGACTATTTGTGTGGCAACAGCAATAGAAAGGGGAAAAACCCCAAGCCAACAAGCCCAATCCCTAAATCCAAATTGGCCTTCACTTTAAAAACAGCAAAGAATAGCTGGGATAACAGAATACTATTTTCAAAACTTTGAAAGTTAACTAGGGAAAGATCCTTGAGGGAAAAAAAAAAAAAATCCAATAGTCATTATGCATAGAAGTACCATTTCCAACAGCGATGCAGACTTCTATTACCCAGATCCTTACAGATATCCAGTCTCCCACACCAAGTGATTTTGAAAATTTTATGCATTATTATAAATGTCTGTGAAAGCAGTAAAGAATGTTTTTCTTATATTCACCGTATATTTGTGGCAGCATGCAAAATGACTCTGTAGGAGAAGTATGTAGCAGAGCAACCAACAAGTGGGTAAAAACTCACCCAGATATATTCTCCTTCCCCTGAAATTATGCTATTGATAGAGGGTGGAAATACATTGCAAGAAAGAACTAGTTAGTGAAAGCTAGCATTAGCCTCTCTCTAACCTATACAGTAGGGACCTTTCCTGAAGTTATTTTTCTCCCTAGTGAAAGGTGCAACCCATACCATACAGCAGTCATGCTTCCTAAGAATGGGAAATTTTACATAGTCCAGCTAGGCTCTTACAAATGTTCCCTAATCCAAGATGTACAAGATGAACAGAACTGACACCAATACACTCAGATGGTAAAATACTAACCAGATTTTATTAATCCCAACAGATATTTTACCCCACCACATCATCACATGACTCTAGTATCGGCTGGGAAGATGCAAGCTTAGCAAGTAGTAACATACTAAAAATGCTACCACACCGAGTCCTTTCCTGTCACCAATGCGCTGCTTCCAGGTACAATGACTTCTCCTTCACACTCATTCCATTTCTTGGTAGGTGGAACTTTGAAGTGCTACTTTATTGATGCACTATGTTATGGAATACTGCATATATATTACAGATCAATTCAGGCGCAAAAGAAAAAACGTGTAATACTGTTCTAGATCCACAAGTCACGTCTTCAAACATAAAATAGATTTCTGTTTACTATGCCTCTTCAGACACCTCTTCATTCTGGTATTTACCAAGTTACCATATTTACAGATCAAAACAAAGGGGAGGCGTCAAACAACTTAAATATATATTTTCCCTTAACAACCACCCAGTTTGGCAGGCTCAAGAGCTCCAACAGCATCAACTATTGACCAGAATTTTTGGGTAACTTCTTAAACTGTACTCATTGCAGTAATTTTACGTGATGTATGCATTTTTATATAAAGCAATTTCACTGCTTTTCTTGGGCACTGGGAAAAGGGTCAAAAAAAAAAAGAAGCTTAAGTCTGCTGACTATTGCTTTGGTGGCATTTGAGAAACAGCACAATATAACTACTGAATATTATGTTTTTAGGAGGAACACTCAAAACACTTACCACTTCCCAACATAGTGCCTACCTTCTCCCTTCATCTTACTGTCTCAGCTTAACACATAGTGCTCAGCTGACAAATAAAACTCATGGAGGTGCTAAGGGCCAGTATACCATCATGATACTATTACAGATAGAATTTAAGTGCATGACACAGATCAGAAAAGCTAAAGGTCAAAAACACAATGCAGATTATAGTGCAGGAATGCTTAAATGACATCAGGTTACTTCCCAGAATAACGATCATTTTCTCAGACACTTGTTTCCCAATTTTATTTTTCTATTCCTAGTATTATTACTTCAAAGTAAAGAAATCAAATCCTTAGCTTGTATGGCAAACAAGCAAACCTGCAATAACAGTACTGGACTTTAGTGAAAGTTAAAACTTATGCTACACACATTAGAATAACTTACTGATATCTTGATATATCACTTCAGCTACTCTACTACTAGCATTAGCATGAAGTCTGACTAATGTTATATACATAATGGGCCTATCCTAAACTTTGGAGCTGTTGGCAAGGTTTTTCCTGACCAAAATGGGCTTTGAATCACATCTACTCTTTCTTGGGAGGTATAGAATGTATCATGCCTGAACCTAGAGAACTTGGAGGGGCTTGCTAGAAATAATACATTTCTCTTGTAAACATATCACAATACGAAAACTTTTAAAGATCTCTTTAAAAGCTGCTGCTTTATTTCCTCCCTTATTTTTGCAACTTAGAAAGGTAAAATGAGCAGCCAAATAACCTACTAGACGAATATAAATACCCTGGCTAAAATCCAAAGCAGTATCGGTAACATCCTTTAGGTTGAAAGGAAATAATTTTCTAAGATTAATTTGATCTTCATTTTACTGCACCACATTGATCCTTCACTTTGCAAAGTTCTTAAATCAGGATATTTATTACCAACTAATATCCTTCTCAAGACAACTTTTTTCTTCCTTGTGCACACAAAGGAAAACGGACATTTTCTGCCCACAATACAGAAGTTACAGATTTTCTTTTAAATCCTCTAAAGAGAACTCATTGCACAGAGGCTCCCAGAGCTAGCATACAAATCTCAAAACCCATCTGGAGAGAAAAATACCATCTTTAATATTAATATGTTTCCAGACAGCCACACAGATTTTTTTTTTTTTAATATAGGTTTATTCCCTTCCAGGAAGCTTAACTTATTCAAATAAAGCATGATGAAAGTAAATTTTTTCATACTTCCAGGGTTTTTGTTTTTTTTTTCATTGGTTTTGGAAGGACAATACAAATGTCAACTGCTCAGCAGTTTATTGATTGCCAATAGTTCATATATTAACATTTCTACTAAACCAATTTACAGAAAATTTAATGCTTCATGGATTCTACATATGAAGAATAGTTCAAAAGCACACTGGGTAGATTTCGAAAGCTTTAGTTAGAATACACAGGGGTAAAATGCCTTTGACAAAAAAAACTGGAAAGTGGCATCACCGAGACTTGCACATAGTTTTCATTAAAAAAGGCGGCTCATTATTAGCCATTGTTCCTCAAGTTCTCATAATTCTGGTGTTACATAGCCAGAGGACACACAAGTTTAGAAATTGCTTCTTATGCAGTACTCCAGCTAACAACTGTTCCAAATGTGTCAGGACAGAAGCATTATTTGTATTTCTGGAGTAGATAAAATATAGGTTACATCAATATCAGAAGGGCAACTTCAGCTTGAAGGCGTTATAACTAAAGGTAAGAGGATATAGAGTTTGAACAAACATATATCACTTGAATCACTTGTATCTCCACTTGGACCACAAACAAAACAGTGAGTGACAGCATGCAAGAGAAACAGGGCTTAGAAATGCAGCCCTCAAATAAGATCACTGAAGTCATTTCAGACAGCTGCACTTTGCTATATATTTAGACCTGGTAAACTGAAAGGGAAGAGGAAGTTACGCTGTTAGAAATTCCTTCAACTACTTCACTTCCCAACAGCAAAGATGCTGTAAAAATGTGTACTGACACTTAGAGTTCACACAAGATTAATTAAAGCATCAGGAAATAAAACTCCAAAATTAGTCCTAGAAAAGCTGCAGGTGCCAAATTGCTATTTACAAACTGAGGGGACTGAGGGGATGTAATATTTTAAAATTAAAGACTACCATGCATCATCTACAAGGAGATAAGAGGAGAATTATACAACTAACTCAAAGGAAACAATACTCAAACATCAGCAAAAAGATAACTACAACCTAGCTTAGGATAGCTTTGCTAACCTCTTAATGGCATTTCAATAGAGAGAACACTAGCAGAAGCCACCAAACTTAGGGAGCTAAAAGCTTTTCTGAAGTTATTATGTTCTCTCTCCCATTTTTATTCCTTAATTTTGTCTACAACATTACTGCTAGCCATTTCTTAAAAAATTGTATTTTAGAACAATACCTCCACCTCTACCGGACAGAAGGATAAAAGAAATGTCAGCCAAAGAGACAACTGTAGTGTGGTTGTTTTGTTTCCTTCCTCTCTCTGCACTCACCTGGAAAGCTCTGGACTGCACTCTAAGCAGCAACCTTCACAAAAACTTAGAGCTATTATTTAGGAAGTGACAGCAATGAACATCTTAGGAATTACAGAGGACAGTCTCTCAACAGCACGCTTTCAATATTAAGTATATAATTTGGTTTAATGAGATCACCCCAAGCCTTCCGTGCAAAACTCCAAAGTAGATGCAAACTTGATGCAACCTTACGTTAAGTCCAACATTCTCTTAAGATTAGATATCTGTTGTTTAGGTGGCTTTGGGGGCTTGGGGGTGGGATGGTGGTTTGTTTATTTTTTAAACTAGGATTTCCTCAGAGCAATGTGAATCTTCAAACATAAAAATGAAATTTAAAAATTCATGTGATAGTGGAGGTCTGATCTTTCGCCCTCTACAAAAATGTTGTGATTTAATATAAGATGCCTCTGCTATCTTTGAATAAGAATGCTTCTGGGTTTTGCACACAAACTACTCCTGCTGGCATGACTTCAGTGTGCTTTACAACACTTACTGACCCTGTATGTTAGATTTAGGTAGAGAAATGGTTAGTTTAAGGATAGTTACCAAGCTCAGGAGTGAGATAAGCAGCAGGTGGTCCTTAATGCAGAAGTTGCTCTACATATGCACAGAAGCAGAGCTTTGAGTTGCACGTCAAACTTCATATCCACTCTTGAACTTCAATGCTTTCATTCTGTCTAAAGCTCATTTTTTACCTGCATCTCTTCATGTCTCTAAATCAAGCACTTACCGCTTATGGTTGTAAAAACTAATGCTCATCACAGAAATATAGATAAGAAGAACAATGGAATTAAGAGGAATAGAATACACATTCTGTCCTGGAGAAAGAACAAAATAGTCCCCCCAAAAATGGAACAAGGGATGTGAACGGATTTGAAAGGTTTTCTTATTTTTTATCTGTGTTACTCATTTGTCTTATTTATACAATCTATATTGTTAACTGGTCTATTTAATATAGATATAAAAAAAACGTGACTAACGAGATGGCAAAGGATGGTAGGGGAACTTAATATCCCTCTCAAATTAAATTCTTCAGGGTGTCAGCAAGGGCTGTCACTCATTTATTTAGACAAAGTCCACATTCTGACAAAATGTTACTACTTTCTTTTCAGGTCATACTGAATTTCTATGCCTAATTCCTGCAGACAGTTACTCCATTAAGATTGCTAAAGCAGAAAAAGAAACTGTTTACAAGTAAGTAAAAAACACTCAAACCCTCACAGGCAGGTTTCCACAGAATCACTTTGCACAAGTACTATTCATTAGAACATTTACCTCATTTCCTGTTTGCATGTTCTAGAGAATGCTTATATTTTTCTTTGAGGATTTCAGTTACAACAACTGCTGTATTACTCATTTGTATATCATCTGACTACCAAACATGAAAACTCTCCAATAAAAAAGCCTAAAGATTTCAGTCAGTCTCTTCAAAACACCATTTCAGCATTTTATACAAATTAGTTCTTCCTGGGCTGTTTGGTGAACAATGTCAAATAATACTAAATTATTTTTGCATTAACAATCCACAAATACTTGATGTGAGAATTGTATGAACTTTATAGACTGAAATAACTTTCACAACTTTGAATTACTAATTATTTAGATGGAATTAGTCTGAAACAGGTTAGTTTCATTGTCTTAAGTTGAGACATGCATCACAGGGTGTTAGTGGTAGGTCGTGAATTTAAAACCTCTTTCTAAATTGAAGAGTTCCTCCACTGTAATCTAAAGCACAGCAGGCATACTTTTTATCCAAATTACTCGAATCACCATGGGAAAATGTAATGAAGGTTTCCTTGCATGAATTAGAGATTTGAAGTTTAGCAAATTCAGAACAAGCACTCTTTGATTTTCTAGCCTTGAGAGCACTACCATTCTCCACTACTATAACTGCTCACCTAAGCAGAAACCAGATTCACAACCCACTCTTTGGAACTCATTCAATTCCTCTCTGTGCAAAAGCATTCATTCAACTGTCAGAAAAAGCTTTATGCCTTCTTAAAATACAAGATTTCACAAAAATGACAGTGCAGAAGATAAGGAGTCCAGAACTGCAACTTAGTAAGAATAAATCAAATTGCAAGGAAAAGGTTAAGGACAGGCAGATGGAAAAAAGAGAAGATACTCCGGTTCTTTCCCTGAAAGTATGCTGGACAAAGAAATAAGTTACTAATACTGAAAAAGAAAAAGCTATTTATTTTGATGGATATTTTTTCTCAAGGTTTGCATCTTATCAGCAATTAATCAAGATATCTGCTTACTTATAGCATCGCCATAGCCCACATTTATTTCTACTGAATTAAAAAGACTACCTGAAGCAAAGTAGTATTCATAAGCGAGGAATTAGATTTTCTCCCTGTATTTAGGGGAGAGTTGACAGATTCAATAGTTTCAAATTCTAGACTTCCACTTACAGTTTACCTCATGTTCTTAGTAGTAATTGGGATCTCCAAACACTACTATTAGAAGGATTTAGGAATAAAAGCTAGAATATTCTGTGTATTTTTTCTTATGGTATGGATAACAATTATATAAAATATAATTTGAGGAAAGCATATTTTTCTATAATGGCTATTCTATACTGCATTTACTAAAGCTTAACTTCTTGTAATGGGAAAGAAACAAAAAACCTCCAAAAGATACCATTCACTTCAAAAAGCAATCAACTCCTAACATGGAGGGCTCTCACACACAAACTCATTTGAAAATAGCTTACATATTGCGCCACCTGAGCTACCTGAACTGTTTAAAAACAACTACCACTGATCTTTCCATGACTTTAGCTCCTTCCTATCTCATGACTACTAGTCACAGTATTTTTCAGTTAAGGTTCAGCCGTCTTGCGAAACCTCTTGGTTTAGGAGGAAGGGGGTTGTAGTCTCTGAGGCTTTCTCCTTCTCTCCCAAGATAGCTGTACTTGCTCACCTTTCATTTTTTGTGGGCAGTAGATGTGCATCCTGACCACACGCTGCTACTGCATAAAGCTTTTCAGATTATTACAGGAAATATCTAACCCAGAATGAAAAGGCCATATTCCCCATCTACAACATGAAGAGTCAAGGGTGTAAGAACAGTACTTTTCAGAAGCCATCGAGCCGAGCAGGTGGCTCCTACATGAACCAATGCTTCTAGCGTAGCCAATATAGTTGTGTTAGCGTAATTGCAGACAATTATGTCATTATGAGATGTATGCCACACTACCTAACAGTTGCTAGTGAATCAGTGTGCTGACAATACCAAGCACATATAGCACTGATTGCCTATGTTTTTTTCCAACCAGTCTCTTGGAAGGAATAATTAGAGAAGTGAAAGAATATTCAAAATTAAGTCACTTTGCTATAGCCTCTAGGGAACCTACGTTAGTTTTTTCCCTATTTAGTGATTCTGTAGGACTCGTCAAGTGCATATGAATGCATTGTATCTGTCTTTTCCCGAGTGAAGGGAGGCACATTCACAAGGTTTTTATCTGTACCAATAAACAAAAAGTAAATGTAAACATTTGTATTATGTTACATTTTGTTTACATGTATGATTTTGTCAGCAGAGAACTTTAGCTTAACTTAAAAATATTGGCTTTTCCCCCTTTTCATAACTATTCAGGAGATTACGCTATTGCCAGAATCACTGACTGAACTAAATGAGGTAGAGTTATTGCAATGCAAAAAACCCCCCAAAAATAACACTCTTCCCTTCTACTACCTGGAATACTTTTCATTTTTTTACAACTAAAATATTCCTACTAACATCTACAGTTTTCTATAAAACACCTTATGCAAACCATCTATGGAGATTTACATATTTACACATCAAAAAAAATTCAGCTTATCATCAGGACAGTAAAATACCATATGCATATACAGTAATGAAAATATAAGCACTGTACCTAGGGAATCTCAGCAACTCAAGCAGAAGCTGGGCTCTTCTGGGCTTAGGAAAAATGAAGGTGCTTGGAGGTGCAGGATGTTGGCTTAGACAACTGACGAGCCAGTCTGCATCTAGGACTGCCCATGTGGGCAGGCAGCAGGAGACTGACAGGGCTGAAGCAACTACTGGAGGGGCCTAAACATCTGAGAAACTGGGAAGTAACTTGTTGCAAACAGTCCTAGTGCAGCAAACTGATGTTACTGAGTTTAAATTTCTTTGACTTTTTTGAATCAACCTCCTTACAGCCCCATGTCACCACAGGCAGCTCTGGGCCCAATAGCTGCCCCATCACAGAAGGCAGGCGCTCAAGTGGTTGAAAAGCCCAACTGCAACATCCTCACTATGCTCAGAAGCAGGCCACAGATTAGGCAGGCTGCAAGTAAGCAGTCTATGGCAGCCCTGCTAAAACTGGTTCAGACTTATTCAGGAGACTCAAATCCATTTTTCTGCTACATCAGTCTTCAGCTTTTGATTTTTCCATCCCTAAGTGTCCCGATGTGCAAGCAAATACTCCATTTGCACATATTCCCCATTCAATTAAGAACGCAAACAGCCCCCATGTACATAATTGGTCATTTCTGTATTCAGCTAACTGACTGACATCAAGCACACAACAGGACAGCAGTTATACACATACAGATCCCATGAAATACTTCTTTAAGGCTGCTCTTCACAAAGACATTGCAATTACCTCAGCTGAGCAAGCAGAAACACCTGCCACCAAGCCACAGAGGAGAGCAAGCTCCAAATACACCCTAACTCCTGTTCACCTTGTCAAACAACAGAAAAAACAGAATACAACCAGAGAAAAGAAAAGCCCCACCATGCCCTATTCCTGTGCTTACTTTTAAATAAAGAAAACGACAAGAGAGGAACCTTACAAGCACGGGCCGACTGACGGCAGCTGGTGCGTCCCTCCCCTATCAGTCACCACGGCCCCGCCCGAGACGGGCGGGAAAGCGTGAGGAACGGCTGGGTCTCGCGCTAGTCGCCCGCCATTTTGGGAAGCGTGGCTTCGGCGAGCCTGAGGGAAGTACCTGAAAGGGCGAAATTCCTCCGGCTGGCGCTGAGCTAGTGTCGATACTCCCAGGAGTTCTCTCGGAAAGCCACTCTGCCAGCGGCAGTGAGGAAAAAAGGTCACCGCCCCTGCCGCACCTGTCTGAGGTGAAGAGCCGCCCTTATGGCGGCCCTCGCCTGAGGGGAAAGGGAGAGGCCGTGCTTCCGGTCGGTCGCGCCTGAGGCCAGGGAGCGAGGCCGCCCTCGCGCTCTGCGCGCCCCTCAGGCGGGAGGAGGTAAGCGGGCCCTGCGGCTGTCCTGAGGAAAAGGGATGAAAAGCTCCCGCTTTCTTGCGGGCGTTCCTTTGTGTTAGCTGCCGTATATTCACCCCTTTTTCGGGGCTGCCGTCCCTTTTTAGGTGCTGCTTGGGGAAAAGCTTGAGAGGATAATATACTTCACCTCAGTGGTTGTTAGGTGAGGGAGCAGGAACAATCCTACAGTTTGGTGTGGCCTTACTTCAGCCTCCTTTTTTAGGAACTCCTGGTCTAGAAGAGGATGAGGAATCACTGAAGGTCTTCTGAGGAGGAATTCCTGTTTCTCCTTACTCGCTGAGAAATCACCCTGAGGAGGGTGAAGGCAAAGGATGGAGGTGGGTGCTGAGCAGGTGAAGAAGGGGACAATTGTAACCAGTGCAGGTGCGCAGGCTGGCAGGCTGCCTATGTTCAGGGAGGAGGAGAAGCAAGAAAGCCCCCACATGACCTTTCTTGGGAACGTAGAGGTTGGGGACCTGTGATACATGTACAGCAGGGAAAGTAGAAATTTTGCAAGATAAAATATATGCATGGCTTATATAGAGAGAAATAAATAGAACAAAAGAAGAAAGTATAGGAACACTGATAGTTTACAACAGATGCTCCGAGATGCTCAGCTTCCACAAAGAAAGAGTTAATGTTTGTGTTTGCCACTTTTTAGGCTTCAGGAAAGCACTTAGAATTTTTCATTTAAAGGATATAGCCATCTAACTAAAAGTATTTGAGTTATTTAACTTAAATATCAATTTTGATGTCGTTCTTCATCAGTGTAACTTTCAAAATAAGTTATTACACCTTCAGACTGTGTTACCAGACTGTAATTGCCACAGCTTTCTGTGAATGCCTACAACACCTTTTACTAAACCTAAAATGTCTATGTAATTCTTTATTATCAGCTGCCGTGTATATAACATTAATTATTGTGACATAGAATAACGTGGAGATCACAAAACTGCAAAGCAGTAGAAGAGAGCAGATTGGAAACAATTACATCCAATTATTTGGGACTGTATTAAAACCATAGTAAGGGTGGCTCTAATACGTTGTAATTTTGGATCAAGAATGAGCTAGTTTGATCTCTTTAGTAGTTGTAACAATCTGTAAAAGTCTATAATTTAAACCACTTAAATTTGCTTGAGCATGTTATCATTCAACAGCAGAGAAATTATGCTAATAGGATTATTGTTATATTAAAAATGGTGCTAATTTGAGGCTTCTAAGAATACAGATGTACAGCTCAAATGTTGCATTCTCATTAGTTATGCAGTAGAACATGACATAAAGTAGGTATTTTGTCATTGTTAGGAACAAACCAGCTTGAATGAACAATAGATTGCACATCTTTTCGTTAGGGGGGGGACATACTTGTCAGCAAAACGAAGTGGCTCATTGGAAATCATTAGTGAATAAAAGTAACAAGGGAAAGCTGTTGCCCATGGAAGGAAAAGGGGGTGGGGGGTGGGAAGTGAGTCTCAGCTCTGCTGTTATTTGCTGGAAACAAAAACCATAATGCTACCTCCTATATAGAAAAGTCTGGTTTTAATGGCTTACTTCCTCTAGTGCAGAAATAATGCAAACAAACTCTTCGTCATCTTAAAGATAAAAGATAAATTGATAGATTTCCAACTCAAAAATATAACATGATTGTATTTGAAGGAATAGAAAAGAAACTGCGCGATTACATCTGTAGTGAAAAAGGTCCTGGAGATCTGCTGCAGCAACCAGTAATTTGAAATGGCATGACCACATTTGTTTACTGATACCTGCAAAAATGCTTATTTTTTCAGGGGCCATTTAAAAAAAGTATTTTGCTTTGTGGGGAATATTTTAGCATCAAGAAATGAGCCACAAAGTAATATTCATTTTGTGTTCATAAGTATTCTAGCAGAACCTTTCAGAAATCTGTTTTGCTTTATAAAGCAGTAGAACAGTTTGAAAAATGTGTATGCACTAAATATTTTCACAAAATTGTAAGCAAGCTAAGCAGATTTCTCATTAGTTCTGTTCCAGGCTACTGATACTTAGTGTTTATGCTTGAATAAGCAACGTATTTTAATGAATACAACACCAATATTAGCATTGTTTTTCAAGGAGGAGTTGAAGGGTGTGCTTGTGTAGCCACCACATCCTGTCCTCGTCTGTCCTAACCCTGGGCAAGTGTGCCTGAGAATTAGGGTATCTACAAAGTTGACTTGGTGTGTCAGTTTTTAGCACTTGAAGGTGTTACTTTTAACACTGAATACCTGGTTTATCTTTGAGGATGTAAGTAAAGGAAGAGAGGATACAAGTATCCTTTTTTTGTGGATGAGTTGTCTGCTTAAATTTCATTGTAAATTAAATTTTATTCATATCTTGGTACTCTTTTCTCAATAAAACTTTTTTCCTTGTGATGATATTTCATAAGCACAAATGCCATTTGGAATACTTGATAATTGGAAAAAGGATACTATAATTAATGTTTTGTATTCTAATTTAGCCATGAATAAGTTTGCAATTGTTCTACTATAAGATGCATTGGGAAAATATGTAATATAATTTAAAAGTACAAAACTGCTTTTGAACTTCTGAAAAAGTGGAAGCATGCTTTTATTTTGTATTTAAGACTGATTATGTGTATAATGAAAGCCTGGATAAATGTAATGTTCGTCATTTTGAAAGAAAATGAGTAATGGAGTACACTTTGAAAATACTTGATGCATCTACTGTGTTAAATGATAGATTTTTACTGTATGGGTACAGCTGTGTTAACTATCATTTCTTGATGACTCTTCATTTTGGTAGGGTGCTGCTGGCCATTAATCCTTGAGCTGCAGTTTTTGTTTTCTGTTGCGCTTCCTTCAAGCAAGTAGAAATTCAGATCTGAATTTCCTCAATCAAGAAGACTATTGAGATGAAATTGTTAGTATCGTGTGTGAACTATGTGATCTTCCAAAAACCTCCATTAGCTGTCAGCTTCTCTGGATGGAAAACAGTTTTGGTGGGGAAGTTCTTGCTCTTGGTACTGCACTGTTGTTTTCCTTGTTACTCTTGATTCTAACAAAAGCTGTGTGTCTGTTACTGATGACATGTCAGGTTTAAATAAGAAAAATGAGAGCAAACAGAAAAGAAGAGATGAAATCTCATTTTCCCCCTTTATTTTCATACCAGATCTCTCTTTAAATTGGTATTTCAAGATAGTTCTCTTTTTCCGTTGTCTGCTATTTTAGATTAATTATCTAGCAGTTGTTGCACAGACATAAAGAAGTTCATCATAATAATCTCAGCTCTTTCATGTATGTTAGAAAGCTAGTTGCTGTTCCTGGGTAGCCTTGAAAAGGAACAGAATATACTTTTTAGGTTATTCTAGGCAGGATGCTTTCGTATTTGTTATCTGGACATCTCGAACTTGACATTTTCTCCAAACTTTGTCAGTGGTATGCATAAGGATCTCTAAGCTTTCTTGAAAAGTTTGTCTAAACAGATGTCACCTGTTAGCTTGCATTTAGAGTCATTCAGGTGCTGGAATTGATTATTTCACTTGTGAATATTGATGGCTTTCTCCTTGACAGTTGGAGTGGGTAAGATCTTCACTGAAATAGTTTGAATAAAATTATTTGTGTCTCACTGGTAAATATGAGAGGACTATGCTTTAATCTATAAATCTTCATATTTTCTATACAATAAATTAAAATATACGATTTCACCTCCAAATTACTGAAATAACATTGTTAGTTTGAATTTTTATAATATTACTGCAATTAAACTACACATCAATTCAAAACTGTTGCACTTACTGAAATATTTTTTAAGTATTTAGATAGCATATGCTCTAGTTTATGGGTTTCTTGTTGTAAAGGTTATGGAGCCAGCTTGCATCTAGGAGATCATTTTAGATTAATTTACTCAAAATGTTTTGCTGTTTTCTTGCTATGTGGCTTACGTAGCTTGTGAGTTTTCATTGAGGATCTCTTTGTTTTGGTATATATTTCTAAAACTGAAGAAACATGTGTATTTTAACTATTCTAGAGGTAATGTTGCTGCTGGGGTGAAATAAAACAGCACTTGTTATACCTTTTTGTTATTGTTACTCTGTTCTGAAATGATCTTTTGAGTGGATGCAGTTTTCAGTTTAATGGTGCTGTGTCCTCGTGTTGAATCTAGGAAATTTATGACAAGTGAGGAAAAAATGAAGATCTTTGCCATTTGTACTGGGATCTGTACTGGTAGCAGCACACTTGTGTTGTGATCCAGCTAATCTATGTCTGTCTATTGCTCGAGAGTGACCCAATGTGGTTGACCTTGCTATTGAATTCAGTCAATTTCAAAATCCTTGTTTACCACTTATGTTTAGTGTTTAAAGAAGAAAAAGTATCAGAAACTTAGTAACTTTACATGTTATCTTGTATAGCTAAGACTCAAAAATGTCATCTGCAGGAGAAAGCTTAATTTGCTCATCTCTTGATGAGAATGACTGTTAATATTATCTCTATATGAGGCACTGTGACAGCACATTAAAATAATGCAATACATTAAATACCAAGTGGATTTCTGCTCCAAGTTCATTAGTGTATAGATCATTTAAAGTATATATTGTTTAGGATATGTGGTGATACCTATTTCAAAAAGTATTTCAGATACAGCTATGTTTTAGATAATTTATTTCCCAGAGGACCCTTTTTTAATAGGGATAACTGTTTTGTGTGTGCTTGCATGTATATGTAGCTAAATAATAGTGTAACAGTTTTGCTTGTGTAACTATACAGTCTTACCATGTTAACTTTAATCTCATGTGGTGCAAGATATCCTCAAATCTGAAATTTTTGTCTCTGATAGTCACTGTGTGAATATACTGCATCACTATAAATGCGTTATACCCATTATTATTTCCCATATTGTGAAAAAAAATTTTTATGGAAGGGGAGAAGAGGTTTTTAACACTTGTACTAATCTTTTTGTTCAGAGTGACCTTTAACTTGTATGGTCAGTTTACATCTGTTGTTCAGTTCTTGATTCCTGCAGGGTGATGAGTTGTCCCACTTGATCTCAACTGAGCGCTGAGAATGGCTAGCATCTGCTAGACATGAACATGGTGCAAAGATACCAAGTGACAGTAAAATGGCAATTACTTTTTATGAATATATCAGAAATAGCTTTAAATTGTAGTATATGCTAATACAATGAAGATGAATTCTCATGACTTCAGAATTCTGTTGGAGAAGTTGTTTTCCTCTATGGCTTAGCAACGCTATTGGGAAATTCTGTTTGGCCTTCACTAAAGAAAAAGATTTTAGACTCTATAATCCCAAGTTATGTTCAGATGTGAACCTTTTGGCTCCAGGAAAGCTTGTTTTACAGCAAGCTGTCAAAGGAGTTTTTTATTTTGCAAAATAAAAATCAGATCTGGGCATCCTGTTTGGCCATGAGATCTGGGAATAGTTATTCAAACAGTTACCCCCTTGATGATAAATCTTCTGTCTGATGGCTGAGCTGTGAGTGAAGCACCTAATACTGCATTGTACCAGATAACAAAGTGGAATAAGTGCATGAGATGCACAGTAGGTATGTACTCATAGATAACATCTGTATGAAATCAGAATTTAAAACTTTTTATTTGTGCAGAAGGCTATTTTGTATATTTTGAATGGAAAAACAATTCACTGAAAAATAAATCTTAGTGTCGCATGAGCAACTACTGATTGATACAATTTCAAGTACAGTTTAGAGAGTAAGGACTCCAAACTGAGTTCGTTCTCGGTCTCTATTAAATCCTGTGATGCAGCTTGTGTCTTCAGACAGTGGGTAATTTGACAAGATCTGAAAACTGTAGTATCTAAGGTGGATAGAATGAATTGAAAGCATCAACCTTACCTATGAATTTTCTTGCTTTTGTGAACATAATTTTTGTAGTTTAATGTGGTCACTGCTACTTATATCTGTAACGATAACTATATAGATTAGAGACATGAGTACTGAGGAAAAGGGCATTTAGCACAATTTATAACTGTCTTATTCAAGTTCTTTTTTTGAAGGCATTCTGTCAGAACAGCTAGAAAGCTGAACAAAGAATGCATCTGAGCTGATGTATTGTGCATATTGATTACAATTAGAAAACTTTGTGGCTAGCATATATTAATTGGAACTTCTGCTGAAAATGATTTAATGTGAACTGTTGTTGTCAGTAACAGTATACTTAAATTCTGTTGAGCTGTTTGTTAATGTATGAAGACTGGCATTCTTACTGTTTTAGCCATATGGAGCACATTATCTTGAGAGGATAAAGTGTTTCTTGTATGTTTTGTATATGTTTTTTGTGCATTGTTTTCGTTGAGGTTTTCTTGTGTGTGGAACTAGACCTTCTAATCACTTCGTTGCAACTACTTCTTCATTTACAGCCTTTATTGTTGGAGAGTTTGTACAGGGAGTTAATGGAATAGCATATTTAATGCCTGGCAGTAAAACTGAAGTCTGAATTGTCAAAGATGAAGCTTTTAATGTCAGGGTGACTGCCAAAACAGGATTACTGAGAAGCTGGATGGTCTGGCTTGGTGTCCAAAACAAGCTTCTACAAAACATGGCTATGGCATCTGGTGTATAATTTGTGCCTAACATAACTGTGCTGACAAAAGCTGGTTGCTCTATACTTGTACTACCAAAAATAGGGTTGTGATGATGTGGCTAATTACAGCGCTCTCATATTTGTGGTAAATGAATGTCATACAGCTCAAGATGAGATGATATAATGTGAGCAAGGCCCAAGAATTTGAATACCAGAAACCATATTATTAACTTATGTTAATAATATAACTTATGTTATATTATTAATTTATGTTAATAGCTTTGAAATATGTTATTGAGTTTTGATACTTAGGTATATGTGGTTTAGGTATTCCTGCTATTCTATGTGTAGTAATACTACTGCAATAATAAAAAGGGGAGAAAAAAAAATTGTAGATGGGACCAGATTACCTCTATTTTGGCTCAATATTGATCATTTATAGTGATGTAAATTCTGTGTAACTCTATATTCTGTGTAAAACGAGGTTAAGATGACGTTAGGGTTACCGTTCTATCTTCAGCTTTCATTAGAATTAATTTTTAAAGATAATTTAAAATAATTTTAAGTACATTATTAGAGGGAACTTGTGAGTCCAAGAAAATAAGTCTTAGGGTTTCTAGGTGGTGGAGGAGATGTATAATTCATTATTGTTTGTTATTTACATCCTCTCACCTCCATGAGAGGGATATAGTGAGGATGATCAGGTAATCTGAGAAAGAGGTCTAGTTTTCTTAGAGCAGAGTTCTTGCCTCCTAGAATGACTCTGCTGCTATGCTCAGCAGGCATGCCTCATATAGGTCTAAGGCAGTTTCAGATTATACCTTCACGGTGATTTTGTGACAAATTCATTTTCCCATGGTATCTCTTCTAAGCTCTACTCAGGTCATCCCTGACTGTGAAAATTATTCAGAACTTTGGACCTTGTCCGCACAGATAACTTTGAGTGCACAAACTAGAATATGGAATGCAACATCCTACTTATTCTGCCAGCTGTCTTTGCCACGTACTTTGTCGGCAGCAAGGAATCTTGCAGGTTTAAAGTGGTTCTTTCTACAGTATCAAAGTAAGCTTGACTGTGATTGCTTTAGACTAATGAATGTGTTTAGTTTGTATTCATCATGGTATAAAAACCAGTAAAGATTAATCCAGTGTTTGAGCATGTTGCATGGGTTTGAGTCAGCTTCCTAGTTCAGTCTTGTCATAGCTTTCTTAATTTGCCTTGTTCCAAGTGTGATTTTTGGTCTGTTAGATATTCTAACCACATTTTCTTGTGTAACGTATACCTTTAGCCTACAAGTTCTCATAATTACAACATCACTAACCTTGTAAAGAAGGTGAAAAGGCCAATAGTGTTTTTGAAGAGGATGCTTGAAAGCTCTCCAGCTTGTGTGATAGCACTGCTTTTGCATGGCCAAATATAGCATAGGACAAGAGAACTAAAAAATGTTGTTGCTTTTCTAAAATATAGAAATGTTAGAAACTGAACTACCAGATTCAGCCTCACTGTCTATTTAGCATTACCTATTTCACTGCAGCATCCATTTACAATACACTACCAAGACTGTCCTTAAGTGCCAGATCTTGTTTCTACTGAGATTGGCAGGTGAATCTGTCACTGACCTTAGGTGACCATTTATGAAGTTTTTTTAACCTACTAGTTACAAGTAGATTAAAATGATGAGGATTTGAGAACCTGATGAGCATCTGAACAGTGAAAACTAAGGGTAGGCTAAGCATATTTTTAGAAATAATGCGTAAGTTTTTGTTAAAAAATACACAGTCAAAATATCTTGAGTCATTCCAGGCTGTGTCAACATATCCTTTCAATCTGCATCGGAGTGGAATCAAGTCGCAGATTGCGTCAACAACCTGGAAACTTAGAGAACGATTTGGATTTATGTGTCCAATTGACAATGGATGACACATCAAAAATTTTAAGAGACAGGTTAAGAGATTAAGAGAGGTTAAGGTTTAAGAGATTTCTTTCTTATAATCACACTTTAAAGTACCTGAGCTGTAGCATATTGTGATGGAAGCAAACTTAACGTTGGATTTTTGTGTCATTAAGACTTTACTAGGCTTGCTGGTAAAGAGGCTATGTTGTTCAGCTCATGAAGCATCCTCAGGTTGGCAGAGCTCATGTAATAATTAACCTGCAGATTGCTCTGAGCTGTGGAGGGCAGATTGACAATATAAGGAAAGATCAGGGAGATAATATTGAAGCCTAAATAAACCTTGTGTAGAAAGGATGTATCGCAAATTTTGCACTGTTCTTGTTTGGTTAAAGATAAGGGCTTTCATTCCTGGGTTTGGGTGAATTTGTATTTCCCATGTCTATATAGGACCAAACATCTGAGTGCATGCCAGTTAAAGGTATTGACCCCTTTTTTCTTGGCAAAATTCATATAAGTAACAATATGATTTAAAGTTTGCAATAATTTTTGTTTAAAATTATATATCTTACAAATACTTGTGTAGATTTTTAGACTGGTTTTGTTACTGGTTTTCCAGAGTATTTGCTACTTAATATTTACTATGTGCTTGGCTATTCTGTCTTTTTTATTCTCTGTACAGATTGCCAAACTTGCTTAACTGTGAACAATGTTAGAGAAATCATTTAAGGGGGGTAATTGGAAGTAAGAGACTGAAGATACAAATCTTACAGATTTCTAGACTTTCTAAATGTTTTCCTCTTAGCCACTAAGGCTTGCCATGTAGATGGGAACCTTCCTATGAAGTACTTGTGTTCCTTTCTGACTGAGAGAGCTGAACCAGATTTCTTAGTTGTCTAGCTAATGTAGTAAAAAAAAAATTGAATGCCACGTGCTTAGTTGCATATGTGTAGGTAAGTAGGAATGGTTGAGTGGGCCCTTCTTTGTACAACTGATTTCATTCAGTGAAGAGTGAGTTCAGCTGTTTCATCTGTACTCTGATTAAGACATAAAAGCCCATGGTTTTATCAATGAGTGTGCCAAATAATATTTTTTTTAAATGATGAAGCAGTAGGCAGAGTTGAACAGAAGGGCTGTTACACTGAGACAGCGTGTTCAAAGCATATTTTCCCTGCTTTCTCATCTGATCATCTGTATCTTTGAAGAGGTATTAGGTATGTATTACTGGAGAATATAAGTCTAAATTCAGTCTGTCATCAGGAGGCTTTGATGATGAAATCTTTGTTGGATCTTCCCCATTTTTTGCTCTCCTCAAGTCTTCTGTACCATATACTCTCACGTACACAATTAATACAGCAAAAATGTAACAGCAAAAAAGGTTCTTTGTCCAAATTGCTGCTCCTTTGTAGCACTGAACAGAAATGAACTTTTGTGATAAGAGCCTCTTGAAGTGGAAGCTGGTAGTGCAAAAGAGAAAAATAGGATTTATAGAAAGACCAGAAGCAATAGTGTGGCAAAAAAGATAAATATTTGGGTGTGTATGAGAGACTTGAGTCTGGAAATATGGAACAGAAGTTGGTAAGACTAGAAAACAAAATAACAGAGGGGAAGAAAGCCTTTAGAGATATTTAATGAGAAAGTATTTGGAATAAAGACTGTAATAGGAAAAAGTTAGTTGTATCAGTAGCTGTATAACCATAATTTCCCTGCTTAGCTGGGGAGGGAAGGAAATGAACTGAATTCATTGTTTTAATGATAAACTTAGCAGATGAGCAAAATGAATACATAATAAATTGTGCTTCATTTCTCACATAGACAGCAGTTTCATGCAATATAACAATGTTCTGCGTTTTCTCCATCTGTTTCTACAAAAATAAATTTATTTCTTCTGTTTTCCTCATTCAAAACATTATTTGATTTGAATATCATCTAAACTTGAAGGAAATGGTCCTTGCCATAAGAGGTCTCAATCAAAGCCTTCTCATCAACGGAAAAGATGTGCCAGTATGGGATTGTACCCCAAAGGTTTATACAGATACAGTTGCAGAATTTTGAATTGTCCAAACATAGTATGTAATTTGTTAACATGTTTGGGTTTGTCTGGTTTGAGTTTCATTTAGGAGACTAAGCTTTGATGTCGTAAGTAATCTTTCTCAAAAATAATGTATTTTCTAAAGCCTACACAGCAGGTTTTGTACCTTTACTCACACAACTAAATTTGTGATGTGTCTGAGTAATTTGTAGGAGCATATCTGATAAATGTTCATAGAAATAAAGTTTTTCTTTGTGCTATATTTACATGTTGAAGTATAGCAGTACAATTTGTCTGCAAGTATTTTTAAAAAGAAGATCTATATAATTTATCTTAATCATACTTGGTTTCCTTTCACATCCATCTCTTTATAGAATTCTTTATTTAGCCCATTCTTCCGCACCATTTTGTTATAAAAAAACCTAAAACTGGTTCAGACTTTAAGTGCATTGATAGTATTATTATGTGTAATTACTATTCTCTGTTGCACTTTTATATTTGTTTAATTACAACAGGGAAGTGATTGTGCCCCTGTACCTGGCACTGGTGAGGCTGCACCTCAAATACTGTGTTCAGTTTTGGGCCCCTCGCTACAAGAAGGACATTGTGGTGCTGGAGCGTGTCCAGAGAAGGGCAACGAAGCTGGTTGAGGGGTCTGGATAACAAGACTTATGAGGAGCAGCTGAGGGAACTGGGGTGGTTTAGTCTGGAGAAGAGGAGGCTGAGGGGAGACCTTATCGCGCTCTACAACTACCTGAAAGGGGGGTGTGGTGAGGTGGGTGTTAGTCTTTGCTCCCAAGTAACTATAGCCTCAGGTTGCGCCAGGGGAGGTTTAGACTGGATATTAGGAAAAATTTCTTCACCAAAAGGGTTGCCAAGCATGGGAACAGGCTGCCTAGGGAGGTGGTGGAGTCACCATCCCTGGAGGTATTTAAAAGATGTGTAGACGTGGCACTTCAGGACTGGTTAAGTGGTGGACTTGGCAGTGCTCAGTTGATGGTTGGACTTGATGATCTTAAAGGTCTTTTTTGTTTGTTTGTTTGTTCTAGTTGTGCATGGGTTTTGGTAAAAGTCTCTGGAAATGTGCAGAAAGTCTTTTGTAAGCATCTCACAATGAGGACAGGCTAGGTGAGATTTATGCAAATGACGTATGAAATTCAAGTAGCTGACTGTATGAATTATCATACCTAACCCTAGTTGTGGTCCTAATCCCAATTTTCTGCAGCATCTAGCATTGGGTTGACCAGCAGTGAAAGGTGCAGAAGCCAGTCACTCAACATGTGTGAGAGAATCCTTGTCAGGGTTACATGGAAGACGTGTGAAAGCGAGTGATAGAGTTTCTTAAAAGTTTTCAGAATTAATTATGATCTTCATTGTTAAGGGGTGTTAATCTAAAGAAAAAAGTTTTGTTAAACAAGTTGTATTTCTCAGTTTTGCAAATGTATCACCCTAATTAAAAATATTATGCCTGGAAGAAATAATAATTTTGTGAAATACGAAGTTTAGCCATGCAGATAACTTCATTAAATGCAAAACCTTTCACAGTGTCTGTTAGCATTTATATAAGTGTTCTATATTCTGTCCTAGCAGACTGAGAGCTTTTGCATCAGTTTCATACCATGTATTAAAAAAGAAGACTCCTGGTTGTCTGCATTATGTTGAAATAGAAGCTATGTTCCATAACTACTGTGGTAGTCATCTTTTTACTCTTTTTTTCTTAATATAACAAAATTTAAGAGAAAATCTAGAAACAGATGCTTGCTTCTGATGCTCTACAATAAAATGCAGCTCTGTTTCAGATATACTTCTGTCTGCAAAGAGTTAAGCACCTGAGAGTTCAGAGTTCCTGTGAGGGTGTTTTTTATCCATATGAAGGACTGTTAGGCTGTAGGTATTGGGAAAGATCTCTGAACAATACTGGTTTCTGGAGAAAATGACCATAAAGGACAGGTTCAAAAATACCTTGTTTTGTATCTAAGTGAAGTTACATTGGATGTTGTTATAAGGAAAAGTTTTGTGATCATATGAACAGCCCTGCTGTTTGCGGGGGAGGGGGGGGGGGAAGGCATTTAGTCAGTAAAACTTGCTGCTTTTCACAGGTGGATTGTATAGATACTGGTCTTAATTTCTTGCTATAGTTTATAAATCTAGGACCAATGTTTTTCTCTGTTTTATTTTTAATTTATCATGAACAAGGGTAATGCAACCCAGTAATCTGAAAAGCATCCTATGCAAAACATCTATTAAGAACTATACTGTGCTGTCTAAAAGCTATTCTGTGTGAGTTTTGTGTTTAGCTACATCTGACTTTTATTAAAAAATCCTTTACCATATATTCAGCCTTGCAATTTAAGAGGCTCAAGGAAGTGTATGTATACAAAGGAACAAAGAGATTGTATTCAATGGAGTGTTACCCTTTGTTGCTATGCTCATGAAAAATAAGTCTTACTGAAATTTTAGTTGTCTGTCTTTTATTTTAGAATGTTAATTCATCTTTAAGTTGAATATTTCTATCCCGATGAGCCATTTATCTTTTTAGAAGACATTGAAAACTGCTTATAATCATATGCATGAGACCATATGCAAAATATTTAACTTAATTTTAACTTAATTTTAACTTAATTTTAACTTAATTTTAACTTAATTTTAACTTAATTTTTAGCCTTTAACAATGTGGCTGTTCAAGTGAATTTGTGTAATATTTGTGTTCTGGATGTGGCACTCCTATGGCCTACACTTGTTGCATAAGGATCTTCTCTATTTAGGTGCACAGTACCCCTTTATGGAAGGAAATACCATCATCTCCATTTCACAGAGAACAAAGCAGATAAATAACTTTTCCAAGGTTATTCAAGGATGGTTTCACAAGTTTTAGAATTATGCCTTTGCTACTAGGTTACTTTTCTAATTATTTAATCATACTGTAGTGAGATTGCTCAAGTTACATGAAGTATTTTGAACCTGAGATTCATCAGCATCTATCAACTGAGAAAAATACCGTAACTTTTGTCAAA
This sequence comes from Phaethon aethereus, assembly GCF_964289735.1. NCBI lineage: Eukaryota > Metazoa > Chordata > Aves > Phaethontiformes > Phaethontidae > Phaethon > Phaethon aethereus. The sequence goes on along the minus strand of NC_138589.1, from coordinate 8,454,855 downwards.
ATCAATACTGCTGTTTTAGCTTCTTTAACATTTGGACCATATATCTACAAATGTGTCTACAAAGTAAGGACTATTAATATACAGAGACATACTAATGATTTTGGCAGGATTTGTCAACTGCTAATTAGATTTCTTAGCTGGTTCTCCTCAGGATACATAATACCTGGGAAAGGCTCTAGGTTCTCCATGCTTGGCATAGGCTATATAGCAGGAGCCTTGCAAACACTCAGGAGGCTTAATGTATGAATGAGCAGGCTTCTCTTACGGTTTCATTGCTATATACCATTTAATAGCACAGTTCAGATGTGTACCAAAATGGTTTATTAGGTAGAAGTTGAAACTGTATGATGAAGGAAATGGAAGACAATGAGAACAGCAGGAAGCACAGTAGTAACAGATTTTGTGCTTGTAAAAGAAGCAAGATGAGAACACAGGAAAAAATTTAGTTTAGGGTGGTAGATTTTATACCACAAGTGGAGGGAAGAGCGTTATTGAAAAATTGTACGTGCAGTGACCCTAAATGACTAAGAATTGCCTAGTGCCCATCAATGTTTACAAAAGATCTTGTCATCGCTTTGTTATTCCTCCAAAAGAAGTGCAAAGCACTCTGAGAGATCTGGTGTTCAGGTTCACTCATTCCTTACCTGTCTTCTGCAAGTATATACAGCTGCTTCCCTCCCTCTTCAGATTCCCTTTACTGCTGATTGCAAAGGAAAGATTTAACTGTCGGGGTCGTACTGCAACATATGTAACTTTTTACTTCAGTGACAAATTCAACCATCCTTTTATTACAAGTTTAATTTTATATGGAATTAATTTATAGGAATCTGGTCCAAAAAAAATGCCTTTTGGAAAGAAAAAAAAAGCCTTAAAAGGTCACTTGACAAAAGCTTCCTGTTCAAAGCATTGAAGATTTAAAGTATTTAAAAGTGGAAAGAAACGGAGATGTATTAAGAACCTATTTTATAACAGAAAAACAGAATATATGTATTTTTCCTGAATTAAATGAAGATTTGCCTGTTGTCTTTCTCCAATTCTTCTGCTGAATTCACTTCAGTAAATTTGTAATGAGGTGAGAGGTTTGGCTGGTGCTTTATTAAGCACAGTACATGGCCCTGCCTTGTGGACTTCAAGAATTGTCAAAAACTAATATGGTAAGTCTATTTAATGCTTTAGTTCTATTTTAATAATAAGGTCATAAGGAACCCAGAACTAAAATCAGACCTCACATTTTGATTAATAGTGTGGTAAATCAAAGGAGAAGGTGAAAAATGACCTTCCATGAGTGTGCTTTTCTTCCCCTGTGGGAAAGAGGAATCAAATGACGATTTATTTGTTCCTTTCCCTCTAAGTGGAAAGAACAACATTCTTGCAGAGAAGTTTTTTTTTTGTTGCTTCTGAGAAGTAATTGTGCCTTCTTGTAGAAGTACACTTTAGACTAGAATGTTTTATACTAGACGAGAGGCTTTTTGTTCCAGGTTGGGCAGTTTTACATAGAGGATGAGGATCGCCTAACAACTGGGGAACCAGTTTGGTAGCTTTCCCTAAGTACCCAAGAGTGAACCTTGTGTCTTTATTGCTCATGTCGAGGAGAGAGGAAGAACAGAATTATAGTATTCATATTTTGTTTGGTTAATTTTTATTTTTGTCATTGGTCTGGGAAGTGAAACAGCCCCCAAGGTACTGTGGGGCCACGGTACACCCTGTATTCCAGTATGATCTAGTGCAGTGGATATTTTAAATCGTGGAGGATAGCTCAGTTGTGGCTGTTGGTGTTTTTAAATAATAATTTAAACCAATATGTATCTAGTCTGACTTTTAATCAGTTTTCACTGTTGGTAATATTTACAGTAGTGGGACATCAATATAACACTGATAATGATAATAGGTCACATGACATTGTAGAGAAAGCAAAATACTCAAGATAATTGGCCTGCCTGTTCACCTTCATGTATCATTCTGTTTGGCTTAACTGTTGTACCTACACTTGATATGAGGGTCTGTCAGGGTCACCAGTGGGTTGCACATCACTCTGCTCCATTTATTTTTGGACTGTAGAATTGATAAACATTTCTGGATCTGCCTTTGGGGTTTGGATATCATTCTAGATTTCTTAATAGTGGGCTGTTCATGTGATAATCACACACACTCACTATTTCTGTATAGCATCTTGGGAAGTCCTCCTGCAGGATTTTGATGATCCAAACAAGAGCCTGCCTGTGTGACTACAGAGGTTCCTTAGGACTTCTCCAAAAAGTGGAGTGTCAGTGAAGAGGATATGGCCACTGGAGCTTTGACTTCTTTTGTTTTCTTTGATTTACAGTCTCTTAGACATAGACATGTATCTCAGTTTTTAGTTTTGTGTTGCTTGTTACATGGTCCTAAACAGAGAAGCTGTGAGCCAGGCTGCCTATTATGGATAGCCCTCTGGGAAGCATGCTTAGAAACGTAGTGTGATTGAACTGTCTTCTCAAACAGTAATTTTTGAGGCCTCAGACGCATGGGATTGGGGTGTAGGCATTGCTGGCTGTGCATACACAAGTGAAACTCAGTCAAAGCTTTGAAACAGTAATCAGGATCTTTAAAAGGCCCTGTCCATTGCTTTAGGAACAAGATAAAACTTTGTCTGTTATTTCATCTTATGTCAAGTATTTGCAGTAATAAAAGTTTACAGAAAAATCAAATAGCCTAAAGATATTCATTGCTTTAGAAAAAGTACCATGTAAATATATATTATGTAGTTTAAAAAAAAATATAGAATTAAAAAAATGTGACACTAGAAATTTAAAAGGCCCAACAAAATTCTTCTAATCTGTTCTACTGGTGAATAATTGCTTCATGTTACTGTGTATTGTCTGTTGATCTGAGGTTTCTTAAGAAATCAGGCTTTCAGCGTTCGTCTGTAGAAAGACTCTGTATTTTTGTAGATTTCAAGGATGGGAAGATTTGTGAGGCTAATTTTTAATCTCCTCTGTTTTAGTCCATTCCAGCAAACTGCACCAAATTCTTTTTCCTGTGATTCGCCTGTGGTCACACTGATAATGGTCCTCTGAGAACAGCAGAAATTACTTCAGAAGTCACAATTTGAATATTGTAATTTTTATACTCCTTAAAACTTTATTTATAACTCAATTCTAGCTAATTCTACTTACATATCTTTTCTCACAAATCTGTGCCTTTCTATGGATTGTCTGTAGTGCATTTACTTGGCAAAATGTCTTCTAGAACTGTGCAGAGTATTCTAGTCTGATTCTGCATGATGAAAGTGAAAGGTGAGTATAGGGTAGTATTAAATATATGTTCTGTTTAGTGAGTATTTTCTTTCATGTTTTTTAGAAAATGAGTTTAGTTCTGGTGTAAGGAGAATGCAAAATATTACATACTATTCTGACTTTCAAGCAAGATCTTTGTATAAATCAGCATGAATCAGGTTATTAGAAATACTTTGATTCATTCCAGCTGTGTCAATGTTCTTATTCCTAGAAGTACTGGACACCTTATTAGAAAAATGTGAATAAGGGTTAATTGCTAAGTACTTGCTACTTCTAGAGAAGCTAATAAAACAAATGAGCTTCTCATCAGAAAACAAGATTTCCTTTTATTAGAAAGGAAATACTGCAGTGTGTGTGTGAGTGCAAAAGAAATACTATATGATGATTTTTTTGGAGATGACCAATGGAGTACTTTTTTTATACCTATGCAGAAAGAAACGCGAATGAGTATCCTGGAAAGTTACTGAGGTTTTCTGTGTGGGCTGGCTGAGAAAGTATAAAGTATTTCTTTATATTTGAATGTGTTTGTATATCTGACCTATTTTAAGAAATTATAAAAGAAATGCTATACATGTACTTATGCTGTAAATGAAACAGCTTTTTTTATTTTAACTGCTTTTCATCAGTCAAAAAGAACAATGTTTTAATGTGCATAGAATGCATCTTACTGTGCATGAAATGTATCTCATATAGCAACTCTTAAAGATTATTATTTTTTCCTTGTAGAAAATGAGCACTTTCATTTTGGTGCATATTACTATGAGAAATTCTGATATCATTCACTGGGTACTTGTTTTTTGAAACTTGTTTTCAGATGGCCTGTGCGCCATATTATGTAAATGAAAAATTGAAGATGCCATGGCACAAAGACAAATATCACTTATGCAGCTGATGTCAGATGTTAGAGGTAACTGAAACAAATTAATTTAAACTGCATTGTAAGTCGCCTGTTTTTCATTTCCAAAAGAGCAAAGTGTACTGTAAGAGGCAAGTTTTGTTGCTTCGATCTGTCTTGGTAATGAGTCTAATTAGTGTTGTGATAATTAGATGCAGATGATTTGCATGTGGGGAATGCCAGGCTTCATCTTTTTGAAATTGCTCAATGTGTCACCTGTTTCACAAAATAAACTCTAGGGCCCTGACCAAAAGCCTGTTAGTACAACTGAGAGATTCCACGTGATTTCATGGGCATTTAGAGTAGACCATAAATTTCACTGTGTTTTTTGATAGTAATGTCTACTTTGCAAAGCAACTTGTGTAATGGTGGGTATTGAGAACTGTGTGCAAACATAATCTCAATGAGAAATGCTGTTCTAGACGAGTTATATTTATGTAATCTTCCTCTAATTGTACCCTTTCTCCTCTGCTGCTCAATCCTGGGAAAAGACTTTCCCCCTACTTATTCTCGTCTTTTTACAAGCTAGTAAATTATTTGGTCCAAAATGCCTGAGGGATTACATGAAAATCATCTTTGGCACCGTTTCCCATGGGAATAGTTGTGCATACTATCTGTCTTTTAGATACTGAAATCCAAGACTTTATTTTACTAATTGGGTTATTTTATATAAAAGTGGTGACAGAATTGCAATGAGAAAATTTCCACTGTTGGGGGGGGGGGGGGGGAGGGGAGAAGACAAAGCTATTGTCTTTGCCTCATTTCCCAAGACAAAACACTTTGCAGTTGTGTTTTGTGCAAAGAAGATGTGTTATGTTGTTCATCAGATGTCACTTACGAACAAGGTAAAGTGCGAGAAAGGACTGCTGTCCAGGAGGCGGCTGCATTTCTGATACTCTTGCTTGAAAGGACTTCATTGATCTAGAAAATTTGAACCCAGGCCTTGTGTACATCCAGGCTTCTATTCAGGCCACTTCTCAGATAAGCCTGAAAAAGTTTCCTGTTATAAAACGGCATTTAGAAAGCTAATTTGATTTTTCTAAAAATTAACCTGATTAAGCTTTGCAATATTGATTTATGTGGTTTGTTTTGTGGTGGGTTTTTTTTCTTGTATCTGAAATTGCTACTGCCTGGAAGGCCACACTTTGCAGAATTCATTAATGTAAGGACTGATGATTTAGCATGGCCTTTAAACTTCAGTGATATCATTGTTCCTTGCTAGTGTGTGCTGGCGGGACCCAGCTCTTTGGCAGTGAAATGACTCCATGGTACACTTGAAAAGAAAAAAAAAAAAGAAAAAAAAAAGAACAACAACAAAAAAAACCAAACCAACAAACTTTAAATAGTTGCTAAATACCTATGACATGATTAAGTGCTTCCAGTATCCTATAAAGACAGACATAGAATATTGAATAACTGTCTCCTTGCTCTTGCCCTTAGGAACTGCAGTATAGAGCAATCCAAAACCATCCTTACCAGAACTGAAATTCTAAGAATGCAGCTCAAGAAATGTACCTCAATATATCTACTGTGGCTATATATATCTGCATATAAGCATACCATGATTTGTTGATGTTTACAGATGATCACTTGATAAACAGCTTGCAGTTATAATTGGTTTATGGGCAATGCTAATGTTGAGTAGTATTTCTCTCTGCTAAGCTGTTTCTTTGTCTTCCCAAATTGTATTTGAAATATTGAAACAGCACAAATAAGGGTATTACTCCTTCTTTTCTTGTTCCTTAAAGGCCACTTGTTGTTTTTCTGTTCTTAAATACGCAAGCATGTTGAAGAGTGAATTTGGGATGAGTTTGTCTGAGTGGAAACTGCCTTGGTTGTGGTGCTTTGGACTTTTTATATTGAAAAGCCCTTTTGTCCTTTTTTGTGGTTTTATATGGAAGATAATAATTCTGCCGTAATTACACACTTGAAATGTCAAAATACTCTTGTCACAGGGTAGTCAGATCAAAGGAGGGTCTTGCTCTAAGATAGTATTTCTGCCACAAGGCAGTATCTTAAAAGATGGACTTCTCATTAGATATTCACGTCACATCCACCAGGACTGTCACCTTTTGGATCAAGAATGAAATTCAATTCTGGCTGCAGATAATTACTTCCTCACCAGGCAGAACTGTGAGATCAAAGATCAGAAGTCAAAACTTGTCAGACACTTCTTCTGTATCATTCCTTCTCCCCTCTTGGCTGTTGCAAATACCAAGATGTTACACAAATTCAGTTGCATTTATACAAATTCATATAAATCAAACATATTAAAAATTTTGGAAGTTCAGATAATGCCAAGTATTATCACAGTCTAAATAATAGGGAATAGTGTCAGCATTAGGAAATCTTTTATCTTGCTCCTCACTTTACCAAGAACTTTGCTTCACATTTTTGAGACTTTCTCTTTAGTTCGTCTTGTCAAATCTATATTTTTCATGCCTGGACTGTCTCTTACTTATATATCTTCAATGGAGACATCGCTGTGACTGCAATGTAATGTTGCTCTACCTAGGCTAGCTAGCTTGTGGGTGTGTATATCTTATCTGTCTGCCTCACTTATGTATTGCAGCCAGAAACTCGCTGTGAGCTATTTGAGTATTTATTCAGTTTCTTGGTAGATTTTGCAGCTTGCACTGAGTTGACTGATCCTGTAGGTAGTTTGCAACTGGTGTCTAAGCAGCCCAGTTTAAAGCTGGCTCCAGTAGACCGATGGACAGAGTAGTCAGTGAAGACAGAGTTGCACCCACCCAATTAAACACTTCATTCAACAAAGCTCTCAACTTACCAATGTGATAAGTCCAGACCTTGCTTATTGGTGTGTACTTAATAAATAGGAGTGATATCCCAGGCTTAGGTGGATTGAAGATTTGGGCCTTTGTTAAAGATTCAATTGCACCTCAAATACTGTGTTCAGTTTTGGGCCCCTCACTACAAGAAGGACATTGAGGTGCTGGAGTGTGTCCAGAGAAGGGCAACGAAACTGGTGAGGGGTCTGGAGCACAAAGTCTTATGAGGAGCTGCTGAGGGAACTGGGGTTGTTTAGTCTGGAGAAGAGGAGGCTGAGGGGAGACCTTATCACTCTCTACAACTACCTGAAAGGGGGTTGTGGTGAAGTGGGTGTTGGTCTCTTCTCTCAAGTAACTAGTGATAGGACAAGAGGAAATGGCCTCAAGTTGTGCCGCGGGGGGGGGGGGGCAGGCGGGCCAAGACTGGATATTAGGAAAAATTTCTTCACCAAAAGGGTTGCCAAGCATTGGAACAGACTGCCCAAGGCCGTGGTGGAGTCACCATCCCTGGAGGTATTTAAAAGATGTGTAGACGTGGCACTTCAGGACATGGTTTAGTGGTGGACTTGGCAGTACTCAGTTAATGGTTGGACTTGATCTTAAAGGTCTTTTCCAACCTACATGATTCTATGATTCTGTAGTCTCTCTGGTAGAGCAAATGTCAAGTCACATTGTGGATTTCTTTGCAACAGCTGTGAAACCACAGCTTTTTCAGTCCTTGATACAGGCAGAAGTAATATAAGCCCCTAGCTGGGGATGTGTTTGTTATTTGAAATGCAACAATTGGTTGTTTTTCTATACATTTTATCAATAGTTTTTATGAAGCATTTTCTTGTTCCTCCTCTATTTATATTATCACTCATTCTTTTCCATTTACTCCCAGACTTGCAATACAGAGGATATCCCATTCATCAAACATCGATGTTTTTCAAGGTTAAAAAAAAAAGTAGTTTAACTGTCTTTAAAGCATTCTACACTATGCTGTAGGGTGGTCCAGGGAGACACCATTATCCTTGGAAAATGTAGAAGCTTAAAAATAAGCATTAATTTGGCAGGAGTTATAACCCAATTTATTTTATCCTGTACTAAATTTCATTGTGCAGCTGGCTGATCAGCTGTGGCCTGATGATGCCTGAGAGGCACTGTGCTGTGCGATGGACCATATTTCCATCTTTTCCTTGACTCTCCTCATTCTCTTTTAGAATGCTTTGCTCCTGAGGGACAGAGAAAGGACTGTTCTTTTGTTTTGGAGTGAATGTGCCTCTCCTTGGACTCCCACGCAAGAACTAGACATTAGAGGGTCTAACACAGTGATGTCAAGAAACCTGTAAACCTCCTAATTAGACGTGTCTTAAGTGTGAAACTATCAAACTTGGAGTTCTGACCATCTCCAGGGAGCAGGCAGATAGAGAAGCTGCTGTTTTGCCACTTCATTATCACCCAGCGCACTGAATAGGAAAACTCTGATGCCACCTAGTTGCTATAGCAACACCATCCTTGCTTATCTCTGTTTCTCTGGCAACAATCCCTTTCTTCATACTCTTTTGTTACTATAAAATTCCTTCACTGTGGTTTATATATTCACAGCTCATGTCAGGTCATTCCTTAGATTCATTCTCAGTGTCTTCCTTATACAGAGGATTACTGGACTTTTATCCTTTCACATTAATTTTGGTAGGCTTTGAAACTGGAAATGAAAACCAAACCATTTAGGAGGTTATAGAGAGGTGTAGGAATAGAGTTGTTAGAAACAAAATTTAATTTGTTAGCATGTAGGATTCATTTAAATCTGTAGGGTCTGGATTTCATTTGGGAGTTATCCTGGTTTCAAGTTAGAGACCTGGGAGTCCTTGGGTGACTTTAATGCCTGGGGGCCAATTGGCTGCTCTCCCTCAGAAGTGGATAAAACTGACAGTCTGAAATTGCAAGATATTTAAGGAAAGCAGCCAGAAGTGATACTTAGGGGCTGGGATTCTGTGAAGAGTTCCAATGTGTGTAGAATCAATTACATGACAAGAATATTCATAACAGAAGTTTAGATTTGTAGCGTATTTTAAGTTAGAAGGGACCTTCAGAGGTCCCTATCTGTTCTAAGCCCTTGCTCAGTGCAAATCTAATCAGATGAGGTTGCTCAGAAAAAATGTTCAGCTCAGTTTTGTGTATCTTCAAGAATGGCGATTCCACAACCTCTCTGTGCAACTGTTCCATTATTTCACCACTCTTATTAAAGAAAATGGGGTGAGGAGGGAAGGAATTTGCACCATTCCGACTTGTGTCTGTTGCTTTGCACCTCTTGTCCTATTGTTTGTTGTGCACCTCCAAGAAGAGTTCATCTCTGTCTTCTTTGCATCCTCCTACCCTGTAGTTGTCTCCCTGACCATCATGATGGCCTTCCACTGAAATCACTCCAGTATGTCTTGTACTGCAAAGCCCAAAACTGGACATAGTACTCCAGATGCAGTCTCACAAGTGCCAACTAGAGGGGGAGGGGAAACGTTCCCTGGATCTGCTAGCTACACTCTTACTGACAGCCTGGGACATCCTTGGTTTTCTTTGCTGTAAAGGTGTGTTTCTCACTCATGGTCAAATTAGCACCCACCAGGGCCCCCAGCTGCTTTGTAGAGCTGCTTCACAGTCAGTCCCCAGCTATATTGTTGCATGGAGTTACTACACTGTAGGTGAAAGATTGCATTTGCTTTTCTTGAACCTTGAGGTTCTTGTCACTGTATTTTTCCTGTCTCCTCTCGTTCTTCTCAGTAGCAGCCATGTCCTCCAGTGTATTGACCACTCCCCCAAATTTGTGGTTATCCACACACTTGCTGAGCATGCCCTCTGTACAGTCACCCAGGTTGTTAATGAAGACATTAAACAGATCTGTGAGAGCATTTGTTACTGGTTGCCAGCTGGACTTTGTGCCTGATGCTTTGAGCTTGGCAGTCCAGACAATTTTCAATGTTCCTTGTTGTTCATTTACCTAGCCATTACATCACCAATTTGGTGATAAGGAGGCTGTGTCAAAGGTCTTGATAGACAACATCTGCTGCTCTTGCCTTGTTCGCAGCATCTTTCACCTCCTCCTACTAAGCGATGAATTTGAACAGGCGTGACTAACACGCCTAAAGGCCTTAGCTACTAGGAACAAACAACATAACTGAGAACCAGAAGGCGAAACTAGGATCACTTATTTCTCTCCCCTTCTCTATCTACTTTTTGGTTGCAGTGGAAGATCTCGATCAAGCACTGAGGGCAACCAGAGAGGGAAAGAAGAAAGAGAGGAAAAAAAAAAAAGGAAAATGAGTCATTGTTTTCAGTGTAACTAGAGTAATGCCAACCTAGAATTTTCAGAACAAGTTAAAGATTTTTCTTTTTATGGCTAATAGGTTGATAACAGTATTGCATAACTGAATATTCATATTCATTCTGAACTATTGCTAGTATTTAACTGATTTGGTAGCTGAAGAAAAGGTAAAGAATCTTGATATTGTTGGCAGTAGCTGCTTTGGTCATTGCTTCCCAAAGATCCATTTGATCAGAGTTACAGAAAAACGACTCTTGCTACATACATGTGAGTCTTGTTTTAGTATTCTTGTTCATTTCAGAAAATTTATCACTCTGTATTCTACAAAGTAGAATTACAATCTGCATTGGGTTGTGTACCTGCAGAGACAGACAAGTTTATGTTAATGTAATATAGTGCAATATTTATCATTGGAGAAGTAAAAGGACTATTCTTAAAGCTCTTACAGCTTTTACATTAGCGCTTTTCAGATTTATGAATTGATGGGTACTGCATATTTATGTATTGTCAGCACTGGAGCAGTTTATCATTTAACACTTATCTCACTGAAGAGTAATGTGCTTTCTCCATATTAGGTAATTTTTGAAACTCTTGTATATAATAAAATGCATACACTATAAATTTATAATGACAAATTTGAATGAGCTTCAAAATTGATTGCTTCCTTTTAGGCAAAGTATCTACTTTGTCTTTTCTCTTATTATTGCTGCCTGATGTGTCAATGTTGTGTCATTGTACAATTGTTGTGGCCTGCATGATGGTCTAAAGAAGGAGATAGGGAAGGAATCAATGAAAGGCAGTTTCATTTTTCTGATAGAATAGATGCTTGCTATCAATATATTTCTAAGTGAATTGTATCAGGGAATTTAACTACACTAGAACTTTAAATAGCTACGTAGCAGTTAGAATTCCATATAAATACAGGAAGCAAACAGTATCTTTACATTATATTCTTGACACTCTTTGGCTCTGAAGTCATAATGAGCACCTGAGCTCATTCAGCTACTAATTGGAGAGATCAACATCATCTTTCCTGTAAGTTCCTTTTTGTGTCATGAGAAGAACTGGACAGTATTTTCCAATTTTCATAACAGAATTAGAGATTTCCAAGAAACTAGTTAAGTACAAACTGGATATTTCTTGCTGATAAGCTAGTTTGTTGTTTCATTTTTTTAGATATTCCCATTTTCATGCCTATTTCTCTCTTACTGGTTTGTCGTCACTGATACTGGATGAGATGTTAAGGATATGTTTGTATCCAGTTGCAAGAGCTGATTCATGTAATATTTCAGTGAGTAGTCTTAGAGACTGTCTCAAGGCAACTTCTTGTATTGTGTTTTAAATGTTCTGTTCAGGAAAGGTGCTTAGTACTGAACTACTGGTGAGAAAACAGAACTCTCATCCTAGTATTTTCCTGCACCCCTTTTCCCAGTGATTTCTTCCACCCCCCACCCCCCTGCCCTAAGCAACCCACACGCACACCCGACCCCCAGGGTTTTAACAGAGGAGGCAGGGTGGCTGAAGCCTGTCAAATTGAGCATTCAAAGTTGAGTGTGTATCAAAGAAAATAAGCTGTCACTCATGTGACAAGGAGCCTGGAGAGGAACAGAGGAGATATTACCCAGTCTGAAACATTTAATTGAAGATTTGATTTAAAAAAAAAAAAAAAAGTAAGATTAGACCAGGTAGAATGGTCTCTAGCATCCAGGGCTTATCTTTTAAAAACATAAATAAAAAAAAAAATTTGGATTCTTGCTTATTGCATTTTATGACCCTTGTGTGCTAGTAATTGTTCTTGAGATGGGAACAGAAGTAATAGTTGAGAAGCAATCAGAATTTATATTTATAAATAGCAGTCTTGACAGTTTCTCGATAAAAAGTAATTCAACAAATTGCCAACACTTTTCTTGATCAGAGTGCTATTCATAATGCAACAGATCAGTGACATCAGGCTCGGCAGGCTAGTAATCAGCACCCAACACATAATGATGTTTGTAATTTGGTATGTATCTGCTCTGTCACATTGGCAATTGATAGTCATCCCACGTCTGTTTGGTTCCTTGCCCTGTAGCAAGACTTTTGAATGTAAAGAATGTCTTACAGGAAAACTAAATGAACCAATCACTACCACCTCCATTCTTGCCATGTGGGATTAAAAGTTGTAGTTGAGGATTTAAATTATAGCTTAAAACTTACATTTATAATTGTATGTTTTAATTAATTTTATTTGTTATCAGAAACCTCTGAATTATTTATTGAAGCACTGAATTTTGTGTTTTGCTGCTCTGAGGACTCAAAAAAGAGTATGTTCTGGCTACTTGAAGTTCCTCACTTGGTTTTCCCCACTGTCTTTCTCATATATGATAAAACATTTCTTAGCAATTTAGCAGTGTCTTAGCAAGATTTTACTTTGTGGTATGGGTTTTTGGGAGTTGGGTTTTGGGAGTTTTTTTGGAGATCAATTAAAATGGCAGTGTGATCTTTTCATGATGGAAGACCATTTAACAGAGACCGTGGAATCAGGACAGAATCTGCTGATTTTGGTAGATAAATTATCAACAGAGTAATAGAATAGAATGATAAATGTCAACAGAATAATCAATAGATTAAATATCAACAGAAATCATATTCCTTCAGTTAGTACAGTTGGGGTTGCATTTCTGTTCCTATAAGTAAATAATAAAACATTACTTAATTGTTGCAGTGTTGTGCTACTTTTAATTTCCATGTGCCTCACAATTTATCAGGACATGAAATACCAGGTGTTCAGGATATGTCTAGATTTGTAATACTAAAGCAAATTTATCATCATACTTCTTCAGTATTCCTGCAGCGTTTTGCATGGCATCTGAGCACGTCTTCCTGCACCATCTTTCTCTGTCTATCTTCAAATACTGTCACTTGAGGTAGTGGTTGCTCTTTATGTGGAAAATCTTGGGTGGACTTGGAAAGTACTTCTACTGTCTAGCTGTTTGCTTTAAGCCTGTGAAAAGTACTTGGCTAACTTGCTTTCTAGCCAGTGTAGAAGACAGAGAGGATCTGAATGGTGATTAAGAACTTGGTTCAGGCTTCCTCTCTAGATGATCCTGTTTTCATGAATACTGTAGGAGTCTAGCGAGATTGGCTAGCCAAATTAAGTGCCTAAATAGTGGAATGGGAGTGTTTCCCTCTTATACTGCATATAAGGCCTGAAAGCATCTTAAAACTTCACTTTGGCTGTACAGACAGTCTCAGAGCTGCAGATCAGCGCTCTCTGGTGAAAGGAAGCAGAGGTGTGAAATATGATGGCTGTCTGGGGATATAGCCGGTGGTGACTGATTTATGTGACTTTTTCATATTTTTCCTGACATAATTAAGACTTTTCTTCTGAATGCATATCCTTGTTGTCTAGGAGTTGCATTCCATAACTTTTTACTCTTCTTACCAGCTGTTAGCTTGAGAAAGATGAATTTTTAGTTACTCTTTGTATAAATATAAATTGCAATGTCTGAAAATGCTGTACTAAGTCATGAAGATGGCACTTTATAGCTACTGTGTGGTTTAGACTGCATCATGCTATTCCTGTTACTTCAGCCTGTAGTTAAAAAACCAAAATATTGAGAGAAAATGAGTCGTGTAATGCTGCAACACTGGAAGTTAGACAGTTAAGTCCTGGCACCTCCTTTATCGAATTTGTGTATCTGCCTTTTAAAATGCTTGGGTGAGACTGGGTATAGAAAGCATTTTTTCATATGCTTCAAATCTAGTAAAAGAGAAAATTTAAAAAGAAGAAAAAGGGAAGTTAGTGTTGATAAATTGCTAGAAATGACCAAGAAATGGATCAAATAAGTAAGATTTGCTGGTGAAAATATATGTTTATTTAGACAGTAAGAATAGCTAGAAAGTAAAGCAAGCTGTAAATACATACAAAAGTAACAGTACTAGATAATGGAGTGGGTAGAAGATACTGGTTAGTTTATAAATAGAACCATGTGGGGTTTTTTTAATCAGTATGATAATTCTAAAAAAAAATGCTTTCTATCAATGAGACCTTAAAATTACCTGATCTTGATTCTTTCTTACATTATACTTCTACACTATTCAGTTAGAATGAATACAAATACTATGGAATGGTCTGTTTAAAGGAAGGAAGAAAGGAAGGATAGGAAGCAGGAAACTCCGTTGTTGATTCAGCACATGGCACTCAGATATGACAAACTCACTGTAATTTTTCACTTTCTAGGTCAGACTAAATCACTTGGCTATGTTTTGTTTGCACATCTTGTTGGTAACCTGCTGCTTCCATTTAGCACATACTCTACAATGCTCTTTAAAAAGTATAGCAGTTTTCCATCTGCTGTTGTCACAATGGACTTTATAACCTTGTCATCTACTTATATGTTCTAGGGAAAAGTAGTTGCCTGGAATATTTTCTAGTGTCAGTGCTGTCAGACATATCTGTTTGGGTTTCTTCTGTCCCGTAAGAAATGGGCAATGCAGACATTGTGAAATCATCTCCCCTTTTGTGGCTATTGCCATTTTAAGGCCTATTTACTGATCAAGGAAATGTAGTGTAAGTGCCCTATAGATTATTTGTCCACAAGAGGAATTACAATGTGTTTAAATATAGAATGCTTTTATAAGGAAGCAAGTGACCACAGTTTGTCAGTATACACAACACGTGAATCTCTTAGCTTGCTAATTTTAGCATCTTTAGCTCTTTTGAGTCTATTGATGTAATGTTGATGCACAACACTCATTTTATAGTATTCCAATATTTTTATCAGTTTCTACATAATCTGTTAATGACATTGATTTATAAAAATTTCAATCATGTATTCTTTGTAGTACAACAAACGTTAAACTGATTCAGTTTCAACTTCTTTGCTAGGCTCTTCACCTTTCTGGATTATTATAACCTACACGTTTATAAAATAAGTTTTTATTTTAAGTAGCTTGACAAACTTGGTAGTAATCTCTGGTGGTTCAGTGTAACAGCAGCCATATGGAACTGTAACTTCAAAGTCACGCAGATCTCATTTATTTTTATGCTATGTTGGGTTACATGTCAAAATTGTCTTCATGCCGTCTGTAAGAGTTCTTACATACTGAATTGTTTTATCATAGTTTTACTGTAGTGCTTGGTATCTAGAGATTCATTCTTTACATCAGTTACCAACATTTGATTTCATAAAGGTCCTATACATGTTAATTTTTCCCATATCGTGTTTTGTAGGTCAGGGTCTAGGAATTACATGAAAAAATCAAAATTACTCTAAAGATGAGGTAACATGCATGTAAGCGAAAGTGGTAAAAAGCAGGAATTTATCTGGTTTAGCTCCAGCACTTGAGTGCTGTTTTGCTTGCTTACCATTCTGTCATGCTGTAGTATACCTAAATCCCTTCCCTTTAACATGTAATTGCTTGGTCTTTCCCACTGAAAATGTCTCCTGAGGACACGTACACATACTGTCATGATGGCCATGTTGAAAAGGAGGAAATGGGAGGAGAAAAAGTTGACTAGTCCTTAAAAGAAATAAAAAGTTAACTGCCTTAAATGTTATTTTTGGGTACCAAAAGAGAAACCTTTTCAGAGCCAAATATGTGGGAGCTATTGCTTTTGTCGCTCTCAGTTTTGCCTTATCACAGTCTTTTTTTCTTTTACATGAATGCCCCTGGTCACCCGTTGGAGTGCCTCACTGACTTTACAGCCTGTCCGTATTTGTATGTGCAAACTTATCGAGGTCAGAGGTTGCGTAAGAGTTTTCAGACGGAGTCCTGCCTGTGAAACTGCTGCAGGCTCTGCAATCGTTTTAAAACACTTTGGAAAGGAAAAAGTGGGAAAATCAAAACAAAATCTCAAGTGGCTGTTTAGCAGATGTTTTAATTCTTGATTCACGGTCAAGGTTTTTGTCCTTAAAACGAATGTCTTCTGTTTTCTTTCCATTTCACTGTCCTCTCATCAAAGCTCCATTGTAAAAATTAAGCACATCAGCATACTAAGTGAGCAGTAAATTGCAGCACTAACGGACAGTTGGAGATCTTCCTAGTCCTTGAGCTTATGGATGTTTTTCTTTTCTTCATATGTATGTTTTTTCCACTTGGACTATTAAGCAAATTCATAAGAGGGCTACATCTTCATGATTTTACAGCATTTGCTACTGTGGGTCTCATGTCAATTACTGCTCTTAGATGCAGTTATAACATGAAAAATAAAATCCAGCATTTGGTCTGTATGGTGCTTTCATCTTTTTTTTTTTTTTGACAATTTTTTTTTTTCCAAGGAAGCAGTTAAGAACTTTCTCTGTTTAATCCTGGGTTTGTTTTGGTAAAAGTGAGAAACCAAATTTTTCATGGCCAGTTTCACTCTGTGAAATCAATGTGTCCAAGTAGATATGGATACTGGTTTTGTTCTTTAGGTAGACAAAATACAGGATCCTGCTGCATAAATGGAATGTCAGAATATATGGGATATTTTAAACACTCTTGGGATACTGAGAATGGATCCTGCTTTATTATACTGATAACATTTCAAGAGTGGCACTGAAATCACTTGACTGTCATTTCATAGTTGCACTTGACTGCAAATAGAAAGTTGACATGCTCTTGCCATAGCTTATTTTGATCATCATCATCAGTGCTTCTCAGTATCTATTCTCTGTTATTTCTCATTTTATTTTAGGCTGAACTTAGACAATCCTTAGGGCTATCTTTTCTGTACTGTTGTTTCAGCTACAGTTATAGTAGATGTTTTATCTGCATTTTCAGCCTTTAAGCACTATCTCCAAATAACAGTATTTATGAAGAACAAACTTGGTCTTAAAAATTGATACTTTGTTAGAAATATGAACTTAAAAATGCTTTACATATACTTACTGTATATGGTCTTGAATTTACAGGTATAATGTGTATGAATTTCTGCCTTGCTGAAATAGGCTATCTCCTTTGTTTTGACAACTTGTTGATAGAATACTATCTTGTTTCCCTTAACATTAGCAACAAAGAGGATAAAATGTTGTTTCCCTCTGCCCAATAGGATTTTTATATTTTAGTGAGAGAAGTTTAATATTTAATCTGATTTTTTGCTCTATGGGGTAACTTTATCACCCAGGACTACTTTTTCCAGGTAAATTGAAAGGTATACTTGAGGAACTCAACAGGGATTTCTTGAGAAATCTTCACCTATATGCGTCTATAGAACCAAATGGGATGTGTCTGAGTGTGCTGAGAGAACTGGCAGATGTCATTGCGAGGCTGTTCTGTTAGATTTGCCAAGCTGTGGCTATTGGGAAGGTTGGAGACTGGGAGGGATGGGAATACTTGCACAGAGAGGTTCTAGAATCTCTGTCTTGGGAATTTTTCTGACCCAGCTGTACAAGGACCTAAGTAACCTGCTCAGAATTCAGTGCTTATCCTATTTTAAGGAGGATGTTGGACTTGCATCCCATACTAAGGTCCCCTCCAACCTATAAGATTATAAGAGAACAGATTTGTACAGATTTGAAATGTCTATGCGAAGATGTTGGATTTTTTTCTCACTCCTGAGATAATTGTGTTTTATTTTGTAACATCATACTACCAATAATGAAAAAATTGAAGCAAAACACTGACAGAATTCTTAAAACATGTTATTGCTTCAAAATTTGGTTTATCTATTTGTCTTTTGGAGAGTTTTTTGGGTGTAGAGTTCTTTTGGATTTTTTGTTCGGGTGTTTTGTTTCTTTGTTTCCCCCTTCTTACTGGTTCATTTAGGCAGAGAGAGATCTTGTGCTGTCTCGGATTTCTGTGATTTATAAAAGCTGTAAGTATACAGGGATATCTAAATACAGATTAGGTACAAAACAAGCTTTGAAAGAACAAGAGAAGAGAATGAATACATAACTGTGGATTTGATAAAGTACTCTCCTTTCTTCACTTTACAAGACAGGACTGAGAGATAATCCATCAGCAATCTTCTGTGAACAGACTGCAGTGTTGGTGGTTTTAATGTTACACCATGCTGTTAAGACATTTGCTGACTTTCAGAACAAAAAACTGAAGATATTTTGAGTTGCAGAAACCAGACACTAGCTAGGGATACAACAGGTTCCTACTATATGTGTGTAAAAAGTGGAATAAATGTGTACACTCTATGGTTCTTTCTGCCTGATAAATTTGCCCAATGCAATGTATGAGCTCTCAAGATTTCATCTGTAACTTATTGGAGGAAAGGAAAATATCTTGGGGGTTGGGGAGGAATAAAGAGAACCTGTGTTTCAGAAAGTGTAAATTTTAGGATCTTGACTAAGATGTCTGCTAATTTTGAGAACCTTATTAATGTTTCCCTTTCACTAGCCTTGGATCGGATAGCTATTTCTAAAAATTCCAAACTACTTATTAAAAATACCTTCACTTCTTATGCCCTGGCAGCTAAATGCATTAGAGATTCATAGCTGTCATCACTGTTCACTCTTATTTCCTCCTGTGATACAGACAGTTCCCGTGGCTGTGTTATCATGTGTGACCTCAGGGGTTCCCTACCTTTCTGCAGTTCATAAGGCTTCATTCCATTTTTGTGTATATTTTCTTTGCTCTAAAAACTATATTCACAGTATCTTTAAATCTCATCTTGCTTCCTTTTAGAGGGCTATTATCAGTCTTGCTCTCTAAAATCTTACCTGAAGCTGTATTTTTATATCTGTTTACTAAGCTCTTGTAATGCTTCCTATTTTTCCCCTCTGAACAAACACTTTATTCTCATAGCAGAATCAAGGAACTAACCTATATGTTGATCAATTTGAAAAAGAAATGCCTGAGGCGGTGCAAAAATATTTCATGAGGTCGAAAGCCACAAAAGAAGAACACAAAGAAGTTTGATGTTGCGGTTTACTGTGTAATATTTCTGCACCATGATGCAAGTGTAAAAGGCATTAAAAGACAAAACATAAATATTTTGAAGTGAATCTGCAATATATTTCAAATCATATTAGGAAATGGAGGAAATTGTTATGTGTATGCATATTGCAACAGAGAAAAATACCTATTGCCTTTTTTCTTAATTAAGTGCTCAGTTTAAGTTTTACATGCACCTTGTCAGCTGCATAATTGTTGAATTTTTTATTACTGTTCTGTAGAAAACCCAATGAAATTACTGAAAGTTCATTGTATTGTGTTGTGGTTTAGCCCCAGCTGGCAACTAAGCACCATGCAGCTGCTCGCTCACTCCCCCACGGTGGGATGGGGGAGAGAATCAGAAGAGTAAAGGTGAGGAAATCCATTGTTTGAGATAAAGATAGTTTAATAAGTAAAGCAAAACAAAGAATTCATTCACCACTCCCCATGGGCAGGCAGGTGTTCAGCCATCTCCAGGGAAGCAGGGCTCCGTCACACGTAATGGTTTCTTGGGAAGACAGACGCCATCACTCCGAACGTCCCTCCACCCTTTCCTTCTTCTTCGTCCCAGCTTTATATACGGAGCATGACGTCACATGGTATGGAATATCTCTTTGCCAGCCTGGATCAGCTGTCCCGGCTGTGTCCCCTCCCAGCTTCCCGTGCACCCCCAGCCTTCTTGCTAGCAGGCCAGCATGAGAAGCTGGACTGTCCTTGACTACTTAGCAACAACTCAAAACATCAGCACCTTATCAACATTTTCTCATCCCAAATCCAAAACACAGCCTGAGACTAGCTTCTATGAAGAAAACTAACTCTACCCTGGCTGAAACCAGGACATATTGAAAGGAGGGTGATTTTTAAATAATCTGAAAAACTGCTGAGGAAAGGGAATATTCATTACGCTGTTGCAGTGTTGCCATTTGTAGTAGAGCACGGAGGTAATACAGTACGAATATATATTTATGCATTGTGTATCCCTGGATATGTATCTTCTTGCTCCATGGGGAGTTGCTAAATATCTTCAGGATACTTGCAACTTCCCCCAAGGCTTTTTTTCCTTTTTTTTTTTTCTGTCCTGTCATGCTGCCTTAGCCATTTGCCCATGCATCTATGGAGATGGCTTAAATAGTTGGAAAAGCAAAGTATGGAGATCTGTACCATATATGCCTCTACTTCTGATTATTTTGCCAAAATTTCCTTTTTCTTTACTTTTTGCTGCCAGAATCCCAACAAATGCTTCTAAAAATATAGAGAACAAGGAAGTTTCTGCAGCAAATTTTGAAGAATTAAACCTGGATGGTTTTAATGTGGAAAGGTAAATATTAATGTTCTGGCAATGAGTAATTGCTTTCATCATACATATATTGAAGATGTGCAGATTGGTCTCCTTTCGCACTGCTCCAAAGCCATGCCCCCTTTTATAAAGTAGATGAGAGTTTTCTAATGGTTTAAAGTAGAGATATATGCTACATTCAAATGTTGTCCCCAGTAGTATGCAGTAACGGTGGTTAAAACAACACGTTTTTCATGAAGGGAGGCTTTGGAAGGGCAGACAGTGCCGCCTTTGAGTTACCAAGCACTACTATGTGTCAATCGCTTGAGGTATTCCTCTAAGAGTCCCTAGTTCACTGGCTAAGACAGAAAAGAAACGGATGGTTGAGTCATAGATGTCGGTATCCTTTAACCAGACCCCCTTATCAAGAACTATTTCTGATAGTTCACAGGTTATTACAGCAGCTGTACCAGATCAATTCTAGGAGAAAGCCCTCTGTAAAGCTAGTTTTGCATCTGGTATTACTACCGGCTATTTGATTGTAAGTAGCTTTATAATAGCTATCATAAGAAAAAAAAGACTTGCATGTTAATCATACAACTGTTCTGTCAACTTTGGCAACAGCTGTCCTGATACAGAATTCCTATGAATTCTATGAATTATTGAAGTAGTGTAACTTTATACTCAGGTTTCTCTTTTCCTTTTGGAAGACCTAAACTCTGTAGCTTTCTATGTGAGTAGGGACGCCCTCAACTCTCAGAAAGCCCTCACAGGGAGCAACTCTGAAGCAGAAAAGCAGCAGTCAAAACATTCCTTATTCTCACTAGACTTTTGCAACCCAGTTATGTACTGCGTTCTGCAGTTTTATTAATAAGACTGAGAGAAATTGGCATCAAGGGCTTTGAATGTTTGCCTTTGGAGCACTGATCACAGGTAGTTGGAATGAGTTTAGAGACAGTCCTGGTCTACATAACAGAATGTCAAGGATCTTGCTTTTTTGCTATTTGCTGTTTCAAGTCAAGTTACTAATTTTTATTTATGTTATCAGTAAGATCTCATTTGGATGCCATGTCTCCTATACCATAGGAAGTAATTTTCAGTTTCTGCTACAAAGTTGAGCTTTATGAAAAGCTTGATATGAATTCAGAAGTTTTTTAATTCAGTTCTAAATTTAATCAGTCCATGAGACTTATATCAACATATTATTGATAAAAATGTCTTAAATGCAGAAATGGTAGAGTGAAAACAGAGATTATTTACTTCCCTAAAGATATATCTTACATTATGTGTGTGTGTGTTTTCATACTGTTTAGAGATGTGACTGTCCCAATGACCATGAAGCATAAAAAAGAAGTAAACAAGCATTCAGATAAGCAATGCAGCAAATAATGAAGTACCATTTTTTTCTTGCAGATTAGTTAGTGTGTTTCTAGGTAACAAAATGTATGTTGATGTTTCTAGAACACCAGAAATTGTAGACCAGCATTCCTTCTGTGTGGTACATAGAAAGTGTCTAATAGTCAGAAAAAGACACAAGTGTAATTTGATGTAATTTTAAATAAAGGGATTTCCCCACACTTAAGTACCATGTAAGCTAACCAAAAAATCCTATATACTGCTCTAGAGAGATGTTTCCTGTGATGTTTTAGGCAGTGGTTCTGCTCATGGTTCAGAAGGAAAGACTTGAAAACCTGAAAAGTATACAGTTCGATTATTATTATTACCATCATCATCATGTCAGCAGCTCTAGTGATCTTGGAGATGGTTAGTGAATGTGATAGCTTATTGACATTTTCTTAATAAAACTAACATGTAAACAGTCATATTATCTTGCGCATACTTGCTAACTGATTGCACCAGATTTTAGAGGTTCTGTGTCTGGGGGCAAGCCTTCTGTCTATGTCTTATGACAAAAGGTGGATCATGCATCTTCCCAAATACTCCAGTTCCTGGACAAAGTTGGTGGAGCTCTGTCAGAAGTGTGTCATGGTTATATTAAAAGTTAACAGAAGTTGAGTTAATTCAAGTGAACCTGCCCCAGTCTCAGTGAAGCAAAGTTTCTCATCAAAGCTGCTTTGTTGAAACATGTCATATTGCAGGTTTTCATTTGAGTATTTTCTGTCTCTGTATATGTGATACCTTTAGGGTGCAAGGACCCTTCAGATACATGATTCTGTTACATGATGGTCTCAGTTCTGTACAACACAGTGTTATAATGAAAGCAAGGAAGAATGGTATGAAACACAGGTAGAAAAATAGTATACGTACCATTACAGATGTAACTCAGAACACTCATGTTTCAAATGTATATGTTTGCCATGTTACTCAGCTACTGTTTCATGGGTCTGTAGGTATTGGTTCCCAAGGGATTTGTTGACACACTTGAAGTAACTCAGGATAATTCTTGGCACTGCCAATGTTCTTTTATGTTAGTACCACCTCATGTAGCGTGTTTCTGCCAATCAAAAACAAACACATATTGGGTGACTGTGACTTTAGGAGTTTTCATGAACCTGGCAAAGTGCCACATCTCCCCCTGAATTTCAGGGAAGGCTCCAATGCAAGAAACAAAAGGGGCGGAGGTTGCCATTTGCCTACAGGATGAAAGCCCCCTCCTGCCAAACCATTGTGCTTTGTTATATAAAAAACATTGTTCCTGCTGTGTCTTTTTATGCCAAGTGTTCCCTGTGGTTGGGCACATAGGCTCTAACTACCTTCTAACAATTGCCTCTGAGCAAATGAGCTGTGACACTGCTTGCCTGTTTTTACATAAGCTCAGTACTGTCCATCTAATGAAATGCTAAAGCACACTGTGCCTGTGGGGAATGCAGGCTTTGCGTGCGAGAATAGATACGGAGGAGGTTTATGTGTGCTATATCTGAAAAAACAAAACAAACCCAAAAACCACCAAGTATGTGTTCTGAATGTCTCAATAAACAGACGCTCTTTAACTTAAATAAATCATGACTTGTTGACTCTTAGTTAGAATGGGTAGCATTGATAATCTTGAAGAATTATGTATTGACTGTGATGAATGTGTTAACCACATTTAGGGGGCACTTCTGGAACTGTAAGCATGGAAGTTGTTGTTATAAATGGAAGTAACTGTTTACCTTTTGTAATGGGAGTGTATGGCTGTGCTATGGATAGTAGATTAATGAATATATGAAGATTGGAAGATCATCACTGTTTTAATGTAAATCTATTTTGATTGACATGGTATCAATGTTAATGAATAATGAAATTTCATTAAGAGAAATTAATGTTGAGTCCTGTGATCCTGATAGTTTTGCCTTCTATATTGAAGTCGGAGTTTTGACTGTCTGAAATTATCTCCTTATTCCTCTGTAGGTTTGGCAACTGCTTACTCTGTTTTTACTTTTTGGGTTTTTTTCTTTTTACTTTATTTGAAAGTCTACTCATAATCTGTCATAGCGTATGAGCTCATTTCTCTCCCTGAGTACAGAACCATGTTAACTGATTAAAGGACTACTTTTTGGCTATAACTAATGCAGCTGACATGCGTGGGATAGATTTGTAATAGCATCATAGAGAGGGTTTTCAGAGCACTTCATAGAAGGTGATGCAATCGCCATAGTTATGTGCCAGTTATATTTGTGCTGGTTATATATCTTGTTTTAGCATGCTACCTCACTTGGTCATATTTATATCTGTAGAGAAAAAAGGTGCAAAACTGATATTGGATCAGTAACTGCCCTTAAATTTTGTTTACGTTAGAAAAAAGCGTGTTGCAGTAAACAAAATTTAGTTTAAAAAAAAAAAATTGCTCTAATAGGTGTCCTTTGTAGAGCTTTACAGATAGAAATTACAAGAGCAGTAGCAAATTCTCACATGCATAAATATTTAGGCTTCGTATAGTTCTCTTCTTAGGTGAGTAAGTTAAAGCATATATAAAATGAATGAGATGACTGCAAGTCTCCCAAAAAGTCAGGTCAGACCTGGGAAGAGAAGTGTATCTCCCATATCCCCATTGTGAGGAAAGCTTTGTAGAATAGCATAGTTTTGCAGAACTACAAAAAACAAGGAATGACTGATATGGGAAAGCAAATGTAGAGAACCCAACCTTTTTGTAGGCCAACATAGGCTAAACTATTTTGTGACAGGGAATTATTATTGAGACTAATATGATCATAAAGAAATTCAATATTGCAGGCCCATTAAGTGACCAGCATTATAGCATCTGACTATAAGTGGGTTGAAGTTGAATGCAGACAAGAAGGGGCTGCATGCCAGAAAATGCGTCCTGGAAGTTGGCCATGGCAAGAATGTCACAAGCAGAGATAGAAACAATCCTTTAGAACAATTAAGTAAACAGTAGCAGTCTGTTCTCATTGATCACTTGATGTTTAGAGAAATTTTTCCAGACAGCTTTGATTTTCAGATGTGTAAATTCATTTTGTTGTATTGAGAGTAATTAAAGATGAGGTGTGACAGCTATGCAGTCAAATATGGGGAGGCTTTTATATGCTCTGCATATGACAGCTGATTTTTAAAATTGTTGCACAACTGACTTGCATTCCTGCCTGCCCCACTTGTATGCATTATTTAGGCAGCTGTATCCACTAGTTCGTGGAGAGTCTTTGGCCTGTGAAAATTAGACATGCATTTTAAAAATCAGACACTTCATGTACAGTGTGCCACTGCCCTCTTACTGGTACTACAGCTAGATAGAAAGCTTCACTGATAAAGCTTTGTGTAATGGGGTGTGAAGCAGGTGCCAGGGCAAACAGAAAATGCAACAGGTCAGGCCTGAAATGGTAATCGCAGTTCTCAGCTCATTAGCACCTTTAATCCAAGAGATACAAAGCATTTTAAACTTTAATTAATTTTCCTAGTACCTTTGTGAGCTGTGAGCACAGTATTATTTCTGCTTTTTGTAGAGAAAAAACTAAAGGAGAAGGAGGTTAACAAAGTAACCCAGTGAGCTACTGACAAAGCCAGAAATAAGTATTTTTCTCCTACTGTTTTTTTAGAACTAGCCCAGTAGCTTTCAGCATGTGCCTGGAGACCACCAAAGAAAGAGGTATTAGTGCCCTGTTTCAAAACAGACTATGACTGGTAAACATGAAAACTAAGTATATTCCTCTTGGGCTTTAGTTCACTTGATAGAACGCTTTTTTTTTTTTTGGTCAGAAAATATTTGGAGGTCCGGAAACTGAGAAACGTTGAAGACCAGTGAAACAAGCTATCTCCAATTATATTCTGGCAAAGCTAGCCTGGATGGAAGAGAGTAGAGATTTCCGAAGGCAAAGGGTGAAACTAGCAGGAGAAGCTGGGGATGAGGCACATGGTAAATCTGAGAGGGTATGTGAATAATGAGAGCTGCCAAGGAGAGCAGTGAAGCACTGGAAGAGCTGTTTTCTCTAGCAGGTGGTGTGAATTTATAATCAGAACATCTGTGGATATTCTAATCCCCAGCTGTAGCCTTTACTTATTAACATCTGGAAGTACTTTTCTCTTGAGTCCTCCCTGCCAAACCTCCAGTCATTGGTAATTCTTGGATTCAGGAAACTTAGACTTCACAATAGTGAGAAGTAAATAAATTAAAATAATTAAATTGGGAGAAATGGATGGTTTGGCAAGCTCAGATATGCTTTTTTTTCTCCTAAAACAATTCCTTTTGTTGTTAAGAAGAAAAGAGGAGAGGCAAGTACAGACCCTTTGGTTGATTGGTTTGCTTGAAGACCTAACTTAGTGTTCTCTGTGTGTTTTGAGATGAAAATGTGAGATTTGAATGGATCAAGTACATTAGTACAAGGACAAAGAAGAGTTTGAGATGGCTGTGCAGAATATCAGCAGGCTTTTTTGTTAAATAAAATAAACAAAAGAGTTAATTATTGACCTGCTAGTTGATTTTGAAATCTACCTATCTGAAGGTGAAAATGCAGCTATGTTATTGGCAAAGTGAAAAAGAATGGAATAGGAAAGTAGCTCTTTTCCCTTCTCTAAACAGCTGCTTTACTCTTCTGTAATCAAAAACTAACACCAGCTTGAGGTTTTTTCTAGGTGTGGGGTATTTCCAATGGATTTTTCCTGATGAACTGTAGCTGGCATTTCTTATGCCAGAATAAAGGATGTGTATTCCTGTTTACTTAATCTGTTAGACTACTTTCTTTCTCTATTATTCTTTTAAGGTTTACCGAATATAAACCTCACTTTTCAGTCCCATGATAATGAATCGAGCATGTCCTATTCCAGCCTAAAGCAAAATGCTAAGAAATAAATGTGTGTGGGAGGGGATGCTAATTGAAAGAGCAAACTCTTTGTAGGTAATCTTATTTTGAACTGAATTCTTTTATTTAATTTAGTCTGCCTCTGCAAAAGCTCTTTTCCCATGGAGACAAATCCCTAAAAAATAAAACATTCAATATTAACAGGTCTGCCTGTAATGAAGAATCTAGGGGAGTTTTATCCTAGGTCAGAGTAGAATTAAAGCTAAACTTTGGAGAACATCAGCCTATTCTAGTTTAACTGCAGACCTGACTGTGGTGCATTATGTTAATCAAAGTGTGTCCATCCATGGTATTTGAAACCAGATGCTTGTTGCCCTGTCTGTCCTTCAAGCTATCCAGGTCCAAACTGGAACTATACAGCCAGGCTTAAGATAATGCTGGTCCTGAGTTTTATAGGAAGCCTTGCTGAGCTGGGGCTTAGGACTTGGCTAAACTGGAAACACTGTTTCTAGTTGGCACAGTACCTTGGATGAAAGTGCTGCATTCTGTTCTCTTACTCTGATCTGCTCTCGCTGTAGTGTAGGCTTGAGTATCAGTAGAATGGGGTCCTTGTACTATCTTCCAGCTCATTAGTTTTCTTGTGAATTATAAACAGTTGCCAGTTTTGTTCTCGGCACATACATGTTGGACACATTGATAGTCATCTGAGTTTTGTCCTCCTATTTATGTACCTTGTGTGTGAAACAGCTCACTGTTACAAAGAGGAAAAGATGTTTTTTAAGCGCCATATAAAATTTTCTTTCAATTGTTTTTCTTTCAAAATTTGCTTTCAGTTTTGTTCCGATTCATATGTGATTGACTTGACTTTCATGGAGCTCTTGTTCTCTGAGCATGAACAGAAGCATATGCATTGGGTGGGGTTTGGTTTTGTTGTTGTTTTTGTGACTTTTTCATTGCATTTAAAATGATAGCGACTGAAAAACTGGCAGAATATTGTCCTGTGATTCCAGTGTTCATTTCTGGTTGGTTCTTAAAATGGCACAACTCATTGTGAAAAATCTTAGCCCCAAAATCAACCTGCAGTGTAAGTTGAGGGATATTATTGTGTATTCTGTAAGGTAAAACCAAATGCAGTTGCTGTTGCATAGACTTCCATTATTGGCTACATTAAAAATGTTGCTGGTAGTTGATAAAGTATTTGCTAGTTTTCCATCTTTTTGTTGCTTGTGAAATGTTCCTCTCACACTAGTATGCTTTATTGCAAAGTAATTTATGCACGCTCAGAGTTTTTATTTATCTCAGCTACTCATACAGGAAAATCACAGCTTTTGAGACTTCAGCATTTTGTGTGTTCATCAGTTATTCAGTAGTGTTCTGTCGAGCTTCAACAGCTTCAAAAGCTACAAAAGGATTTCACTAGTTATTAAAATGTCACTCATTATCTTACTATCTCACATTTCTTAGTGTCTTACTAATCTTGGTATCTTACTTAGGATGTCTAGTATCACACTAAATATTAAAAAAAAGTTTAAAAAAGTTAGATATGTCCTGCTGTGCAAAGTGATATTAGACCAAGTATTCTTGGTTGGTTGGTTTAGTCATAGAATGGAAGCTTTGACTAATAGAATCATAGGATCGTTTGGGTTGGAAGGGACCTTTAGAGATCATCTAGTTCCAAGCGCCCTGCTCTGGGCAAGGACATGTTCAGTCCCATCATGAAGGAAAGAAAAATATTAAAGCTTCTAATAGAACCCATTGTTAAGAATATATAAAAATGAAAGAAACGTATATGTGAAACTGTTTATTCTAAGAGCTTTTGAATTTGCAATTTTTTCTGATGCATCCTCTTTCACTTCCATAAAGGCAATTAAGTGTGTAGCTTTTGAGGGGAGTAATGTCAAGAAAGAGTAAAGATCTTTAAAAGATAGCAGTTTAATTCACATGACTCTTGCTTTAAACGTGTCTAGTAGTCAAACCCAAAAGTTTTATAGTAAAATCCCCCTCTTCAAAAGATGCATGAATATACTTTGCACTTCTAGAAATTGGAGTTGTTAAGGTCTGAAAGGGTTTAGATTATCCTCAATTTACAGTGCTTAAAATGTAGAAAATGTTCTTCTTTCTACTGTAAAAGAATCATACAGATTTTTTTTTTACTTTTGTCTGCCTATATTAAGACATATGCACAATATTTTTTCTTTATCTGTTACAAGAGATGTGTGTATTATATATTTTGGCCCAAACATAATTAAACTTGTGTTAACACACTGGGCTATCACGTAGGAGTTGTGGATATTGTGAGAAGGGGTAGATAAACTGAAACAAAATGAGGAAGTAAGAGTACTAAACAAAGAGGTGAGGAGTGGGT
The DNA here is from genome assembly GCF_964289735.1 of Phaethon aethereus. Classification (NCBI taxonomy): domain Eukaryota; kingdom Metazoa; phylum Chordata; class Aves; order Phaethontiformes; family Phaethontidae; genus Phaethon; species Phaethon aethereus. Next base: position 8,425,916 of record NC_138589.1, on the reverse strand, counting down.
GGAGGGTAAAGAGAGAATAAATGGTAGATGCTGGAAAACACCAGGACATGCAAAGAAGGGGAAGAAAAATAGAAATAAAGAGCAGTGTAGGCAAAGATACAAGTAATGAAACAAATTTCCAGCTGAGATCTTTATATAATCACTGAGTTGATGTTTGATGTCAAACTCTTCAATAGGAGGGTAAGACACCTTATGCAATTTCTTTGCTGCTGTTAAATTGAAAGCTTTAGAAAAAAAGAACTCTGTAATGGTACTTCTGAATTTGAGATTACTCTTGTTTTTTAAAGCAGGATGTTATTTCTGTAAGTAATGTGTGTTTTCCAGTTCTGACCTTGCTACCTTAATTCCTGTAAGAAACGTAGAAATGTCAGTTTTGCATGGAAGTTGGGAATGAGTTTTTTTTATTGATACAATCAGTAAAGCCTGTGTCATGTATTTTCCAGCAGTGTTTGCTTCAGTGACTATTTCAATTGAGTGAATATTTTTCTTAAATTAAGACGGGCAACTGATTTCATTTAACGGAAGAATAGCTACGCCAAGTATTTCAGCGTTTCGTTGAAAACAAAGCCTTAGATCTTTCTTCCAGCTAATAATGTGTAGCTGAAATCTGAACTGATACTACTGTCCTAGTAAAATTCATTATTAAATTACTGCATCAGTTAAGAAAATAATTTAGCTACAAGTTTGACAGTAATGCTGTAGTGTTGTGCATCCTCTGGGTAGATTTGATTTATTATTGTAATAGTAAATGAAAATTAATGTGATCTAGTAATATTCTGTAGAATTCCACTGCTGGTTTTCACATGCCAGCTGATAAGGTGAAAATAAGCATCTTCCCAGGAAAAGATGTTGCAGTATTCCAAGAAGCAAACCATTTATTTATAATCATAATGATTCAGAGCATTTAGAAAAGTTTCAAAACACTCCTTAGATGCACATGGATCAAAAGCATATTCAGATGGATTATAACTAGTACTGGGTTAGGATGTTGGTGCATGTTGTGAATTTACATTGCATTTGTGAGTGAATAGTGCATGTATGCTGTTCACAGTATGTGCAGTTCAAACCAGTAACCGTTTTCTGAATAAATCTCTGTGCCCTTAGATTATTTTTTTCAGCATAAAACTGTTTTGATTTTTGTATCACAGTGATAGTTACAAATATTTCAGATCTTCTCCTCTCTCTCCTTTTTATTTAAAGAAACACAGCAAATTTTACCGCATTTTTGCAGTTACTTTTACCAGAAATTCAGTTACAGAATTGGGTTGGGAAATGTTCTAGGAGTCTAGGTCAGTTTCTGCTTTGATATTGTGGGGTTGAATTTGTCAATAGAATGATTCTGTTCCCTTGTTTTTTATTTATTTTCATAATGTATTTGTGTTTTTAAAAAAAAAAAGGGCAAAAATTGCTGAGTGGCTTATATGGAGCATAGGCATCACATCCTTTTAGGAGAGATACTATCCCATCTAACATGCTTATGTTCCCAAACCCTTTTTTTGTTTAATGTTTAGCTTTTGTATGTGTTCAGTGAGGGACTTCTGGATTACTTGCACATACCTTTCTTGCAGCAAGTCAGTATGAGTTGAGGGTGTAGAAGGAGTGCCAAGGTATGTTTGTCCTTCCACTGCTGGTGGGTGTTAAATTATGGGATATTGCCATTGCTTATTAAGACCTAGATGGTGAGCTCCAGTCCTGCTCATGTACAGCAGACTGTTGAAAATTCAATTTAATTGCCACTTGGTCTGCAGCACCAGAGGCAGTTTCGAAATAGAGGCGCTGGGAATGATGCTAAAGACGTTAATCTCTTTATCAATGACTTTGTAATAATTCTAATGAAAAATGAAAGAATCCAGATCATAAACAAATTCTTCACTTGTTAACACTCTTGTCCATTGTTACTGAGCTACTTTAAGAACTCAGGTGAAAATTATTTTTTTCCTTCTTTTTGCTTTGAAAGGGCTTTGCTGTTTAAGCTAACTTTTTATAATTCATCTTAAGCTTTTCAGAAATATGATTGAACCCAATATTGTGACTCTACCTGCTGTTCCTATTATCTTCAATATTTCAAAGAAGGTATTTTTTTTTAAGTCCATTTCCTGAAACTGTATTTTAAATCAAATTATGTTGGCCTCCCTGTCAAGTTTTAGTTTATGCTGTCTTTGCAGCGGGTATGTAGAAGTAATTGTTAATGGTTTCATTGCTGTCATGTCTCTCCTTTTCAAGAACACGGAAAAAACTGTTTCTGGACCTGTGGCTGTCACTGTAGGGTCTTACTTCATTATTGTGATTAATTATTCCCCTTCTCCTTTTTTTTCATGTGAGAAATACCTCTTATTTTCCGAGTACATCCGTTGTTCTTCTTTTTGAACACAGAACTGAAGAAATAATTCTTTATCGGGCAATGTGGTGAAATACACATATGCAGACATAGCAAAAAATTTACTGCAGATGAACACAAAATCCAGTCAGGCATTTGCTTTGCAAACAAACTTTGATTCAATTTTATCCTTTACAGCTTTCAGAGTCACACAAGTAGTATTTTGTGTGTCATCCCCCACCACCCCCCAAACAGAATTATATTTAAAAGTGAAGACTATGGGAAAGGGCTGTGTTTTCCTTGTAAACTGTGTATATGCCTAGAACACTTTTTCTACCAAATTGCTGTCCTTGTCCTTTATCTGAACAGCTCTTTGCATTTTTTAAATTGTCCAGCCTTTTTCTATGGCTTGAATAGACTGTACAGTTTTCAGAACATGGACCGTTTAGTTTCCTGTGCCTTGTATGTTTGTGTTGCTACATAAGGGGTATACTGCTATGTCACCCTTGCTGGAGGACAAGTCGGGAATAGAGTAGGAAAATGGAAATTTCTGGTACCTGAACTAGCGATAGGGTGATGGAGATGAAAATAGTACAGTCTATTCGAGACTATTTTCAGAGCCGTAGAAGGGCCCCCCTTATACTATAATGCATCTAAATGCAAAGTTCTCAGTCTCAGATTTTTTTCTTCACTCCTTAGAATGCCTGTGTACATGTGCTGGTTGAAATAATGTTGGTGTGGTTTTCTAGTTTGCTCTATCCTATGTAGTGACTGTGGGTGAGAAAGGACACTGCACCAATGGTAAAGTGATCAGCGTTCCCTAGTCGCTAGCTCTGTGATACCGCCAATTACTCAAGATGATGCTTCAGTGATATAAAATGGAATATGAATTATTGTTTCTCTTGCTCACACTATTTTTAGTGCAGTGACTGAGTTATTCATGAAGAACCTTGAATCCCAGTAGACAATGGATTTTCTTCAGGGTATGCTGTTTATGAACAAACAACAATAAAGTTGTGTGTGTTTGTTTTAAAGGTGCCTAGATATTTTACAAAAATATATAAAAGACTATTAAATTCTCAAGAATCAAACTGGTTCATTACTGCCCGATATCTTTCTGTTAGACATAGGTTGTTTCTGCCTGCTTGCATCTAAGGTTTAATGGCTTTATGGAAATTATATGCATGCACTTGAAGGCAAAATCTGGACCTGTTATGTTTTTTCTCATTTCGTTTCATGAATGTTGCCAATGAATGGCTCTGTTTTGGGACTATGCTTATGTTTTCACCTTTTGTGTTTGCGTTCCCAAAAGACTAAAGAAAGCTGTTGAAGTAGTGTGTGAATTATGGAAATGACAGCCTGATGTAAATTAAAGCAAATAAGTATTTATGATATATACTAGGAGACTATTTCTGCTAGATAGCTGCTTTTATGATTAAGTTTAATTTGAGACCTGTATTGAAGAGAGAGCTAAGCCACTACTTTTGTTCTACAGATTCTGGATTTTCATGCTGCATACCAGTCCAGCTACTGAAGGATGCAGACTTTCAGTGGTGGATAGTAAATTCAGCTGGCTGCTGCAGGCGTCAGAAATTTCTATAGCTGCAGGTTAGTCCAGCTGCACTTGGAGGCAGCTTGTAGAGGGATCATGAGTTGTACATTTGTACTTAATGTGGATCTCCTTGTGCTAGGCTGGGACAGTCTGCATAAATAATCCTGGAAAAACATGCGCTTTTCCTTTATTGTGTTGCTTTGCCTGTTGTGATTGTAAGTCCAGCAGGAAGTCAATACAATGCAGTAAGATTATGTCTCAATAAAGTGTTTTGAATATTTTTCCAGTGATACTGTATTTTTAAGCTATAAAGTAACATCAGGAAAAATAGAAATACAAATATTTTTCCCTTTACTTCTGTGAAGTGATCATTTGCTGTGCCTCAAAGAGAATTAGGAAAAAAAAAAAAACATTCAGCAATGCTGATACAGTCTTTCAGCATATGTCCATATCTGATGGTCGAAACGTTAATGTGTTTGAGGCAGAAAATCAGTGTGGAAGATTCAGTTGTTTTAAAACACTGCACTTTATAGGCAAATCTCTATGCCCTTGACAGAATTTTCCACAGAGTGGAAAAATGAATTTGATGGTATGTGTTCTAGCTGAAGGTTACAACATTTCAGAAGTTAATAATTTCTGTTTTAAAAGGTGGCTTTTCCTTCATTCTTTCCACACACTAAACTTTTAACTGATCTAGTCAGATTTCTATATACTGTTTACACATATGTAACATTTTCACCTGCAGATTTCCTAGGCAGGTTTACAAATGGGAATTCTGTTCCTGCTCTACCCATCTCAGCCTCTGAAAAAGCACGGGAACTTGAACATAGGTACAAGCAGTTGTTGCACTGAGCAATGTAAACTGTGAATCTTATTGCAGTTGTCATGCTTTAAAAAAAAATCTTGAGGAAGGAGATACCTCTTACTTGTCATAGTTTACCATCCTAGAAATGTAAAGTTGGAGGAGACTTTACATGGTCATTTGCTTTGAGACAGTTTGTGTATGCCCATACTATCTGACATGTTTAATCAGAGTGATCTTTAACAATCCAACAGTGAAGAGGAAGGAGGAAGCTTTGAACAAATCAGTTAACTTGACCAATTTTGAGCCTTTATTTGAGCCTTATTTTTTGAGCCTTTATTTATCCTTATGCAGTAATCTTCGTGTCTTTATGTATTTAATAAATTAATAGAGTGAATGCAGTAATGCTTTAAAAGAGAGGTGGTTGTATAGGGTCCCAGCCACTGGTCTCACATTCTACTTCATGAAGGAAAGTCTTTTGTAACAACTAGGTCATATTGCTGCATTTCCCTTTCAAACCGTAGGGAGCTAGAGCTTTTGTTCCTGCTGTCATCTTTCATTCTTCTACCACCCAGACAGTTGTAATACATTTGTGGCTTCTTCCAACTCAACAGCTGTACTATAGCCTATAGTATACTATATCTCCAACATGGACACTGTTTTCTTATTCATTTTTTGACATAGTTCAGGATTATACTACTTGTGATTGGAACACTGTTTTATTCCAGTCTGATTTACAGATTCCCTCACTTTCTCTGTGTAATTCTCTCTGAGCTTTCTCTCCTAGGCTATCGCTACATCCTCTTTGTCTGTGCCTATCATTTCCCAACTGTATTGTACAAGGGAAGGTAAGCCTTTATGCATCTCTGTATCACAATATCTGCACCTTCTTGAATGTCTAATCTGAAAACTTATGCTGTTTGTCTTCCTTGATGCAAGGAAGTTCTTAGAATTCAATCTTACTTATTTCAGAGTGTGCTTCTGTCTGATACTTTGGACACATCACATAGCAGCACTCTCTACTTGTTTGTAAAATGGTTACTATTCACCTAGCTCAGAAGGATATAAAATGGATCGTGAGGTCTCATTACTTTGTGATGGCTGCTTTAACTCAAACTACTTAGTGCTTCATTCTTATCACCAACTAGTTTCTGCTATACGTCCTACCTCTAAGCAGAGCTTTACCTTCCAAATAATCCCATAAACAGACTTCCAATGTAGCATGGCTTGGCATTCAGACTAAGGACAAGAGATTCAATAACAAATTGTAAAGCTCAACATCTAGCTTGACTATTTCTCATACCAAAGCACTTGATTCTTCAATAGAATTCTCCAGTAGTAGTTTAATATGATGTTTTCAAAATTATGTAGAATTTAAAAAATGGATTGTTTAGTTATATGCAAAAATGTAATGAGCTATTTGTTAGGTAAATGATTTTTCTTTGGTTAGGGCTGACTGGTGAGGAAGGTCTGGGGGGATTTGAATTTTCTTGGTGTGATTAAAAACAGTAACCAAGCAATTCCACTGGCAACAGTGATGTGGGATGCATCACTTGAAACTAACCTCAGGCTGTTACTTACTGGATCTTTTCAACGGAAAGCAGGAGATTAGGGGAAAGAGTTCTTTTAAATTGCTTGCCTTTTTACACAGTTTTTACCTTTTGCGAGCGATCCTCTTGCTACTGCCTCCATCTAGCCAGCTTCCTGAGATGTGCACCAACTTTATGGAGATCAAAATAATTTAAAAGGAAGAAATAATTTTATCAGGAGAGCTGGCTCTGAACATTGTAATTTAACTTGAGCTAAAACCAGCGTTCTGGAGTACAGAAGAATTGGCCCTTCCCATCTGAAATGAACAGCACTGGTGTTGACAGAACATTTTAAGTTCTCCCATCGCATCATTAATTCTTCTGGAATACACTGTGCTTTGCTGACATAACAGTGATCATAATAAATTTATCTAGTAATAATGTGCAGGGCATAGAGATACTCATATCCACATGCCCTCCCCACCCCTTACTGCCCCAAACATAGGCTAAGTATTTGTAGAGGTACTAGCTGCTTAAACAAAGTTCAACTGCGGGCAATCTGTTTTTTATGTATTCTCTTACATAAGGGTAATAAACATGAGTTTCTATTTGTGTGGTTGTTGTCTTTGCAAGAAAGAAGTGTAAAACACCTTTCTCCCTCTTTGCCTGACCTTTTCTTTTGCAAGTGGAGCGCAAGATAACCACCTTTTTTTATGTTTCGTGGAGTGTAACAGACACAATGTGACTGAAAGACTAATACTACATTTAATGGATATAAAAATAATGCCTGAAGCCCTAAATGTTTCCTAGTTCTTATAACTCACAATTTTGATTATCTGATAAAAAGAGCAGAGTAAAAAATTTCTGAAATTGTAGGATTTATGGATCTTAGGAGTACAAATATTAATTTGTTAGATTATATAATTAGGAAGGCTTTATATTAGTATGTAGCTTTTAATTTTGAAGATCTGAGCTATCTAGAGTTGGATGAAATGACTTGCCTGATGTCTACAAATGGTGTTGCTGTTTTAATTAAAAAAAAAGTCTTCTCCTGTGTCTCTGCTACCTGCCCACTTCCAGGCTTTTTTGTGTGCTTATCACAGGCTTGAACACAAATGTTGGAAAATGTGGGTAGATGAGATGAAAATCTTGAGTTACAAGTTGCAATCAGCAGTTGCAGATGACTTCCAGTGATGATTCTAGGCTTTGTTATTTGTTAATGAGCCTTTGAAGGGTGTCCAGTTAGTTACCGAATCAGCTCATTGTTGCACCCTTTTCTTCATCATGTTCTTGCATTCAAAAGCAATAAACCCCCCCTAAAATCAAAACAAGCCTCATTTAAAAAAAAAAAAGTTCATAAACCTTAGGTGATAGTGCATGGGTGATTGGGAAATACAGACCATTTTGATTATGGGCACCAGTGAAGTTGGTAAAATGGATGAGGGTGGTCATGACAAAAGCTGCGTTTTGTAGATGTGATTTTTATTATTTTACATATGGGTATCCTGGAAGCAGCAAATGGTTCTTTCAAAGATTCGGCAGTAGAACTGCTTCAAATAAGACAGATCCAGGGGCTTGAGGGTAGAGTACAGGAGATGTGTAAAGAGGTCATCCTTCTAGAGTTCTGGTATATTTAAAACAAACAAAAGCCCCAAAAAGGTGATGAGATTAAATCTCAAAACGCAGAGTGTTCTGTATTTTGGTGAAGCAGCCAGGAGAAGAATTAAGTTTTTTCATAACAGGGCTTTGGCATGCTCATTTTGTTTTACTACCGTACTCTGAAACACATTTAATACTGTATGGATATGGGAACAGGACAGATCCCTCTCAGGAGTCCTTTGCAGAGTAGAATGTAGGGTCTAGGAAAGGAAGCACTTCAAGGAGTCCCAAACAGCTCTTCCCCGTTTTCCTGTCCAAATGGGGTGGAGCTGCTGTTTCAACATAATGAGGAGGGATAAATAAAGTAATAAAGCTGATGTGCAGAAACAAACTTCAGAACTCAAGAGTTATAAAGCAGGTATGTTTATTGCAGCGCCGGACGCATGGGGGATATCTCCTCCTAACATGTGTGCGCTGAAACAAAAGTTCATCCTTTATATACCTGAAAGACATGAATATTCACACATTTTCCAAGAAATCACCGCCTCCTTGCTTATCTACTACATTTACGTAATGCTGGTGTTGCAAAACCACACTACGCATGCGCGGGGGTCTCAGGTGGTCATCGGCGGTCGTTTGGGGAGGTAGCCCCCTACTCCTTTTTCCCTTTTATGGTCACAGGTCTCCTGGGGATAGTTCCTTCTCCTTGGATGTTTGCCCCTTCTGTTGTCCAGCCAAGCGGTTCCTTCTTACCATCCTTGCTTGAGCATTCCTGCTAGTCTGTCCCTACACTCAAGGTTAAGATAGCTTCTCTGTTCTCTTTAATCTCTCAGTCCTTGCTCTTAACTCTTCTTTATTTTAATTTTCGAGGGGCCTGCTTTAGTCGTGATTAACTCTTTACACATAGGTACCGTGTTAGCATTGAGGAAATACAGCCGAAGGACTGCGAGAGTAGGCCATTAAACATAATCACATGGTTATTAAGCTAAAGAAGTCTATCCTAAAGTCAAACTAATCATGTAATCAATAACCTTCCATATATTAAGAAATTTGCAAAACTTAGAGTTGATTAGTGACACATGCTAAAACCTTGTAATTTTTTTCGATCCTTGTTTCAAAGCTGTCTGCATCCACAGGCACATGGTTCCTATTCCCATAGTATCAGCAACATGGATCAAAGTGAGTTAGAGACACGTTGCGCTTCTGTTGTGTATAGGCTAGCTGTTCAGGCATTACCAAACGCAAGTTCATTTTAAGAGCTTGAAATGAGGCAAAATCCTGGTAACAATGTATCTGAGAACTGTTTGCTGTGTCCTGGGTTAAACCAGCCTAACATGAGAATGTGCCACGGTTTCTTCCTCTCGCAGTAGAAGCCAGTGGGGGGTGAGGGCTGCTTCAGGGGTGATTGAAAGACAAATATTGATAGTCAAATTATTGGAGAAGTTATTTGCAGTCTTCTAGCTTCAGCCTTCAGTGTGACATTCTCATGCATCTCTGGTGGACAAAGCTACCTTAGCAGTGATTTTTTTTTAGCTGACCATCAGATAATTTTCCTTTTGGAAGGTTGTGCAGAGATGGCATAGATGTATAAGCTGCTGCTTCTAGTTTACTCAAGAATGATGGTAGTCTGGATTCAGGTGAGGGCTTGAAGCAGCTGCCTTGAATATCCTGAAAGGCTCTAAGTTGTTCTTGCCTGGTGAGAACTTGAGAGAAACACACAGAATTAAATCGGTTGAAGTTCTGTTCAGAAACTACTCAAGGTCTGGCTTCCAGAAACAAACACATAAAGCTAATTCATATGCTGAAAAAAAGATTTACACCTTTCTAGTAATTGGTTATGATTTCTTTTCTAAAGCTGTGTCCATGCTTCTGGGTGACTGGTATACTAGACCCCATAGAACCCCTAATGTGGATTCAGCATACCAGCAAAGTTGCAATTTATACTGATACAGTGAAACAGATCAGTGAAAGCTTAGCTTTACTAATACATTAATGTATGAGCATTAGGGGCTTCTACTAGCACAAATATGCATTGCAGGAAAACATCTTAACTGGCACAGTACAGATTTTTGATGGCTTTGTTACAATTTGAGGATGGGGTTGCTTGTTTTTGCTGTTGCTTAGAGATTTTAGCAAGGTGTCATGGATACTAATGCCAACGCATTCAGTTAAGATCTTACAGCTCACTATATAGATGTACAGTTACTGTAACTGTACAATTTTGGTAGAATATAGCTCCGAGACATAGCATTACTATTATTTGTCCACCTTTACAAAATTAAATTTTAACCTCCATTTTGGAAGATATTGTGCAGTTAAAGTGATTAAATGAAACGCCTTTGATTTGTTTTCTGCACTGTGCTCCCGTTATTTCTGTGAAGTAGCGAGGATGGTGCCGACTGTGATTTCCATGCAAAAAGAATTACGCTGTGTCCTTATTTAATACTCTCCCTGTTGCTGTTACTTCTACTTACTCCTGATGCTTGGCTCGTTACAATCTGACATTTTCTTCTCCTGAGCCTAAAATGCAGTCTTAAACTGGTGACGTGCCCAAGCTCTTCTGGAGCCAACAAACCGTTATGTAGCGTTGTACTGAGTAACAGCGGACGAAGTTACTGTATTTACAACTCTATTATCCTAGAATATTACAGTGGAGTTATATTTAGATAATATATAAAATACCTGGATTTTTAAATCACATGGAAATAGAAGGTGAGGCAATAGCCAGTGAAAAAACACTGAAATAATACATGGCAAATAAAGTTTTGTTGCTAGTCTGTAAGGTGATTCTTGGCCAGTTACTTCACCTCTGTGTTTTCCTTTATCTGTTGCCCTTTACCTGTGTTTGGTTGAGGCTGTAGTTCTTTGGGAAAGAACAGTCCCCTTTTTAAGGCCAAACCCTGCCGTACTGTGTCACTTCAGTCAAGAACTAGGTTATTCCATTTTGTACAAATCACAGCAGGTTTAGAGGAGCTAGCACAGTCGAGAGATGTTTCTGGGTTATGATCTGGATTCAGAGCTCTATTAACCAAATATTAGTAGGAGTTTTCTCATTTTATGGTATATTTTGTCTTGTTTTTTCCACACACTAAATGTGTACATAGTAAGATGCAGTTTGATCCCCAAGGAACATTTACTCTAAAGGCAGAGACTGTAAAATTCTAATTCACATCTTAGTTCATATACCTGATATGTCTATTCCGATACATATGATCTAGATAGAGATACATACATTTGGAGAGAGAGTTATACACACATAGACATTATTATATGGATCTATGCAGAGAGAGATATATGTGTATATACTGATGCATCCCCATTTGGGTCTCAGATTTAAGTTACAGTCAGTAATTTAAAACTGTAATGGTAAAACTTAGTTTTATATAACAGAAGTATCCCAAATCCAGGGATACAGAGATATGATATTATGGGTATTCATCATCAAAGTCCTAGGTTTATTTTACATCTTTTACTTTATTAAAATATATTTGGTTTTTGTTTATGGAGAGGTAAATGCTTTCTCTGAGGTGTATATTGGGGTATGTGATTTTGTTCTCAGTGACAAATACGGAGTTTGATTTTTTTTTTTTTTTTTTTGAGATTCGGATGCTTGATAACTGCATATGGAAAAAAAAATCACTTATCTAGCTTTTTACTGTACAATTTGGATGCAACAAGTGTGTGCAGATTCTTCTTCAAAAGAGAATTCATTCTTATTTGAGTATTTCAGGAAGACAATAAGAGACATTTGTCTGCTTTTTAATTGTATACTGGTTTTCTCCCAGAACAAAATGTGGCATTACCAATGCTCTTTGTCAATTATCATATCTGTAATTTTTCTGTAGATTCCCTAAGCCTTCTGATTAAGCAAGGAAATTATTATTTTTATGTACACTGAATTCTAACATCAAAGATTTTGTGATAAGAAAATGAAAAAGCTGGAATGACATTACAGACTTCTATTTACATAAAAATAGAAACTGGCAAGAGATAAGAAACTACCTTAGACTATTTTAAAAAGTTATATAATCTCTGAAAATGTTGATCAGGTAATTGTTTTGCTTAAAAATTCAGTGCATACGAAGTTGACACGTCCTTTAAGAAGTGGGAATTCAAGATAAAGATAAAAGATTTTCAGTGTAGTTTTACGTGCAAGCAAGCGTCAGCACAATCGGGTTTCGTGTCATCATTCTTAGCATCTCATGAAAGATCTGTCACAGCCCAGACTAAATGAAACTAGTGGAAGCAATCTTCATGCTAAACCTGGGTAAAGTTTCAAAAGAAGCTGTTTTACAAAGGAGATAGCAGAGTAGGTATTGAATACTGGAGCTACATGTTCATGTCACGAAATGGTCACCCAGGTTTCTTTTCCATGGTTCCGACTGTTCCGTTTCTTCTAGCGGGAGCAGCACCTAGTGGCTGACAAATATCCAGCTCTGGAAATAGAGCAGGGTCCTGCTGTTTGTCGGGTGGGAGAAAAGGGGGCTTTCTGATCCCGCATGGAATAATTCCAGAGCAACGACTCTGCAATTACTGTGGCTCAGTTAAATGCCACAGTAATTTACGTAATGCTTTTCTGCTGAAGTATCTTAAAAGTTTTTGATTGCAAACACCAAAATAAGTCTTATAGAATCTTCAGCTCAAAATCTCAAAATGTGTTGGGACAAACCCGATGCAACTGATGAGCACTTTGAAGTCAGTGATATTTTAAAAAAAAAAAAAAAGTTACAGATGCTCAAAATGTTTTAGGATTTATACCTCTTCTGCATTTAAAAAAAAAAAAAATGATGTTTGAAAAGTGATTTTTAAATATTATTTCATGTTTATATGCTGCCTTTGACCTTGGTGAAAAATATACAACAGCTACGTTTATAGTTTGAAACCAGTATTCACTTTGATCCTGGAATACCTTCCTTCTCTCATTCAGTTAAGATGGCATTAAAATCCACATGCTTACCTATTTATCTAGACATTTATTTACATTAAATAGAAACATTTTGTAAGCTGTTGTGCATCATTTCTGCACTGCCATGCAGTCGCTCTTTATCTCCCACAAACTCAGGATGATGTAGATGATTATACTGGGGGAAGAGTTAGAAGATATAATTTGTATCCTATTCCTTTATTTGCTTCATTTATGTGATATGTTGGAGCTTTTAACTGCTTGAGGTTGTAGACAGTCCTGCAGATTTTAGTGTAACAACTTAAAAGAGCAAAAAGCAAGATGACCACTTCAGTCTGTTTTTATCTTGGAAGCTTCTAGCACTTTAACAATATAGAGGGCTAAGAATAGATTTTCTTTTTTCCAAAAGAACTCAAAAAGTTATATTCTGAACTCTTAAAAACCTGGCATTGACTGTCACGATAGCAGCTGATGAGTTAGTTGTGAAAGTTTAACTTAATTTTAATGTTAAAGTTGGAACTGAGAGTTATTCCAGTTGCATATACACAAACATAGGTGTCAGCAACTTTGAAAATCTGGCCACATTTAAAAAATTAGAATCAAGACAGGATTTTGGGGCTGTGTTAGATTCCTTTTTGAAATTAATTTACTAATGAAGTGTAGTTTGCCATATTGACTATTAATAAGGAAAAAATGAGCATATCTGTATTTATTTCCTTCTTCAGCCCAACTGTGATTTGTTAAAGGCTTTTTGACATTGGCTCTTTGATTCTGAAGGTTTGCCCAATTACAATTTTGTGCCATGTAAAGCAGTAACCGCTTATTTACAATTCTTTTTGAGGGAAATTTACATTTTGAGTAGTGGAACGATAGCTCTTGATCTACCCTTAATTAACACTGACATTGTTCACATTTATTCAAATAGAGCTAAACAGAGAGATGTATAATTTTTATGCCAATTAGTCTGATCAAGTGAGGTTAGCTAATGAAAGACTATTTAACTCATAAAGGAATTGAGTATTTATTTAAAGAGAAAGTTTCACACTGTTTCAGCCCCTTGCATCATTGTAGAACATACTGATTACAGTACTGATGACAAACATTGGAAGGTGCCAATCACTAGCGAAGTTTTGCATATCTGGAATTTTGGGGCAAATAGGGATAAGGCAACAAACCTGCTTTATAAATTAACGAGACCAGGTCTTTTTAATGGCTTAGTGGCTAGCCAGCTTTGTATTACTGTTGTTTCTAGCTGAGGAGAGGTCTGGGAATCTCTGTGAAAGCCTGAGAATATGGAGTAGGTACAGTTGTCAATTTTTATTGTAAGCAGAAGAAAACTAAAGAACAGTGTCTGCTTGCTGGAACAGGGGAAGAAGCAGAAGCTTGGGTGTTCAGAGTGACTGTGTTAGTGTTTTGTCATGAGACATTGTTTCAAATTTAGCTTTTGAGAATTTCTGCCCACAGGAATTGCTTAGAAAAACTGAAGTGTGGAAAAGCAAAGGACTCAGTATTACGGATATCTGGGGTTGAAGTTAAGTAAATCTGGTCTGTGCTATTTGTCAGATTCTAGACATGCAGAAACTAAGCCAGAGAACTGGTCTGATCATGGTTGCATAAATCGGTAGAGAAATACATCTGTTTGTGTGAGTGGGACTCAAACTTATCAATAGCAAATCCTGACAGTAATATTTTTACATATTATCTGTGTGCCGTCTGGTCACATCAGCCTGTATACATGCAGCAGGTTTCTAGCATTTATCTTTGCCTTTTCGGGATGTTGATTTGTAATTGAGGAATGTTCATTTTGTTGAAGTTGGACTTTTCTTACATAGCTGCTAATGGAATGATAAAGTAAATTATTTAGAAAGTTACATGTAGCATATCTTTCAGATTATTAGTATGATTAGAAAACCAAAAACAAAACTACAGTGTTAAACAGAAGTGCATTAGAACAATGCTACTGGCTTTTGAGATTTAAAAGATACGTTGTACGTCTAAAAAGGCTGCCTCCAGAGCCACCAACAGAACCCCTCTGTTCCTTGCACACCACCTCCTGCTCAGCATTCAGCAACAGAAATTTGCTTCAACAGTGTCTGTGTCAGACTAGAAATGGTGCCCTCCTAATGAACATGTGAGTCATTTGCTGTCTCCTGGAGGTGGTTATATTGTACACTGTCTGCCAGCCAACCCCAGAGGGAAGAGCCATACTCCGTTTTGGACTGAAGTATTCAACGTCAGGAGAAGATTTCATGTTTTCAGTGGAGGGGGCCTCCCTCATCTGAAGCAGGCTGTTCCAGCTATGTCGTCTGAGGCTCAAAACTTGAAAAGGGCCTGAGTAGCCCTGAGGGAGGATGAGCAAAAGTCAGAAGAAGAAATGTAGTAATGGTACTGTTTGCCTGGAGTTTATGGGCTGCGCAACTGCACAAAGGGATATAGTTGGAGGCTTTGCTGGTCTGTGTGTGTCAGTTTGGTTGAACAAATGTCCTGTAAATAAACAAGAAATCCTAGAGAGCCTTTGCTAACCCTGGTCCTCTGTGAGCTCTCTTGCTAGCTGCTCAGAGCATGACTGTTACTGTCTGTGCAGCTGACAGGCCTTGGCTAGTAATCCATGTATCCACTATCATAAAGGAAACGAGGCAAACATTGGCATCTGGAAGCATTAAGTGGATTTGGAGCAATCAGCAGTGAATTTCAGTTTGATTAAACAATTTCCTGTATTTAAGCAACTTGTGCTGTGTAATTTTGATCCTACATAAGTCATGCAGTTTAAGAAAAATACATGAGGTTATGGCCAGTACTGCAACACTACAGCAATACCTTTCAGTGTGATTAAACTGTGGAATTATATGCAACGTAGATTTGATATTTGATTTGAAGCTTCATATATTTGCAGTGGTCAGTTTTCTTACTCAACTAAATTCATTTCAGTTACTTCAGAACTGTGAAGCCATGCTCTTGCCATGCACAGTAGATGCTGGTCCCCTACAGAGAAACTCCCTCCATTTTCAATAGCTGCTTGTAGGTTTCCTGGCAGTTTTAACATCTAGAGTGTTGGGGGTTTTTTCTGTTAAATAATACTATTATTTTTTAACAGAATTTAAACTGTCTGTATAAACTGTAGTCTTGCTGCCACGTTTACGGGTAGGCCTTAGCAAGGCATACTCCATTATGTCTTCAACGGAAGTAAATTTTGAGTCTGTCTCAGTGCCTCTTCTCACATACACCTGGAGAAGTCCACTCAGCTATAATTTAACCAGAAAAAAATTCTGATATAATTATTGGAAAATCACCTTTTGTTCATTTTCATCTGTAATAGCTCTGTTGAGGAAAGAAAAGTGACTAATCAAAGTAAAAGGCTGCTTAAGAATGAAGCAATATAAAAGCTCATCAACAGAATTCAGTGCTAGTTCCCAAGGCAATTTCCAAGCCATTAGAACTGCCTGTGGAGACTACCAAGCTGCAATAGCTGGAAAAATATCTTTCACAGTTTGATACGAAGTCCTGTTTTTTTCTGGCCTCTCTTCTTACTTTTAGGAGATAATATGTAGTTATTAAAATGCAATAAACAGTATATTTAATGTGAAATTTTAACTAAATATGTAGTAACAATGCTGACAATCAAGTAGTAATGCTACAATAGTGCGTTCACTTCTCTACGCTAATTTTTAGTAGACATTTGAATTTTAAACATAAATAGAGTGAGACTGAGGTAAAAAAGGCTAAGATGCAAAAAATACTTATTGCATATTGGAGTTTTATTATGATTTGAAATATTTGAAGACTGGAAAATTATAAAAAGAAAACAAACAGAAAAACCCAAAGCAAAATAAAAACTGAAACAATCCAACTGAAACACTAACCTGAGATTGTACGATGATGATGATGATGAAGACAAAAATAACACACTTTTATTTATTATGAAGGAAGCAGCTCTAATTCTTTTTATGCATTGAGGCAAACTGAGATTAATTTTTTCTTATGTATTCTAAAAAAGAAGTTATGTTTATATATTCTAAACACCCATGTGTAGAACAGTTACATTATTTTTATTATTAAACAGTACACAAAGAAAGTAATCAGATTTGGGACCAGTATGCCCCACATAGTAAATGTGATACAGATACAAAAAGGACTTACAGTCTCTGCGTTGCCCCTAGTGCAATACTTCCAATCTCATTTTAAAAAGATAATACAAGTAAGTGTAACAAGCTATAGAAGGGCATTAATGTGAAATTAAATACATGTTCAGGAACAACTGGCATATAGATTAGCTACGTGTATAACTTTGTGTTGTACAAGAGCTCTTTGCAAAGTACAGGTTTCTACCTTTCTCCTTTTTGTTTCTGTTCCTTGGTATGCCTGCAAAATGCTGTCTGACTATAAGTAGGACAGGATGGGGTCCAAGAGAATTTAAGTCTCTAACTGTGGTATAAACAGTGGCTAGAATAAGAAAATTACACGTAACAGCATAATTTAACAACAAGGTTAACCTGTGAATAATTTGGTTTTTTAGGGTAATGTCAAATATTTTGATGCAACAGTTATGGAAGGAGAGCTCAAAACAACAAATAATGCCACAATCAAAGTCAGAAAGCTCACAAGGGTATCTGTTCTAACTGCAAATCAGAATAATGCACAGTTGTATAACAGCATATGTTTGGTATTTTCATTAGTTAACTCTTCAAACCTGAATTGAAAGCAATAATGAACATTCAGTTTAATATAAAACAGTTTTTTAACATAAGGGGAACTTTCACGTCAAATGTTGAAGTGCTGATTTTTAAACATAAGCCTCATGAATGTTTTCACTCAAAATGAAGTGCAAGCACTATTTCCTGAAGCAGGCATGTTGATTACGAATTTAGGAAGAATCAGTTTAGATTGCCACCTTTTTTCAGGGAAGTACTAAGCTCTGAAGAGAATCTGGCAGGTCGGGTGTTCTTACCACTATGCTCCCATAAGATGAAGATACTTGAATTGGCATGTGCTGCTTGGGGAATATATTTTCTAAAAGATGCTCTGTGTTTCCAGCTAAACCCTATTAGTTTGAGAAGCATTCTTCTTGGGCATACTTCATCTTTTCTCTTTTTACTGAACATAAATGCACATGCGAAAGGACTAATATTTAATATGGTAATAAGCCCGTTTACTAGGTCTGGCAGATTGTTGGGTAAACTTTAATTCAGCACACACACTGAAAGATCAATTCTATGTAAGCATGAAAATTGAAGTTAAACTCTCTTCAAATGTAGCAAAGAGAATTATGTATGGAACTGACTTCTGCCTCTGTATGCAGATTAGACAAGAGGTTAGCCAAGGAACTCTGGAGATAAGTTTGAGGAAAATGATCCTGTCCTGCTGAAGTTGTGATAGGCAGTTACAAATTTCACTGACATTGACCAAAGTGCATGTGGTATCTTCACTGTATTTGGTTAGGATCCACAGTCCCTGAAGGGGCAAAGGACATACAAATTTGAGATTTTACAAGTATAAAGGGACTACAACTAAGTGTAATTATGCAGTTCAGGGCCCTTTCATTGTTCCTGAGAATCAAACCTCAGTGTGGGTGTGAACTACCCTGTTCAACGTTTTTGTAGGACAAAGAGAGCACCTCTGGTCTGCAGAGCATACCTTGACTACATAGATACCTCACTGTTTAGAATTGTGTTAGATCAGTGTTTTAATTAGCCTAATGGATCTCTTACCAGTTTAAACAAATGCCATGCAATGTATTCTTTACTCGCTTATATGCTGGGTTCGGAACAAACCTTCGTACTCTTTGAGACAGCTGCTCTGAGGATACCTATAGCGATATCTGTTGCTTCAATAATCCACTAATTAGAGTCCTTGAACCTTATCTCTTCAAAGGGTTCTAGAGATTGCTTAAAACTCAAAGGCAAAAGTATGCACTATGTTTAAAAATTGGCACAGTGAGATTGGATTTAGTGGTGTTTTTTAAATTCTTTTGAGGGTCTGTAGTGGAAACTGGTAGCATTCCTGTGGCTGCTCATTTTCTAAATATAAAGAGCTATGGGATCTTTGCTGCTTATGTAGCATGGTAACTTTGATGGAAACATTCTTTTATCACCCTGTCGACGTTTCAAAGTCAGTGGGGATATCAGTCTAGAGTATCCACAGTCATCTGAATTTAAAGGCAGTGTTACCTATCTAAATTACAGCAAAAATGAAACAAATAATGTTCAATTTTATTTGTCTTACTGGTTGATAGAGTAGTCTTTTCTGTCGTAAGTATGAATTACAGTGAGACTTTGCACAGAGGAGGCTATATGAGACAACAGTGGTGATCTGCTGATATTTTTCATTCTTTTTAGTTCTTGGATAGTTCTCAGAAAAAATTTGCAACATGATAGAAACGCAAAGAACTAATTCTGTGTGCCAGTAAAAGCCCTGGGTGTAAACCGCAGCTGATAATTTGGTAATGATACTGCCTCATACAGGTGACTTGAACTGAAACTATGCAACATGTGTACACTGACAGCTCACAGATGATTTGTGCTGTACAATTTTGCTTGAATGTCCCAAGAATGCAGAACTCTATACACTCTGCTTTGGGTTTTTTTTGTCAGCTGAGTTCTGCTTTCAAGTAAGAGAAAATTGAGACTATGGTCTTACCCCTTTTAAAATATTTTGCACCCTCAGAAACCTATAAGTAGTCCCAATATTTCCTGAGCAGAGTGACAGCAATTTTACCTAGGTTTGGCATAGTACTAGAAAGTTAGGACAGCCTTCTGGCTTGCAGTTTCAAGAAATAACCGCTTTAGGAGTCTAGCTTAAGATACGTTTAAAAGCCTGTTTGAGGGAGTAGCCTTCAGGTTATCTGAGGTCACTAGTCAGTGGAAAACTCTGGCCATACTTGCTATTTCTGTGCCTACTTTCTCATCAGGTCCTCCCTGAAGGGTTCAGCATAGAAAAATGTTACTAATACATTTTTGGTATTCAGAATCTCGTGTCATCTTTCAGTACTTATAATGCATTAGTAACAAAATAATGCAAGATCCTCACCCTTGCAAATCTCTCTTACGTTATTTTGTGTCCTTTCATTAGTGATGTATTATGAATATTGAAGTATGACAACACATACAAGAAAAACAATGAAAATGCTGTAACTGATATTGTCAGAAGAGGGGAGAAGCTTGAAGAATAGCAACATGTCTCATCATGCATATGCCCTTAAAAAAAATCCAAACCGGTTTCTTTTGAGTGCGGTTGAATGTGAGAAAGTATCTTTGAATTTGCTAAGTTCTTATATTGCTGGATGCTCTCTCGTGTGCTACAGCAGTGAATTTTCAGCCACTTCACTTTGCCACTCCTACTAACCTGACCTATTTATGGATCTTTGTTGCTAGCTGTAGGGCTCTGGGTGAACTCTGGGCAGTACTGGCTGACACATACCTCTGGAATCGCACCCTGCACAGATGAAGAGACTTGGCTACATTTGGAAAAATGGTTTAGCCAAAGCATGAATGCAGCCCTTCATACAAAAAGTAGAAAATAATTGACAGCTTGCCATGCTGGATGTGCTTGCTATTTAAGATACTTGGTTCTACAGTTCTCAGCTTCTGATAAGCCTTTTACAAAAGAATCTAGAGAATTGAAGTTTAAGAATAAAATACAAAAGCATAGACTGTAGATTTCCGTAGGTCAAACAAAAAGGATAATTCAAATCACTTAAAATATCTTGAAGGAATAGCACATCAACTAACTTAAAAAGAAAAACCCCAAAATAATAGCTATGATAGCAACTGCAATTAGCAGAAAAGGAAAAACAAGAGCTATTTTGACTAGAATAAGGAAGACTTGAAACTGCTGCAAAAAATTATCAGCATGAAATGGAAGGCTCACACACAATTCATCCATGTTATTAGAGAAAAAGGTTCATTAGCCTGCCAGTGGGAGTTGTATCAAAGAAACTCATTGGATTCTGTGAGATCTGTGGCTAAAGGGAAAGAGCAGAATCAGATGGCAGTCTGATTCCACTCAGCTCTGTGACTTGTACACGAATAACAGTAACTTAAAGCAGATTAGAGGTGCTGTTACAGATTTAGGTTACACAGAATGATATTTTTTACTGAGAGACCTTATCAGAGGGTTTTAGACATTGTAGGAAGATTAATTGATTAAGAGATTTTTATAGGTAATTTTTTGGTAATATGTTTTTATTTTAATTTAATTTTTTGTTACACAGTAGAAAACCTGATGCAAAAGACTGAGATTCATATAATCTGCCTCAGGTACCTATAATGTAGGTGCCTGTTATCCAGGCATCCAGGCCTGTTACCTAAGCTGTCTTTACAGTCAATGGAAATAAGTACATACTTCTAGAGGACTGTTCATCTGACGTGATTCAGGCATTTTTCAGGATGAGGTGAATGTCACTTAGGTTGCTGGTTTTTTCCTTCAACTGTTAAGGAAGTCTAGATAAATATTAAATAGGTATTCTCTACTAACTGTAAACAAGAAGGTAGTTTCTTTACCTTATGAAATAAATTACCATGTAACATAGAAGGAGCCTTTAATGTTGCCTTTGTAAAAAATAAACCCTTTTAATGATGCCTAATATGATCATGGTCACCATGCTGATTCCATAGACTAATAGATAAAAGTATGTTCTAGGGTTATTTGAGATACTTTCCAGCACAACAGTTTTTATTTTGTTATCCAAAATGTTGTAGTTTTCCTTTAAAAAAAAAAAAAACAAACAGAACCATGATCTAAATCTTCACTGATCTTCACTGATACAATGATAGGTACGAGCAGACAAAGATAGCACAGCTGAAATAGAAGGCACCTCTTCGACACTGCTTTTCTCTGTCTCTTTTTTTTTTTTTTTTTTTAATTGGAAAATGGGTCTAAGGAAGACTGATGTTGTATAAAGCAGTTTTAGGACATCTCATGTGTAGTAAATCCTTCTTCTACTTTATGTAGAAAAATCCTTGGATCTATAGGCTTTATACAAGGTGCTCTTGTATTGCACAGATGCCACCATTTTATGAAAAATTTGTAATAATTTTACTGATGCATTAGTTCAGTACTCTGTAAGTTTTTACAGTATTTAGTTTCACCATCTAAAAACTGCATTTTGACCCAAATCATACTCTCTTCGTCTAATACCTCACTTTCCATTTGATATAACTGTTAACTTTCCTTTTTTTACGCTTGCAGAGTTTTGTTTTAGATTTATGAATAGCTTGGAAATACGTAGCATTTTCTACACTAAATGGAGTGAAGTTTTTTTGCAGGCAGTATGGATGATTCTTTTGAGTTTTTAAAGACACGTCTGAGCTCCATCTTACTGTAACCAGATTCAGATGTCTGTGATGTATTTCTTGGTACTATGCATCTTTGTCATGGTTCAGCCCCAGCCAGCAGCTAAGCACCACGCAGCCGCTCGCTCACTCCCCCGCGGTGGGATGGGGGAGAGAATCAGAAGAGTAAAAGTGAGGAAATTCATGGTTTGAGATAAAGACAGTTTAAGTAAAGCAAAAGCCGCACACGCAAGCAAAGAAAAACAAAGAATTCATTCGCCTCTCCCCATGGGCAGGCAGGTGTTCAGCCATCTCCAGGAAAGCAGGGCTCCATCACGCATAATGGTTTCTTGGGAAGACAGACACCATCACTCCGAACGTCCCTCTACCCTTTCCTTCTTCTTCGTCCCAGCTTTATATACGGAGCATGACGTCACATGGTATGGAATATCTTTTTGGCCAGCCTGGAGCAGCTGTCCTGGCTGTGCCCCCTCCCAGCTCTCCCGTGCACCCCCCAGCCTTCTTGCTAGCAGGCCAGCACGAGAAGCTGGACTGTCCTTGACTACTTAGCAACAACTCAAAACATCAGCACCTTATCAACATTTTCTCATCCCACATCCAAAACACAGCCTCCCACTAGCTTCTGTGAAGAAAACTAACTCTACCCTGGCTGAAACCATCTTCCCCTAGAAATAACATATTTAAAGTTCCATGCACCCCCTGTGCATCTGTCAAGTTACATAGAATCACAGAATGGTCTGGGTTGGTAAGGGACCTTTAAAGGTCATCTAGTCCAACACCACCCACCACTCCCAGTGAGCAGGGGCACCTTCAACTAGATCAGGTTGCTCAGAGCCCCGTCCAGCCTGACCTTGAATGTTTCCAGGGATGGGGCATCTACCACCTCTCTGGGCAACCTGTGCCAGGGAGGTTTTCACCCTCACTGTGAAAAGTTTCTTCCTTAGATCTAGTCTAAACCTACCCTCTGTTAGTTTAAAAGAGTTATCCCTGGTCCCATCACAATAGGCCCTGCTAAAAAGTCTGTCCCCATCTTTCTTATAAGCCCCCTTTAAGTACTGGAAGGCTGCAGTGAGGTCTCCCCAGAGCCTTTTCTTCTCCAGGCTGAACAAACCCAACTCTCTCAGCCTGTCCTCACAGGAGAGGGCCTCCATTCTTCTGAGCATTTTTGTGCCTTCCCCTGGCCCTGCTCCAACAGGTCCATGTCTCTCCTGTGCCGAGGGCTCCAGAGCTGGATGCAGTGCTCCGGGGGGCTCTCAGCAGAGCAGAGTAGAGGGGCAGAATCACCTCCCTCGACCTGCTGGCCACGCTGCTTTGGATGCAGTCCAGCATATGATATAAATACTTAAAGAATTTTGCCTAGCTACAACTGTAGGTGTATACTAAAATCCACACTTGTTCAATGCAAAATATGTACAGTTAAGATAGAATTCCCAATTCCTACTTGGATTCTGTGGGAAAAGGGATGAAAATGTTGCAAAGAGCATGAAATATTTCTTAAAACTAGTGGTTTATAGTTCTAATTTTTTTTATTCAACATAGTGACTGTAGTAACAGTAGTGGTTATTGTGAAATAATTGATATTGTGAAATAATTGATAAAGACAAGAAGAGGGATGTGCAATTACTGAGATGGAGTTAAGACGAATAAAAAATGAATCTGCAGTAGGATTTGAAAAGAGCAACAGGGTTATGTGTCATAATTATTTAATGGTCAATATATTGTAAGTATGCTATATTTGAGCTTTATTGCTGGTATACCTCAGATATATCTATAACTATCCTTCTCAGAATCAGAAATTAAATAGAACATTATTGATATACTTGTGCACATACCTCTGAGTCTTGCTCTACCCAGGAACTCAGCCACCAGTTACTGAAGGCTGAAGGAGCCCACTGCCAGCATACAAAAGGAGTACTATGACACATGAAGTGAAACCTAGAAATGGAACATAAGACCACACTGAGAGAGTAGAATTAATATAGCACATTAAATTTATTTAATGTCCTGGGTGGCTTCTCAGCAAAGACGTTATTACTTAATTCTTACCTGTTTTTCATTCTTTTTATGTACAGAACATTTGTTTACAAAATGGGAAGGGAGAGTAGAATTGTCTTTTGATTAGTGATATTAATGTAAATTCTGCCCAAATAAAATTTGAATAAGAATATAAAAACTTGGTTCATATACAGGGGAATATCTAGCTTGACATTTATCAGAAGCATGTCAAAGGGGCAGATACATATTACACAAAATTATTCCTGTGTTTATATGTCTCATGCATCATCTGTGAGTGACTCTTCATTGAATTAATGACTGAGAGAAGATGCTTTATGTGTTTATATGTGCAGAAAGAATCTGAACCTTTTTGAAAAGAACCAGTATTCAAACAGTCAGCAACACACACTGGGCATAAATCCAACAGGGATTCTGAAAATTCATAGTACACATGCAAAAATTTTCAGTGGGTCTCAGTCCTTTTTTTAGAAAGTGATCAACACAATAAAACTTCATTGATAAAGGTATACAAAGCCCAAAAAATTCTAATAATTCTAGATTGCGATTGCTAGTAAACCTATTCTTTTATTTAAATAGACTGCAAATGTCCCCACCATATCTAAGTTCAGCTGCTGATTTCTTATGACAATGCACTTAAATACCAATATGTTCCAGATTTTGATAAGTCTAAAGTTCTAGTGAGATACAAGTGTTAGCTGGTTTTTTTGTTTCTTTCAATTATTTTCTCTACTACAATATTTCTTTTGAAGAGGAAAAAAAAGAAGCAATCTTCGTTTTTAGTTTGTAAATCTTTTGAAGGTTTATTAAGTTTTATTTTTGAAAAATACATTATTTAATGTAGTGCATTTGTTGCATTTCAACAAAGTTAAAGCAGGGATATTTAGCTGAAATAAAGGATAACTCAGTTTGATACTGTGCACCTTAGGAGTTCTCATCCTTTTGTTCAAAACTATTTCTCCCCTTCTTGAACAAGTTAGTTTATAGGAGCTGCAATACAAGTTCCTTTGTACGACTAGGTATGATCATTTTTATGCTAGCATCAGCCAATATTAAGCATGTTTTAGCACAATAACCAGACAGAAGAACCTTTGTGTTAGTTATTTCATAGGAACTTTTTGTCAAATGTACTTATTCATATGTAGAATCCTTGCTTTTGCTAAATGCTGCTGTATGGCAAATACTTCTTCCAGTTTTGTAGCAGTTATTGAATGACTAACAAATTGTGATAAATTATATGTATTTACTAAGAAAGATCAGTAGCTTTTAGGTCTGCATACAAAACTGTATTGACGTTTCATTTTTCCCTTCTCATCCTTGACAAAACAAAATGTCAATAGAAAGAAATGCAAACCCCAAACTTTGTTCCATGAAAAAGTAGTTATAAATCCATCCCCCCGCCCACTGTTTTTTTTCCTGACTTGAACTAGGAGGGTCATAGATTAAAAAGTGATTTGTCATTTGTGAAATGAACTTTAAAACTACAAAGAAAATTATGATGGGATGATATAATGGAGATCTGCAAAGATGAGAGTAAAATGAAGAGGATGGGTAGGAATTAGTGGTCAGTATTTAATGATAACTGGGATGCCTAAGATGAAGCAAAGTGAGCCAAGGGTGATGGTTCTTCATACCATATGCAGTAAACCTGTAGAACTTACTGTGGATGCTTTACATTGTTTCAAAGGCAGACTGGACAAGTTCATGAGGATTGAGGATTACTAAATATTCAGAAACTACAATTAGCTGAGAAATTAGATAACATGGCATTTAAATAGCTAAACTCAGTCCCACTATGTGTGTCATTAATGGAAGTGTTAAAATAATATTGGTCCCAGCTAAAGACTTCTAGGGGATTTTTGCAGTGGGAGAAGTAAAGTAGAAGTATGGTTCTGCCTGTCCATTCAGGGTGTAGGAATTTCAGAGTGGAGGATTGTGTTGGGGGCAAAGGAGGAATCAGGTCAAGCTAGTATACAAATTCAAAAGAAAACAGCTGTTAGTGAAGATAAAAAGCTTAAGCCTTTGCTTAAACTCTGTTGGAATAATCAGTGGGCAGAACCCACACAGGTGATGCAACTAGTAAATATTTGCTGTCATTTAGAGTCCTTATTTTACCTTGTTGATACAAGGTAATTAGTTAGCTTGCTAAAAAGAAAAGTTCTTTTTTATTTGATGATTAATCTTTCAAAAAAGTTGTGCACTTCAACATTTATACATCAGCTAATTGTTTTTTATGGCCACTCCTTTTATTTTCTGAAAGGCACTTGCTCTTAAACAAACGAAAAACACGTTTCCAGTCCTTGAGGCCACGAAGGAAACTCAAAATCAAAAGAAACAAATGTAAAGCCATGCAGGTTGGTCTTTTTTTGAGATGAGACTGACAGAACTCATAAGCTCTGCTCATCTCAGTAGATATTAGTGTGAAGTGAAAAATTACTTTTCAGTGTCAACATTATCTCGTTACTGATCTTCATAGTGGATTTGCCACAAGAAGTATCTCTCTTCCCTTGAAAATGTAATCACTTTGTATTTACCTATTATTCCCTCTTTTCTACCCCCAATGCACCTACAGTAATCTCAGACATACTGCTCGTTTTCTATTTCTAAAAAGAAAGCAGTGTCCCTCTGATGCCTATTTGCATATGTTGTTTGAAGAATTATTACTGTTTTGAAAAAATATATATACACATTTTATACCACAATATTCATAAGTGAAAGAAAAAAACTATTTACCTCCTGCAGTTGATGCATTACCAACAGCATTGTTTTTTCCCCTTAAGGGCCTCTTTTATGCATTGTTCAAAAATATGCTTTCTAGCATGTGCATTAACTGCTGGTAGGGGATCATCCAAGAAATAAATATCTCTGTTGGCATAAATAACGATCATAGAGATGATCCTTTGTTTCTGACCACCGGAAAGGTAGAAACCTCTTTTGTCTATCTAAGAGGAAGAGAGAACTACATCAATTAGAGGACAGACACTGAGACAAAATGCAGTATTATAGAACATAGCTCTGCATTCATAATTACAATTGATCCCTCATTTACATCGATTATAAAAATGTATTCTTAATCAGATGAGGATTTACTTACCTAAATATAGTTTTAGCCTTCCATGGAGCAAAACTATCAAATTACACACAAATTTTGGGAGGCTTGATTCTGTGACTCTGTCTTTTTTGTGTTAGTGTTGCAGTTACTAGTTTTCACACATTCATTGAAGAGCAGTCACCCATCTCCTGATCTTTGATAATTTTGGTAATATTATGGTTATGAGAATGTATTCCTTCACAGCAATAGGCATAACCTGATAGACACGTCTGTGAACCTTAAGAGAATTTGTAGGAAATTTAGACCTCAATTTCATGTCTTTCGTTACTTCAGCTATCGTGTCTTTTAAGTCCAAGAGTCACTGAAATGAAAACTTTAACAGAGCAAGATATATCTCTTCACTGCAGTGAATTCTGAAAAGAGTGTGGCTGTCTAAAGCTACTAAAGGACTATCTTAACAGCAGAAAAAAAAAGGTAGTATGGAATCTTGTGTACAGTAGTAAATTGCATTTAAAATTACTTCAAAGCATTCTAGAAAATGGCTGGTGCTTGGGCAAATGGCTATGTATTTACTAAAATGCTGCATATTGTTCTTGATCTGTTTCAGCTGAATCAATTAGGTTTTCTTTTAGTTTTCAAAATGGGTAAGTCAATCAGTACTTTTCAGAGTTGATCACCAGGTGGTAAAAGTTAAAGGGGCAGAAACAAATTGGGTAGAAAGGTTCTTCATTATTTCAACTGCCCCCAAATTTACAATTTTTCTGCCTACAGTACAGCATTTGGTCCCAAATCTTTCTGAAGAATTTAAGCCTGTCTTTCACAAATCTGAAGTAAGAATTGCAGTTATCAACTGTTTAACCACAATGTGCACCTGAGGAAGTTCATATATAAGCTTCAATAAGTAGTCAAGAGGAGTATAAATTTATAACGCTTCTGTTTAAATACATCCTTCTGACAGCTACTTGTCTAGTCAAGGAAGAGAAAAAGACCTTTCTCAAAACGGGTCAGGTCAGTGAATAACTGATCTATTATAAGCTGAATTTTGGAAGTGGGTCATTCTCGTTCCAAGATTTTTGAAAGAGGAGGATGAAATCTTAAGGGGAACAAAGTGACTGTGTAACAGGGTGCTCTGATTGCATCACTTTTGTGACTGATCACATTAGCATTTGCTCTGATTATTAGGAACAACTATATAATTTTAAATGCATGCTCCTTGAGTAGTTGAATTAACCTAATCAGTTATAGTGTAATTTTCTACTGTAAAATTTTTCATCTGCATTGTGAATCCCTAAATGCAGATCAGGGATTAGTCACTTTAACAAAAAATTATGACTAACTTGAAAATATTTGAGACTGTTCTTAGATGCATGAATAGAAGAAAAAAAAAAAAAAAGACAACACAATTCAGTAGCTATTTCCAAATGGTGAATTAACTGACTTAAACACTGAGTAACATTCACTTCAGTTAACCCCTGCTGAGACACTGGGCCTTGTTAATGGACTATCAATGACTTGGACAGTAACCCCACTGAAATGGCAGAAGGGAATACCATCATTCGCCTGAGTCTGCTAATGAGAGTTTCTTGTTACAAGACACTCAGTGAACATGTCCACATTTCATTGTTTTACTGTCTTGATTTCTTAATCTGATAGGATGTGATGTAATTTTATTGACAAGAGTATAAGGATGGTAAAACTTACAACTCTTTTCATACAGTATTACCTCCAAAAGGCAAAGATACCGAATAGTTTATTATTTGAACTTCTTAGTGGCAAACCCACCAATATAAGGAAAACGTCACAAAGATGATGTGCGCTTGGGAGGAATACACACACAGACGTAAAAGGCATGTTGAATCCCAAGGCCTACTAATGTGGCAAGGTGTCTGACAAGCTAGCATCAGTTATCCCTGAAACACTTTGGTGCAATTGAACGTGTGCTGCTGTGCAGAATTTTTGAGAAACGTAACTGTATAAAAGAAATTCTGTGATACTGAGTGAGTGACTATGTTTAAAGCATTTTTTTCTGGGTAACAGTTCTTAGGTTTAATTGTATTAATAAACTTGCTATAGTAAGATTGTTCTTATAATACAGTTTTGTGTTTTCTTCACTTAAAAAATTATAAGCATTTTAAAATCTAGTCTGTCGTGTTTATTCTCTCTCCCTTTTTCTTAAATGACAGTATAATTGCTTACATTTTAGTATGACTCGTAATACTTCCTTCAGTCGTATCTCCATGAAGAAGAGTTTCCGTACCTGACTCCAGGCTGCATATATTGACTGTATAATTGTATCTGAAAGTAAAGGTTCAGCATTTCTTACTTTTCATCATCTGAATAAAATCTCATGCTTTTTTGTTAATTGTGGAATCTGTGCTCCAGAACGTGCTTTGAACTGTGCAGATATATGACTAAAATTCAGGCTTTCATTTAGCTCTCATGTTTTCTGTCTGTAAAATTGCAACGGTTTCATGCTGTGAGACCTGTGGTATTCTCTTTAGTTCTTATATGATTTTTTTTTTTTTTTAATGGGAAGAAATAAATTGTTGAACTTTCTAGTTTATGTTTTAGACAAGAAACACCGGATCTATTTGAAATTTTGAGCATTTACAAATGAACAAGTTATGGACTTGACATAAGATTTCATCGAGGATATACAATGCACAGGATTTTGTTCTGTAATAGGCCAGTTTGCCTTAACAGGGTACAAATTTCCCAGGTTGATTATTTGCCTGTTCCATCACATTTTTCACAGACACTGTTACCGTTGCTAGTTACCTTAACCCAATATGGGTATGATAGCCCATTCTACAAATTCCGCTTTATTTTGTTACATGCTCAATTTTTATTCCAAGGTGATTCCCTCTCCACTTCTTTGTCATATACATGTACTTAGAAAGTTTAAAATATGAATATTCTGTTCTCTTTGTGTATATACTTGTTCTGCTTTATGAATGAATAACTTAAAAATCAGAAAAGTGTTAACACCATCCTTTCTGAATATTCCCGTTATATATCTTTCATTACTATTCCGCTGAGTATTTGGCACTACACCCCATTTCAGTGTGAGTGTTCACATTCACAAGTGTATACAAATTAATAGAGACTGATCTTGTGGCCAAAATTTTGAGGCATTGTATTTACTCCTTAAGAACCATATATTCAATACTTGCTATCTTTCTATAATTTACGATAAGTCAATTCCGACAAGACTGAGTTGCTCCTTATCTATCGACACTTCAAAATTGATAGTTATTAGGGAAATGGGAGTGAGTTTAGGAAACTGCATGAAAAGTTATTTGGTGCATAAGGGAATAATTTATGAGAAAAGATCAAGTGAGTTAAGTATGCATGCCCTAGTTAAAGAAACACTTATGTCATTTGTAAAGGTATACACATATTTAACATGATACAAATAGCAAGGAGAGTGTGAGTGGAATTATTAAGGGACTGTCAGTCATCTGACTAGAATAAAGAAATGAAGTGGTTTTTTGCAAGTGTCCTCTAATAATCAGAGCAAAATTAATGATAGAAGAATTCGGTCTTTGGGCCAGCACATGTAATGTTTAGCATGCTCAGAGATTTGGATCATGAAATGAAAGTAAGTGTAAAGAATCATGGTAGTTTGCTATCACATTTCTTTATCTATCATGGTTTTTAAGACAGATTTTTTATTTTAAAATGCTTGGAATTACAAGTGTAATTAAAGTGCTTGGAACATTTGAATTTGATGTGAATCAAGTACTAGATAACATATGTTAGGAAAAAGCATGCATTGGGAAAGCATTAGCATAAATGAGTTTGGCACTTGGTGGGGTGGCAGCGGTGTTTGGTTTTTTTACTGTAGGAATAAAGTTGTAGAAAGCCTCCAGAAACTAAATTCAGAGCAACGGAACTGTGAAGAGAAATCAGTAGTACCCAAGTTTCCACATCTGTTACTATTGGCTTTTCACATTGCAGGAGATTCTGTTCCTCTGGGATGGAGCAAAAAAATACTACTCAACATAACTTCTGATATTTTGTTCTCTTTTCCTCGTATTAGGAGGGAGAAGTCAGAAGAAGAACATATAAAGATCCTTCCAGATAAAATGTTTTAGAAACTACAATAATGCATATTGTTTCTTTAAGGTCCTGATATTGGAAAGAAAACCACAATCACAATTGTTTGCTACTTTGAAATCACAATTTTCTATACCTTAGGTGGTTGTTGCAAAAGCTATTTCCCAATAGTGCATTATAGTCAATTTAATGAATGTTAAAAATCTCCTCCTTCATTTGCATACTTATCAGTTCCTGAAATTGCTGCTTGTTAAAATTCAGTTGTTAATTTAGCCATTGTCATCTGTAATCAAGCTGTAAAAATCTAGTTAAAACATTTCGTTAATACTAAAATATCTGACAAAAAATAAACCTAAGCGGACATAATTGAACATAAGTGTTATAAAGTAGAAAAGTTACAAACCATGTGCCACGCTTTTTTAAAAGTGATTTTTTAAATTTCTTTTTATGTTTATTTTTTCAAGTATATATGTTTCCACGTTCCCTACTGAATATTAATTTATTGCTGTAACTTCTGTTACATTTTATTTCTTATTACGGTATTCTGTTGTTCACTAAGAACATTAGTCAAGGCTCCCTTTTTATACTCATCACTCTATGCTAGCAAATGAACATGGGAAAAAAGCTTTTTTAAAAAAAAAAAGCTTGTTTAAAGAAAGAGCTCCATGTTAACTGCTTGGTTAGGAATATGTATATGATGTATTAGATATGTGGAGATATATATGATGTATTAGAGATACATATGCTTTACAAACATACAGAAAAAGTAGAACTTACGGAAGTATGAAGTGATTCTTTGCACATAAAGTTCTTCTATGTGTTCCAGAAATTTCTTAGCATTTTACCCTGCATATTATTTTTAACTGAAGGGACTGTTTAGATAATTGATGTAACTGGATACAATGACTTTTATGACCCAGGTGACTCTGTTGTCCAGAACCTCATGGACATCATCTTTGTTGTTGCCCTAAGAAGGCCTGACATGGGATAAATTGGTTTGACAGACATGTGGGCATTTAATAAATAGCCTGGCAACTAATCATATTCAAATCATACGATACAGCCTGTCTTTTAATACTGTGCGAAGTTTTGAGTCATGGAATAGGATTACTTTGGTTTAGCTGATGCAGTCATTGGACTGCATCCAAAGCAGCGTGGCCAGCGGGTCGAGGGAGGTGATTCTGCCCCTCTACTCTGCTCTGCTGAGAACCCCCCGGAGCACTGCATCCAGCTCTGGAGCCCTCGGCACAGGAGAGACATGGACCTGTTGGAGCAGGGCCAGGGGAAGGCACAAAAATGCTCAGAAGAATGGAGGCCCTCTCCTGTGAGGACAGGCTGAGAGAGTTGGGTTTGTTCAGCCTGGAGAAGAAAAGGCTCTGGGGAGACCTCACTGCAGCCTTCCAGTACTTAAAGGGGGCTTATAAGAAAGATGGGGACAGACTTTTTAGCAGGGCCTATTGTGATGGGACCAGGGATAACTCTTTTAAACTAACAGAGGGTAGGTTTAGACTAGATCTAAGGAAGAAACTTTTCACAGTGAGGGTGAAAACCTCCCTGGCACAGGTTGCCCAGAGAGGTGGTAGATGCCCCATCCCTGGAAACATTCAAGGTCAGGCTGGACGGGGCTCTGAGCAACCTGATCTAGTTGAAGGTGCCCCTGCTCACTGGGAGTGGTGGGTGGTGTTGGACTAGATGACCTTTAAAGGTCCCTTACCAACCCAGACCATTCTGTGATTCTATGTAACTTGACAGATGCACAGGGGGTGCATGGAACTTTAAATATGTTATTTCTAGGGGAAGATGGTTTCAGCCAGGGTAGAGTTAGTTTTCTTCACAGAAGCTAGTGGGAGGCTGTGTTTTGGATGTGGGATGAGAAAATGTTGATAAGGTGCTGATGTTTTGAGTTGTTGCTAAGTAGTCAAGGACAGTCCAGCTTCTCGTGCTGGCCTGCTAGCAAGAAGGCTGGGGGTGCACGGGAGAGCTGGGAGGAGGCACAGCCAGGACAGCTGCCCCATCCCTGGAAACATTCAAGGTCAGGTTGGACGGGGCTCTGACCAACCTGATCTAGTTGAAGATGTCCCTGCTTATTGTGTGTGGGGACCTTAAATGTCCCTTCCACCCCAAACTATTCTATGATCAAGTGGAAGCTTTAGAAATGGTGCAAAGCACATTTAAATGCTTAGGTAAGCAAAAGAATGTTTGATTAACAAAATGTGTTAGTGCCTCCTTTCTTAGTAAAAAATAAAGGAGAGATATTCATATTGAATAACAGAGAAGTTCCATTCTACTGCAAGAAGCTTTATAAAGTATTAATAAATAAAATGTGTTCTTTAAGTGAAAAAATATAAACATGGGAATATAGATTAATATCTTAATTTTTTTTTTTTTTTCTCCTACAAAGAACTTTTGCAGTGATGCAAAGCTGAAGAATTATTTTCCTCTGACCATTGTACCCAAGTTCTGGCCTGCATCTTTTCTTCAAATTATCCACTCCAAAGTGGATGCGAAGAAGTGGGTGTAAGTGAAAATCTGTTGGTTTACTCCTTACACAATTGTCCCTAGTTGCAGTAGCTGAGTATTAAACATTGTTCACTTTTGTATGAAAAGGCCATTTGTTTCTTGGAAAGACATTTTTATTTAGGTGATGTTGTAGGGAGGAATGAAAGGACTGGGAAGGAGAGCAATCATTGAACTCTGGGAAATGCAGGTACTGAAATTTTTTTTCCTGGTTTTGCAGAGGAGGCATGCCATGGCTTTGCCTTTTCTTGCCATTAATCAATGACACTGGCTGATGGTATCAAGCAACTAAGTCATGTTTGATGCACACATTCTCTTTCCACGGCAACACCAGGTAGGTATCTTTATGAATTATGCCTGTATTTTTATGTGGTGTTTTTACCTGGTGGTAAGCTGGTGCTAAGACAGTCGTTCTTCTAAAACTTATAATGTCCACTCATTAGGAGCAAATTTGCTGTTCTTACTTGGTGAAATAGATGCAGACAAAAGCACTAATTTTCAGGTAGAAATACTGAAGTCAAGTTTAGAGAAGGGTTCCTGTGGCCCCGTAAGCAAATAGTTGAATAGGATTTATTCCCAATTTAATTATTATTACTACGCATGCAGAATGTTTGAGAGTAACTTGAATAAAAATGCTAAATGTCTTCTATAAAAGAATCACATGAAAACTTGCGTAAGTACCATAAATATTAAATAAGTTTTATTTTTCATAAATTCAAGTTTTTAGAAGTCATATTTAGTAGACATATTCTCAGTCTCTTATTTTCCAGCTTTTTTGAGTTATATTTCCTTGAAGTTGAGCACTTTTCAAATCAGTATTAACTCATCAAAGAAATGGAATGTAAACCCTATACTTAGTGGCCTACTGCTACTGATTTCTATACCACATAATGCTTGAGTGCCTTTGAAGAGCTGGACATCAGATACTGTAGCAATATGAGAAGGGCTCAGACCTTTTTTAGAATAAAGAAAAGGTACTGCTAGAGTCTTTGTGAACACTGTACTTTAACAATTACTTTTAGTTCCCACTGTTTGGTCACACATAGAATACAGAGATTCCGGATGACTGGAGCTTTCACTGGTCTTCAATTAGACTATTAAAAACTCATATTCTGTGTTGATATAAATCTTCCTTAGATTTGGGCTAAAACACCAGGCTTTCATTCGTGGCTTCCATATCATAAGATAAAAAAATTACTTTTGTAATTTACGATGAGGTGTCACTTTATGGAAAATGTGGAGAAATATATTTGTTTTGCTCAAGGCAATCCCAGGCTCTGCTCTTTACATACAATAAAGGTGGGGAGAATAGTCTTTAAGCCTTTTTAAATTTTTGAAAAGTTCTTCAATGAGTATAGAGCAAAAGTAATGGGGGGAATTATTTTTTTTTTTAATTCAAAAGTTAACAGTCAATTTCATCATGGTGAAGTTATTCCATTGTAGCAACAAAACCTGCTCTTCTCTTGATCATGGCAGCTTTCAACGGCACCGGTTGTGGGTAAAGAAAAGGACACGCAGGAACAGCATGTCCCTGCTCTTGAAGATCAGATCTGTGTACTAACATATGTGCAAACTATAAGATGCAAATGGGGAATGATGCTGTTGAAAAGGAAGGATAAGGAAGAAAGGTCTGCTGCTGTTATTCTTTGTCATCTTCTCCCCATTACAGAAGCAGAGCGTCAAAACAGGTGATGTAGAGACAAAGCATCTGCTTTGCACCATTCAATGTAGGCTTAAGGAAATATTGAGGTTAAGTGAGTTAGAGATTGAACAGTAGGGCCTTTGCATCAATTTAAATACATTGGGGTTTTTAATATCTATTTAGCTGCGGTGGTATGATGTGGTGTAAAGGAGGCAGGCTGAGAGATGTGCCATTTCTTTGTGGAGCACAAGTATTTTGTGCTCATACAGTTGAGGAAATTGGTGTATACGTAATCTTCTGTAGTCTCTGTTCATGCGTGAGGGGAGGTGGGCATACGGATACGAGAAACTTCTGTAGAGCAAATGGGTTTGTATTTAGTGGTTTGAAGTAATGTTAATTGGTGAGATTCTAAGAGCATGAAAATACAGAAGATGAACTCAATTTTCGTGTGAGGTTCACGGTTTCCTATAACAATTCTGCAAATGCACCTGTAAAAAAATAAAGGCAAATGATTAAAAAATGAACAGACACTGGAGGACATGTTGGGAGAACATTTCCTGTTGTGCTGTTCCTTATTCATTGCAGGTGTGATGTATTAATCTCCTGTGTTGTTAGTCTTGCTGTTGCATAAGCAAACCCTGAATTTTAGCTGAGGATAACATTAATCTATACACACAAAAAAACTGATAGTATATTAATATTTGTTCCTAGATCATATAGTTTACCTTTCCAAAACCAGGCTTTATTTAAAATGTTTAAAGTACTATGTGGTAATAAAATATAATAAGAATATTAGTAGAATCATTCATAAAAGTTAAGTAGAATTTACAGGTATTAAAGTATCAAATATAATGCTAACTAAATGTGCTATGATATCCACCAGAAGTCTTGTTGTTTGGAGTTTCCAT
Organism: Phaethon aethereus; assembly: GCF_964289735.1. Lineage (NCBI taxonomy): Eukaryota > Metazoa > Chordata > Aves > Phaethontiformes > Phaethontidae > Phaethon > Phaethon aethereus. Next base: position 8,389,736 of record NC_138589.1, on the reverse strand, counting down.
GCTACTGTACCCAAGGAAGCCTTTTTCAGGCCCAACACTTGCAAGCTGTACTTTCCAAAAGTGTTGAAATCTGTAAACAAATAAGTAAATTTCCCTGATTTAAAAAGTGCAAAATTTGATGGAATTTTTTCCAATCCCAAAAATTTCTAAGACACTTGTGTAGGAAACTGCTCACGTAGTAAAATTAATCATCTTTCACTTTATTTGAAGACCTCTTTAGAAATAAAATACAAAGCAACAACTTATGAAACAAATCTATTATGCAAAATGACTCCTCTACAAAATTATTAAAATAAAGCATTAATTGACAATTTGTTTCATGAGGACAGAGAGTCTTAATTTTTGAGCTAAATGTAGAGCACAGGGGAATAGGATGAAATCATTGGGGTTTTTCACACCCTGGAGTGAAGTCACAGAGTGCTTATGTTAAATTGAAATTAATGTCAGCTGCTAGCACTAGAGACCCAAGTTTCATGGCGTTGTTGGTACCAAACGTAAAACTCATTAATTTCTTTTCACAAAGCTTTGGACTTGATACTATAAAATTCTGAGCATTCTGACCCCACGCCCTGGTTCTGTGAACATGAATTTAAAGTTTTTCATATTTTTTACAGTTTTCTTAAGTACTCATGCCAATCATGAGCAGGACATTTGGATCAGATTCAATTTACACAAAAACCATTTGCAGCTTCTGCTGGTTTTTGCTTAGGACCACACGCTAATTTGGCTGGAGAGACATGAATTTTGAGAAGAATTTTTACAGCCTTTTTCATTTTATTCATAGAGACTAGATCTTCTTGCATAATGTTGAAGGAGGGATGCAGCAAACCTTTTTTATTTTCGTTTTTGTGTTTGCTTCTCTGTTTTTCTGTATAACTCTTACTTGTCCTTATCTTTTGTATGTTAAATATGTTCCTCCCACTTTATTATTTTCTGAGAACCATGTACTAAGTTAAACAATGGGAACAGCACAAAACTTCTTGTGGCTAAGAGCTATGTCTATATCCTTGCATCATTAAGGGTGAAAGCTAAGACTATGTAGCAGATAGGAACAGCTTCGCATCATCCATTGGATTAACAGCCAACCCAAGGGAAAACAGAAGATATTATTATGTATTCACCAAGTTAATTTTATGGTTGTTGTACTGACGTTACAAATGTTAGCTGTAGAAAATTATGTGTTCTGAGGCATATAAAGATCTTTTGACACTTCTAGACAGATATTACTTTGCATTTTTTAGGAGCATGGAAGACAACCTGAATATACCACTTCTTAATTAATGAGAAGGTCACATTCATGGGCTAAGAACGAAGCCTCTCGTTCCAGTGAATGCTGTCTGCTGTGTTTCTGAGCCAAATGAGATTCCCCTTTTTGAAGAGAAGTGGCATTTGCTACACATAACCAGTATCCTCCTCATACAGGGCAAGCACAGAGTATTGGGGCATATGTTCACGTTACCTTTCAACAATGCTGACACGTCATATTCTCTGAGTTTAACTCAGATTAAATTTGGGCTAAATGTTATCTTGACAGTTAAAAAAACAAAACTAAGAAATACACTATTTCATAATAATGTAGCTAATGAAATTTCAGCTGTCCTGTATGTTTCTGCATTTCATTTTTCAGTTACAAACAGATGTGACTCACTTTGCTTTGATGTGGATAGGAATTGTTTTTAAACTGGGTTCATGTTTCTGAAGAACAAAAGCTTTTATTTACTTGTCTGTCTGCCTCATGTAGTGCTGAATTAGTCATTATGCCCATGCCCAATTTCCAGAGTTTCTTATTCCCTTTAGACTTTTCTTTGGAGCAAAAGTTTGGAAAGCTTATCATTAGTTTCAACAATTGTTAAGTAACTATTTAAACCTGATTGCAAACTCCCTTGGGTTTTCCAGTCATGACAGAATGTTACCATTGGAGATAAACATGGGAAGTGTTCCAACTGAATATATACATGTCTGCATATATATGTTACATCTGTGTATCTTTGTGTGCATTGGGGAATTAGAAATCACAGTAATGGGAACGTTTTTAGAGGGCAAATAGATGGTAAGACCAGCTTCAAAGCAACCTTTTACTAGATTGATATTCAGTAACAATACATATTGCCAGTGGTTAGTTCTTAATCGCTATCAATCATTATCAACACATGTTCAAATTGTTACATCTTAACAGTCGTGTAAACTAGATGAGTGTAAAAGAAACCTATGGACCTGATGACTGTGTGGTTAGCACGGATGGCTGTAGTCCTTGATGGTCTTAGTCACAGAAATCAAGGTGATCAGAGTTGAGAGTTCTTCAGCAAGGAAAGCTGGAACTGAAGAAGGCTGTTTTTCATCCCTGCAGTCTTTCCTCTGTCCTTAGTGTTTTATGCTTTTCACAGCATGCTGTCATAATTCTTCTTATTTTGGGGTCCTTGAATTCTGGCTTTTGCCAGGCATGTTTCTTGCATATTCTGCAGGATTATTCTGGTTTTATAAGACACTTTCTGCTTTTTCTGAAGCATAGTTTTGGTTTCCCTGGACATCTTTCCTGTCTGCTCTGCATGCTTTGTCTTTTGTGTAGATTTTACTGCTTGCAGATGTTTTTCTCTACCCTATTGGTGCAGCTGTACCACAAATTTCTGTATGCCTTTTGCAATACGTATATACATACAATATATATATATATATGCTTAGCTGTGTTCCAAAAATGCTTTTTGCTTGGTTTTGTTATTCATATGGTTAAAATGTTACAAAGTCCTTATGTACTCTCAGTGGTTAGGCTGTTTTAATGTACTTAGGTCTAAGACAAAGAAATACTAATTATATCTTAGTCTAGTTCTGCTCTGGGAATGCATCAGGCCTCTACCTTGGCTACAGAAGTCTCTCCATCATCGCTTTTGTTTTCTCCCTACTTAGAATATGCCATTATGACAGCATCACAGTGGTTAAAAATTAGAATAGCATATAGAGGAGTATAAGGGTGTGCTTACCCTTTGCATTTTGATCTTCAGTACAATTACTTTCTTTTTTTAACTGAGCTGTAATATACTACTTATTACCATCACAGTTTTTCCTTGAAAACTTGCCACTTATGGTGTCCAACTGAGAATAGAGGAGCTTAATTTAAGAACTTTAAGAACTTTCAATTTGAGAGAATTTAATCTGTTTGTGTGGTTGACATTTCCAGTGATGTTGTTGACCTTAGTCCAATGTCTCATTGGTCTGATAAAAAAGAAAAAACTTGTGAAAAGTCTGCCTTTTGTTTCTTCCGTCTTTTGTTAACCTTTATACTTTGTTATTTGATGTTTACATTAAAAAAATGCTACACCCTTTTTTGTCTTAGTGCTCAGTTAGAATGTTCATATTTCTGGTCTGTGTTGTCTTTCTGTGTGTTGCTACACCCACATCATGCCCAAAAGCGTCACCTCTGTGTCTGAATTGTGTAGACTTTAATTGGAATCAATGGGATTTTTTCCCAGTAGTGCTTCAGAATTAAGGCCTCAGTCTTTTCATTTGGGTTACATTATCTCATTTATTTATGCGGATTTCTTTGTGTGATTCTTCTGCTTAAGAGCTTTCAAACTGTGCCTAGAGTCAGCTTGTGCCAAAGCTGTATTTTAAACAGCTAAAGTGTGTATGCGTATAGGTATGTGGGTGTGTACACATGTGTATATGTATGCACACAGGTAGTTTGTATTTTTATAGTATATATCTACATGTACACACACATATATTTGCAAACACTGCACAAGTCCAGCTGTTTCCTGCTTGGTTCGTAATGTTTCTCTGTCACTATAATTCTGTTGTATCAAGTGCCATATCTTTTTCCTCTGCAGAGTTTAAGATCACCTGCATATTTGATCAAGGCACAGTACAGCTCTTTCCATTCTTCATAAATATTAATTATGTTAATTAAATATTAAATCAAATAGTAAATTGTAATTAAAATTAAAATATTAAATATTTATTGAAAGAGGTCTAGTGCTGGTGACTCTGAGAACAGATATCCAGAAATTATCTCCTAGTTAATGTTGGGTATAATGTTGTATAATCGTTATGATAATGGTCCAGCAGCCAATTAATGTATTTCAGACTGGTGTATTCATGTTTGTCCTGGTTTTGGCTGGGGTAGAGTTAATTTTCTTCCTGATGGCTGGTATAGTGCTGTGCTTTGGATTTGTATGAAAATAATGTTGATAACACGCTGATATTTTTAGTTGTTGCTAAGCAGTCAAGGACTGTTCAGCTTCTCACGCTGCCCTGCCAGCGAGAGGGCAGGGGTGCACGGGAAGCTGGGAAGGGGACACAGCCAGGACAGCTGACCCCAACTGGCCGATGGGATATTCCATACCATACGATGTCATGATCAGTATTTAAACTGGGGGAGTTGGCTGGGGAGGGCCACTGCTCAGGAACTGGCTGGGCATTGATCAGTGGGTGGTGAGCAATTGCGTCATGTATCACTTATTTTGTATATTCTATTTTTTTTCCCTTTTTCTGTCCTATTAAACTGTCTTTATCTCAACCCACGGATTTTACTTCCCTCTCCCCCTCCCCGATTCTGTCTCCCATCTCACTGGGGCTGGGGGGAGTGAGTGAGTGAAGAGCTATGTGGTGTTTGGCTGCTTTCTGGGTTAAACCACAACGGTGCTTAAGTCACTTTATTCTTGCTCCTTAAAATAGATTTGTTGAGCTATATTGAAACCACTGATAAAACTTTAACAGTAAATTTCCAGTTTGGAGATGATGATTGTAGTACAAGACCTGAGAAATATGCTGATCAAAGTTGACACTCGCTCCCCAGTTCAAAGGCTGCTGACCTTGTAACTTGGTCTTTGAGTAGTTTAGAACATAGTGAAGGAATGCTATACTTTAAACCTAATCATCACTGGGAGGGGAAAAAAGAAGTATTACATGTCTACAGTTTTTGCTAATTATGCTTTCTACTCTTGGAATTCTCACAAAGGAAAAGCCAATTTGAGCTGGACATTTGTCATTTTATTTGACTACTGCATATTATGTTTTTAGCATATCTGAGCTTACAACTCTTACTCTAACCTGTATTCAGTGTTGTAAGAAGGACTAGTGGTCTCTGTTTTCTGCTGAAAAAATCCTGAGGGCATATCACCTGGTCTTGTATGTTCAATTAAATTGCCAGTATCTTGGCAGTTCTGTTGTCTTATTAAATTATCATTAAAGCTAAACTTGTGGAGTGTATTAACATGAATTTAAAATACAATTTCACCAGTTAAAAAAAAAAAGATATATGCTACAGCTAGGTTCTTTGCATTTGCTGCATGTTTTCTGTAACATTATTTTCTGTATCTTCTCTGCAAAAGGTTGATTACTGGGGGAATTTGAGCTGTAAACGAACTGGAGCAGGAGAAATTCCTCTTTCCAAGTTGTTTCCAACTTCCAGCCTCCCACCGTGTCATAACTGTCAATCTGTTTTTTTTCTGTGGGGATTTCTGATTCATCATTTCAGTAAGGAAAAATAGCTGCTAACCAGGAGAAGAGAGAGCATTCAATACTCCACGGATTTTAATGTTCCTCACTTTGATTTCACACTATAGTAAGGTTGCATTAGGAAGACCAGGCTCCAATAGGAAAAGAGTTGCTGTCAGATCTGAGGGAGGTGAGCCTTCCCCTCTACTTGGCCCTGGCGGGAACACATGGAATTGTGTGTCTTAGTTGTGCGCTCACCAGTACAAGACAGACCTGAATATACTGGACTGAGCCTAGCAAATGGGCACAAAGGTTATTAAAGGTTTGGAGCATCTGAAACACAAGGAGAGGTGCTGACATTGTTCAGCCTGGAGAAGAGACAGTTTGGTGGGGATGTTATAAATATGTATTAATACTTTATGGGAAGATAGAAAGGCAGAGCAAGACTCTTCATGGTGATATCATGTGAAAGCAGGAGAGACAGTGGGCAAAACTGAAGTAACAGAGTTTCTGTTTAAGCAGAAGGAAAAAAAGAAAGAAAGAAAAATAATCACTGAGGTTGACCAAATGCTGGAACGAGTTGCATAGAGAAGTCGCGGAGTCTCTGTCCTTTACAAACCCCAAATGGACGTTGCAACCTCCTCTAGATGACCCTGCTCTGAGCTGGAGGTTTGGACTAGGTGGTATCCAGGAATCCCCTTCTAACCTCAACTGTTCTGTAGTTATATGTTTCATACCACGTATGTCATAGGAGTTGGTATTTTTAGTGCAAAATTTACACTAATTTACTAGATGATAACATGGAAAAAGTCAGGTTATTAATGCCTATACTGTTTACTTTTCCTCTGTTTTTGCTGCTTAATTTGGTTTGAACTGTTTATAATTTTCACATATTTAACTGATTTACAAATATTCAAGAAACCTGTCTTGGATTATTCTCACTAAAATGGCATTTGGAAGAAAAGTGTAAAGAACTCTCATAGTTCCTGGAAGCATTAGGAGCGTAGTGTCTGATACAAAATTCTGCCTCTTATCTTTTTCTTCCAAGTTTGAAGTGATAAAGTGTACCTGAAACCTAGAAACCCAGCGTGTCTGAAACCATATCTTAAAAGAAATTGGGAAAGTCTGCTTTTTTTCTGTGTTAGTTTTCATAGGACATGGTTTCATTAGCTTTTACTTCTGGCCACATTTTTGTTCCCAGATGAAGATTCTATTCCACTTGAAATTGTGGAGGCTGAGATAATAATCATCAGCCTAGCACAGCTACCTATTTGAAATAGCTGATCTAACAAAAAATGAGGCTAAAAAGATTTGGAACATGTACATTTCTGTTAATTTTTAAATGGTGCTTTTGTAATTTATCTGCTGTCACCATATTTTGTCAGTTAATTTCCAATAGCCTAATATTTCCTGAAAAGCTAGCTTGTTGTTTCTTCCCTTCTTTTTTTAATGTAGTAGTTAAGAATTAGAAATAATTACCCCTTTAAATTATGTCAAGGTATTTGCTTTTCAACAATTGTACTGTAAATGATTTTAAAACTACTATGGTATTAAATCAGAAGGGAAGATGAAGTACTCATACTGCAAATAATACATGCGCCACCTACTGTTGATGTTTTGATTGATATTAAAACTACATTACATTGTATAGGTTCAACCTTTATTAATCTAGTATAGGTATTGTTTATAAATATTTATGTTGAAACAGATGGGGCTAAAGGAGAATACTCCCTGCATTTGGAGTAAAGCAGTCAGGCTTTCCATCTGTTTCTACGTGGAAACTAACTTTTAAAAAACTAAAATATAAATTGTACACATTTTGTAAAAAAAATAACAGGTAGGTAGTAAAAAGAGATTCTAATTAGTGTCTAAATTAAAAGATAGATGAGCCCATCATTATACATTTTGTTTAGCAACAGACTTGGCTATCAGTACTCAATTAGTTTGCATACAGCTGCAGACCAAGCAAAGGGCTCAGTGACACTGTTCTCATCACAGGGCTACCACTTAGAGGATTACTCCAGAATGTGCAAGTGCACAGCAATTTAATATTCCCTAGATTTAATTAATGGATAAGGACAGAAACATTGCTGTCATTAATACTTGCATGCCAGAATCAAACCTAATGGGCTTTCTGTAATGCAATTGACAGCAAAATATGGTCCTCCCTTCCTAAATAGCATATAAATAAGCACTGAAAAAGCAGCTTCTTTCTTCTCCTGTTCTACATTTCCATAATCTAGGAGAAAATAGCTTATGTGAAAAGGAACCTATGTTACATGTTTTTACTATGTCAACATTGTTTTCCAGAGACGACTAAATACATCAATAGAGATTGTTTACCTCTGTTAGAAGAGGACATAAAAGTAAGGAATGTGAGGAGAATGAAGTGGGGTAAAGTTTCAAGATTTATGCAGAGGTGGGAAATCAAGCTTGCTTTTGCTTCTATTAATTTGTATTCCATTTTGTCACTGTCTCAGGATTGTGTTTTTTCTTCCTATCCTGAAGAATTAATCCCAAAATGAGTGACTGAATTATAAATAGAAGTAATTTTGATAACATGACTTGCTGTCTGGGATGTTATCAGAGAAGCTGCTAACTAAATGGAATACTCTTTACCCAGCACAGTTCTGGTAAGTGTACTGTACCCTGCATGTTTAATCATGAAGCTGAACAGTGCAATGTATGTCCGATTTAAGCAACTGATGCATATCACAGTGACTTGGTTAATCTCATATTTGTAAATCACAGAAAATTCTATTTAATGTATACTTTATAATGTCTAATGATACTCTCTCTTTTTCTACATGTCCTTATTTACATCAGTTTTTTGCAAGACTCCCAGGAACATTTGAACACTGATAAGCATTTTTAATTTTTATAATAGATACTGAAAAAAAGTTTGTGCACACAGAAGTTTTACAAAGAGGCAATACATAAAAATAAATGTGCCTGTATCTGCCATGTTTTGTATATTCTCTGTCATAATATTCTACCAGAGGGCCAACTGGATAAAAATGTAAAAATGTAGATGCTGTTGTGCTTAGCTAATACAATCATTTCTATGAAAAACAAGGTGGCTTTAATTTATGTACATTAGAGAAATCAGCATGAAGTAGCAGTGTTGTTGCCATATATGTGTGATATATTTCTGCAATGGAGATTTCAGAATTTCAGCCAATGAGGTCAGTGGCTACCTGACTTGAATTTAGACAACCATATTAGAGAGGAAATTGGTTCTAGTATATAATTTCCTGAAACATCCTCAGGGAGTGCACAGTTATGATTACTTAATGGCTTTAAATCAATGCAGCTGGAACAATATTTGTAATATTTGGCAGCTTAAAAATATTTTAAAATATGAAATTATGGATTACATTTTGGCTAACGACTCCATTCAGTTTGCATTGTGATGAAAACCAGTAATGAAGAGCTGCATGTTTATGTATCACAGGTTCTGCCAAATGGCAGTGGGCAGATACAATAACAAAGAACGACCAGTGTGAAAAGGATTATTTCGCTAATTTGGAGATAGGTAACTGCTTCTATTCAACTTTATTTTTTAAGGGTTTTGCCTCTGGAAAATTGAATAATGTAGATAAAATTTGGTTGAATAACTGAAAGCAGCATAGGTCATGCTTCATGTAGGGAATCATTATCCTGCAGATTTGAAAAGAATTAGGTAGGGAAACATTCTTGAGTTGATTGACCTACAGTCTGTAGTTAATACGCTATCAAACTGTTGAAAACAGAGGTGACTAAATCCAGACCAGGCAGTCTATTCAGAGATCTTGTCTGAATGGGTGTGATAGAAAGTACATTATGTTGCAGAATGAAGAGAAGCAAATACAGAGGGAGAAGAAGCAAAAATACAATGTGTGCCCAGGAGAAAAGGGAAGTAAATCATCACGGCAAAACACGAGGAAGAACTGAACAAGTCTTCAATAAGGATTGCTAAACTTCTTCCTTGGAAGTTGTAAGTGTTCAGCAGTACCTCTGCAACCAAATGATTAGGGTAAAAGAAAATCCAGGCAATTAATGTGAATGGAGTAATATTTGAATAAAAATACTGCAAGAGAGGCTTAAGGAGAAATAATAAGTAAAGTTGAAGGAGATTTTTTTACTGAAATAAGGTTGCAAGTCAAGAAAATACTATATTAGCAGTTTATCCCAGTGAATCTCATGTAAACACCAAGTTAAATTACTTTAGTATTGATGCAACCCCTGTGACACCACACTGAATTAGTTAATAAAATGGACGGTGTACAAATAATAGCAATCTAAACTGTTTTTGTTATGTGACTTGAATTTGAAAATGTGATTAGATTGTGAGCTTGGAAGCATCAGTAAAACAAGAACAGGCTAGCAGAACGTATAAAGTTAAGGCTGCCTTACTCTTGTGCTCCTACCATGAAGAGCCAAACCAAGTTGACTGTCAGTAGCACAGAGGTTGTGCATTACTTCCCTGCTTCCTGTGAAATACAAAATGTCCCCTAGCGCATCAATAATCCCAGATTGTTAAAATGGTGCTTTGTGATTATAACTATTAGATAATAATAATGTTACAATTAGGAGAGCTGTAATCTCATTTTTTTCCTCATGTTCTTTAAAAGGATCATGATTCCAAGGTTTACAGGATCTCTAGGAGCCTACCCCACAACCAATGGAGCCTGCTTTAGATTTATCATTAAATGAGACTAGAGAAATGGAGCATTAATGGTTGCTTTTTATTCTAGCATCTAGCTTTAATCACAGTCTTTTTACTCACTTTGTTGGTATCATCAAAATTAGAAGTTGCACATCTCTTTTTTTTTTTTTTTTTGTATTAAAACATTTTAACTGATTTTTAGTGTGAATGTTACATCAGTTAAAAGAGAACATTTCTGTTCTCATTATAACCATGTAAAAAAATAATATTCAGGCTTCAGAATTGCCGAGTACCCCCAGTCTGAGACAGTGGAATAAGCAAGTGCTTAGAAAACAACAACAGAATCTGACAGTCTGTAGGAGGTGCAACACAAGGCGCTTCTGTTTTATATCTGTTCTTTCTCCTGTAATACTGTCTTTTCAACCTTGACTTAATACTCTGTCTTTCTGCTTATTTCTCCTGATGCTCATTTCCCTTATCGCCTGCCACTTACCATTCTTTCTGCTTTTTTGCTGTGGATTATACTGTCCTCTTGCTCTCCAGCAGCTGAGTCAACTGCCACTTCCAAGTTGCAAGGAACTTGCGATGGTGTTCCCTTCTGTCCTGTTAAAGAAGCACTATCCCAATTACTAGAAGCAAAAGCCAGAAAGAGCTTGACTTTTTTATGCTGAAAAAGCAAATTAGCTGCATGACACAGCCAAACACCCTCTTTTGTGGTAGGACACATCAATTTGGGAAGATACAGTTCCTCAATCTATGCAGAACTCCTCCAGTGACAACACATGCAAAAATACAGAAAGACAACTTTGTTAGTAGCGTCCTTTATCAATAGCATGAGATTGATTTCTTGTATCTTATAAGAGAAGGTAGCAAACCTAACCTGAGAGCATGTGTTTTAGCTGTTGTTCTGGTAGCCAGGGAGATGTTTAGGTCTTCTTCCACAGTAGTTGCTAAGAAGCAAAGGCAAAAGTCACATTCATCCCAGAATTGAATTGAAATTTTGTCTACATAATAATTTTGAAGACAGGCCTGAGGACTCTGTCCCACAGACTGTGTGGACTTTATTTAGGGTCAAACCCCAGAACTACTCCAGAATATTAGTATACCATTTTTAGGTTCCAGTCAGCAAATTTCATTTGAACTATGGAAAAGCAAATTTCCTCCTTCTGGCAAGAGGAACATAAAAATGTGATTCTGCAGCTCCTTCAAACAGTTGCTTCGTTAAAACATGGACTACAAATATGATTGAGTTTGACTCAGGAGAGTATTTACTTCAATAAGCTGTGGCAGTAACTCCATTATTTTCCATGTGTTTTTCTTCTTTGGTGGCTATGTTCTTGGTTTCAGGAGAAAATTTACTCCTCTTGGTTACAAGCCAAATTTTTTCCCCTTTATGGGGTTAAAAAAAAAAAGGGCAAACCTTACAAAACCGTACCAAAGATATATGAGCCTCAAACCTGGCCCATTCAGCTCTTGCATTCAGGTGAATGAATTTTTTTACATATTTTTATCTCTTACTAGCAGTTCCCATTAAAAGGCTGATTTGGCAGTATGCAGATTAAAAAGAGGAAAAAAAAAAAATCATATTCCAGGTAGTGTGACATTGTGTGCAGCAAAACTGAGTTTGAGTGAGATTCTCTTTCAATTCCTTACAGCTTTATCCTCATCTGAATGTTAATCAGCACAGCTCTACTGATGGCATTTCTTTACTTTCCCATGGATATTTCCTGTCCTTCGGAAGTTCCTCTGAATCCGTGTTATTTTTGTGGTGTGCATCTGGTGTGAAAATCCTGTCTGGCTAGGCAAGCAAGAACTGAATCTGAACTCTCTCTGCCCCATGCTATTCTAGGTGAAGTTTCAAATTTTAATTTATTTTTCTGTGTACCTCCCCCCCACCCCTTTTCTTGGAGCTTGCTCAGACTTTTGACTATAAATTCAGTTTTCTTGTGAGGTCTGTTAGCAGTTACTCCTAAAATGCATTTTACGATTGCCATGAAAGAATCCTACACACAGCTTTAGAAATTTCTGAAAGGTCTCGCACTCTTTTAGTCAGTAATGTGCTGCCAGCAGTTCTTGGCATGTGTTCCATGTGCTGCACTTGCATAACCAACTGGTAGCTTTTTAATCAAGCTGGATGTGAAAAAACAGAGATTCTTTTGTGTGAAGAAAGAATGATTGAACATATGTAATACAAAGCCTATGGTAAAAAACAGATTTTAAAATTTCTACTGCAACCTCAAAGTGAGTAGAAAAAGTAGGCATTAAAATAAATGAACTTTAAAATGACGTTCAGTTATATTACGATATTCTTTGAATAGCTTTGCATAAACTTTCTTCCTAGTTATGGTATTTTAAAGGTTTTTTTGAGATGTTTGTGCTGCATGCCAAGATGGTAGGAAGCAGCAGAGTACCTTGTGGAAAAGGAAATACTATTGAGGAAAATAATCTAATGAACAGACAATTTATGTAGTCCGTCTTGTGCACAAGGGATTGACCATGCCTCCATATAATCTCTCACCTCAGAAGACTGTAAAGTGTATATTTTTTCATCCGATGTATTTCAAAATATTGACAAGTCAGTCCTTTATATTACACACCAGTCTAGCATATTCTTTGTTGTATGTCTCATGTTAACCGATGTATAGAAGTATACCTTGAATCAATTCAAAGCATCTTTTCATAGCATCTTTAAGCATAAGTGCTTTGTTGGCTTTGGAACCAGATGATGTGTTTGTTAAGAGAGGCTGCTCTTACATTTTCATACAGTAGAGAAAGAATTTGAAAAGAAAATGGGCAAACTTCTTTTTCTCTTTCATTTACAGAGACTGGAGAGAAACAGTTCCTAAAGAACACCATTGCATCAAACGATCTGTAAGTATAAAATAGAACCCATATGAGAAAGGAAAAGTCTGATGCCAGATTGAGTGTCTTGTCTTATAAAATAGCTGCAGAAGGTGGAGTGAGGACTTGAAACAGTGAGAGGGCAGATGAAAAGTGTATGCACATCTTAAGAGAATTGAGTTTAGAGAGGCAGATGAAACATTAATAGGCTAGGAGTTTATATTGCATGGAAGCTTAAGAGAATGTGCTTGGTGTAGAATAGTGTTTTTAATATTCAGAATACTCCACTGTGTAGGCACTATGAAGCTGTACCATTCTACAACTCAGTTTTGCGAACTGGTTCAAATGGGTGCTGGGATTAACCTCTGTAGAACTTTTTATAGATTTGAAACTTGTACTACAATCCCCCAAGAAAGAAGTGTTTCTTCAGTATATGTAGTTTGGCAGTTGCAAAAATTACTTGACCCTCTTTTACAATTTAAAAAAAAAACAACAGGATCACTTCAGTCTGCCCTCAGATCGTGAGCCTCCAGGAAAGGCTAATTCCATGTAAATAAAGCCTTCATTTTTTTTTTATGTAGCCAGAGTCAAAGCATTTGTGTTGGAGGAACTTCAAGGTCATAAAACTATGATCTGGAATAGAAAAACTAAAAAAAATTATTAGTAATAAATGACTTGTAGTAAGTAAAAATAAATCTATCAGATTGGGATTGATGAGAGCTAGTTAAGTATCAACTCTAAAACCTGTAGCACATCAAAGATGCACAGTCTTGGTTAAAGCAATCAAAATGCAAAACAGTTTAAAATTCCTGTGAATCTGTAGGAATAATATTTGCTATAATTGTCTCTTCTGTCTTTGTATTAAATTACTTTCACTTTAAGGTAATGATAATATTATTTCCAAACAATAATAGTGGGTGCAAAATAATAGGAATGTACTGCAAATGAAAATAGGTGCAGCAAGTATATGATCTGTTTCGACTGAAATTTTTCAGTACTTTACAATGCAGATTTCCAAAATTATAAAGTAGATTAATAAGAAGAAAGAAGCTATCAGTTTTTTTTTGAAGGAAAACTAGTTATGTTATCTGTCAGATCTTCACAACTCTCATGTCATAATAAATTTTGAAGCTCTTCTACAACACTTAACAGTGTTGAAGAGGCATTACACTGCTATGAATATAGGCAGGAGCAGTGGTCAGACAGCAGAGGGAGATCCTGTTGACTCTCTTACTGGGAAAAAGTAGGGAGAACTGAGCCCTTATTGGTTCTATTTCACATCAACCAGCTACTGAATTAGCCTGCTTGGCACTGCGGTCAAGCTGCCCTCTCATGTGCTGTTTACTGCTTGGCTGTTTGGTATCAAACAACCTAGATAAGGACTGAGAGAGGAATCCAGGAGTACTTGGTAGGAGGGCATAAGCATCTAGCATTTAGTATGCCTATTAAAACTTAAAGAATGATGGTCCTGGAGAAGAGAAGCTGAATTTTGATACCACTTTTTCAAGTTTGAATTTTCCTTTTGGATTTTCTGCGCACTATATTTATTTCAAAATATTCAGTATTTCAGTTTAAATATGTTTTCATTTACAGTACAAATCATGACTATATGGTGTAAAATGTAAAATATCATGCAAGTTTCAAGTAGTTAACTTAATCTATTAAAATGTTTTTTTCCATTGGCCATAAATCTTGAGGCAAATGCTTTTATATACAGTTGTGCTGTCATTTGTTTCTGTAATTAGTTTAAAGGTTAGGTCGAGTTAGGTTCATTTAGATAATCATTTTATGCCATTCCCAGCTACAGCATTAATGTGAACTAAAATGTCTTCATTTGTATGAAAGTCAGACTAGTGTTTTTAAAAGTTAACAGCAAGAATTGTGAGAGGCTAAAATTTCTATTTATCTATCATCTTGTTCTTCAGTACAAAAATCACTATGGTGTCGATTCCTAAGGCCTACAGTTGGGAACACTATATAGAAAGAGGTGTATATATGATGCAAGGGAAATTATTAGATGTATTTAAAGTAGAGAATTCTGGATGAAGAATCCTGAGCTTTTCTTCATGGTTGTTCTGATACACTGTATGCTTGGGCTATAGTTCTTCAGCAACACATATTAATCTCAGGTCTTCATTGTGAGGTACCTTGGTCTTGTTTTTGGGAGATACTGAATTCTTTCATATTTGTGTAAATGGAAGAAATAGAGCAGAGGTGGGGTGAGAGGAAAAAGTTATGAGAGTTTTAAGAGTATAAAATACACACATCTGTGAACTGCATTTTTTTGAGTAAATCTGTCTTGCAGAAGATCATTATTGCAAAATGATTAGCATGATCTTGTCAACAAGCTCAGGAAGACCATTGCTATCCTTTCAGTCCTTGAAGGACATGAAATGAATGGGACTACTTGTTCGCTTGTGAGGGAGGTGGTTTTGTACCTTGCTGCACTGGGATCTGAAACAGTGCCCATCTGTTTTAGTCAATGAAAATACTATGAGGTCCAGTTGTTGTGTCAGTCCAGCTTCAGAGAGTGGAAGCAGGAGACTCTGCTGGGCACAGATTTACTAGGTGGGAATCATAGGTGCACTATACCATCTGGTATAGTGTTCACTGCCTCTTACCATGCTGCACTGATACCCATCTCAGCATTTGTGCTGTGTCCATACCAAAGTATTAGTATTTCAGCTGTGTGAAGTGGTGCTTGTGGTGGGTTGGCCTTGGCTGGATGGCGGGTGCAACCAAACTGCTCTATCACTCCCCTCCTCAGCAGGATGGCGGGGGAGAGAAAATAAGATGGAAAAAACATGTGGGTCAAGATAAAGGCAGTTCAATAAAAGCAAAAACTGCGCATGGAAGCAAAGGAAAACAAAAGAGTTATTTTCTACTTCCCAGCAGCAGGTGGTGTCCAGCCACTTCCCAACAAGCAGGGCTTCAGTACCTTTAGCAGTTGCTCTGGAAGACAGACGTTGTAGTAACAAATGTCCCCCACACTGCCTCCTTTCTCTCAGCTTTTATTGCTGAGCTGAGCTCATATGGTATGGAATATCCCTTTGGCCAGTTTGGGTGAGCTCTCCTGGCCATGTCCCCTCCCAAGATCTTGCCCACCCGCAACCTACTGGTGAGGGGGGAATGTTGGAGAGACAGCCTTGATGCTGTGCGAGCGCTGCCCAGCCGTAGCCAACGCACTGGTGCGTTACCAACACCCTTCTAGCTACCAGTACACAGCACAGCACTGTGAGGGCTGCTATGGGGAAAATTACCTCCATCTCAGCCAGATCCAATACAGTACCCAGGACTACAAGCTTCAGGCTTGATTTTATAGGAAGGGAATGTTAAATGGAAACACAAACAGGGTATTACCCCCTTTATATGACATTTCCAAGACCAGTACTGCAATAATAGTTATAGGCTACGCACACAGTAGCAGGTAACAGAGAAGCTCAAAGTTAAGCTGTGACTTGATCATGGGGTATTGGTCATGTTCACAGGGGAACAATTTTTATCATAGTAGGCAACTCTGTAACCCATTAGATACAACAGAAGCCAGTCTCTGGGAACTGAGATTACAAGCAAGGTGCAACTTTTAACATGTAATCAAGTATTGAAAAACATACCCATAGAGGCGGTAGATTCTCGGTTACAAGTCAGTCTTTAAATCAAGGCTGAATGCCTTTTAGAGATACAGTGTAACTCAGATATTAGGGACTTGATGGAGTTCCTGGTGAGAGTCAGAGGGTGCCAGACCACGTGGCAATTGTCCCTTCTGATCTTAAATCCTCTGAGTTGGAGGCACGGAATTCTCTTAATACTTAATGCTACATCTTTCTCCATGTATCAAGAAATGTTCAGCTAGTGCAGAAAAAAAGTTCTGAAAGGCTGTTGCTCAAATGTGATCTGGTTGTATTTAAGCAAAAAACAATTTGGGGGATCAAATACTATCTAGACATTGTGATCAGGATGTGAGCCTATTGTATTGCACACTTAGTACAGGCAGTAAAATATAGCCCTGGGTATTATGAGTTGTTCAGTAGAAACTGAAAGGAATTTTAAAGCAATCATTGAGATTTTTTGATACAGCTCCAGAATGAATAAGAAACTATTTGTAATGACCACAGGGACTAGTCATCTCTGAGGGAGGGAAAAAATGGTAGCCTGGAGAATAAACATGATGAGATTGGTAGATTCTTTTTGATGAAAAGACTCAGACTGAGAAAATTCATCAGTAAATGTGATAAGCAAACGTTTAACCTTTAGGTTTGGTTTGTATTCACGTTCCATGCTAATACAGTTAGAGACGCTTAAACATTTGTGAGTGTTGAACACATGTTTACAGAGTAATTATATTTAACATCAAGAAGTTCACAAAACACTTTCCATATTCCTGCATTATGTGCCCTTTTGTATTAATGTTTTCTAAATGTCATGTTGAACAGTATATTAAATTCCAGCTTCTTTCTAAGGTATGTGAGGTAGCTGCTTTAGAAGATATTTTTCTCAGCTGTAATAACTTCTTGCATTTAAATATATTGTTAGGATTTCCATATATCCCGTTACCTTGCATTTTCCAGTAAGCCAACAGATTAAGGTATTAATAAACTGCATGATTAAGCAGGTTTTTCACTGTAGCTATACTTGTGCATTTCAAATTGTTGGTTTGTTGCTGCTGACATTTCCCCTCTGTACAGGATTACCTTTGTTCAAAATGTGTCGTGCAAGTCAGTGATTAACAAGGGATTGGCTAATGTAGTTCATTACATTATGCAATTTTGATATTGCACTTCTTTTGCCAGGTGGGGAGAAAGGAAAGCTTCTACAACCCACTTGTTCATCTGAACTCCTCCTAGGGTCTGCCATTTCACCTGGGCAGGCTTTTGCAGGACCGGGCAAAGGAATGCTACTGGTCCCAGTGATCTGTGACTTGGCTGATACCTCCAGGGCTGCTGAAAGTAACTATATTGCAGTCAGGTTCCTACAGCATGTGCGAGGCCCCAGGGTCCGTCTCCCCAGGTAGATTGCCTGGCTTGGGCCGGGGCAGCAGCAGTGGGTGCTCTGCTTTTCCCTGCTCCCCCGCCCTTGGGGCAGGCTCAGACCTTGGGCCCCCGCCCTGCAGACGAGGCGTTGTATCCCGCGTTTCCTCCCTTCGCTGTAAGGCTGCCCGGAGCGCTTTGAAGAGCACCTGCACCAGCCTGTGCTTGCAGAAACGGGGTCCTGAACCCTTTGGCCATGAGCACAGCTGCAGGAGAGCAGAATTTTGTAAAAACAAACAAAAAATGGGTTTCACTTAGTAACCCTCCCATGTAACAGCCGACAGCGCTGTTAACACGCTCCTTCTCGGGTGTGGGCCTGCAGCCTTTGCTGGGGCGGTGAAGGCCGGCTCCCGGTGCCGGCCTGACCTCTGCTGGTTGAGGCAGCCGTGGCGGCAGTCGGGGGAACCGGGGCCCAGCGCGCGCCTCGGGCCGCGACCCGCAGCGGGCGTTTGTCTTTTAAAAGAGACAAACAAACAAACAAAAAACCCGAAAAACCAAACAGAAGAGTGAAAGATTAAAAGTAGGCTCGCAGTTACTTTTCTGTCCGAGGCTCGGACCCTGAGAGCCACGCAGGCGGAGGCCCCCCGCAAGGCGGGGGCGGGGGCCGGTCACCCTCGGCGAAGGCCAGGCCGGGGCCGCGCGCCCTCGGAGGCCTGTCCCCTCCCGCCCCGCGGCCCGGCAAGAGGCAAGTGCGGGCCGCGACGCGAACTGTCCCTTGCGGGCGCCCGTAGCGGGGCGGAGCCGAGCGCCGGGGCTGCCCGGTCGCGCCGGTGAGTGGGAGGCGCGCGGGGGAGGGGAGCAGACGGCCATGGCGGCGGGCAGCGCTATCCAGATCCCCAGCCGCCTGCCGCTGCTGCTCACCCATGAGGGCGTCCTGCTGCCCGGCTCGACCATGCGGACGAGCGTGGACTCGCCGCGCAACATGCAGCTCGTGCGCAGCCGGCTCCTGAAGGGCACTTCGCTGAGAAGCACCATCATCGGCGTCATCCCCAACACCAGCGACCCCACCTCCGACTGCGACGACCTGCCCTCCCTGCACAGGTGCCGCCTGGTCCGGCTCTCCCGCGCGGCCCTGGCGCGCGGAGCCTGCCCCTGCCTGCCCGGCCGGGAGGGGGCCGCCCCGAGCCCGGCTCGCCATGTTGTCCCCTCCGCGGGCGCGCTGGGCTGGCGGGGGCGGGCCTGCCCGCGGGGCGAGTGGTCTCTGCTCCGCCGCGTGTGGGAAGCGCTTCTCTCTTCGGAGAAACTTTTCTTGCTGCACCAGACGAGCGTGCTTTGGGCGGGGGTGTGTGTCATGGTGTCGGGGGCTGTCCGACCGACATCTGGAAGAAAAGTTTGAAAGAGGAGACCAAGGTGGAAGAGGAAAATACGATCAAAGAATTCAGGCCAGGAGTATTAAGGCTGTCGCAGTTGTTAACGATAACATTTTTCGCCTAATAAGTCGCATGGATAGTGACCTAGTTCACATAAAATGGAAGGGGCTTGTATTTCTGTGGGATAAAGCATGAGTAAAACTACATGCTGTCGCCCTTACTCTCAAAACTTTATCACATCAGTGAACTTAGTAAGATTTGGCCAGAAAAGAACTTCTGTTTTAAACCTGCTTAAACAGGTACATGTGATGTAAAATGTTTGCTCAGAAGGAGGCTGATAATTTCACAGAGGAACTGCAAATTACAAACACTTAATTTTCCAATGTGTATAATGTAAACAGAAATGTCAGTGTTCCTGTCCACAGCAAGGTCCGTTAAATTATTTATGAGAAAATTGCATGTGTTTCTAAGTCGGATGACTGTATTATATTATCTAAGTTTTTCAGTTAGCTTACTCATTTTCAGTTTTTAGGGTTTGATTTTGTAGTCTGTGTTACCAAGGAAATTGTATAATTTGGTTGCCTTTCATGATAAGGAACTATGACCTAGAGGGTTCTTGCAACCTGTAGCTCTATTGCTTCTTGATAAGGGGCCCACAAAACGTTCGGTGGACGGTGGCAAATAATACAAAGATTTGATCTGTTTTTAGGATTGGCACTGCTGCCTTGGCAGTTCAGGTGGTTGGTAGCAACTGGCCCAAGCCACATTATACGCTGCTGGTTACGGGCCTCTGCCGATTCCAGATCCTGCAGCTGCTGAAGGAGAAGCCGTATCCTGTTGCTGAAGTTGAACAGTTAGATCGACTTGAGCAGTTTACTAATCAGCATAAATCTGAGGAGGAACTTGGAGAGTTGTCAGAACAATTCTACAAGTATGCAGTGCAGGTAAATTGTTTTAATCCTATGTATCATTTATCAATGTATTTATGTGTATATCTGGGGGTTTTTTGTTTGTTTCCTATCTGTCCTTCTCTTTCTATAGTTCTGACGTTTTTCAGTGACTAGCAGAGTTTCAGTAGTTCTACTACAAAAAAATACTTTTGTTAAAGCTTAAGGTTTCTGTCGAGTTCTAGGGTGTATACAGCTCATTGCAGGATGAGTCTTGTACGTTAGTGCTATGATAAGTTGGTATGATTTCATACATAATAATATTATAAATACACTCTAGTAAAAGGAATACTTTTGATCTTTTTTTTCCTGGGAAATTATTTATATATATAAAAAAAAATGTATACAATGTATTTTTTTGTGGGGGTGGTTTGGTGTTTTTTTTTATTATTAAAGGGAATAAACCCCTCTAGAGCCTTAATTATAAACAGATGTCCCCAGGTATAATGAATTTGAGCCTAAAGGATGTATTGGAAAAAAAGTCACCATAGTGTCAAGATAACTAGGAAAGTTTTTAATCAGGGTGTGTGGGGGAAATAAGAGATGTAGGCATTGAAAAAAGTGCTGTAAACGATATTTTTGAACTTCTTGAAAGCAGAAAGCTCAAAGTCTTGATTGCCCTGCGCTGAGTTAGTGCCTCTTCTGTGAACTGTTTCTTTCTTTCAGTAGCTGTTTGGCAAAGTATTTAGACACATTTCATGCTAAAAGATGCAATCCTTTTTTGGTCAGATACTCACTTAAATAATTTAAAAAGAAATACAGCAACCATTAATATTGTTTGTTGTGTGTTCCTTACAGTTGGTTGAGATGCTGGATATGTCTGTTCCTGCAGTCGCAAAACTGAGACGTCTTTTGGACAATCTTCCTAGAGAAGCTTTGCCAGATATACTGACTTCTATCATCCGTACATCCAACCAAGAGAAGCTTCAGGTATTACGTTCTTAAACTTTTTTCAGGGGAGTTAGATGTCTGCTGTTTTTTTACAGTTAATCACTTTTAGGTAACTTTGAAATTGCTTACACTTTAACACTGTACAATGATAATGTTGTGCCAGAAGATATTTGAGTTACAACTGAGCATGAATACTTGTAAAAAGTTTTTATGCTATTGTTCAAAGTGTTTATGTATCTATATGTCAGAACTCACCTGATAGGTAAATGCATCTAGTTAGCATTGGAAACCATTCATTTTATTAGACAATAAGAAATACAGCATGGTAAGATGATAAATCATCCTTCAAATCGTGTTGAAATCTTGCTTACTTATCACAGTTGGCAGATCATTATACGTCTCTTAATACTTAAAAGCTTAGAAATCTTTTCTTCTAAATCTTTTTAAAAACACCTTGAAATGTGGGGTTTTTTAAACACTGAGACACAGATTAAATTTGCATCATATGTCAAAATAACTTTATGCAAAATTGGTGCATATAATGTGATGCTTACTAGTCTGATCTCTATATTTGCTTGCTATGTTCAGAAATTTTGTTGTTCCTTTTCTTTTGTCACTGCCAGTACTGTATGTTCAACCTTCAAAAAAAAAAAACCAACCCAATGGATAAGGTGATTTTTTTTCCCTGGGTTAACCAAGGAGATCTTGCTATAACTTTCTTAGAGGTAATTGAAATACAGAATTATATTGAATTGAATTGAAATTGAATTGGTAATTGAAATACAGAATGCTGATAGATGTTTGCCACAGAAAATGTGACTGAAATAATAAGACACTTTAAAACCAGACAGGTTAAAAGACTTTTTTTCTATTTTGGAGTGCTTTGCAGTTTTGGCATCCAGACCCTTGAGGCTAGGTTTTTGTGTGCTGTATTCTCATTGCTTTTGTTGCTACCTTCTTTCCTAAACCATCTATTCTATAACTGTAGTCAAAAGATAGTAACAGTACCCTCCATGTTCCCCTCCCCAGCACTAATAATCCATCAGCGTGAACTTGTAACTTATAACTCTTTATATCTCCTTGCTCTTAGATTTTAGATGCTGTGAGCCTGGAAGAACGGTTCAAGATGACTATACCATTGCTTGTTAGACAGATTGAAGGCCTGAAGCTGCTTCAGAAAACAAGAAAGCCCAAACAGGATGATGATAAAAGGGTATGGACCTTTAAACGTGGGATACTTAGACATCCTAAATAGTATAAAGATGCACTTTTAAACACGCTAATGAACATGCATGATTTTAATCTGTGCGAAGTTTAATCTATAGCCATAACATTTCATGGTCAGTCTGGAGCTGCAGAGAATACCCAGCTGGCAACTTCAGCTGTTTAGATACCTAAAAAAGAAAGTATTCATTTAAAACTGCTAAGCTTTTTTTTTTTTTTTTTTTTTTTTTAAATAATCTGAGCACTTTCAGACATTGAATAAAAGTTCAGGTTCCTTTAAGAGTCATTTGATGCCCGGTTTACTTGCATGGTATGCACACACTGAGTTTTAGCCTGTGCAGTGACAAGGTGTACCTTTCACTAGTAGCATTGAAGGTGGATGATAGCCTTTGAAATACACCTTGTGTGTTGTAAAAAGTAGTTTTCTAAACTAGGGCCGCTTAGACTTTTGCTGCATCTAACTATACTTATGCGGTTTAGTAAACAGGAAGTAACTGAGAAGGTACAAGGAATGAAAAAAGGTAAGAGAGAAGGCTTATCTGTTTTGTAAGCATTAGCCTTATTCTGCTTAATATGGCGGGCTGCGATGCCCAAAAAATCACAAATAACTCTTTTCAGTTTTGTTCTTGTCCTCTGTTGTCTGCTGTTTAAGGGTAGATGATAAACGCACTTAGGAAATACATACAGTAAAATAAGAACCGTAACTTTTTAAAGTAGTACAAGTAATACTTTATGAAGTTATTTATTGGAGTAAAATCTTCTGAATTTTTCTGTGAAGGATACTCTCCCAGCACTTGCATGTTTTTCTCATGGTTTCCATTCAAAGCCAAAGTACACACCTTATTTAAAAAACAAAACTTGGATACTATTCTCTGTCTCTGTTTTTCATTTTGTAGGTTGTAGCTATTCGTCCTAATAGAAGAATGAATCATATTCCAAGCACTACAGAAGATGAAGAGGAAGAAGAAGATCATGATGATGTTGTCATGCTGGAAAAAAAGATTAGAACATCCAGTATGTCAGAACAAGCTCTTAAAGTTTGTCTTAAGGAAATAAAGAGGTAGGAGACTTTCAAGTGGTGTTTTTTTTCTCTCTTATTTTATTTTTTTAAGCAAATCTTGTATTAGCCTTTTCTTACTGATTCTTTTATGTTTCTGTTGGTTGTGTTTTGGAAATGATTTTTAAAAATTTAGTAGAGTGCTGTTTTTTGCTTATAAATTTCATCATTTCATCTTTTTGGAACATCACAAGTTATGACAAAGAAATACGGAGTCTTCTAGATATGGTTTATACAGTAATATAGCATTAAACTATAATCTTTAAGCCTCTATGTTATGAAGATCTCAAAAAAAACCCCAAAACAACAAAACAAAAAAAGCCCCTAACATTGCAGTTGTTAATAATTAATGAATAAACTGACTGAGTTTTGAGTCTTTTTTCCTGTGTTTTTCTTTGGTGAGGGGATAACTGTGCTATCCATGTTGATACGATGGTTAACCTCTTCTTCACTGAGGACACTTACATAGTGGTGCATGCATTGGGAACCAACTCCTTTTTCATTTCTCTTTGTAACCTGTAAATAACTTATTATGCAAAGACAGTCTGCTAATTGATGGAGTAGTGGCTTGCTTTTTCAGTATTATGGTTGTCAGAGAGTAAGAGGGTATGATGATGACCTCAAGTTTGTTAAATATCTCTCTTGTGGTACAGAAGAGTCTTACTTTGCTACTTTGCTTACTTTCTAATTCCTCGTTAGCCTTATGAATTCTGTGCATGTATTTCCAGATTAAAGAAGATGCCTCAGTCAATGCCAGAATATGCTTTGACAAGAAATTACTTGGAACTGATGGTAGAATTGCCATGGAACAAGAGTACAAAAGGTGAACCCTTCTATTATTGATTGTCTCTTGCACAGACATTTTGGGACAAGTAGCCATTGTGTAAACGCTGTGTACTTAGTTCTGTCTTACAAATGTTTGTCTCGTTGTCTGATCACAAAAATGTCATTCATATATTGCTGAAGTCTTACAGTCTGTCTGGCTTAAAGTAGTATCTGTATACTGAATAGCTTGTGTAGCTCAGTTGTACGCCTAAGAATGTGAACTTAAAAAGTGTTAGGAATATCTACACAGAAAAGTGAAGATGTTATTACTTACAATCTGTGCTAGCACGTATCTAAAGTAATGAAGAAAAGAGCAGTTAATTACTTTTATGTGTCAGACAAAAAAGCATTTGTATATTTCTGTAGCATTAATCTTCCTGAAAAAGGTTCTGGTATATCTTAAGTTAATCAAGTTTGGTAAGGAAAAAAAAAAGATAAAAAATTCTAATAATTACAACTTCAGGTACAATAGAAAAGCTGAGTATCATGTCAGCTTTGTACCACAGTTTTCAAAGTTGCGAGCAGAGAGTGATACTGTTAATATTGGAACAGGATACAAAAATAGAGAGCAAGGAAAGAGTAGAAAATCAAATACGACTTTTTCTACTGACCAACACAAGTAGATTAAGTGGGCATAATGACTTTCCGGAAGGTGGAGAAAAGCTTTCTGGAAGCTGGAGAAAAGGATTTTAATTCCTTCTAGCAGCTACTGAAGAATGAGGCTTTTGAATGGCATTTTAAACTATCTGATTTTCAAAATAAATCTAACATACCACACCAACAGAAACACTTGTCTGTCTATCTTTTGCCTTTTTTGTATGCGTCATGATGAATTTTGTCCGTTTTGGACTACAGCCTTTACGAATCTTCTTGTACATATTTTCTTTAATCATTAAATTCCAAAAAGATCTGCCAAAAAGATCTTTACAGATCTCTACAGTATTATTCCAAGAATCACAAAATGGGTAAAGTATTTGTTGACATTCATGTCCTAGCAGAATGGTTCTTTGTTGAAAGCTGCTCCTTAATCTGGCAGAATTATGCCATGTCACATGTAGTTTGAAGTTTTTACTTTAAATGAAGTTTCAAAGTTTGTATTCACATTCATGTGAGTGATGCTTCGGACTCCATAGCTGCAGTGAGTAAACATATAGATGAATATAAAAATAGAAAATCCAGTAGAGCATTAAGATCATTAGTGAATTTTTTGTTCAGTGGTTCATTACAAAGATTTATAGGGTTGTTGAGAATTCAGTAAGTTGTCTGTATGTGAAATGCACACATGCTGATATGAAGGGTCTGCATCTGGAATGCACAGAAGTTGAAGGGGGTGTGTGCGTGCAGTGTTGATAGACTTCACTGCTTCCTCTGTACTCTCTTTACATTGTGGAGCAAAGACAGCTGCGTTGTGTCAGAAATTCCTGCTTTCTATAAAGAATTAGTTCATGTCCATTGGTAAGGCCTACCATTTACCTCAAATTGTGGCAATTGCAAAACCCAAATTCCAGTCCTAATATCACATGGGTGTTTTTTATAGACTCGTATCATAAGCAGATGATGAAGACATAGGGATGAATGTATCTTTGGAGAAGACTTTAAAGAATCAGACTTAACGCCTGTGAGAAAGCAAATGCTGAATAATTTGCATATCATTGAATTGCTGTTCTAAAATAGATACTAAGTTCATTTGAACCAGATTTCAACCTGTGACGCAGTGTAAAGGTGTGGTTTTTTAAAATTTCATCATCAGTACTATGATCTGTGTCTTATGTTTAATTTCCTTATTAAAAGAGAATTATAATACCTCTGTTTTAGGAAGACATTGTCTGAAATATGTGTCGGGGGACTGCATTGATGAACATGTTTGAGAATGTGTTTGTTTCTATTGTATTGTAGAATTAATTGTTTCTATTTTTAAAGGTAAACGTGCTGATATCATTTCTGTTGTCAATGATTGACAGATCGCCTTGAAATTCGTGCAGCTCGAATTCTTTTGGATAATGATCATTATGCCATGGAGAAGTTGAAGAAGAGAGTTTTGGAGTACTTAGCTGTCCGACAGCTTAAAAACAACCTTAAGGGACCCATTCTTTGTTTTGTGGGGCCCCCAGGAGTTGGTAAAACTAGTGTTGGGAGATCAATTGCAAAGACTTTGGGTCGAGAATTCCACAGAATTGCTTTAGGAGGAGTCTGTGATCAGTCTGATATTCGAGGCCACAGGTAAGTACTTTCTTCTTTCCTAATGGCAATTTTTTCTTTTGTTTGTTACAGGATGCATTGATTATTGTTTAGCTAATACAGAGAAATTTTGCTTATTTCAAACAATGGTAGTTATTAATTGATTTTTCTTGGTAGTCAGTGGTATTATTCAGGACAGAATTTTAGTAGCGGGAATGGATGTTTAGTGTTGAGGTGCAGCCTTTATTCTTTCCTTCTGCAGCTGCCCTTTATTACAGAATCACAGAATCACTAGGTTGGAAAGAACCTTCAAGATCATCAAGTCCAACCATTAATCCAGTGCCACCGTGTTCCCTAAACCATGTCCTGAAGTGCCACATCCACACGTTTTTTGAACACAAAAAACGTCACAGTGGAGCACGGAATTTCATCTTAAGTCATTTTGGCACTTTGAAGTAAAATTCAGTAGAAAGTTTCATGCAACTTCTACTTTTTAAGAGGGATGCAATGATTTAGTTATACAAAATAGCCTATAAATAGTGATGCATTACTTTATAACCATGTTTGTTGCTAAAACAGGAGGGAAATCTGAGAGTGATGCTTAAAATTTGCTAGGGATAGCAACTGAGTTACTTAATATCTCAAACTTGTTAGTGTACTATTTTCCTATTTCAAAAGGAATTTTATACAAGGACACTTAAGCTGGAAGTTCTCAAAGAAGATTTTTTGGGTGACTTTCCTTAAGGACTTTTTTTTGATCTTGCATCTCTTCATGTATTTACTACTTAGTCTTGAAACTTTGTCTATATTAGTCAATTCCTTGTAACTGGAAGCTTAATGAATGGGTAATGTAGATAAGTAACTGCCAAACATCAGTGCAGCATTTTTGTTTCCATTAAACATATTTCATGCTTATTGCATGCAGTGCAGGAAATTTGGAATAATGAATATGGTAGTGTTATGAGGATCTGTAAAACCATGTGGATTTTTTTTATAGTTACATTATTGAATAAAATTTTTCCTTACAACAGTAGGTAGATTATTGTGAATTAAAAGTTATCGGTTATTTCTTTGATGCCATGTAGCAATTAATTTTGCCCAATGGCTATGCTGCTACTTTCAATCATCAGAGTACACCATCATTCTTGTTTCAGTTCTGTAATATTTTTGTTTTGAAAAAAGGCTTAAAAAGGACCTTGGTATTAGTATCACTTCTCCTGTGTAATTTTAATGAAAACTTACAAGAAATGCTCTGATAAAAGTTCGTTTTGTGGTATCAGACTTCAGACTTGTGACTGTGTAAGCTAGTTGCATATGTGAATAGATTAGAATGGTGGAAGCTCACAGTCCCAACTGGAAGGAATGTGGGAGACTCACTGGGAAATCTTGTGCTGAACATACGTATAAACTTCTATACATCTGGAATAGAATGTATTTCTGGGAATCTAGAGTATAATATACTATTGGTCACTTGTTAGACCAGAACATAAGAGATGAAAATGCAACAGAACAGTGATTTTGTACTTGACAATTTGAAAATTCAGAGTTGTTCCGTAAACCTTTAGTTCAGCACCCTTGATAAAACGAGCAACACGCATTTATTCCTGTACACATTCTGTGACAAGTTTGCAGGAGTTCCGTTTTCCAGAGTGTTTGGCACTTAGCTAGAGTTTGTAGCTTGAAAGAAGCTTTTCTCCTAATGTAGGTTTGGTCAACATACCCAGTAACCACTGGGGGTTTGTGTGCGTGCGTGTGTGTGATGGTTTTGTGGACCTTTGTAATAGCTGGCCTTTTTACCCATGTGTTTACACACTAATGGAAAAAGCAGCGAAACTCTGTCCTCCTCCTTCACTGTGTATTATTCCTGTAATACCTAAACTGTATTGTTAATCACTGTTTAATAAGTAAGAATTCTGATGTTTCAGATTACTTATGGTATGGATCCTAAAAACAATTTTAAATGTGATTCAACAACATGTTGCTATTTGAACTGAAACCACTAGAGGCTGTTAAATACTAAGCATTATAGACATGAGTAACTTTTCCAGGACTCAAGCTTTTGTAACAGGGAAACCACATCCATGAAATCGACATTATGAATAAAAGTAAAACTGTCATCAACTCTTACTCAATTGCCAGTAATTACTTACTGGTGTTTTTTGGTTTTTTTGTTTTGTTTTGGTTTTGTTTTTTGTTTGGGGGGGGGGTGCTGTTTGGCTTTCTATCTTGTGCTTAGACCTAATAAAGAATAAAGACAGCTATAGTCATGTGATACTGAGGCTTTTAAAGTTCAGGTGTTTGTGGCTGTCACTGTAGTGTTTTTGAGGGTATTAAATTATTCATGCATGCTAGAAGCTAACCATTATAAATTTCATATTAAAAATTTACTTGAAATTAGCTGATGGGAAGTATTTGATAAGACAGTTTATTTTTCAACAGAAAAGGCAAATACTATCTAGAATTAGTGAAAGTGTCATGTGGTTACTTTTCCACAAACAAGTGTATAGTTTAAAACCAAACTTTAGATAAGTTAGTACAAGGAATCCCTTGTGACTGACTGCTTTTGCAAGTTCTTTGTAGGTAAAATAAAAATCAACTGTTGCATGCTGCCTTTCTTAATTCTGCTTCATTTTTTTTTCTGCTTCTCAGAATAAGATTTAATCAAATCAAACTACAGCTTTTCTGTAGACCTCTCTCTGTAATGTCCTTGTGCTTGAATAAACCCAAGTTAAGTCAATCCGTATTGTGCATCTGGTGGCAGTCAGAGAGAGATGTTACAGAGGTGATCTTAAAGTGGAGGAGACATAGGCTGCTGTTCTCTGAGTTCTGCTGTTTAAGTAGGCTGATTTTTCTAATATTACATGTTAGGAGCCATTTTTTTTGTCCTAAAAGCTCCTTATTAGGCTTTAAGGCTTAAGTTAAGGATTCCATTATCGTTGCAGAAGAATGATACTGTATGTACCTAGTAATGTACTAAACATTTTAGAAAAGGTACTAAATGTACTAGAACTTTAAAAAGGAAACTGTAGTTCAGTTTCACTTGTAAGCAAATATTGCCTGAAATAGCATTCACTTTGGCTGCTTATTACTGTTGTAAGTGAAAGATGCAGACTAATAGATTCAGTAAGCACAGTAAAATATATTGGATGGTAGCAGGGTGGGGTGTGGTGTTTCAGTCAGTGTGCTGTTCCGTGGGATGTGTAACTAGGGCAATCGGAAACGCCCAGTTTTTGCCATTTCAGTGTGGATCACGTACCTGCAGCTGGGGTTTGTGAATCCTTTTCTGAGTGGATGAAGAGTAGCAACTACTGTTCTGCATTACCAAAATGAAATTAATATCTTGGTACAAAAACAGAACCGCTTTATCAGTCATCCTCCAGCTGTTGTTTGCGTTTACCACTCATCTATACCATATGTTAAAGTCTGCTGGTTTACATTTGTTGTTAACTTGTATTAAAAAAACCTACCAAAAAAAAAAAAAAACACCAAACCAACCACCCTGAACTCTTTTCCGGGAAGCTCACTGCATTTAAGATCTCCTCAGTACTGGTATTTTGTTTTATAGAGGAGCTATATGATCTTCGCTGTTGCATGTGTGTTGTGATTTTCTATTTTTAAAAAGGAAAGATGTAATTGCGCCATTTATTTATAGTGGTGCTGGTGAGATCACTGTGAAGCTCTGTTTTCTCTCACCTCTTTGTGAAGCACTCTTTCTTATATTACCATTGCTTTTCAATTTATAGATGTTTGGATAGTTTACTTCTGGCGTAGGCCTGTGCTGAAGACTTGTTCAGGTGTATCTGTGTGAGAAAAGGTGTGATTCCTCACCAGTACAGCTATGCTAGCAGAAGTTCACAGCACAGGCCTTGTTGCACTAGAAAAAAACGAACCTCAAACAGAGGTTTGTGAGAGGAATAGCTTTGTTATACAAGTATAAAGCAGAGATACATTTGTAAAGCTCTTTAGTAGACCCAACCTCTGTCCTCGCAAAAAAATAAACTGTGGCCTTGTGCAAGTGAGTTTAGAAATAGTTTCTTTGGTGGCATTAACTTTGTTGTCTACTCCTACCTCTGCAGTTTGAAAACCATTGTAGTTGAAAACAATTTAAAACTTTTTGTCTTTAGAAATCTATGAAGAAAGTGGGTCATGTTTTTATCAACAATAGTAGTACTGCTTCAAGGGTTCCAATTCATGCACATTTCCAGTTTACACTGGGAGAACTGACAAGGTTAGATTTCCCAGCTGTCTGTCTTGCATTTTCTAGAATACATAGCTCCTAATGACATGCTGTACAACTCTAGTGTTTTTTTAAAGGTACCTTTTCACTGATCTAAAGATAAGTAAAAAGATTACTAAATTACAGACTTTCTGTGGCATGAGATATTAAAGGTTTTTTAAGATGTTACCATGCAGGTGAGATAGCCAGGAAAGTTGATCTGTACTTTCCTGTTTTGAATGGAAAGCAGTTGACTCTAGGTTTAATGCATGGAGAGAAACAGTGCGTCAAAACATGAGCAAAGCCATATTATATCATCAGAAATGCTAATGTAGAATATAATTTTTCCTCCTTTTAACCCTAGCTGAAATAATGAAAATAAATAACATCACATTCAGTGGCTACTGTTCACAAACAGCAGTATTCAAGTTTCATGAGTTACAAGGCAAAGGTTAATGTCCAGACATCTGGACATTTACCTAAATGGCCATATCTGCTTGTAATTTCAATATATTGTAGTGGTTTTATATGAAAATATCTGCAGGATCTGTCTTACCGAGGACTCTTGTGTTGAGATGTTCCATAATAACCATTTAGAAATGAAAATGGGCTACATATGTTTGTATTTTCAAGGTAAAATACTATGTTACTGTTCTTTGTCATCCTACATATGACATTTGTATTGGCATTCTTTACTTACCTTAGAGATCCTGAGTCTTTGATTAATAGTACAATAAAATAGGTATTGGCACATCTCTAATAAATGAAGATGTATCACAGATTTAGGCTGTTACGCATGGGAAGAGCTGATACCCAGGTATTTGTTACCTTAAAATTTATAGTCTGAGATTTTATTTTGTGATACCTGATCAAATTACGTAAATAAATCTAAGCATATTTTTATTTGAAATTTAGTGCATAAATTAAACATTTATATTGGACTGTATTGGATCTGGCTGAGATGGAGGTAATTTTCCCCATAGCAGCCCTCACAGTGCTGTGCTGTGTACTGGTAGCTAGAAGGGTGTTGGTAACGCACCAGTGTGTTGGCTACGGCTGGGCAGCGCTCGCACAGCATCAAGGCTGTCTCTCCAACATTCCCCCCTCACCAGTAAGCTGGGGGTGGGCAAAATCTTGGGAGGGGACATGGCCAGGAGAGCTGACCCAAACTGGCCAAAGGGATATTCCATACCATATGAGCTCAGCTCAGCAATAAAAGCTGAGAGAAAGGAGGCAGTGTGGGGGACATTTGTTACTACAACGTCTGTCTTCCAGAGCAACTGCTAAAGGTACTGAAGCCCTGCTTGTTGGGAAGTGGCTGGACATCACCTGTTGATGGACAGTAGACACTAGCCCTTCTGTTTTCTTTTGTTTCCACGTGTGGCTTTTACTTTTATTGAACTGCCTTTATCTTGACCCACATGTTTCTTCCATCTTATTTTCTGCCCCCCCATCCTGCTGAGGAGGGGAATGATAGAGCAGTTTGGTGGACACCTGGCATCCAGCCAAGGTCAACCTACCACATGGAGTTAGTTTTTTAGATTTACCATGTCTAGAGATGATTGAAAATACAAAGGAGAAGCTGACAGTATGAGAGAAGAAGAGCAAGAATAGTCAATTGTTAGGTAGTGAAAGGAAGAGCAGAATGTTTCTAGCCACTGTGCACTTTTCTCATCAGTTAACCCAAACACTGTGGAGACTTGAGTATTTTGTGGAACAGTCCATATTTCCAGCAAGAGTTCCTTTAAATTTGACCTTTGAATTTCTTGAATAACTCTTGGGTTGTATAGGGAACCATTTGATCATTTTTGTAACATTGGATCCATTTCATTTGGACTGTGGTTTCTATTCAAGTTTTTTACATGGTAGCTCATGACCCAGGGCTTACTGTGGACAAGGTACATTAAAAAAAAAAAAAAATCAAATTAATGATCTTCTGTCACTGTTAGAATGTTTTTCTTATCGCTTGCTTTAGAAGCCACTTAATTTTTATACTCTTAAAATTGTATTTCTTGAAGGTATTGATTTCACTTGTCGTAAGTTGCCTTGAGTACCTTTTGCTTTTTTTCTGCTTTTTCTTCACTGCAGATCTTGATACGTTGTGCTTCAGCCTACCTAGTGTATGGTTTATTTTAAAATGTTAAGAAGCTTGATTGTGTACAACACAAGTCTTACTGAAAGGTGCTGTATCTGTGAGAATCTTCCACAAGTGTCAATATGTCACTAAATACCTGAATGTACTTGAATCTAAAATGACTGTGGCTTGAAGTCTATTTTCAGGGTTGTTTGAGGGGAAAAAAATCTATTAATAACAACAGTGTCTCAAGAAAGGAAAATATCTTCCTGTTGGTTTTTGTTGTGGTTTTTTTTTTTAAGTGCTTCTATTTGGAAAAACTCAGAAAAAAGTTTTTAAGGGGGTGTGTGTGCATGGGTATAAACAAACAAATCTATTGTTCAGAAAACCTTTTGGTGCCTAACACTTATTTTCCAATTGCCATAAAAACCTGTGTTGTTGCAATTGTATGGTGAAAGGAGAGAAAGAGTGATTATTCAGTGCTTTCCCTTGACTAGAGAAACCGAGTTTACCTTCATTTAGTTTATAAACCAAAGTGGTTTCTTAAAACTAGATGGAACATAGATATCTCATAATTTTATAGAATATAAAAAGATCAATAAAACTTTGTGTATATAAAAACACAAATATGCGTTAAAGAAGTGTAATGTCTTTAAGCATGTACTTGAGAATAATGTACCAAGCAAGAAAGAAGAATGTGTAATGCTTACCAAGTTATCCTATTACTGGCATAAATAGAATATTAAAAACAGTCAGGCTGCATTTTTTCTGAAGCATATAAAATTATTTACTAGTGCCATAAAAGCACCTTTTGTTAAAAAAAGAACAAACCAAAACAAACCAACACCCCCCAACAACAACAAACAAACAAAACCCAAAACCACAAACAAAAAAAAAACCCAAAACCAAAAAAACCCAACAACAAAACCCCAGCGAAACCAAACCCCCTCAATTGCTACAATGACTAATTTGGTTGCACTGGTAAATGATTCACTTCTGTAAACCTCAGTTCTGCTTCAGTCTTGTAATTTTCTGATTGCATTTTATAGGATCCTGTTGTTCTTTTGGTAAGGTTGACTGTGTGCAGATGGAGAATGAAGTGGCATGCTAGTATAATAGCTCCCCCATGCAGATTCTTGATCTGTAATAAGTTTTCTATAATGCAGTCCTCAGTGGAGAGGAATCCACTCGCTCACCGCAGCGTAAAACTCCACACAAAAGCACTGAGGTGGTAATCTATTGCATGCTGGCTGCTCCAGTCATTAGCAGCTGTCTCATGAAGGTGATAATGGGCAAACTGAAATTCTGTTGCATCTCTGGCTATTTAAAAGATCTTAAAAACTTTAATTTTTGCCACGATCTAGAATTAAATATAGTAACTGCAATTTGTTCCCTCGGTGGTTAAATATTACATGGAACTAACGCCATTGCTGTGTGGTTTGAGTTGGGGGTTTTTATATTTAAAGTCTTCTCTAGTATCTTTTCAAATTAGTATTTTTGGTTTTGTCTTTGTAAATGTCATCCTGTTTATTTTGGACTATGTTAAAACAGATCATCTGGCAAAGCAGGCCTGTTCTGCGTAACTGTTTTGTGAGGGTCATGAGATAGGTACTGTAATTCAGCACTTCATGTATCACTTTCTTCCTGAGTGACCAGCATTTCATACTCTTAATTATAACATTTTGTTTAGTTATGGCACAAGCAGAAAAGGCTATGGCAAATGCAGCAAATAAGGGATATATATGCATGTAAAATGTAGTTGCTCTGTGCATTGTGAAAAAAGTTTTTACCACCTTTGCTGAATAAATTCAGACTCATAACGTTTTTTGTTCCATTGCATTGTTCTAGTTTTTTATTTCATGTTGAAATGACATAGTAAATACAATTATTTTTTGTGAGTATTAATTAAAGCATGCTGTATATACAGGAGACATCAACAGTTCAGCATATTTGGAATTTTGCCCTAATTTTTAACATGCTATGTGAGCTCTGTTGAGATGACAAAACCCCAGTATTATCATTAATAAAATGTTAGTATTAATGAGGTTCCCAAATCTGCTTCTGCTTGTTCATATAGTACAAGGATGCTTGTACTGAATCATGTAAAATGCCTGCAAGCTATAAAGTTTGGATATACTGTAATGCATATATTTCCAGACCAACTAGTGCGCCATGGAACTGCAATTTTCATCTGCTGATATAATGTCTTATATTAGTTCAGATGCATATTCCATACTTTTATCAACTAGTTCCAAAAAGTTTTGCAAAAAAGCAAGAATTTTTAAAATGCTGCTTATTCTTATATTTTCTGTTGAGTTTTATTTTTGATGTTTCTACTCCTTACATGTGTTTGTCCCCTTTTTCCCCATGTACACTTATGTCTCACAGGCGCACCTATGTTGGCAGTATGCCTGGCAGAATAATCAATGGACTGAAGACTGTTGGGGTTAACAATCCAGTATTCCTGTTAGATGAGGTTGATAAACTGGGGAAGAGCTTGCAGGGGGATCCTGCAGCAGCCTTGCTTGAGGTAAGAGATGTTAAATTACAAGCCTTTTTTCATTTGTAATTGAAAAGAATTAAAATACTGGACTCAGGAAGACTCAGTGGATGAAAGATAGCATGTCAGTGTCAGCTTTTTTATTCAAATACCACCTCCTACGTTTTGACATTGTTGGATTTCGGTCAATTACTCGTGCACAATGTAAATGGTGTTATATAGTATACTAAGTAAGGTATCTTTAATCTCAGTGATCTGTACTGAAACGCAAGGATGTATTTTGTCTAAGTATTTTATGGGCCGTTCAAGCCTTAAACATTACTTATTTGGGGGACTTTAATACGTTGATTTTTAATGACCAAATGCTGTTAGCTGTAAGAAAGAACTGTAGAGCAGCCAGATGGTAGCTGGGCTTTTTCAAGTTTTCCTTTTCTTTCTAGGAACAATTTTAATCTATTTTTGAAGCTTTTGATGGTACAAGCTTATAATGGAGCTAAGCATTTTACCTAGGATGTAATATGTAGTAGTTTTGTGTTCTTTTAGCAGCATTTCTTTAATTAGTGTTGTAATTAACTTTCTGAACTTCAGTTTTCATTTAGGTCACAGATTCCCACCCCTTGACTGATTATGATGTGGTGTTTGCTTTCCATGAGAGTCAGCTATTAAGTGGTTTTTTTCTGAAATTCTGGGACTTAGACCAAGATATAGATTAATGTAATTTTGAAGTACATGGTGTAGCTATTTTATCAAAAACAGTTTAAAGTTGACTTGCTTAAAGACACAAGTAAAATCTAGGAGACACAAGTAAGGACTTCGGTGAACAAGATACTGTTAGAGTATTTTGTAAATCCATCAACTGTTGAGATTTTATTGATTAGATTAGTTATTGGGATTTCAGGAGGCTAAAACTTGAGTGATGATGAAGAAGATTAACTGAGACCTATACCTTGCAGGCTTCATGTATTGGAGTCTGTAACAGAGAGCAGTAATGGGCTGCCAGAACTTTCTTTCTGCCTTCTTTTTCCCTGGAATATGGTACATGATGATATCCTGGTACAATTCCTTCTTCCACTGACTTGCATATTCAGCGGTTTTATTCTAGCAGTTTGCTAGAGAGAGGAAGGAGCGTCTCTTCAGGTATGGAGAAGAGACAGAGAGCATTTCCATTCCTCAGCGTTTTAGTGCAGAAGGCTGCGTATATCTTCCTGTCCTAGCACTGCTAATGAGGAAAGGTGGGAATGAGGAAGGTAATGGCACAGCAAGGCTGGACTATGCTGAAACACTCGAGTCTGTCCAGAGCAGATGTAGCACTAGTGCACTTAAGGGTTTTGGTATTGTGTAGGTTTAGAATTTCCTTCTGCTGCTCTGTTTTCATATTGTCTACCGCTCTGTTGTGTTTGCTCTGGCTGTAGAGGCTACCATCCTACCACTATTTCAGATGAACTGCTTCTGTGATTGTTCTTTACCTGTTCAGTCAAAAGGAATTGTGTTAGTAAAAGATAGTTATCCAAATTTTTTGAACTAGCCTGGCCCACATTCATTGAGATGATTTAGGGCATAATTCTAGAAGCATCTCAGTTGTCACAGCTTAAGGTGTGGTAACTTCTGTAGCTGGGCAGTTGTGGGTGGGCTTGAAAGTAAGAGTTTCTGGTAATATTTGCCTACAGGGTCATTCTAATGACTCTTTTTGACTGACGGTGCTCAATACAGTGATTTGAATATGAAAAATGCTACTTAAATTAAGGTGTCATGAGCTCATCTGTATGCTGTATGACTTTCTGCAAATGAAATGTCAATTGACATTCTACAAATGTAATTATTTTCTTCCTGCTAGGTAGTGTAAAATTACTGTTTTGACAAGGCCAACTAGTTCTCTGAAAATGAAGCGTATGAACAGGTTATGGCTTGAGAGCTCTGTTTTGATCTCTGCATGTTAACATGAACTAGCAATAATTTAAATGTACTACAAAATGCCATGGCTTCCCTTTTTTAGCTTTTAAAAATGACAGTTATGGTCCTTTACCTGTGTATTTCTCAAGTGTGTGGTACACGTTTCCAGGGTGCATGAAGAAGCCTCTAAGTGCAAGGAAAACAAACTGGGGAGTGTAGCAAATATTCAAGTGCATTTTCTTTGTAGTTTTCACTTGTGGGATTTTATTTACCTTTGCTGTTAACAGTAATGATCTCTGATTCTGAGTTTGCTGGTACTTATTCTGTCATTTCTCCTTTAGATATTAAACTAAGCTGGCCTAAATTTAGTCAATGCCTGGATAAAAAACACCTGAAAATCAAATTTTGTTAGCTAGCTGACTGTTGCTTACTAGGCAGTCAAAATCAGTAAAGGAGCAATGATTTGGAATTTCTTGGAAAGAGAATAACTTTTTTTGGAAGTGTTCCAGTCATGAATCCAGATCTGTACATTAATATTGTTACTTTTATTCAGCCTTTGCTGTTTCTTTTAATTTCTTCTTCATTCCCTGTCTTGCAGCAGAGAATTAGCATTTCTGTTCTTCTGTCATGTCAAGTGTGTGAGGGCAAATGAAATTAATTTATTTTTTAATTATTTGTGTTTCAATTTTTGATACTTTGCTGCTTTGGGATGCTTCTTGTTTCCATATTTTAAAACCGCATTCTCAGTGATACTCAATTCAGCTCCTGCCATGGATTATTCCAACTGAGGCTCATCGGGTTAGCTTCCAGCTGTCTGCTTGGGCTGCATTCTTTATGTAAGTCATTGCTAATTGACCATTAGTTGCATCTGGAGAAGTAATTGCTCTATTAACCATGTCTGGGCTGCTCCTGTGTGACATCTGTATATCCCTCTACTGCTGTCTAAACATCCTGAAGCAGGTGCTTTACCTCTTCTAATGGAGAACTCATGCCTGGACATAACAGCTTAATTTTCATCTGCTTTTTGTGGTTTACATTGTTGGAAAGTCCATCTGGAGTGAGCAAAGGTGGCTATTACACAGGAGAACAAACAATAGTAAATGGTCACCTAACCAGCACATTTGTTTTTCAGACTGCTGCTTCTTGTTTGGTAAGTGCCGTCATTAAGTATAAAAGGCACATCCTTTTTTCCTTAATGTATAGGTGTGTAATTCTCACTGTCTACAATGGGATATATTCAAGAAGAAAATTGCCATACCCTGTAAGCTTGGAAGCAAAGCTTGATGTTTTATAATTGCCGGATATGTGTTTAGTTCTAGTGATTCTGCAGAGTTGTTGCGTAAGCAATACAGAATGTCTTCCTATTTCCAGTTACTGTTCATCAACAAGGGAATGTTTTAGTCTAAATTTAGATGACCTCTGTTTAAAACAGAAGAAAACAGAAATGGATCCAAGTGCCTGATAGTGAGTATTTGTGTTCAGGGAAATTAGACCAGGAGCATTGCCAGGCAATTAAATGTTAATGGAACTTATTCTGGATTTTGTGGTAATAAAAAGCTGTTACAGAGAAGCCTTTGTATGTACGTGAGCTGTCAGCCATAAATTAACCAAGGTGTTTTGTTCAGTGAATGTTCTTTTTGTACTTAATATTTTTGTATTAGTTGAATATCTTTGACAACTTTCGAACTTGAACTTTAGCACAGATACCTAGCTGAAGAACAGTTCAATTTGCTTTGGAAAATCTGGTTTAAATGCATAGGTGTGATATTGTTTTATGTCTTATTCTAAGAAATGGTTACCATGACAAAGAATTACTAGTCCAGAGAAACTCTAACCCTTGTAGAAAATCTCAGATAATTCACCTTTTTAAGTATAATCCAAGTTGGTCTTCATTAGTTTCCTTTACCTTTATTGGAGAGTACTGTTTGTGCATGAGTACAGCATCGATATTTTGTATACCTTTGTAAATTATATTATAATCACTAGCTTAGCACTTAGTAGGATTCATGAGAATTTCCAGTTCATAAATGTTATTAAAAAAACAACTTGGTCTGTCAGAGTACATGGTTTTTCAACATCTTTGGAAGTAGTTGCAAATGCTTCAGCAAACAGACTGGAATTTTGTGGAAATACTGTGTTCTCAGTGTAAAAAAGAAAAAAAGGCTAAGTTGAATTAGTATTTACTGTTTGAATTACTTTTGAAAAATTGGCAAGAGCAGACTTTGAATGGGAGACTAATATTTGGTATAGATTTCTTTCTTTGAAGACAGTTTGTAGATGCTGTGCTTTGATACGCTGCTTATTGCTGTGTCCCCCTGCATTTTAGGACTAGATTGTAGGACTAGTTGAGGTAAGAGGCATCTGTAACTCTGAATGAATTATGCATCGGTGTACTTGACTAGTCAGGATATTTCAAGGCCCTTGCCTTCATCAGTAAAAAAGGGAGTAAATGATAGCAGCTGGCTGCTGAAGAGGGTAAGAAAAGAGGCTTTTGAATAGCTTATAGCCAATCAACGATAACATTCACTGAGTTCCAACCTGAGCTTTAGAATTTGGGCATATGCTTCAGTATGATTTAAGATTTCACTATTAAGGGGAACATATAACTTGTATTTTATTACAGTTGCAATACATTTTCAAATATTAGTCTTAAATCTGTGCAGTACTTAAAAATAAAATGAGAAATTGTTCTATTTTTTAAAAAGTTCTGCTGTATTTCTGGCATTCTTTAAAAAAACTATTTTGCTAGTTTGTTGTAATCATAAAACATTTCTGTTCTACAGTTTTTTAACTTTTAAAAGACTGAACAGAATTTAAGAGTAGTGAAAATTCAGAATTTTTTCTTTCATAACCAGCTAAGAAGTGCTCAAACCTTGTTTTTTAGATTTATGAACACTGTTCTTGGCTATAATTCAAGTTGCTTAGACAAGGGGTGCTTTCATTTAGGTGTAGGCAGATAAATTATTTTGACAGCAGTGTGCTATTTCTCAAGAGATCCATAGGTCTCATTATTTGTAATGTGAGAACTATTTATGTCGGTGTAGTATTGATAATTCATCGTTTGGGAAGGAAACGTGTAGCAGTACTTTAAGGCTGGGGTGGAACGAAGGTGGTTCATAGGTGATGATATGGAAGCGAAGTGTAGATTGCTATATACAATGAACTTCCAATTTTTAGCGATGTTAAAAAACCTACTGGACAGCATCTTAGTACACTTGTGATCCACATATGTAGAATATTTCTCACCTCATGCAGAAAAACAGCCTATTCAAGTAACAGCTTAGATGTATGCCAGTGTTGGATAAGTAAATTTTTCAGGTTGGTCAGACTGTGTGTTATTCTTCAGTGCTTGTTTAATTTTGTCTCCATTTTTTTAATCACAAAATTGGGTGAAAAAAGAAAGGTGCAAAGATTGTGTTAGGAAAGCCAGAGCTCAGCTAGAGTCATGACTTGCATGGGATGTCATGGGCAATAAAAAGAGCTTCTACTACTACATTAGTAGCAAAAGACTGGACAAAGCTGAATGAGTGGGGCAGGTGATTTAGGGACAGCAGATAAGGCTGAGATAATCTATGTTCTTCCCTTTGGTCTTCACAGTGAAATCTCTCAGGTTAGTGTGGTTAGAGAAAGAAGAGCTACCAGCAGCAGATAAGGGTTGGAGTCAGGCATTACTTGAGAGAATTCCATACAAGGCCATGGGACCACATGGGCTGCTTTTCCAAGGGTGCCGAAAGTCCTTGAAAGGCTGCTCTCTATCATCTGTGAAAGGTCTTGGAGATAGTTTACAGGAGGTACTTGATGATTGGAGAAATGCTGCAGCCATCTTTAGAAAAGGGTAAAAAGAACTAATAGGGAAATTACTTTTTTTTTTTTTTTTGTGGTGTGGAATGTAATTACAGAGTAATCAGAGCGAGGCAGGATATTGAGGGTCAGGCTTTAGCAATATTCATAAAATATTTTATGAATGTAAAGTCACATTTGACAGACCCAAATGGAATATAGTAAAATTGTGCATACTTTATTTACTCCTAATTGAGCAACTGCATCAATTTTGTGTTCACTCTTATTAAGGTCTTGGATCCAGAACAAAATCACAGTTTCACCGATCACTACTTAAATGTAGCATTTGATCTGTCCCAAGTCCTTTTTATAGCTACAGCCAATACCACAGCTACTATCCCACCTGCTCTGCTGGACAGAATGGAAATTATTCAAGTTCCAGGTAACACTACAGTGTTTTCATTGAAGTGGCTATTGCAAGTCCTTAAACAATGTGGGGGTGTTTTTCCTGAAATGAAAAGCAGTTCCTTAAGGTAAGCCTGCCAGGAATCTAGACTGAATGGCCAGAACTGTTAAAAGAGACTAGTTGGGATGCCTCTATTATGGTCTCTAGCATGAGAATGAAATTCAGCATTTTACTTAGGAAAATTCAGTTCCAGATGTATGGAAATACATTGATACATTCTGTAATGATATTTTCACGAATTGATGTGTTTGTATTCTAACTGGCTGTTGGCTGATGCATCTTTTTAAGATTCCAGTGAAGAAAGGGATCTTTGAAACACTAAAATTCTATTATTCTTGTTCACGTGACGTTATGAATAACCACATGAATAAAGTATCATACCAACAGCCTTTTAAATTACAGCTGAGTATTTTTGTTAAAGTCAATCAGTTAAAATTATAAATGGTAAGAAATTTGATTATATTGTAGTGTATAAGCAAAAAGATAGTAAACATAGGCTTTTTCTTTTGAAGGATACACACAAGAAGAAAAAATTGAAATTGCACATAGACACTTGATTCCTAAACAGCTTGAACAACATGGCCTGACTCCACAGCAAATACAGATTCCACAAGTAACCACTTTGGACATAATTACCAGGTAAATCTGTTATTAATCGCTTTAAGTTTAAATAACTTCTTTTTCTGGTAACTGGTAAATCATTTATAAAGTGATAACACAAAACATTTCTTAAGATCTATTGTCCTTAATAGCTCCAGAAGTTCAGCAGTTGGTAATTTATGGAATTGCTCTTTCCTGAGCTCTGTCTGGCTCTGCTGTGTAAACCAAATCATCCTTCCTTTTCCAGAGAATTACTTGAACTGGTTCTCAGAGTGTGGCTCTCAATCAGTTGTGTTGACACAATTGGCAAGGCACTATGAATAAATAGAAACACCTGAAGCTAGTATTGATGCAGTGTGTGAAGCCATGGTCTTGGCAGCAGACAACCTTTATTTTAAAGAATGAAGCTTTATTTCTGTCATTTTCATAGAAAAAATGGGAATTAACATTCTGTTTCATATGACTTGATGGGCCACGTGTCTAAACATTGGAATTAGGTTGAAAAAAATCAAAATGTAGGTTTTTAAATAGCTTGTATTAATTAGAACTAGTTTTTTATTGGACGTGGGAGCAAAGATATTGATCAGAACTTCTTTTGGACTTGAAACTAACTCAGTTCTAGTGGAAAATGTGTATCAATATTCAATGAACTGCAGTATTTTATGACCAGGAACAGCATTTTGGCATTTAGTGAGCGTTATTGTCTGGCATTTCTTTTTAATTCATAAACTAAAAGAAAATACTCTTTCATAGTCAGTGCCTCAACTTTCAGTGAATGGTATTTTGAGTTTTAAAATAGTCCTTTCTTTTCATTTTATGCATTTCACTACTGTTTGACACCAGGTGTTGTCATGCTGTCTTCTCACTCAGTAGTTTGTCTTTCTTTACAGTATTATCAGCAAACTACAATTATTTTTGTGAAAGCACATGACATTTTTTTCCTGTTTATTAGAGCAGCCTGAGGTCTCCCTGCCTTTCACATCTCATTTTATTTGGATGTATTTTTAAAAAGAAAGTGTGTTTACATTCAAAAGAAATCTCTTACGAAGAATATCCACCAGTAAAACAATTATCTCTACACTAGATACACTAGAGAGGCAGGAGTCCGCTCTCTGGATCGGAAGCTGGGAGCTATTTGCAGAGCAGTGGCAGTGAAAGTGGCAGAAGGACAGCACAAAGAAACAAAGCCAGATCGTGCTGAAGTGGGTGAAGGAGAAGGTGTGTATCTTTTGCATGTTTTATTAAAAAGGAAACTTCTGACGTAGTCGCTACAAAGCTAATCTATCAACATTTTCTCCTTTCTTCTGCTTCTTTAATGGCTCTGTTTTTAAAGCTTTGCAAATAGAGTGACGTTCTTATTTTCCGTGGTTCAAGTAGTGCTGAATTATGGCTTGGGACATAAGTAGAGTAATTTCAGCCTGCCAGTTGGTAATTGAGGAGTACTGTGGATCTGTTTCATATCATAGGTATGCAGTTATGATTTGTGGATGTTTTTATGTCTTCTTAAGCTTTTTTATGCATGTTTTCACTTTTTTTTCTTTAATAAAGGACTAAGCATGGCTTTATTTGTTGTATTTAAAGAGGTTCTTTAACTGTGCTGTGCATGCTCTACCAGCTCAGAACTCAATCCGGTTATTTTGTTGTACTCTAAAATAAATGCGTTTGAAATTTAGGAAGGTTTAGGGGCTGTTTTTGTGTGCCTTTAAGACTGTGCTTATTCTAAGTCTTTTGCAGCTTTGGTAACTTGTCAGCTTCAGTAAGACTGTTGTTGTTTCCCATATATACAGACAATAGTGATTTATCATTCCCGGTCATCCAACAGACTGAATGAAAACTAAACATAAAATTCTCAAACAGCAAAAATACTTAGGTAGCTGCTTCACCAGTAAAGGTAGACCTCTTTCTAGTCTTGAAATAGAAGGGGGGAAGCAAGAAGTCAGGCCTATAATCCAGTTCATGTGCAACATGCGACTGCTGATGGCTCCTTTTTTCGTCCCCAAATTAATGTTCTCTTTAATACAAATGGAGTTGAACATTCATACTCTTTAATACAAATGGAGCTGAACATCCATACTCTATTTGGTGACACATACCATGAGAGCATATACGGTTGTGCTTTTATTCCAGCCAGTTGCTGATGGAGGATCTGATTGTACACAGCAATTTTCTGCTGATGGTTTCAGAGTAGTTGTTGCAGCCCTAGATGTCTGCAGGAGCCCATAGTTCAAGGTAGATGATAAATGTGAACAGACAGAATCTGAACCTGAAGTTGAACTTCTAAAACATGGATAGTCCTTAGTCTCAAAAAAAATCTAGCAAGCAGGATGTCAGGTGTTTTGTTTGTTTGTTTTTAAAAGACTGCAATGAGTCCAGTTGATGCTTTATGACAAGAAATACTGCCAGTCTGTCAGAGAGCAACTGTGTGCTAGAGGACACCAGAAAGCAAACACTGCAGAGTGGCTGCTTACTTTTGCTGCAGAATACTCACAAACTTAAAATACTAAACAGACCCCTGTTGCTTTGATGTTGT
Source organism: Phaethon aethereus (assembly GCF_964289735.1). Taxonomy (NCBI): domain Eukaryota; kingdom Metazoa; phylum Chordata; class Aves; order Phaethontiformes; family Phaethontidae; genus Phaethon; species Phaethon aethereus. The sequence continues at coordinate 8,345,302 of NC_138589.1, read as the reverse complement.
GAAAGATTCCACAACTAAGCCAATGTGGAAAAAACCTCTAAGTTTTAACATCTGTTGAACTAGAATAGTTCTGGACTGGTTTAGAGGACAAATAAGGACACTCATTATCTGTTCCTCTTAAAATAAGGCAGCTTAGAAGTCCGAATGGTGCCCCCACCCTTTCAGAGAGTAAAACCTGGGGGAGGAAATATAACCGATATTTTTACAAACAGTGATATTAATTAGAAGAGTATATGAAGAAGAGCTTTACCCCTAGTAAAAACTTCTGTAATATATCTCTGGAAATTGACAATCTTTCAGCTTTACCTTGCCTTTTTTCCCTAACTCAGTATTTCCCTTATGAAAATTAAATCTTCTTTTACCTTGCTGAGTTTTCCAAGATTATCATAATGTCTGTGGAAACTGTAATATCAGAAGATTGAATTTAGTCTACAAATCAGTTTTTTCTTAGTTGGATTCAGCTCAGTTTTGTCTGAATGTTTGGCTTAAAGAAAGTGAACTCTCACAGTAGCAGTGGTTGTGCATGCATGAATAACTGTGCAGTTTATATTGTCTCACCTACATTGAAAGGAAGAGCTTTTAAGACATCTATATTAATTCTTTCCACTTACATTGTGTGCATCTTGTCTACCTTCTCTACTTTGTGCGGGGTTTTTTTGAAGTCAAACACTGACTTTGTCAATACTTCTGTGATGCCTGAACTTGCTCTTCAACCAGAACACTGAACCTGTGGGCTGTGGTGGCCAGGCTTACTAGCATCAAGCAGTATCAGGTGTCTTTGCTACTGTTGCTTTTTTGATAATAATTTTGACGAATCGTATTTTTTAAGTGTTCCTTTGCACTGAAGGGTAGCTGTGTCTAAAACGTGTTTAAAAGGTCTAATGCAATTGCTGAATAAAAAAAAGTGTCATTCTGCTCTTCAAGCCCTTCTGATAAAATAAACAAAAAGCAGGTTCAGACCACAACTCCTGACACTGTAAGAAGAAACATTTTACTATAAAGCAAGGAACAAAAAGGAACTGTATTAGATGTTTCAATCCAGTGAGACAGGTATTTACAATGTTTAAATTAGGACTGTACTTGCAACTTAGGTATTTACACTGTTAAAATTAAACACTGTTAGAATAAGTACTGGACCAAAGTGAAAATAGCAAGCCTTTAAGTGCTTCAAAAGAGGGCAAAATGCTAGTATTTTTTGTTGACACCCAATTTGGAGTAGGCCCAGAAGAAAAGAACTGTGAAGACTTGCCTTTGTGCTTCTGGAATTGAAAGTGTCCATAAGAAAAAGCTTTATTAATAAAAGGGAGTCCAAGGGACAGGTGGCTCTATAGTTAAACTAGTATTACGAAGACATGTATAGAATGGTGCAGTCTGCAAAATGTGTTTCATGTTGTACTAATAACGTGCTTCTATCCTGCTGTATTTTTAACAGAATGTGTCACTTGTTGCGAGTGTATGAGAGTAGGACTCTTTTTAAAAGTATTTTTGTTTAGTTTTCATTCAGTCTGTTGGAAGCAACCAAGTATTTAAAACAAAACTTGGAAACAACCCCAAATACTTGCAAGTTCATGTAAATAATGGGATTTGTAGCCTAAATTTATTTCTTTGGAATTTTTTCTTTCCTGTTGATGAGTGGACATTTGTGCAGTTGTGCATAGTGATGATGAATTTTTATTTTATATAATGAATGACTCAGAATAGTTAATCAAGTTTTTGTATCTTAATAGTTTCATTTAGAATTATTTCTTGATTTTTTTTTTTTTCTTTATCTGTATAAAAAGACCTATAATTCAGTTTTGCTTTATGCGTTTGTCAGTTACTGATGTGGAATCGAGACTCTACAGTTAGTGCATTCGTATGTCCTGAGTTGTGAAAATGAGAGAGCAAGCTACAGGCTTGCCTTGTAGACTGTAACTTGCTAAAGCATGTTTTGTGTATGATTTGTAGCATATCAGAAAGTAACATGATGCCTATTGCGTTTATTCAGCTGAGTGTCTTCTAGCTTGTGGCTTTGTAATAAAATTTGAAAGATATTAGGTGGTAGAACCACAAAATTTCCATCACTATATTGATTAAAACAGATTATTCACTCAAAGTGGAGCATCTGTTTTCAGGCTTTGTACACATCAGGCTTTTGACACTCTTTGATAGTAGGCTCTAAAAATGGAGGATACCTACCATAGCAGAACTGATGCTAGGAGGTATGCAGTCAAGCCATGTTTAGCTCTTTCCAAAAATGCGTGACTGAAGTGCACTGGCAGTTTTGTATTGCCTTCCCCGCTCCTTGAACTCCTGAGCTTTATGATGAAGTTGGCAAGTGGCGGAGTGTTACTTTGCATCAGTCATTGAATTTGTACAGTGAACTTCAGCGAAAGCAAATGGAATCATTTTTCAGACCTCTCCGGGGAGTCATCCTTGTGTACAGTAACACTATCTGATATTTTACTGAAACACTATCTAAGATTTATGAGACACTCATCTAGTCTTTGACACTGGAAGAAATTCTAGGAGTCACAAAAGTATGTGAAACTCTCCTTCCTATTTTAGTGCAACTGCCTTGGGAATACAATGCGGCAACTGTGCACTAAGGTATCATATCATGATACAGCAGTTGAAACCAAGAGTGAAAAATGATTTGTCTAATTCAGACTTGAAAGGAGGTTTAGCAAAGGTAATATTTAATAACTAAAAGTGATTAAATGAGGATTCTATGTATGTTGGAACCAAGGCTTTGAAAATACTTAAGTATTTCCATAACCCAGTAATACAATACAGTTTGTTCTACTCCTTGTGAATGAAACAACACTTGGGTTTGTTTAAATGCAAGTTTGACTGAAGTGGTCAATGTGAACTGAAATGTGTTGTCTTTACGCCCCTTCCCTCAGGTTGGGCATAATGCATTTTATTCACAAAACATTATTATGCATGACTGTGGGGGCCTTTGCATGTTTTTCATATGTATGTAAGTATGTAAGGGCCTTAATACAGCTGGGCTAACATCACTGCTCTTGCAAAAAGTCACATGTTCTATGCCTAGCCAAAATGTGGCATTTCCAGTGGCATGGGATCTCCCAGTGCAGCACTGGGAAATGAGTTTATGAAATCTGATCGGTGTAAAGTGCCACAGTGGTATGACTGTAGGCACTGAAGTTTGAGCCCAGCTGTGCCGGCGTTAGTATAGTTACCAGCTCTGCAGACTGTATTATGTGGTTCTTTCTAAAAATTGCTTGGAATGTCTTTTCTGTTTCAGGCCAAAAGGGCGTAAATGTTATGAAAAGTTGGATTTATATACAAAACCTTTTTTTTTTTTTTTTTACCATGTTAACTTATCTAGATATTCCTGCTTGAAAACCTCAAATTCAAGTGCTTTAAGTACATGTTGTTATTCTAGATCAGGATTGATGGAATGTAATTATTTTGTGAAAAGAGAAATGTTCTGATCCTGGGAGAGGAAATACACATTTAATAGCATTAAATTTAAGTATACAAGTAAGTGTTAGTAGGATTGGGGTCCTATAAAGGAGTTCCTTTCCAAAAGAAAATCCTTTTGGAAGTAACACTGCCTGAGTATGTAGTGCGTAAGTTTTAAGTTGAACAATGGAAAGTTGCTTCTAAGATGTGGTTTCATGTCTGGCTTTGAATGTGGACTGTTGTCAACAGGAGCAATCCCATCCTTTCCTACCTAAATGTAGTTTTATGGAGTTTGTTAGTTAGTTTGGAGGAGCTAAAAGAATTCTGGATCTGTCTGTCATGTGCTGAAGCATCTGCTAGTAAATCAGCTGAGAGAAAAGAACATGCTCTTTTCCTTTTCATTGACAACAAACTTGAAACCTTTTCTTTCATGCTTGTGTTCTTTCTTGTAGCTCTTCATAGCCATTCAGCAAATCAGAATATTTTACGTTAAAAGCTGTTTTAAAAAATTTTAGTTTTCTATTATATTCTACTATCTTGTCCAGTAAGTATGGCTGGAAATCTTTGAGTTTAAGACTTATGTATTAGTAGTAGTTAATTTAAATACATTTTATGGGGAGCTGTGAACTTGCTACATGTTGAGGAAGTTTTAGGCTCTTCTATTCACTCACTTCCATTATATCACTGGAAGAAAGCAGCAGTCTTAAATTCTTAAATCCTTGTCTTTGTGCCATGGAGTTTCAAAAAATCTGTAAAAAGATTAAATCCTGAATTACATGTAGTAGTTCATTGTCAGTATGTTTTCTTAGGAGTCCATTTTCTTAAAAATCCAGTATTTACATGCAAGATTTTGTTTTCTTTTGGGAACTTGCAAAGGCAGATTCCTGCAGAACATTGTCGTGATCTTTGCTGAGTAGCTGCAGATTCTGCTTTGAAACTTTTACAAACATCATCTTTTTTGTTGTTGGTTGGTTGGTGTTTTGAATTTTTTTGTTTGCTTTTTTGGGTGGGTTTTTTGTTTGTTTTTGGGTGTAGTGGTGGGGTTTTTTTCTTTTTTTCCAATTTTTGAATGTTAAAACAACTCAACACCATGCTGCTTTTTTTTTTTATTGTAATAGTAGATCAGAAGGTGGTTCCTCCAGTACAGTGTGGAGCTCTGTTAAGGGCACTACTTTGATGTTTTAGCTTATTTCTCCAACTTAACTCAAAATGTAAGATGATTAAGCTGTTGGCCGAACCAAAAGTTCTGTTTCTGGAAATTTGAATTTAACTGTCTTGTTTTAGATCATTTAACTTGTACTGTGGTTTATGGCTATTCCTCTGGGATAGGTAGGGAACGTGTATTTGTAATGACTAATGGAAATCTTAATTAGTTGCATCTTTATAGATTCTTCATAGTCAGCACTTCTGCAAAGGTGACGAAAGAAGATGGTTTTTACTTCAAAGAAGAAGTTAGTGCTTGTAATTATATTTTGGGACATCGCTGTATGCTTTTATAGAAAATTAGATAATGTCAGAATTTAGGTTAATATTTTTAGAAAAATATGGAGTTTGTTATTGTTAAAGATTATAAAATGGGGTCTACTAATTAGATTATATAAACTCAAAGAAACAGTTTCTGATTCTTTTAATAGGGCAGGTGGCCTCAAAAATTACCTACTGATTTGTTTATGAGAAGTCAGTCTCCTTCAGCTGTATACATAGAACTAGGTGAAATAAGAGCAAGCAGAAATGGGAAATTGTGGGTTTAGGTGGTAAAATCTTGGTATAGAACAAAAGCAGTTGTTTTTTTAAACTCAGTTTTATTTTAAAATATGAATTTTCATATCAAATTGCGCAGGTTCTGAAGATCTGTAGCATTGAAATTGCAGTCTGAGTTGCAAGAATAGCATGCAGGGTTGCGTTTCCTAGGCTTGCTAATATTTATGTATTTGAATTTTATTATGTACAGAAATAGTAGTTCAACAAAAATATGAAGACATGCTGGAACACCAGGAGGGCCATCTGACTTAAGGCAGTGTTTACAGTAAAGGAATGGGATTTATGCATGGAGCAATGAATTGTACAATGGAAAGATTAGTGGCTGTTGGATAATAAGTATTAGATTTGAGTCCTGAATGAAAGCTGAGTTGGTGTTATTATGGTAATAGTGATGTAGAATGTTTTCCTTGATACTGTATGAAGTCATTAGTGAGAATTGCCACTGCCAACAAAATTAACTGTAAAAAGGCCTTTATATATCGGGATTAATTAAAAGGATAGTTTCAATCTTGTGAAAGGCAAGTTTCTGTCTTCATCCATTACTTCTGCAGCACAGAACATCTCTTAATGTTATATTAAATAAAGTAGACATTGATTTGTGTTTTTCTATAATTGTTTAAATTCCTGGGTCTACAATTATTGTGCATGCATTAATATGCAAAGGAAGACAGTTGCTTCATTGAAAGTAAAAAAGAATTCAAAGAAAGGAAGCAACAGCGGGTAATTTCCCAAAATTTGGTGCAGAAGTCTTGAAGTTTAATATACATTCCTGCATAATAGACTATCACTTTAAATGTATCTTATGCTCTTGTATTTGGGGTGGGAATAAGTATCTTCACTATATGTGTACAATGCTTATCTTAATGGCAGCCTCAGGGCAGGGAGGCACTGCCATAAAACTGCCATAGAACCTTAGAAACATCTGGATTGTTCAAGTATTTTTCATTGCTCTGATGCATTGCATCCGATAGTGATGTTTCACTAAAATATTGCTTTGGGCTCTCGAGAAAATGGTACAGAGCCTTTTGCATCCGGATCAAATTCTGTGGAGAAAATGACTCCCTGCTTACGTTCTCCTTCTGTGTACAGTTGCTTGAGCAAATGTGCAGTGTAGGCCTGGTACCAATGATGTTTAAGTTCTTGAGCTTATTTATGCAAATAACCAGCTGTTTAGTCTGGTTTAAAACAGTTTTGAGGCTTTGATATTTGTATGGTCCCCATTACAGTTCACTCTTGTATAGAACACACATTTGTAGAGAAAACAGAAATTCTAAGGAAATTCTGCTAAGGAAACAATTGTATAGGTAAGAAATACAATCATACTATAAATGGAGGAAGGAAAGAGCACACTGTTGAATCCATAACTATTGCTTTAATTATGTGGTCCGTTCTTGATGATGCATTCAGAACTGACAGGCTAACTGGGTTTTACAGCCCTTCCTGAAGAGTATATGACACCTGTAGGAATTTCTGAAAATGCCTAATAATTTGAGGAATTTTTTGCTGCTAGTGGTTATTGGTCAAGACACCTTAGAAATATCTCATCCAACAAAGAAAAGAGCAGAGCCCTGTGCAAGTATAGTATTTCAAGACGAAAGCCATAGGTGAAGCTGTTATACTGAAATTGCTTGAGGTTTTTCCACTAAGGACTGTGTATGCTGTATGCTGAACTGGCTGTTGAACAAACAAGGGACAACAATTTTGTGAATTAAGTGACCTGATGTAGTGAAAAGTGTCCCTGCCAATGGTGGCAGGGTAGGACTAGGTGATGTTTAAAGGTCCCTTCCAACCCAAACCATTCTATGATTTGGTGATTGAGTAAAGCCATAATAGATAGTCCTAAGAGATAAAAATCAAAGTAAAAAGTGTAATGTCAGAATATGTGTTGCATAGGCTGCAATAAAGGTGGGCTGTGCTGTATTGGGTCAGTGGTTCCATCTGACAGCCTGGAAGGAGGTGGCACACCAGTGCTGGGTGAGTTAGGCTTCTTCCAGTAGAGCTGGTTTCCATGTGATCTGCATGTAGCAGCTTCTCCTGCACCCGGTCAGCTGGTGTTAAGGGTATGTGTGTGAGGACTGGGGTGTGGAGAGAGGAAGGCAGGGTTACAGAGCCGTAAGCTACGTTGTCTTTGTTGGATATGGTGAAATTAGATGTTCTTGAACGTAATGCGGGCTAGCTGTAAGTAATGCAGCCATGTGGCAAAGCAATGTGTGTAAATCTGGTCAAAATGCTCCTACTTTGACGGAACTTAATTATTCCTGTCAGAAGTTAAGCATTTAAATCCTTGCAGAAAGAGACCGCAGAGAACACGGTTGTAAACCTACATAAAAAGAACAGTAGTTACTGAACTTGCAGTGTTTCCACATTGAGCTCCATATTCTATGCTACGCTACATTAAACGTGATCATCTCCTACAAACACTGTTTTTCTGCACAAATCTGAGGAAAACAGTGCAAAGTCCTAAATGAACTTAATGTGTTTTGCTATTTGACCTAGTTTAAAATGCATTTAAGCGTCTTACATCTCTGTCGGTGCTCTAGATTTAATACTATGTTTGCTGAAGTTACAACATGTTTAGGCTTAATAATTAAATTTGATGCCCCATTATCTTTAATTTGACAAGATTTTTGTGAAGGATGGTTTAAGTACACTTTCATGAGCTTTCTGAGCATTTCTCTGAATATTTTATTTTTGTCTGTCATGATTTTTTTAATTCCTGTGTCGAGAAAGAGTGATACAAATCCTAAATTAGATTTTCGTCTCTTAGATTGCAAAGAGCATGTCACAGAAGACGCAAAAACAGAATCCATCAGTGACACAGCTGACCTGGCTCTGCCACCTGAAATGCCGATTTTAATTGATTTCCATGCTTTAAAAGATATCCTGGGGCCACCCATGTATGAAATGGAGGTAACATCTTCATTTGTTTCTGCTTGACTGCTGTTTCTGTCTGGTTTGACTAGTTGTCTATTTTATTGCTAGTGACTGAGTTTATATAATATAAACTTTTTAAAAAATCTATTAGTAGTAGGACTGGCTGTGGGTTTTTGTGTTCCACCAAGCGTTTTTTCACTGAAAGAAGTTGTGTTGTTTTGTTTTAATTCGGGGTACATAAATAACATAATGGCATGACATTCTGTTAGCAAAGATGCCTGCAGCAGTGCTTAAGAATGTGGTGGTGTTTTTTCAGTGTATAACAACTTTGCTTTTGTTTGAGGGATATTTGGTGATCTTGGAAAAGAAGCCAAAAGTAGAACCCAGGAATCTTGCCTCTGAGGCAGCTGTGTTAAGGACAGTCCCACATAGCTCCTTAAAGCCAGTCAGCATTTCTGACTATTAAAACCACTTCAGTTTGCACCAGAAGTTCTCAGACATCCTTTAGAATAACGTGACTCTTCGCTATTAAAATTGTTTCATGATCAGTCAGTCACCTCCAGATTCCCAGTACCAGCTCTGTTCCTCAGTAGGCATATTGCAGATTTTTTTGTCTCCCCATCTGTATTTTGCTACATTCTATGAAAATGACATCAATTACACTAGTTTGTTAGTTTGAGATTCTCTTTTCACCATTTACATTGCAGTTATTCTCTGCTTTACTTCAGGTGCAGGTAGCATATAAAACACTATGACAGGAAACCAGTTGCTGATGGAATGCTAAATTTTTCTGTCTTTATCCTGGAGAAAAGATCAGTAAACCAGTAAGTTATGGAGAAAATAGAAAGCAAGGGAAAACTTCCAGAAGAGACAAAATTCAAACTTTTAAGAACTCTCCTGTGATAATTCCTCTCTCCTAGGTGAGAGAATCAGAGTCCAATGAGATTTGGAGGATAAAAAGGGGACAAGATATGCAGGGGAAGCAGGAGAAAATGGAACGATTGTTAAGGAATGAGTCAGTTTTTAGAGCTGAACTAAGGTTTTTGGCTATGAAGATTTTATCAGGGAAGAGATTCTTAATGAAGAGATAGAAATGAGGAAACAAGTTGAAAGAAGACAGTACTGTTGGTTGTGTTAGAGGATGATGATGGTAGCAGTGGAAGCTGGGGGAATGGGAGGCATGGAAGATCAGGTGATCAAAAGACCAGTACCTTATGACTCTTGGCTGAGTCCTTTCACATTGGTCATTTGTGTTCTGATTTATTTCTTTCAACTTTCAGAAATTGGAAGAGACTGCTATTTTTAGGCAAAGGACTTCACTGTAAGCAGCTTTGTTCTTTCTTTTCACCCCTCAGAAGCTGCTATGCCCAATAATGAAATCACACAAGACAGTTTAAGGCCATTTTAATTAAGAAGGTAGTGTGGATATACTTTAGCTTGATTTGGAATGACTGTAGTCATCAGACCATTTGTAATACTCCTGTGGAAATTTTTACTTTTTGGGTTTTTTTCAGAGAAATAACATTCTATCTGAATTACCATTTTGAAGTATGTGATATACTTCAGACATCTGGTCTTTGCAGCTAAAGCGCTGCAGGATCATTTGGCTTTTTAGTGCTTGAATTGCAGATGCACATAAAGCCATTGTAGTAAATTGAACTTAACATTCAAGCCAGTACTCTGATTTCTACAAATGCTGTTTATTAGTTTCATATTGTTGCTAAAAAATAAATTGAATTTGTAAATTTGTACAAAAGTTACGGTCATTGGCAGCTGTACTCCCAGTTCCCGGTCAAGAGTAGAATTAATTCAAATAAATATGAACTTACCGCTTTTTAAAAATTAGATTGTAGGCCAAGAAATATGCTAATATATGACTTCCCTTAGACGTTCTGCCTGGTTTTGAACTTTCTATGGAGTTGATTATTCATTTAAATTTGGTAGTGTGGCTGTGTTGCCAAATAATTTCTGCTATTTTGTCCTTCTTCTACAGGAGTAAGTAGTGCAAGTAAAATTTTTTAAATGTGGTTCTTAATTCCAAATATACAAACACATGAGTGCTGGGTTGGATTTTTGTGCATGAACGATTGCCATGAATATGCATATAAACATTTTGTGGATCTGCTGGCCTGTATAAGCTGAAATAAGACTGACAGCTTTTGTATCAAAGGTTTTTTAAATGTTCCCATATTTAGCAGGCAAATTAAGTAGTGCATAAATAGAACTAGAGATGAATCCAGACAGCATCAATTCCCTGAGCAGCTCAGGATTTATTTTCATGCACTTTTTGCTGTATTTATTAATTGGTAAATATTTTTCAGTGCACACTTGATGATATTTGTCAATGTAAATTGCTCAGATAGACACATAACTCCCGTTTTAATGAATTTTCTCAATTAACCTATTATCCCTTTGAATTTTCTCAAGTGCCCCCAAGATTCTTTTAGATTAAGATTACAGTTCCTGTTTCAGTGACAGGCGTTCCAGATTGGCTACTGGAATTTTTTCTGGTTTTGTAGTCTGCACTGTGTCTCTCTCCTTTCTGTATCTAGCCTTTAAAGCTTCACCGTTGACCTGCATTTTGCCATTTATAATTAGTTGAAATAAAGATACAGTGGAGGCAGCTACCATGTCAGTACCTGGGTGACACTGAGCAAATAAAACTGAAAACATGACATGACTTAATTGATCTGTTGTCCTTCAGGGAATACCTTAAAATAAGCGATTCATCTTTCACCTTTTCAGTGTGTTGCTTGTAGATTTTCTGCAGAGGTCTCCCAGAAGAAAAGCATGACAGAATACTCAGCTCATACTTGTAGATTAATTCATTTATCACAAATAAATAATCTTATGTGTCACCCTACAGAACAAATGTTGGAATTAATCACATAGTAAGGCTCTGGAAGAACAATCTTGACAGTAAAGTGTAAAAGATTTAATGAAATGTTTCAGCACAGCATGCTTTTGGGGCAAAGGGTTTATAATATATCCAGAGTGCTTATAATGAAGTATTTGTCTTTTGACTTGGATTTTAGCTTTCTACCCTGCTTTCTACCCTCCTTTCTAGGTTTCTACCTTTAATTCTGCTCAGTTAACAAAATGTTATTGGCACCACAGGAAGGCCCGTTGGAATTAGTCTGCATTCTTACAATGTGAGTGAAGTTGAAGTGACAGGAGCTCTAGGTTAGTGAAATTACTTATTCTAGGAAATTGAAGTGCAAATGTCAAAAAAGAATAGCTCTGTTTCATGGGACATACACAGGTCTAATTAAGGAACAAGTTGGGTTATCTTTTATAAGCAAAACCTGTACAAAGCACAGGTTTAGATAAGCATTTTTATCTAAGACATATCAGTCTTCTGGTGATATTTCTGAGTAATCCTCCTCCCTTGAAGGGGAGCCGTGGCTACATATTTTGCCTGCAGTGGTTTGCTAGGGAATGAATCGAAGAGTAGACCAGAAAAAAGGTTTGTAGTTGGGTTGGGAGAACCTCTGGAAGGATAACAAAGATGCTAAAGGCCAGCAAGTAACTTAGGACTGGTTCTCATCTTCCCATTATGAATCAGTGACTTAATGGCTTTTTGTCAATTATGCTGACTTAGAAAGGAACTCCCAGAACTGCAGACTTCCAGATGATACTCTTTTCCTTTATCTTGGAATAACCTTAAATATTTAAAAATAAATGGCCATGCTAAATGTTAAGACTTTAATTCTGCAGTGTCTAGGCAGATAAAATGTATCTGTCAATTCGTTCATGTACTCAGATTACAGCTAAATGATAGCTGAGTTGGTCTCATCTACAAAAAATTCCAAAAAACAAGACTGTTTATCTAGGTCAGTGACCTCTTCTTCCGTCATCTGACAGGCATGACCAGTCACCAGCTGATTCTAATGGTCATTTTTAATTGAAGTTGCTTAAAAAGTATAAGTAAGGATTTTTTTCTAATTTAAACTGCTCTGACTTTTTGTGAGAAGAAATTAGAGGTGCCAGGAGTGATTGAGTCTTGCGGGGCTCACTTCATAGGTACGTTTAATGTAATGTAACGTACTTTCCTCTAAGTATTGTGTGGTTGTGTGGGGTTATGTGTGTGTTTACGGATTTTCAAGGGTCTGTTCTGAAGAAGCTTAGTTATCAAAGCTGCCAGGGCCTTTTCTATACATATGCCTGTCACCACGCGTCAGCTAACATTCAGGTGAGGAGGCTGCAGTAGCTTTTACAGTCTCTAGTAGTACAGTGAGAGAAGTTGCGTTAGTGCAAAGAATGATGGTTGAAAGGTGTTTATTAACATTTATGACACACCTAGGTTCTCTTACCAGATCTCAACTTACTTGTGAAAGTAGGAGGAGGTACCTACCTAGTCTGAGGAGAGAGGAAGGAGTTTGTACTGAGGTGAGATAAATGATGAGTCCTTAGAACCATTTGGTTTTGATTTTTAGTCATGTTTGCTGTTTTCTGCCCCTGAGCTCTCAAACCATGGAATTAGTCTGTAAACTGTTTTGAATTGATAAACAGAGCCAGTGCTAACATCCAGTCCAAAGAAAAGGAAAACAAAAATCCCCAAACCAACAAACCTTGTTGATGTCTCTCCCTTGGGATGGGAGAGGGTATGGACAGTTCCTTTTGTTCATCATACCTGAAGTGTTTGAAGCCATGACAGGCTGACAAAATACATGATTGTCTCAAGTGTAAAGGAGAATGCTTCAATGTTGTGGGATTTCAGTCTAACTGGGATGAATTGATTTTGTTAACTTTAGTTACTAAGCAATTACTAAGCTAATCAGAGTAAGTCACTGTAACTAATAAAATACAGGGAATGGATATAGAAACTTACGGTAACAAAAACGAAAATGCTTGATGAGGTATTCTGATACCATAAAAGTGAAAATGCTCTATTATGTACAATTTTCTTACATGCCAGAAAAAGAAACAGCCATTCTAGCTAAATTATGCTAATAAAAGCAAATGGCATGATATCGTTCAAAATATGTAGATAACTGAGAGCCACAAGAGAACCAAGGAGAGGGCGGCTGTGTGGCTTCCTCTGCTTTACTGTGAGACAAGTGTAGTTACTAACTGACCTGGCTGTCAGCTAGATTCAGGAGTGTAACCCCAGTCCCGCTGGCCTCTGCCGCTTGTCTCTCCCGACAGCTGGAGTCTTGTTTGTGCCAGGAGCTCCAGAGTTGTGCTAACTTCCCTCAAAACAAGGAACAGTGACCCTGAGCGAGGGCCACATTTCAAACCTTAGTCATCAAACTTAGAAGACGACAGCACATGATAGCTCGGTGTAGCACAAAGCGTATAATACAAAATCAAAGTTATCGGCAGGTATGTTTAATTTCATTTTGTAGGACTTCAAATGATTTTTTTTTTTTTTTTTTCTTCACCGATTCTCTTACATGACAGGAACAACTTGCTTATGCATCTGAGTTGCCTGCAGCTACAAGTAGCACAACTCTGTGTTTGTAAATGAGCTTATTTTTTTAAAATGTGCGTGTCTCTTTGGCCAGTAACCAGTGGTACCAGCTGTAGACTGAACAGTTGTTCACTCTTATTGCATAAAGGAAGCCGTTTTCTATTTGTGAAACAGGAAAGAGAAACCGAGCATTAAGAATTTTATGGTCTTGATTTTGATTCTGGTTTTATGATGGGGATGGATTTCAGCCTAATACTGAAATTTTAACGTTAGGCTCCTGTTTAGAGAGAGAGTTCTTGTTCTGATAAGCTCATGGAAAGCTATATTGTTCTGCGTAGGTAATCTGCTGCTGCTGTTCCACTTACAAAACCTTGGGCCCACATAAAACTCGGGGACTTGCAGCAGCATTTCTAGTGGGCTTATGGAGAGGCATTTTAGTAAGGGACTAGAATACTTAATACCTTACTATCTTTGGAGCTCACAAATGGAAGTATTTCTAACACAGCCAGCTCACAGCAGGGTCGTACAAGTATTTCTGCCTCCAGACCGGTAGGTACATGGCTGTACAGGCTTCTGTACAGGCTTCTCTGCTCTTGCAGCTGGGCTGATGGTTAAAAGCAAGTCAGCTCTGTGTATACGGAGCTTTGCCTTTTCCGTGTCTGTACAAAGTCTGATTAGTTTACTTCTCTGCTGCCTCTTGGAAGGAAGCAAAATGAAAGCATAAAGATTACGGTAAGTCGTGCAGTGCCGAATGAGTTGATTACTAGAGGAAGAAACCTGGTCTATTGCTCTGGATTTGCAAGTACTATAAAATGGAATCTTACATGTGCTTAGAAGGGACAAAAGTAGTTTGAGAAATTTTAATGTAACTAGAAATGCAGATTTCAGAATTGGAGTTCTGGTTCTGTTGTGAGGCTCGTTTTCTATAAAAGAAATGAAACATTTCTTTAATTTAATCTACACAGTTTAATGAAGAATTCATCCATTTCAGGAATGAATCAAATTAACTTTCAATTCTGCATTTCAGTAAGAGACAAAAATTATTTTAAAATGGGCCTATCACTTTATTCTACAAAGCAGTATTTGTCTTTTGCTCTAGTCACTGCCTGACAGTAAAAATTCATCCAGTTTCTTTAACTCCTTGAAGCTCAGGAAAACGAAAGGACTTTCTGTATATTCTAAAATAATCTCTCAAAGGGAAAAAAAATCAAAACCTGGAACTTTCATGGAAAACATCCTGCCTCTTCTTCCTTCTCCTAACACAGGAGACTGGGATTCAGAGACCCCCAGTACTCTCATCACTAACTGGGCATAGGCAGGCTTTTAGATAAGTGGATCATGTGTGGGGTAGAGCTTGCTTAAATACTTGTAATTACTAATGGAGTCAGTCGGATTTCCTGTCCTCTTTCATATCTAGTCTGCTAGCAGACTTGTGCTTTCATTATTTGAAATTATTTCTAAATGTTTGCAACAAACAAAATCGGTGTGTTGTCTGACAGTAGTTCATGAAACCACCTCTAAAAAGACTTTTAGGCAACATTCAGGAGCAAAACTGGCTTTTTCATGTAAGAAACAGAGTCAGGGCAAATATACCTCTAGCAGATGGATTAAGTCATGTGAGCATTCAGTCAGGACTGACTAAATAATTGAAATCCTTTGAAGTGAAGAGAAAGGTTCTCATTGAACTTTTGGGGGTGGGGAACGTTTCAAGAATGTTGAACCTAGATGTTCACCATTGCCTTAAGCTAAGCAGCCACATGCAGCTCCTGTTCTGTAATTAATGTTTACATATAAGGCAGAATTAACTGCTGTGTAAAAAAATAAAAAAGTAAATAAAAATATCAGTCACTGGGGTTTAACTTCTGTGTTTGAATCAGTACAGTTGCTTTGAAGGCAGCTATCAAATTGTTTTTGCAATAGTTTTGTTAGGACTGTTTCCTAAACTGTTTCCTGTGTTATTTTCCTTCAGGTGTCTGAACGCTTAAGTCAGCCAGGAGTAGCCATAGGCTTGGCTTGGACTCCCTTAGGGGGAGAAATCATGTTTGTAGAAGCCAGTCGCATGGATGGAGATGGCCAGCTTACTTTGACTGGTCAGCTCGGAGACGTTATGAAGGAGTCGGCGCATCTTGCTATTAGCTGGTTGCGCAGCAATGCAAAGAGATACCAGCTAACCAATGGTAGGTTGGGAAAGAATGACAAGGCATAGCTGTATCGCATCATAGAGATGGTATGCGTCCTTTGGCCTCTTACTGCAGGGATTGCACATAAAGGAAGCATTAATATTGCATGGAAATTAAATGTCCTAAAACTTGATACTTTTCAATAATTCAGCAGATTGTAGCATTGCTGAGTAACGGTGGAAGTTACTCGTACACGTTGTGGATGAGTGTTGCCTTAACAGAGGAGGGGTTTTCCAGCAATAGGTGCTACACTGAAGATGAAATCAGCTCTAGAGTTCCTTTTTTTGTAGTGCTTTTCCTGATTTCTGCCAAGCTGAGGTGTTAGCAGCATCGCTGCAGGTCAGTCGAGGCAAAACATGAATTGTCACTGCGGATTCTTCCAGCCTGGCCCGTCCCTCCCTGCAACAACCCGGGTGGCTGTGGACAGCCTCTGTGCCAAGGTGCCTCTCCTTACTTGTGGCAGACACTGCCTTGTACTCATTTTCACATTCAGGCTTTCCAGCAGTATTTTCAGGATGTGGCCATAGATACGCACGTCTGTAGCTTTCCTCTAAAATTAAGACATAGTTTCTGTTAAAAGTAGGTTGTTGTAGTCTTAAGTTTTAATATTTTGAGAATTAGTTGGGTTTGTATGGCAGTTGCTGAACTGCACTGCAACAAGTCTTCAGCCAAGAAACTTTTAACTCTTGTTTTTTGTTTGATCCTCCCAAGAGTTCTAGAAATGCACTTCCTAGTGTGATCATATGCTGGATAGTCAAATAATTGTCCAGTACCTGTCATTATTTATGGAAGTTTAGATAGATAGTTTAAATTGAATCAATGTATGAAATGCTGCTGGCATTAACTGTATACATGTTCACCTCTGGTTTACACTGTTACGTTATGTAAATGAGAGAATTACTTTATAATGCTTGTTAATACCAACTTTTTGTGGAGTGCAGGTTTTGTGGTACGTTCTCTGCAAATTGATATTTATGGTTTGGGACATTAAAAAAACCCTAAAAATTCTAGGTAGGAATTCCTTGGTTTCTACATTAATCACTGCTCTGAATTTCCACACACGTGCAAATGCTGAGCTTATTGGTTAACTTGTTACGGTTTTGCATAGGAATCTGGATGGCAGAAGGCTTGTTGGGTTTTCTTTTTGTTTTCCTAGGGCCTCTGCAATATCATGTTGTTTTTTCAGCCTACTGTTAAAAATAGTGCTAAGACTTTTAGTTCTCTGGTGGGCTTTTAGAATAAAGACCAGGAACAAAATGGGTTTAGATTTTTCACATTCAAACCATTCTTTTTTCCCTTAAGCTTCTGGAAGTTTTGATCTCCTTGACAACACTGACATCCATCTGCACTTCCCAGCTGGAGCTGTCACAAAAGATGGACCATCTGCTGGTGTTACCATAGTAACCTGTCTTGCTTCACTCTTCAGTGGGCGGCTGGTGTGCTCAGATGTAGCCATGACAGGAGAAATTACACTAAGAGGCCTTGTTCTTCCAGTAAGCATCGTTTGAGAAAAGAGCTAAGTTGTATTAATGCTCCCTATTCTGGATTCAAAGTGTTTCTAGCCATTTGCAAAAGCAAATCCTTGCTGGATCTTTCCTGAGCAGCAATCCAGTCTCTCCTGGTGCAGTTGTGCAGGGCCGACGGAAGCCAGCTGCTGCAGCCCTGTACCACGCCTCTGCCTGCTTTGCATTTAATGGAAAAGCTGGCCTTGATGCTGTTTTCAGGGAAAGCACATTAAAATGTCTAGTTAGAAAGGAACCCTCAACATCTTAAAATTCAAGATGGTTCCAAAATATGTATTGCAATTTCTAAACACGCTTCCTCAAACTATTACTACAGAAGTATCTCCAGTTTCTTTGAAAAATTGCTTAAAGCTCTTACAGTAATTGCGTATCGGTTACTCTTGAAACCATCTCTATAGATGTATTTTTAGCTTTTTCTCAAATGTTGTTCCTCGTATATAGTTCAGCTGAATGGTGTTCCCATAAAGCTTTTTCAAAGCATGAAGGCAAAGGAAAGTTTTCAGACAACTACACTTCTAGGGATCAAATGGGGCCTGCTCTAACTGATTAAGCAGCTGTGGGAGTTATCTTTTCGTACCAAATGATGGACAAAGGAAGGATGAAGCTGCAAAATAGCATTTTGTTTCCTGCAGTAGAGAGTAAAGCAGAGATAACATGGTAAGGTAGCAGAGTAGTCTGATCTCTGAAGCAGCATTCTGGTGACTGCCTGTTGTTCAAGGCTCTAGTGAAAAACAAACCCTTCATCAACCCTGGGCTGGTGCCAGTTTGCTTAGCTTTCCAGATAACTTGCCTTTATTGCCCCAGTAACCAAATTTTGCCTATTGATTAAGGTGGGTGCAAAAAGTAGGTCTCTGTAAATACTATACCAGGTTTACCTTCTTTCTGAGTGTTGTCTAGACTTATTAACTTAATTCATATTAATGATTATTATTATTATTAACTTAATTCATATGAGTATGCCCTTAACGGCATCGAAGCAAGCAATGGGCCAAGTGTGTAGTAGCGTTGTCCAGACCAGGCGGATCCCCGTGAAGACTTACGGTTCACTACTGCCTAGTTCTGCAGCAGCCTAAACTTCGCCCTTCGTGCAGTAACACAAGGCTCTCCTTGCCTCTAAGGCATCATAAGATTAAAAGTTTCTTCAGTAAGGTGGACTTTAAATAGGATTATAAAAGAGGTCAAGGGGAAGAAGCTATAGGTGTGACGAAAAGAAAAAGTAATTTACAATCCCTCTTTACAAACTCAACATTACCAACTCAAACAGGTGGCTTCTTGCAGCGATGCCTGTTTTTCTAGCACAGTGCCATTGTTGCTGCTTTTCCGTGCATTTTTGGTTGTACAACTCCAGCTATTTATCATGTGGCATTGCATCCTTAAGACTATTTTCCCCCTAAATTTAGTACTGCCATTATCTGGAAAATCTTCCCATCTATTGTAGGTGCAGGATTTCAGCACACCATATAAAAAACCCCAGTTAAGGCCATCTTTCTGAAAAGCAATGACTTTTTGCTCTTGATATTTGTACCTGCATCCCTGTATTAATTTTTTTGGCCTCTTGTTACTGTTACAGAAAGGGTACTGTAGCATATTAACATATTTCCTTCATTAAGCATATAATGAGTTAAAACTACCACATTTTTAATTGCTTCTCTAATAGAAAGGGGGAGGGAGAACCTTTCCTTAAATTTTAACTCCTGGTGCGGTTTGTTACTATACTTACTTTATTAGGTTAGTGCCATGGATTTTTTTAATATAAATTTCTTCTCCTTACTAGGTTGGTGGAATTAAAGACAAAGTCCTGGCAGCACACCGAGCTGGACTGAAGAGAATTATCATTCCTCGAAGAAATGAAAAAGATCTTGAAGAAATTGCAGTGAACGTACGGCAAGATTTGACTTTTGTTATGGCAAGCTGTCTAGATGAAGTTCTGAATGCAGCTTTTGATGGAGGATTTGCAGTTAAGCCCAGAGTTGAGCGTTTGAATAGTAAACTTTAAGCAGACAGGCCGAGATTACTTCTGCACCAAATTTCATGGAGATCAGTAATTACCAGCTCTATGTGTATCAAGCATAACTATGAGCTAAACTCGATTGTTTAAATGTGGGTGTAAATGCAATCAAAATAAAATACTACTTCAGCAGTTAACAACCTGAAACTGCATTTTTACAGCCAGTTGCTGCTTTTTACTGTCATCAGCAAAAGATCTTGAAAAAAATACTCATTTCCTTAAGCTTATCTGGCATATATATGTATTACATCTTTAAAGAGGACATGCCCACAAATGGGAATAATAGGCAATTCTGTGAGCTACATTCAGAGAACACAAAGTGCAGCAAACGCAGCACAGCACGAGAGGCTAGCAGAGGGGAGTAAAAAGAGAAAAGCAAGCTGATTTAGTGCAAGAGTTTACTTATTTGGGAAATAACATTCAATATGCTAAGGAGCAGTAGCATCACAGGAAAAATACGTTTTTTTAAATCTAAAAAATACACTTAAGGGATTTGAACAGAAGCAATACCATCTAAATTAGGTCTGTGGCAAGGTCAATTCAGGCATTTTTCAAACCTAAACACAGGAAGCAACTCAAGAATTGAGATGCACTAATCCTTGTGTAGGAAGGGAGGTGAGGCACTGAGGTTCACCTATCCAGCTGTACTTACAGCACCAAAGCAGGCGGAGCATACGTGAAGACTTTATGAAAAAGCCCAGTAACATTTTGGGAGGGACAGAGTACGTGTCCTTCATTCTTACCTGATGCAAATCAACTTCATTCAGGGATGCCTACATTCGGAGTTTAGCCTATAAAAATTAAACCCATTTAAATAAGACAGAAAATACTCTTACCATTAAATTGCATTAGGTACTGCACACCGTGGATCATTTAACATTTAAGAAAGTCTGTCAGTATCCCATCTCAGTTGATAGCTGTGTCTCTTAGCTTGCCTTGAATGTTAGCAAAGACAGAAGTTTAAACTTACATAATATAAGATCCTTGAGTTTTTCATTGTTTTATGCTAAGGTGAACAACAAGAGAAAAGCCAGTATGTAACATTCTCCTCTTCCTCACTAATTCTGAAACAAACTCAAGTGCGCTGATGAAATGCAAATACTATCAGTGACAAAAGCCTATTATAGAAGCAGCCTGTAAATCAAAAGTAATAGTTTGGTTTGCTTTCATTTCCATAAATAGAAAGCTGATTTACCTGGAACATAATGGCACCGATAGCAATAAATTTCTGCACCTGATTTACAAAAGATTTTACAACTTTCACAGAATAAAATGGTAAAAATAAAAGGCCCTTTTGTGTCACTATCTTAAGAATTCTACTCTCAGTCATTCACTAACCAAGTTCCAAGGGTAAGAGGCAACAGACATAGAGTCTCAGAATACTTTCTGCCTTACTTGAACATAAAACATGCAAAGAAACTAGAGAAAAACACCAGAAAGGCACAATAACTAATGTGCTGCTTTGCCTTTAATCAAAACCAGTAGGGGGGAAAAAAAAAATTCCTACCAAACTTAATGCAGATCAGATAACAATCCTGTGCTACTTTGCACTAGTGAGCAGACAGACATGCACAGAATTCCAGTGCAGTCTGTTTATACATGTAGAAAACACTTTTTTTTTTTTTTGAAAGATAGTAAGTACTGTAAAAAAAAAAGTTTCCACAGTGATTTCACTACAGAAGCACAGGGAGCTGCTCGCAAGAAAAGTTAAGCAATGACTTTCTGCCTGCCACACCACTCCAATTCATAAGTCTTGGCCACATGGGCTTTATCTGAAAGGTGAGGGGTTTAATATCTGAATATCTTATTAATAGGCATTTACTTACAGCTTTTCATGTTCCTCCCTGCAGAGCTGACTTGGTTATGTTACTTTGTCAAGATTTTTAAAATAAAACTTACACATTACCTATTCTATCAGATAGTATAGACACATTAGTGCCTTTTCTTTTGCTTTCACTAAATGCTGTCAAGAAGAGTAACAATCTGTGCAGCAGCAAGCCAGAACAGTAAAGACCATTTGAAGTCATTTCAATACACTAGGGATTATTCTGCTTTGCAACTGACAGTTAAATGGACCCGATATTAAATGCGTCCCTCAGAATACACTAGAAGAGAACTAAGCTTATCAAAAGCAAAAAAAAAAAGCAGCGGTAGCCTCTGTCCACACTATAAATTCCTACAGACAAGAACTACCCCACTAGCACAATTCATGCCTTAACCACACTAGCTTTGAAAAGAACCTGGGTAATACAACAGTACAGGCAGCAACACAGAACAGCTTACCAGCTTTAATTTTAAAGCACTACAGCAAACAAGAACTAGCAAGAAATGTCAAAACAGAACCCAAATATTAACATCCACATTTGTCAAACATTTTCCTTTTAAGGCCTTTTTTTTTTTTAAAGGGCAATGAAAAACCATGGAAGTAGTGCTAGCAGAGAAATGCAAGATCTACTGCATTTCATCTGTTGAAGACAAATTTGAATACTCTTTCCCAATCCAGCAAAGTAAGAGAGTACTTTCTAAAACAAACAGCTAATGTTAAGACAATGCCAGGCTTTAATACACCATTTATTTTAGATAAGGTAGTAAACTGTACAGATTTCTAGTATGTTTTGTTTTTTCATATATAACAGAGTGTAGTTGACTTACCAGATCCTCAAGCTCTTTAGAGGAGATCCACTCAGTTAGGCTTCTAATACTTTTGAGGATCTGGGCCAAAGTATAATTCATTTAAATCATCCCATCCGATGATGGATAGCAAATGTTTTATACAATTTTTAACACCAAGTGGAGTAATACTAGTTTACATTACAGTAAGTCAGCATCCAGTAGTTATGCTATAGCATTTGTCATCTGTAAAACATAAAAAACTGTCTGACCATACCAGTCAGCTTTTAAAGCTCATTACAAGTGCCATTTTTAAAGTCCCCTTCAAAAGTATAGTCTTGATCTTCAGCCCATTCTAGCTTAAGCCACCACAACGAGGGTTTGAGTCACAGTTCTTCTGGGGACACAAATTGAACCATTGCGAGTACAGGCAGCAGCAGAGAAGAGTCTTAGGCAACTTGTGCGCTCACGCAGCCCTGCTACTCTCAGATGGTACGTATCAGACTGCGGAGCGTTCTTACAGGTTCTTAGCTAGATGTTCTTAACACAACTAGAGAGCTGAAAATGAGACAACCTTGGCAGGCAAAGCGCAGTCCCAGCCAGCCAGTCACAAGTGAGATGGCAAGTCAGTGTATACCCCTCAAAAAATTTTAAGTATTTAGCCAAGTTTCTGTCACTAGACCAGAGGGCAAACCTGAGGTAAATGTAGACAAGCTTAATTAGGTGAGAATAATAACTGAATTTAGAAGACTAGAAACAATCAGCTGTATATGCATAAGGAAAAAAATGCTAGACTGCAGGATCTTTTGAGACATCTATGTACTGTCACAAGGTACCAGCACATCTTTTAAATGAAATCTGTGCACGGTTTGAACAGCCTAAATATCCAATTTTAGGAAGTAAACCTTTTACTTTCACTACACAAAGCCAGCTATTTCTGGAGTATTTTATTAATCCAACCTGATGGGTTTTGTGTTCCTTACCTGTAGAACTACTTACCTCGTCATGCATCAAAATAGTAAGAACAAGAGTGTCTTAATGGATCAACTTCCATAAGAAAGACAGCGCACAGTAAATAAACTGTATTTTAATGTGTTACAAAAGTAGTTAATAGCCAGACTACCTCTCCAAACAGAAGCCCACTACTACTAGGTTTGACAAAGATTTCTTTCAAATAGCTCGAGATGAAACAGCTTTTCACCTTACTCTTTTTTTCTGTCTCTATGTCTATGTTTTGTAACACAAATACCATATACATTCATGGTTAAACTTTTCACATATAGGCAGTATGCATAAAGCCCAATATCCTTCAAAAGCCTTTATGGCTGCTGAAGCACACCTGTAAGAGATTATTTGCATTGTAATGTGTACCTTGTCACTAAAATGATATACAAAAATCAGTTCAAGACAGTTACTTTAGTAACAACCAAAAGACATGAAGACAAGAAACTGAGCAAGAGTATCATATGTGTCAAACTTTGAGCTAAAGCAAAAAGCAAAAGTTGTTTTGTTTGTTTGCTTTTTTTTAATTTGCCAGGTATTCTTTTAATGACAAATATAAAAAGACCAAAAACATCCCATTCTGACTGCCCCTTTTTTTTTTTTTTTTTTTAAACAAATGGTCTGGTTTTATAATTACAAATACTGCATAAGACAATACCTTCTTTGTACTGCAAAACCAACAAATACAAGTATGCAATCAAGTTTCTAAGCATCTCTAAATTTGAAACGTGGATTATTGTTTTTTTAATTTGGAAAATTCTTAATAATTATTCATTTTTGTTAGAAGATAACTCAAAGTACAACAACATCTAGACCTGTTTTTAAAGGAGCTTTCTTTCCTGATACATCTTTGAACATAACTGCTCCTTTCAAATTCAGTACATTCACAAAATAGCTCAATTAAGAACAGTATCACCAATGAATTGACTACTGGAAAGAGACAAAATTTACCAAACATACAGAAAGATAAGTTTTACCATAGCAGTTATGCATATATCAAAAGATGACACCTGTAATTAATTTTAAAAAGATACAAAAAAGAGAAAAAACCTGAATTACAGAAAAGAAAGTCATATTTATTTAATGAAAAACTAGAAGTTAATAAAAATTAGCAAATACACAAAAAATATACACAAACAGCAGCAATACTATGTAGTGACTTACAAAGGGTGGGTGGGGAGAGGAGGGGAAGCAGCGGCCAGAGACCAGACCGCTCAACATGGCTTGTCAGTCAAAGGGGGGAGGAAAAAAACACAAACAAAACCACGAAACAGTATCCTTTTCAACAGTACAATCAATCTACAAACAAGTTCTTAGAATTATTTTACAACATTTCCTGTAGAACCAATTCTTAATACAAAAGATGCCCATTTTGGGTGTATATATATTTTCAGTGGTTTACTGTTGACTTATTTTAAATATATTAGTGTTACTACATGCAACTGCTTCCTGTAATTTAACAGCCTTTCCTTTTATTTACCTTCATATATGCCTACCCTCCATCTACCAAATAATTTGTCTGACAGTCAAAGATGGTTACCCTAGTTTCTGCTAAATTAAATGCAACGGTTTTAAACACTGGCCTGAAGAGGTTTGATTGCCATTTCAACACATGGATATAGTTACATTGATGCCTAAATTGCCATTTTCTGCAAAGAGCTGTGCAATGCTGGTGTCAAAGACTAGACAGTCACTATTCATAATGGCTGTGGCAATTCCCTCGTGAATAGATCGAGGAGTTGCTTCCCAAGTCAATCGCCGCCTATGACCATTTAACTCAAGTCGATAAGCAAAGTTTTCTGCTTGCTTGCGTGTTCCTATCAGCTGTACAATTGCAAAGAACTGCTGGTGACCATCATATTTTTCCTGTTTCTCCAACACTAACATGAAATGAAAGCCAAAACAAGACTGCATCATAACCCAGTCAACAGCACCAGGAAGATTAATGTCTGTAGCAAGGAACACTATATCTTCTCCCTGAAGTGTTGTAATTGACTTGTGTTGATGCATCAGATGTGGCATTACAGCATCCAGGGAACCTTGCCATTTACATGAAGCACCAGGACACGGACAGGAATAAGGCCTAAACTCACACAGCTCCTCATGGTCTGCTTTTTCTGTGTGTGGCAAAGTTATCTCACATCCGGAAGAGGCATATTTACATGGGAATAGTACAGAATTGGCAACTTTCTCCATAGCCAGGTTACGAATGGAGCCCAGGGGGCCTCGGCAAGTTGGACAGCACGTAAGTTTGGGGCGACAGTTGCTACAAACAAGATGGCCACTCTGACACTGAAGAATTGGTGGCAGCACATAGTCAAAACACACAGGACACTCAAAGAGACTAGCCAAGTCATTATTGGAAGCTGTAGTGCCAGTCAGCGCAGGCACCCGCTGTGATGGCGTGCACTTTGAAGTACCTGTAGGTAGTGCTGTAGCAGTCTGACGGCTCATTTCTGTAACGGAAGGGAGAAAAAAAGAGTAAGTGTCTGAACACATTTTATTTTCCTCTGCATACAGTAGTTCTTCGTTTACAAAGAAGCTTCAAAAGCAAATACATACAAATGAAAGCAAGAAAAACCCACATGTAATGCAAACTGTGGATACGTTACATGTAGAATATCAATTGTGCTGCATACAATACATGCAAATTTAACAAGTGAAGAAGTTCTGCTAATTATTCTGAAGTAGAATTTGCCTAATGGAAGCTGCAAAAGAGATGAGTAAATACATGCTAAAAATGTAACTGAAATACTCAAAGAAGTTTGTTGCTGGTTGGGGGGGGGTTTAATATTGCATTTACGGAATACTCCACCCACATCACTTGCGTGTAACAACTAGGAGCACTATGGAACAATTCTAAGGCCGAATTTTAAGTTGCTGGGTATTTAGCTAATTACGTTCTAATGAAAAAAAGGAACTTCTGGTATGGCCATCTCAGTAATCATGTTTACTATATTATTATTTTTTCTAATCGAAAAACAGTAGCAAGGAAAAACATAACTAAGATCACTACAACTGCATTTTTCTCAGGACAGGATAGTGAATCTTCATTTTCATTACTCTGATACTAAGTCCTATCGCTTGTAAGGTGCATGCGTTGTACTTCAGCTTCCTGAACTAAACCATTTGTGAAGATACCAGAAAATAAAATCAAAGCAATTATTTTAGCATATTTCACAAATGAGACAAAAGATTCAGAAGATTACACTTGAGAATTACATTTAACATATAAGCAAACACTTTCAGTAACCTGAAAAGGCACTGTTGATGAAGTTTTACATTCGGTGGAGCATACACTGAAGTTCTATTCTTTCAAATGTCCCCAGGCAAAAGTTAACAGCTGTCTGACCAAACAGATCGCGCAAGCATTCAACAGATGTGGTAAAAGTACCGTATTTCTTAACATGTTTTGGATGCTACACTTTGTCCTGCACTCCCTAACTCTCCTCCTTCTTGTGCAAAAAAAAAAAAAGAGTTACTAGTACTACCAGAAAAAATAAACCTTACCTTCATAGGTTAAGGAAAGTTAAGCAACATGCTATCCAAAATCGGCTTCCGTTACACACTAAAACTCTGAACCACCTTAAGCGCTTCTCTGCAAGTACACCAGCTCTGTATCTGTCACGTATGTATAAAGCCCTCAAAATACACCTCATCGTTAATCTCCTTGCTATTTGACATGGGAATATTAGGCAATAGGCAAGCTTCCCATATTTAGCATCATTTCACCCACAAACTTACTCATACTTGGACTGTATACCTCAAAGCAGCACACTGTGCATGCTTTTGCAAGACACGCACTGTTCAGGGCACGAAGTGAAGGAACCAAGAGATTCCAACATGCAAAGTAACTTATCCCTTGACATTCAAGCAGTATTCACAGACGGGCAATTTCAAGTTCTTTTACAGAAGCACTTCTCCCCGGTCCAGAGCTAGAAAAACACAGGTGTCTAAGGTCTGGTATTCAGTCACTGATTTTATGAGTCTCACATGCCCAATAACAGCACCATCTCACGCCTCCAAAGTCTCTTCCTTCATCTTGGGCTTGTTGGACTAGAAATATCCAGTTCCGATACTCAGAAAAAAACCAAACACAACCATACAGTGGTTTTCAATGCTGAGCCTTAACTGATACTGTAGAGATAGAACAGGGATGTTTGTATCTTTTGGCCTTGTTTTCCCCACTGTAAGGCATTCCAGCTTAGATGAAAAATTGAAGATATCTGTGACAAATTAAATACATGTTCTGGGGAAGTGATGGCACACCAGCTTATTGCAAGGGGACTCAAATGAGAAGGCCTCTAAGTTGTACTAAGCAGTACAACTAAGTACTGCTGCTATTTTTCCCCAACACCCATAAGTGGGAGGCTCATGATGGCACACTGCAGTTCTACACTCTAGAAAAAATTATACACCGAGAATAATTGTACATGGGAGAACATTCTGATCACATTATTCACTTGGAAAGAGTTCAGAAACCGCATGCATATTCATATGTAGCATTCTAAATGTGTTTCTCGTGAAATACTGTAAACACACACATTTCAGAAAAGTTTGCGTGTGCTTCATCTTACCTGAACCTCCACGTCCTGATCCAGGGATCCCCAGTAACCCACAGATAACACTGGTGAAAACCACTGCGTTAGACCAGTTCCCTAGGCAGTCTGACAAGCTAGGTGAGCTCTGGTTTCTTTAATTACACCTCTCCGAGCCCATTCAACAGTTAAACTAAGCAACCAACAAACTTTGCAGAAGACCTTATGCACGGATGTACTTCCCACTTAGGCTTTCTAACCTACGGAAGTACTACAGAAAAGAACCGTACAGCGCTCTTTCATCACCATGTCTGTACGTGACCAGCCTTCACACTGACCTTCCACAACCGAGGACCACCCAAATGAGCAGGAATCAGTGAACCAGACCACCGAGATTAGCACGCAAGGAATAAACTGGATAAAGCTATAAAGCTGTAATTTACCAAGCCTAAGCCTGCGCAAAGCCTATATTTTCACCCCTCTTGTAAACATAAAGATGACTACTACCTCATGACAGAAAAGTCAGAGTTCTTTTTTTTATAGCTATCTTAAAAACTACAAGTTAATCACAAGTGTTAACAGTGTAATACATTTAACCCACCAAACTATCAAAACCAGACAATTACAAACCAAGTAATAACAACTACAGGACTAGAAATAAAGTTTAAAAATATTTTTAGATACAAAAACCTTACTTCGGGTAAAAAATCCTACATGAAATACTTGTTATTATGTTACCTTTGTTCCCACACACCGGAAATAAGTCTCTAAGCAACAGTGACAAACTAAGGCATGCTCAGTGTCACCTTTAAAAGCACTGGTTCCTACAACACAAATTATTCAAAAGATGGTACAAATTTGAAAAAGTTTAACCAACAGAAAGATCGAAAAGGGAAAAATGCATTTTAAGATTTCCTCGTTCTAGATCAAAAAAGACCTCTGTCCTTGATAACATCAGAACGGACCGACCTGTTGACGAAACTACTCTCAACACCGTTCTGGGGAAGGGCGAGATGCACGCGCTACCGAGATCTCCCGAGGGACACGACTTCACAGCTGCTACGAAAGCAGCTCAATACCGCGCAGGACGCAATTTAAAGATCACTACCTTTCCCCTTGCGGGTTTTAGTTCCCGGGAAGCACGCACACAAGACTGCCTTCCACAGATGCAGAAAGCTGGAGGCAGATCTCCCCGTCATAGGGAGCGCGGCTGCTCATCGCGTTTCGCGCGGAAGAGCTGGGCGCGGGCCGGCTGAGGGGCGCGGGCCGGCTGAGGGGCGCGGGCCGGCTGAGGGGCGCGGGCCGGCTGAGGGGCGCGGGCCGGCTGAGGGGCGCGGGCCGGCTGAGGGGCGCGGGCCGCTCCTGCCGCCGGCGAGCTCCCCCGCGAAGCCCAGCGGCGCCCCGCGCCGCGTTGCCGTTACCGCCTCGGGCCCGATCCCCCCCATTTACGGCCGCGCGCACCCCGCATCCACCGCCCCAAAATGGTTGCCCAAACTTCCCCCGCCGCGCCGGCTCCTCCCCGCCGGCGCTGCCCCGCGCCCGGCCGCCGGCCAGCGGCTGAGGCAGCGCGGCCCGGCCGAGCCATTGGCTGCCCCGGGCGGGGCCCCGCTCCCGGCCCGGCCCAAGCACCGCCCCGCCGCTGCCCGGGGGCCGCGGGGGCGCGCAGGGGAGGGCGCGGCGGCCCCGCTCGGGCGGCGCCCGGCGGCCACACGCATTCGAGGACCCCGCCCCGCACGCGGAACCGCGGGGAGGGGAGAGGACACCGACCCCTTCCGCCGGACGGCGCCCGCCTCCCCAAGCCGGGCGTTCCGGCCTCCAACCTCCGCACCGCCGCCTCTCGCGCGCTCTCCTACGGAAGCTGCACCTGCGCGCATCCCTCTCCCCCAGCCAGGCGCGCGGAGCGACAGCAGCGTGCGCTGGGCGCGTGCCACCACCACTTCTGCTTCAGCCGCGTGCAGACCGACGGACCCGACCACCTCGCCCGAACAACGGCTTCTGGACGCGACGGAGCGCTCCCGAACTCTTCTAACACCTGAACGTCACCTCCTCTTCCTGCCACCTCCAGGCTGCTGCTCAAACTGGCATGTTCCACTGTGTAGGACCCATTCAGCGGGAACCTTCCCCATTCGTACAAAGACTATTCAATTAAGCAAAAGCATAATAATCTCAAGGAAAAGTGAAGACCAAGAGCTTTGGAACGATGTGGCATGTTTGAATATCCACATGGACTATTAGAAAAAGAAGACCAGTTTAAGGATAAAGGATTTGGAAACCAAGTCAACATGCTTGCATGATGCACATGCTGGGCCCAGAAAAGCTTAGGCATTATGGAAGACGGATGCAATGATGCTAAGATCATGGAAGTAAAAGTTTCAGTGCAGGCAACAGAAGAACATGTGGCAATGAATTGTTTTGGTTGTATAAAAAGTAAGGCTACAGTAAAGAAAACTATCTTTAAAAATGCTTTCCTACTGTCTGAAATTCAAGTCCTGTTCAAGGAAGACTATAGAAGCTTGCATCAGCGCTGTAACACCTAATTACTACCAACAAAAACTACTAACACAAGGTATGCTTCAGATTTACCCCCAAATGAGCAATATGCAACATCCCCACCAGTTAAGAGTGAAAAAACTTTCCAAGCAAAACAGAAAAGCTGAAGAAAACCAGCACAGAAACGGCTTTGAACAAACCAAGAGCATGTTCTGAAGAGTCGGAAAGGCGCCCTAGGCTTTCTCTCCTGCAGCAAAGCAGCTGTCCCCAAAGCAAAACCACGCGCCCTTCAACAGGTTAGCTAATGCTGTGTGCCCTTTGCTATGCTGTGATATAATGCACAATGTCTGGAGAGAAAGCCTTTGAAACCCCAGACGGGTAAAAGGAATCACAGTGAGAACAGGAAGACACAATCACTTTGCTGTTTAAAAAGCGCAGCTGAGGTGCAGACTCAAGGTAGGCAGTTTCAAGAGAAGTTCAGGAAGATGATGTACCTCACGTGCCACGGAATTAACAACAGTACATAGGAGTAGATGTATACCCTTTCTGCTTCTCATCTTTCAAAGCTGTTAGCTTCAGACACCATTCTAGAAATCACATCTCCAGCACTTCACTGAAATTTGGGGCACCTTTGACAAATTCAAGCTAACACCATCCACTTCTCCAAAATCTTCACTCATATCAAGTAGGTTAGACTTGAGTTTAACATTTTAATTTCCTTGTGAGAGGGTAACTGAATATTAGTTTTGGAGAAAAGCCCACAAAACTTCTGTATAGTCATCTTAATGGCTGGAAGGGGGGAAAAAAAAAAATCTTATTATATATAATGCTGAAGAGCGATTCAAAGATAGGAAAAAAAATGCCTTATCTCAAATGCCTATATGTGATGCAATAAAACCTTTTTTCAATCACGTTTCAGAACTAATTGAATTCAGACACTTGCATTCAAAATGCATTCTTAACACATTACAGCCATCAACAAAGTAATACAAAATCTTTCAACTTCTTCAACTGTACAATCACATTTGAAAATGAGACTTTTTAAACAATACCCTGTTACAGGCCACTGGAAACGAGAACATTTCATGACAGTGTTCAGTTGTGAAAAACACCGAGAGGTTACTTTTTTCAAGATGTGATATAAGCCAAAGAATGTCAAAACCCAAAAGCTAAATGAACTGTTGAAAATGCTGATTAAACAGGTGTAAATAAGAACTTCAAAGAAGATACAGAAAGATTAGCCAGTATCATCAGGTATTTGTACTTTTCAATATAGATAACTTCTGTAAAATATTATGAGCAATAAATTTTAAAGATTAAAGAGTCAACAATATTTCTTTGGCGGCAGAAGGAAAGCTCCATGAATGCAACAGAAAACAGAAGCATGTGTATGTTTAGAAACAAGAATGGTGTGTATGTGTGTGTACACATACACAAGCATGCACAAAGTACATAATCTCCTGCCCAAGAAACTGCAAGTGTTACTGATACAGATGTCCTAAGTGAATATTATCTTGAGAATGAAGGTAATTAAAAAGCACACTTTGTTCCAATTAAGAAGGGGCACCAATGTATTTTAAGTAGGGAACCTTCTTGCGATTTTTAAAGTGGCATTAGGTTAATTTTTTACTATAAAATTGTTACAATACTATATTTTTGTACCATACCTGCTCAATTATGAAAATTCTTAAAGTGCTGAAGACAACATCTATAGCACTATGGAAAAGCCAGCTTTTCAACTACATGTTCTTACTATCTCTGAAAACAATTTGCCATGGAATCCACCTTTCCTCTGTCCCCTCTTACACTCATAATCCTCAATGTACAGGAAAACAGAAGGAAAAAAGGTTTTAGCAGGCTCTAGTGAAAATATGGTATGTTGCCCTCACCACCACCAAAACCACACTCCTGCAATCAATCACATATAATATTAAGTGTATTATGCACAAGTGTCTTGGAGAATAGCTTGTGAACTTTTTTAATTAATATTTTTAATTTCTATTTTAATTTTATAAGTCGTTGTAGTGCCCAAGGTTTTTCCATTTTGAAGTCTATCAATTTATCTCTCTCAGCTCTTGAGAGATGTTAGGTCACAAAGGCCTGGCATGGTTAATACCAAATGCACACCTGCTCCTGCAAACCTGACACCACTAGTCACAGAAATGTACATCCCTGCTTATACACAGCCTCTGTACCTCCTGGCCTACTTCAAAAATTTTTGGAAGATAGTTTATGACATAAATTATTAATCCACTACATAACACAATTTAGTCTCTATACACTCTGGTTTTGATTCATGAATTATGAATTTTTTCAACCCTTCCAGACACTGTTTTCTTTAGTGCCCTTAACTATATGCTGTTTGTTCTTTCAGACACCTCAGGGCTTCTCTTTTCCTGCATAATAACCAAAAGCCAGAGCAATGCAATATAACAAAATGTTATAAAACAAGACAAAAATTTTTTACAAAATTGAGGCAAGTCTCAGGATGATTCCCTTTTCCCAAATGCCACCTGTACGGTTAATCTCCTCTTCATAAAAAATTACAATTTCCACTACCTTGCAGTGACCCAGCCTGCCTGAAATTGCAGATAGTTTTTTTTTTCTTGCATCTCAAGACACTCCCTACCAATCCCTCTTTCCAATCATCAGGAAAGGAAATCCCCATGGATTTATATAATTATTGAATCAGTCATCCTCTTCGTGGCTACATCTGCAGTGAACCACCAGACCTTAATGCTCAACGTTTCTGATGCTGTCATGTATGTTCTCTTGTACACAATATGATCACTGATTCAGTCACTGCTAGTGGGCAATTCAGATCTTCTCCAAATTCAACACATACTGTGTGGCAGGTGCAGATACAAACAGCACTGTGTAAACACAAACAGTATTATTACACCCATCAAATTGTAGTGACCTGTTTCTAGTCCAATACAAAAACTTGAGCCTTGGCTAACACTGTTTGACTTCTGCTTCATCACTATCATTAACTATTTCTCCTGCCTATCTATGCCAGAATATTAAACATCAACGCAGGAGGTGGTTTTTTCCCTAGTTATCCAAGATTTTCTTTCCAACAACTTTATAATGTAAAATTAAAAAGGAACAGTGTCCTATAGAAGATATACAACTACAGAAGATACAAAACATAAAAATCATATTAGCAAGCAACTACTTCCTTGACTATAGCATTAATTTTTAAACACAACAAAGAACTTCACTGATTTGAAGAAGTGAATAACCCGTACTCTAGCCAACCAGAATTTTACATGTTCTAGAGAATCGAGATCCAAGTTAACATGGAATATCGGAGACTACAGTGCTATGATACTCCAGTCTTGCAAAGACAGACAAGCTGAGGAACAAAGTTCAGAGAAAAAAATTACTAACTGATAAACTCCAAAGTTTCATTCTAGAATGAAAACTAGAAATGTCTGATCAATAGAAAAAAACTGATTTCAGATCATTCATTCTGTACTATATAATCAGTGAACGTAACAGCTTTCACATGTCTTACAATTATACATAGCATTAAATAAGAAAACAGGGTTTTTTGTAAATTCACACCATCAACAAATTATAGAGCAAAATAGGATGTTTGTCATTTTAAGCTTGGAAGGAAAGGAAGCAGGACAGAACACAAAAACTAAGGGAACTATAAAGGAAATCCCTGAAAATTCAAGCTATACTTAAAAACAATTTATCAAATTTTTCAGGATATGGTTTAGTGGGCTTGGTGGTGTTGGGTTGATGGTTGGACTTGATGATCTTAAAGGCCTTTTCCAACCTTAATGATTCTGTGATTCTGTGAAATGCCGCCACTAGAAAAAGAAAATGCAGCAATACATTAAATAAACTGGTATAACCAGCAGTAGTAAAATAGCAAAAATTGTGGATATTTGGTAATCTGTTGTAATAAAAGAAAGTTAAGCTGCAATCTAGCTAGTGAAACAACCTCTCCATTAATATATAGTTAAACAAAAATACAGAGAAAAAGAATCATTCTTTAAATACAACTCAAAACCAAACACTTGCACTAAAAAGATCATGGACCACTTCCAAATTGGACTTTACCATATTTTTCCTTTTTAAAAACAAGCAAATAACTTATCTCACTGACACTGCCTAATCCCACCTACTACAGCAGTGTGAAGATGGTGATGCAGAAATACTGCTCAAAGCTGTATGCTGCACACCCAGTGGTGCTCTGTGACAAAAGCCTTCTCTTTTCTCTGTTCACTAGCTTGGTATCCTCAGTGCCAGCCAGAGCCTTCCCTGACATCGACACCTGAACCTCTCACTTGCCCATACACAGAACCTATAGCATGATAAACTATGGTATGAACTCAAAACGGCAGCTGTCCCACACTAGCCTTTCAGATACCAAACTGAATGTGCCTTTCTGCAGTCTGCCATAGTTTAAGCACAGAGTAAAGCTGAGTTAAAGCAGAAGTACAGGTTTCAAAATAAAGATGACAGAAAGCACAGAATCTAACAAAACGAAGAAAAACTTCATAAGAAAATACAGACAACTCTATGCAAACAATAAATAACAGGGAAAACAGGTTTAGATATTACTAAAAAATAAATTTAACTTCCTTTCACTGTGCACAGAACACACTGAACTGAGCTGCATCAGGATCATCTTCCAACAATCATTCAGCCCAGTAATTTCTATAAGCACAAGTAGACAGTTACCTCTTAAAAAGTTCCAGACATAGCATGTTGCACTAAAAAGTAAAGTTGGCATGCAAAAGGATCAGCTACAAAATGAATTTAATAGCAGCACAAAAAAAAAAAAAAGTTCTTTTTCATGCTTAACATATACTAGCATTTAGAAGTGTCTGAAGCAGGAAGCAATTAATTCTGTTCTACAAGACAACATAGATGGGCTCTGTATACACTCTCTTAGTTTATTTTAAAAAAAAAAAAAAAAGGGAAAAATTCCAAACCCTTCTGTAAACGTTAACAGCAAATCCTACTGAGTGTGACAATTTGGGTGCCGTGTTTCTTTCCTCAGTCTGACTTTGCAAAAACTGTATTCTTCAATGCATACTGTAATTGCCACGCAATGTTGCATCACCATTCCTGTGCCTGTGGCAGACACAGGGAAGAGGGTGTGGTATGGAAGTGCTACCTTAATTCAATAGAGCTAAACTAAAAGACATACCTGTACTTTGATGCATCTTCACATACAAAGTCTTTCCGTGATAACTATTCCAATTCAAATTCAAGGCCTATTTGATGCTCAGTATTTTTCCTGCATAACTAAATAGTTCTAGGAAGCAGACTATCAAAATAACCAGACCTGATCAAGAAGGACCTGGCCTATAAAAGAGACTGATCATGACACAGAAAGCCGCTCTGTAAGAGCAGTCAGGACACATTTACGTACATTGACTATCTTTATAGCGATCTCCCCACCTTGTGCATTGCTTAGGTTCATACATATTTCCAGCTTAAATAATAATTTATTCTTGTGATTCTTAATTTGTTCTGTATTCCTATATGCAGTCCTGATGACAGTGGAGCCCTGTGAAGAATGGCAATCTGACCTGTGAAGGGCAAAAACATAGGGTAGGGCTTGGAGAACTGAGATACTGCCCCAAGGCATGTATGTTGAATGTAAAATCTATAAATAAGAAGTACATCCAGCATCACAGAGCACAGAGTGGTGACACTGGAAGGCTAACTTCTAACTCATCAGAAATTTTTCAGAACTTCTAGTAGTAACCTACACAGAATCTCTAGTAATTTTGAGGGAGAGTTTTAACAAGTTGTTTTTAAATCCAGACATTTGATCTTCAGAAGGAAGAACATTTAAAAGATACTATCTTTATCTGACATTTTTCATTTTATCACACATGCACAACATTTTAAATGTAAAGGATCAAGTTTACCTTTTTAAAAGAGACATTTCTACATTGTGGAAGTATTTTCCTACTATGAATACCAAATTCAAAAGGAAAGCTATGGAAACCTAAGATGGGACATAGGCTTTTGTATTTTGTCAATATACTGCAGGTAGAAAATAAAGAGCACTGAAATTATTTACATTGTAACAAATATAAGATCTTAGTAAAAGAAGTGCAAAAAAATGCAGTGGCATTTTCACACCTCTGATGGTTCCAAACTTTTCAGTACTTCATTTCTTTAAATTCCCATCTTCTATACGCCTTACGTTTCCATCATCCATTCTTTGAAGTATGTGCACCTCCATTAAAGCCCACAGGGTTTACTTAAGTGACTTAGTTTTCCCTGCTCAGCAGTTCTGAATCAACAGTTTCTGTAGTATTGTTGCACAAGGATTCAACTGCCACCATTAAAAAACTTTTTTTTTTAAATTGTTATTACAATGTTACTCAAATTCTCAAATTTGGCTACTGACAAGCCTATCATGGTCACGCTCCTCCACAGAGCAACAGCTCTACTGCTTTTCATGAAAACGTCAGTTTTAGAATGTGGCTTTATCTCACAAATAAGAGCACTCTTCCAGCGAGTATTATCAACCTGAGGCACAGCAAACAGAAATGGGTTGAACTGCTGACTCCATAGAACACCATGTTACATTAAAAGATTGAGCATTCCTTGAAAACTTTAAAAAAAAAAAAAAGTAGTAGTACTAGAGCAGTAGTCTGTGGCACAGGAGAGCTGGGTTTAGTTCCTGCTTGGTCACAAGTTTCTGAGTCACCACAGGCAAGTACTTCTCTGCCTTTTACAGGTTTTAAAATGCCATAAGTAGCTGAGAATCTGACATTGGGAATGAATTAACTTGATAAGGATACTGAATTAACTCTGTAGCCCTATTCAAATCTACTTAAGGTTAGTAATAACTAAATGTTAGTAGTAACTAAATTATAACTAAACTATACACTGAAAGACACCATGTTAAATTATTTAACATCTCAGTTTTCACAGTCAGCAGTAGTCAAACTGTTTACTTTCCAACGCCTGCTCACATATGGATAACTGCCCTCTATTCATTCCAATGTTTTGTACATCAAAGAGACAAATTAGGGAGACATAAGCAACACCCTTCTCACTAATTCTATTGTATCTAATCTGAAGGCCTCCTTCTAAGCCATCAACTCCACACTGATGTTTTGTGGAAAGCAAATAAAGTAACCTTTCTATAGAAGGATCCTCTAAATTACCAAAAAAAATTCCCTCAACTTTCTTTGTGAAGATCCAACTACCCAGCTTTTGAATCAACTGATTCAAGTTCAGCAGAAAAAGAGCTCTCAGGCAAGAGAATTTCTTTTATTGCCATTAAATTCTGATCAGATGTATATCAAATGCTAAGTAAAACGCACTTGCTATTTCACTTATTTGTATTGCTTGGAAAATGCTTCATGGCATACAAAATTAAAATTCAACCATAATCACTCTGAAGTCAGGCCTGAGTCTGTATCAGAAAATAAAACACAAGATATTATAAACGGTTTGGAAATTACAGGAGTAGAAGTATCTTTCTGCTACTTCATGCTCTCTTTATCAGCACTTTCTAAATTCAACACCTATTACTATATCCTTCACTGCAAAATACTGTCTCCTCTTCTGTTAAGTAGTTAAATCAAAACTCGAATCTACATTGCAGGGCTGGATCACAAACATCAAATCCTAACAATGACTCACTATCTAGAGCCTAACCGTACACTTCAGTACTTTTTAGCCTTTTTCTTTTACAGGACTGTTACAAGAATGTACTAGGTTGGAAGATCAAGCATTCAAAATTAGGAAATAATAAATTTAAAGTTTCAGAGTCAACCCTAATTCTGCTTCTTCTCATGCATATTAAGAAACAGCCTTCATGAAATAATCTTTTTTCCCCACACTCAACTCCTTTAGTAGATGAGCACCTGTACAACCATAGAAGAATTATGATTGCACAAGGAACAACAACTTTTCCTTAAACAGAACACCTGATTTTAAAACAGGGCTGTTTAGGGCAGCTGGTTTTAATACGCATAAAAGTGCTCTTAAAATTACTGCTTTACAGGTGCTGTTTTAGAAAAACGTCTGTCAACTTGTACTATGGAATGCATAGTTTTTATTTGTAAAATGTCCTTTCTAATGATTATACTTGACCTAGCACAAAGCCAGACTAAAACTTTATAGTACACCATCAACATCTGCCAGCCAAATTATTCCCCAGTCACACCTGTGCAACCAGTCTTCAAATTACATCCTTAATATACTTGCGTAATCACACAGATATCAGCCATGTAGAGAAGAACCCTACAACAAATTAACTCTCAACTGCATTGACACCTTCATGCACAAAGGTGAAAAAACTCCTGTGACTGAAAGTGATTTTGTGACTGTAATGGTAATATATATATATACACATATTAGAAAAACATATATATGTGCATATATATTGTTTCAAAATGAACAGTCATTCAGAAATCAAAAGATTAGTTGAGCAGAGCATTTTCACAGCTTTTACAAGATGACAAGTGCACATGCACATAAGGAGGAGGAAAGGAATAAGACTTAAGGCTCATATATAGGCAAAAGTGAACAAGTTTATGTAAATTTAAAAACTAGCTTTAGTTAAACAGAAGTTTGTCTTGTACATCTTAGAGTGGGCTTATACATGTGTCAACACAAAAATGCACATCGAAGCATGTTTCAAACATGATTTGTGAAATAACATTACGTAATTTAAGAAGATTCAAGAATCTGACCATATGACTGTAGAAAGTTCTGAGTCCTGTACCTGGGTCCAAAAAAATGGCAGGACGTAGTGAGGTTTTAAAAAAAAAAAAAAAAAGTCAAAGTCCATTTTCACAGATCTGAGGATAGGATGAAGGTCTTGGTTCTAAGCTGATATACTGAGTTATAGTCATTATCTTTCAAAGAGAAAGTAGTAACTTTACATGTTTTAAAGGTTCTTAAATATTTTAATAGCACTCTTAAGAACTGCTCAGTTACAATATTTCTTAAGAACTTTCAGATACCATTACAAACGACTAAAGAAAATGGTTCACCTATAGCACAAAGAGCAATCCACACACACAGTATGTCACAGTGCAATTCCACCATTTCCACAAGAACAAAAGCAAGGTGCCACCAAAAGCAATGGCTGTGCTGCCTTCCTTTACTCATTAGATTTCTTTCTCTTTAAGGTATATTACCTTCAGCAAGATCAGTCTTGCACGACTACATGAGTGCTGACACTGGCACACCAGGAATACACTAAAAACCAGAAAGCAAGACCATTCTTTCTTATCTGTAAGCCTGCACTTAACACTGATCCCAAGTGCACCCACAAAGCCCAAGGATGACATCTCCTGCAGCAGCACTGGCTCTTAATGTTACCATGCAGCAAGCTACTCTAGGAAGTGAACGAGGTTATAGTTACTCATTCCTCACCAACCGAACCTGGGACTAAAACTGGCCTATTTCACAGTCACATCGGTGAAAGCAACACTGCAAGTTATCACTGGCAGCCTGAACAGAATCTGTCTTTAGCTACTGCAGAACCATACCCTGGATGTCCTACAGCTTGTTCAGTGCTACATCTTCTATTATTTCTTCTTTCTTAACACAGATGTGTTAAAAGCAACTAACCACATATTTTAGAAATAATGCTAATTGACTTGTAGAAAAATCATAAGACAAACTAACTTTTAAACCCCACTTCAAGCTAGTACCTACATCGCATTTCAGCATAAAGCAACATGTACTAAGATCTAGAAAACAGAACTTAGAAGACTTGTATTTCAGGTGTCATCCCCTTGCAAAATATAGAAGACATAGAACCTTCCCCCACAAAAGATCTGTAATACAGAGTAAACAGAAACAAAATAAGCCTTTTAATATACTAATACACCTACATTACTAAGCTAGACACCGGCTCTAGCAATTTTTATGTAAAGGAATTTATTTTCAAGCTTTCCCTCCTCTAATTTAGCACTGAACTGTTTCAAAATACTCCTACTCCAGTTAAAACCTTTTCAACCTTTTGACAGTTTGTACATTAGCAAAATTTAACACACAATTTTCCTTCATCTATAGTTTTCCTTTGACATATCTCATCTGAACACATATTTGAAAATAACTTTTCAAGTGTGGCATTCTAAATACTCCTCCTTGAGAGCGTTCAAAAACACAAATACTGAAAAGCCACTGCGGTCTTTCAGCAAAGGCTACATGAATTTTTGCTCCTTTTAATATTATGTGCAAGAACTGTAGGAAAGAACTTTAAACTATTAACTTAAAGGCTTCGTGACACACAAACCAAAGTTCAAAGAACTGCTGTTTCATTTTAAAGGAGCTGATGACTAACTCTTTAAGCAGCAGAAGTTATCACTACACAATCCTTGTTTTGATTCATGTCTCAGCAAAGTCATCAATTGTTACAAGAAAAGATACATGCCTGTTTCTAGATAAGGCAAACAAAAAAGGAAATGGTCAACAACAACTGTCTGTAGATTAATTTGTTGCTCTTTTTAAATCAATTTTCCTGTAGGAATATATCCACAGTATTTTTTTAAAATGTATTTCCAGGCACAAAAGGACAAATAAATACAGTCTTCACCATTCAAATAATATTTTACTTCCCCAGTGAAAACACAGCCAACCTCAGCTTCTGTATTCAGCTTCTACAAAGAGAAGTCAAAATCAGAAGTGCACCATTTGGTTAACTGTAATTATCTAGCACTTTATCTGATTAAAGCACTGTGGAATTAGTAACCAAATCTCTCATTATTCCTGAGATAACACAAAGAATCACCATTTTATAGATTAACCCGAACAGGCATATATTTTAAAAGGTTGTCCTGGGCATTACAGAAACATAGTATGTTGTCTGGATTAGGACTAGAATATATATACATACATGAAGTGTAGCATAAAACCTAAGGGTATTAATGGGGCATTAATGCTGGGTTTTATCTTCTTTTTTACCTAGTACAGTTAGCAGCTAAACA
Organism: Phaethon aethereus; assembly: GCF_964289735.1. Lineage (NCBI taxonomy): Eukaryota > Metazoa > Chordata > Aves > Phaethontiformes > Phaethontidae > Phaethon > Phaethon aethereus. The sequence goes on along the minus strand of NC_138589.1, from coordinate 8,304,552 downwards.
TGCTATAGCATGGTATAAAACAACCCCAAGTCACTGACTTTGGAAGATTTTTGTTACATGCAATTAAATACTAACAGGAAAAATTCAGATAAACCTGCAGTACCACTTCATGGTAACAACACAGTATTTACATGTATCTCTCCATTTCTAGTCCATGATGTGATACTGTACACAGAAAACATACATCAAAATTGCATTTTGTGACATTGACATTTAAGGCATGAACAGTACATATACTTTGAAAAAAAACAGTAAATTGCCTACAATGAATTTTCTTATTAATGAAACAAAACGTTTTATTAAGATAACAACATGTCTTAACCCGACCTGTATTTCTGTTAGAGTCAAAAGGGATATCTCTTACTGTTCCTTTTTAATCACAACTAGTTTTCACCTTTCTTAAATGCTGATTTTCCTTCAAAAACCAAAACAACAAAAAAGAAAAAAATCCAGTAGAAATTACCTCCTGTATCTACAACATTCATGATAATTAAGACTGTGAACTTCAGAGAAGAGATACTAAGCTTTAGGCCCTAAGTGATGGTTGAGGTGAACTAGAGCTTGCCAGTGTCCTTACTCCATTGCTAATGTTCTCTGCAGCAGTTAGCACTTAACAGCACCAACTAGGGATTCAGGTAGCTACAGTCAGCAGCTGGAAACACAATTTTCACTTCAGCTTTCTGCAGACTGGGTACATGTATCACAACTGCAGAACTGAGTTCCTTATGTGTGTCCAGAATTTCAGATACCATTGATTTAGCTCGACTGTTCTGGTTCAGCTTAGCTCCTGAAAATGAGACAACTTTAAAGCCAAACACACACTGATAATCTATTTGGCAAAATTCAGCCCAACTTTTAAAGCTGACAGTTACAAGACTACAAACACTATTACAAGCAGAAAAATAAAGCAAAGCTATTCTAACTTAAAATTAAGAACATCATGTTTCTCATAGGAGTTGCATGTATAGTCTTCCAGAATGTTTTATGTAAAGACCAGAGTTCATAAAACTGTCCTACTTGATTTCTTTCAGTTTTCAGACAAAAGAGAGTTGCTTCTTACATGAACATGCTCATGCTCCCCCCTCTACCACATTAGAGGCAGGTGTCTGACATCTGAGCAGTACCTCCTTCTCAATTCACACTAAGCAGACAGCAGCAACTACACTCAAATCTAAGTACAGAAAGTACTTGCGTTATTTAAAATATTTACTTTCCTTAGTTCACACGTACTTAGCTGGAGCCGCTGAATTTCTGAGCTAACTCCTCTAGTACAGTCTAATTAGACTACAGCATTAAAACCTTACCAAAAGAAATGACAGATTAATGGACAACATACTTTGCCATGACATGCACTTTCAGGACTGTCAGGACTTTCAGGACAAAAATGCTCATCGTTTCATCAGTTCAGAATCCTTGGTTTACAACAGATTCCTAAAACTATATCACTGAATGGATGACTCTCATCCTTGTGCTCTCCTGTATCATTTCTCAATGCTGTGAAAAGTGCTAAAGCTATTTAAAAACATCAGTTTCCATAGAAGTTAAAGCAATTATAATTTCTAGCACTTAATTTTTACATCAAGGTTACAGCGTAGAACAAATTATAAAGTAGAACTAATCGATTTATTATTTAGCTATATTCCCCAAAGTTACTTTCTGCAGCAGATGACTGGTCCAGAGATCCAAGTTTTATCCTAAAAGCCTACCTGTATTCCATTACCTTAAATCTTCTTGAAAACTGGCTTGAACAACTCAAGGTTGAGAAGAGTCCCTTCCATTTTCTGCCCCCCGCTGGAACGCACCATGCTGGCCTCAGAGTTTAGAAGGGACATAAACAGACAACTGAAACTACGTCCCGCATGTGGAATATCTCATGTCCTTCATGACCTAGTCCAAGTAGCTATGAGCTTCCTAAGATCCCCTCATCTGTCATGTTAAACAAATTAAGTCACTTTATCTATTTATTTAGCATATGAGTAAACTGCTTATTACAGAGGAAAGGTAGTATTCACCCAGACTAGTTGAAATAGAGACTGAAGATAGAACGTGGGAGAAATACTGTATGTTTACAGTTGCAAATGAAACGTGAGCTTATGATAGAAGTGCCACCAGTTCACCACCAGAAAAGAAACTTGTTCTTCTCCTGAAGAAAAACTTGTGATGCTTTGCCTTTCACTACAAGCGCTATTGTTTCCTGTCTTTTTAAAACTGTGGAGAAAGGGAAAGAACGAAGGTCTCCAGCCTTTTAATTTCCCAGGAGAACCCGTGGGATGAGCAAGAATCTCCCACACTCTTTGCTCTCACCAGATCAGAGAAGGGGGAGACGGAAGCCTTCCCAGGGAGTGTCACAGAGGGGCACCCAGCGGCCCACTTACTCCGGCAACCTGTTTCCCGCGGCGGCTGGGCCCGCCGGGACGCACGCAGAGCCGGGCGCCGCTGGGGGCCCGGACGGGCAGGCCGCCCCCACCGTCGCGGCCCAGCCGACCTTCGCCGCGGCGGCAGCCGGCGCCAGGCCCCGCTCCGCTCCCACCAGCACAAAGCGCACCGCGCGGCGAGGCCGAGCCCACAAAGGGGCTGCCCCGCGGCCGAGGCGACGCAGGCCCGCGCGCGGTGGGCCCTCCGCAGCAGCCGGGCCGGGCCGCCGCCTCAGCCTGGCGCACAATAGGCCGGCAGCGGGGCTCGGAGCCGCCCGCCGCCGCTTCCCTCCTCCCCTCGGGACCCGCAGGCCCGGCCGGGGAGAAGGGCCCGTCGCGCCTCACTCCCTCGGGCGAGGCTGCCCCAGACCCCGTCACGGGAGGCGGCGCGGGGCCCGGCCACCAGCAGGAAACCGGACGCCCGAGCTGCGCTTAGGCCGCGGCAGGGCCTTGTCCCGACCCCCGCCACGGCCGCCGCGCCGGCCCCCCGCCGCCGCGCCGGGGCCTTCCGTGGGCGGCAGTCCCGCGCAGAGGCCGGACGGGGGGAGGGCCCCGCCGGGCGAGCCGCTCTCGCCCCTCCGAGGTCGCTCGGCCTCCCTCTGCAGCACGCTCACCTGTGGGCGCTGGGCTGGGCGGCACCCCGCTCACACGGCCTGGCTCCCCCGATCGCGCGGGCTGCGGGGCGACTGGCTGCGCCGCTCTCGCCGAGACGCTCGGTGCCCGGCCCGACCGCCCGAACCGACCGCGCGCTCCCTGCCTCTCGCTGCCGGCCGAGCAGACACCGCCACGGGGGCGCGCCAGCTGCGGCGGAGCTCTTCTGCCTGCCAGGCGCGCTCCCGACGCGGGCGGGAGGCAGTGCGCGGGCGGCAGCGCCCCCGCGCACGCGCACCCGGCAGCGGCGCGCGGGCCGGCCTGCCCCGCTGCCGGCGCGGCGAGGGCCGGCGGCGCTGGGGAACAACAAAGGCCGCCCCGCGGGGAACCCGCCCAGCCGGCGTCCGGCTGCCAGCGGCCTTCAGGCCTCTCCGTGCAAAGGCCCCTCCGTGCTTTCACCCGTTGCCCGGGCAGAGGCGGCGTCTTACCTGTGCCACCGCCGCGCCCCTCCAGGGTCACCCGGTTCCCCCGACAGCGAGCGAGTCCGGAGCGGCGCCGCGCCCGGGGGCAGGGAGAAGGCCCCAGGCCCGGCCCTCGCCCTTCCGAGCCTGGTGGGTCGTGGCGACGGCCCCTTCCAGGTCAGCAAGAGCACTCCTGCGTGGAAACCAGCTTTTTGGCACACGAGCATTTGCGGGGTGAAGGCCTCAAAGGCCCAACTGAGGTCTGTCGCCAGGGCTATTAATTCTGTTTCTAAAAAATGAGAGAGCCCTCGAAAGTGGCCTTTCTTACAGAGGCCGGTAACTTCCAGGACAGGAGCGTTTGGGTGATTTTAAGGGACTGCTAACAGCAAACCCCTCCTCCAATCTCTTCCTCTTCAAAGACTCTGCATAATTCAGGCTAGGCCCCAGTCCAGCAATGCCCTAAATACATACGTAACTTTCAGCACATAAACTGGATGAAACTAATGTAATTACTAGTGTGCTTACATATGCTTTGTTGGATTAGGATCCTGTTCATCTACTGAAGCTATTCAGAGGTTTGCCAGAGGAGAGCTGCTGTTTATTTTCAGTAAAATATTTTAAAATATGTATTTGCTATCTTATTTCAATTCTTGAATGACTGAAGCATTTTCTTGGCTAGTTTAATTGGTTATCCAGATGGTTCTCAATATCCTCCTCATTCCTTTTGATGACCAGAAAGCACTTCTTTTTGTATAACATTCTTATGTTGAATTTGCCAAGTCTGCGCTTATTCAGAGATTTTTAGGATTAGTTTTAAGGCAGCTTCTCAAAAAACCATCACTGTAGTCATGCAGTACAGTATATACCAAACCCACTATTTAAGAATCATCCCAAGTATAGATAAAATCAATTATTTATTGTCAAAGGATGACAACTATAAGAGTATAACTTCTTTGCACATAACTTTTACCTGCACACCTTGTAGGTATGCAATGGCTATTGAGCCTTTGCCCTTAAGTATTCCTGAGAAGTGATACACATGGCAGTGATTGCCAACCCATAGTTGGGTTGACTTCTGGAATACTTAAGGAAATATATTATGATCAAGTAAAGTATTATTTTTGTCCTGGATAGGAAGGACACAGTCCTGAAGCAACATGTTATCAGTATTAGAGGTTTTTTTCCACCTTGGATTTTAGTACAGAGTAAGGTCAGTCATTTCATGTATTTTTAAACATATGGAAGTCTATTCAGTAGTGGAAACTTCAAAAAAGGTAGTTTCCTACAGACAACAAGGAAAAAAGCTTCTCTAACAGTAGCAGTTAGTATTTTGAGATATGAGAACCAGAATGCTTATCAGTTCCAGTAGTCTGTGTGGTTTCTTACAAAGTAGCTCTGTAGTTAAGGCTTTGATCCTGCAAACACACATTAACTTTTTGCTAAAAAAGGCAAATTGACAGAGTTTTACAGTCCTATATCAGCTCAATGCATTCTATAATTGGTCAGTATTACTAAGCATTTGCCTTCCACTGAATAGAAACTAGTTCGCTGAGCAGTGAAAGTAATTAAGCATAGTTTCTAATGGACTCCTCTCCTCCCTCTCTCTCCCCTCACCACAGGAACCTCCCTCTCCACTTCCATGTTCCTGCTAATCTCACCTCTGAAATGCCTCCAGCTTGCCCGCATGCCTTAACCCTTTGTAGCACTCCAGCATGCTCATGCCTATAACGGGCAGCTGCCCCAGAGGGAGCACCCAATGCAGCAGCTTCCCATCTGTGTGCACGCACCCACTGCTCACCACCCAGTTCACATCTTCGAGGTCTCCAGCTGGCAGACCAAAGAGTTCACATTTCCCTCCTTCCCTCAATAGGAACACCTATATCAGTTTTCCTCCACTATCCATCATTACACTTTTCAAGAAAGTTACAGGAACCTCAGTGTCTTTGAGAGTTATTCCTCCCTCAAACTGGGGTGAAATTAGCCCACAGGTTCAAAAGTTAGTAGAGAGGACTGACCAAAATAAACCCCATAGCAAGATCACACAACTTTGTTACTGTAGGGAATGAGGGTTAAAAAGTCTCAAAGACACATTAAGAAGTCATCTAATCCATCTTCCTGCTCCAAGGTAGAATCAGCTATGCCTTCATTATTCCTGACAGATGTTTGCCTAAACAGCTCATAAAAATCCTCCTGCAATAGAAATTTTTAAACCATCCTCTGAAACCTATTCTAGTGTTTATCTGTCCTTACCGTTACATTATTTCTCCCCATGATATATAACCTAAATCTCCCATTATAATTTTAGCCCATCTTGAAACACTTCCGTGAATACAAAAATATTTTTCCCTTTTCTGTTTTCTGAAGACTTTAATCTTCAGTGAATTACATCAGTTCCTTTCCACCTATAGGTTATCACCGCAAGGTCTCTGATCATTCTTGTCTTTTCTCTCTGTATACTCTGCAACTGCTCCTTTTATTCTTTTTTGACTATAGTTCTGGGAATTGGACACAGCACTCCAACTGATGGCCTTTTAAATGCTGAGTCATAAAGGCTAACTCTATGGGGATGCCATTAAATTAGCAGTGTCTGTCAATATATAATAATTGCAAACTGAAGTTAGTATTTTTAACATCAAGTTTTACCAATTATTAATTTATTGACATTACTTTTGCATGCATATTTTAGTAGAAGTACCTACTGTCACTATGGAAGTGTGTAATACCACTGCAGTTGATAAAGTTATGTATGTATGTAGGCCTGTAATTCAATGGGATTACTGTGTTTCCTTACTAGACAATGTCTGTAAGTCTTCAGTTTCTTATTAAGATGTAAAATACTTTTTTCTCCTCCAAACTTCAGACAGTATTCTCATTCTTAGAAGTACTATTATTTCATATTCATTTTGTAAAAGGGATAAACTAGTTCACAATATTTATATGAGTTGCTGTAATATTTTACAAAATTCATATATATCATAGTATACATGAAATTTTAAGTGAAAAGTCATTAGTGATATTTTATGTTTCTGTAAAACACATTCTTTCTTTCAAGAATGAAGATAGTATTAGCAACACATGGCAGCATTCTGTTGAGGTGTAGAAATATGATTACCAATGGATAAACTGGATACTCAAATTTTGTGGCTGGCGCTGGTTTCTTGGGTAGAAACACTGCTTCTGATCATTCAAAGTAACACTCGATCCTGGTAGGTAAGTGCCCATGTCGTAAGCAAAGCACCCAAACATAAACTCATTTCTACCCTTCTCTGTAGCAAAAATACACACGCTTAAGTGAATTTTCTACCTAGAGCATTTTAAAGTCTCTAAAAGTAATGAAGAATTAATTTTTACTCAGTTTTGAGTATTCTATTCTAACTACTTTTTTGTATCGAAATGAGAACATTAAGCCCTTGAGAAAATTGAGTACATAGTGTCCAACAAAACACACTTACTTTGAGACTTGTGTAAACAAAGTACCTGAAGGTAACATAGTACACTAATTACAAATTAGTGATTAAACAAATTACAAGAGGACATCTAAAGATAATCATTCCTCACAGTACTAGATACAGTATGACTTTACAAGAAAAAGGCTATTCTTCATATGCAAAATGATACATTTATTTACAAAAATACAAATAAAAATATTTTTAACTTTTTTTTTTTTCAGCCAGTGAATATCTTCCCTATACATATTAGCACTTTGGATGCATTACTAACGATTTTTACCAAAAAATCACAGGAAGGAAGATGACAAACTTCCAAAGTATGTCTCAAACTTCCAGGAGGGCTCTTAAAGACAGTAATATTGATTAAGATGGAAAATCAGTTGCTGATCTCTTAATCCTGCAGTAGGATGAGTTTGGGTTTTTTTAATTTATATTCTTCACTGCCTAGGCTGTTAAACATCTCCATTCCCAAACAGTTTATTTAGGGACTTTCTGACAGCAAGAAAGAGGAAGAATAACACAACTACATAAAGCAGTTCATTAAAAATGGTCTTACTTTTTCAGGTAAACATCAATAACTGGTTCATATGTTTGGACCACTCATTTTGTGTAGTAACAAAATTCTGAGCTAACAAGAACTCCACCAGAAAGCGATTTTGGGATACACTGAAGGCCTTCTTATATAAACTGTCGAACTAAACCTAGTAAGATAGTAATGAGATTTTCTGAAATATATGTGATATCCCACTCTTAACCTGCAAAGCCTCATACATATACAGGATTGCTGACTCCAGTAATTTTATTGATAAATACTTTACTTGAAAAAAGGCTTGGGGATTTTTTCCTGCAATGCTACCTCTAACATCTGCAACATAGAAGCAATTCCCACAAATTTTGTTTCTACTAAAAAAAGTGAACAGAAAAAAACTTGAAGAGTAAAAGCTAAAGCTTCAGAAAGCAAAAAAAAAGAGAATCCCAAACTTAGTATTTAAAATAATAAATATTTCATTATGAAGCTAATGTTATGTTAGACTGGTTGGATTTGATGGGCCTGATGTACCAGTTGAGTTCATTGGATATACTCATAGAAACTATATATTATAGTCTGTTATTAATTACAGTGCAGCTATGTACTAAGTCTTCAAACACTTAAAAAGACATACTGAAAAAAATATCAGGCTGATATTCTGTATTTAATAATTATCATAATTGACTGATTTAATTATCTCAGTTATTTTACAAAGAAACATTTTCCAGTTTTGTTTTAATTTCATGCATTTGATTTATTTACCACTGATATCCTTTTTTGGGATTTATAAGAGGCTGAAATTGAAAGAAGAGGCAGAAGACAGGTTTTATACCAAAATTAGGAAGACAGAAGGATTTTTAGTTTAACAGTGGACACAGTGTTGGGGAGACGAACAAAAAGAATCTTTTTAAAGTGAAAAAGATACTAAATCATTTTTTTAAAGTTATCTGGGTGGGAAAAGGTGCCTTTGTTATCCTTTAAAGCACATAAACATGTTAAAGTATATTACAGAAAAAATTTCAGAACTGGAGATTTTAGGCAATACCAAATCTACTAACTCTTCAGAAACACTATAAATTTAATATAAGACTTGCCTTCTTCCCCACCTTCATCCCTCCTGGTAACAGCCAGTATCTTGAAATTTTGTAGATATCCTAGCATACAGGAATCATTGGATTAGATTGCACATATTTTTTCTTAGGTAGCAATTACTTATAGAGTACATTTTAATAATCTATCAACTAATTGTAGGCTATCTAGCAAATCTGATAGGTCATGGATCAGAAATATTTGTGATCAGCATATTTCTAGACAATTATTACCTTGCAGTTTTAGGAGGGAAGCAAGTAGCTGTCTGCCAATGTGGGTGAAGTAATTAATCTAAATTCTGTTTTAGAACAAGCTTTCAAGACAGAAGCAACAGAAAGAACCAACACAAGCACTGTCCTCCTGAGGATCAGTATAAATCCAAGGAGAGGCTTAAGACCGTCAAGTTATTTTACAAGAATCCATAACTAGTCATTAGACAATTCCAGTCAGCCCTGACCTGTTTTAGATTCCAACTAACTAAATTTAAAAGCCTTTAAAACCAATTAAAATCTCCTGAATCATCCAGTTCTTACTATGTAAACATGCAGTCTTCATTTAACTCTTTCTGAGTCAAAAATAAGATGTGTAATTACATAACATTTAAAATGGTATAACATTGGAAAAATTCTGTGGACATGTAGCACATGATACTATCCAGAAATAAATTAATAATTATTTGGCAATTCAGTAAGTCAATTACAAGATGAAAACCTGATTTAAAACCAGTGTGAAACATACATAATAACTTCATCAGTTTTGAAATTTGCATGTCTGTAAGGTTGAACGAGGTAAGGCAGCAATTTTGAGGGTTTTCTTTTAGCAAGGTTTTGGGGAGGTTATGCCTGCATGGAATAAATTAGTCTTACACCATGCCCTGAAGAACAATATAACTGGACAACGATAGGTGATTATAAACAATATCAAGTAACAAGTCATCCATTAAACAGGTGGGTTTTTTCTTTTTTTTTCCTGAAGTCAGAAACTATTACCAGATCTGAATTAGTTTGACAGATAATATGTATGCACAAATAATCAGGTGCCAACTAAAGCCTAAACATTATGTAAGAAGTTCTGAACCAAACGCAACACATCTTTAGTTTAATGCGGAAACAAACAGCAAACAGTGTATACGTAAACACCTCTAGCTGGCACAAGTAAGTTAATTCTCCAAGAGGTACACAAACACAGTCCCATACCAAGCACATCATAGGTCATTCCTATCTAAATTCTTACCGTTTGCTTCATTATATTGTTACTCATGGTTCAGGCAAACAGCCAACAGTTTGAGCCTTCCTAAAATGTTTCAGTCAGGAGGCGACCCAAATAGGATTTAGGTATGTCTTTGGCATAAGCCTACTTATTTATGAAATAGTTGCCTTGGACATATTAGAGGGAAAAGGAAAGTGGCATCACTTTGCTTGCTTATAAATCCCTTTTTCACTTTTGTGAAATACCTCTGACAGAGGCTCGTGGCTGCTCTTCAAGTTTTCTGATGAGAAAACACACACACTAATCCCCATTTCTATACTTGCAACCAATCTCCTGAGGCACATGATTAACACCTTGCTCAGATCCTGCCACGTCTACCAGTTCCTACTGTTCTAGCTCTCTCAGTACACATGAATGTTTCATTGTTCCTCTGTTCAGCCTTTACTTATTGACTGTACTCAGGCCCATGACTGAGCACAGTCGCAAACATTTGCCAGAACAAGAGGATTTTGAGAACACCTCCAAGGAAAATGGTCATGCTTCCACCCCTTTTTTCCCCCCTCTCTTCTTCCTCCATCCATACAAACAGGGACAAAAAGTCTCCTGGTTTTCATTTTCTGCATGAATCAGTAAGAATGAGCGCACGACCATGGGAAAGCTTGCACAAAGAAGCAAGGTTTGCATTCAGCTTTAAATGAAGAGTGATTGGGGAGTTTTGATTTTAACTCGTTAGTAATTTTTCAGCAGAGTTCTGGTGGTCACCAAGGCATAAATGCAGCAAGATCATACAGTACAGTAAGGGTCCATTTTATTCACATTCCTATTTATGTTTAAACTGCATTTAAAAATCATCTTTGTCAACAAAGTCATGTCACCAGAAATAAATCAGCAAATCATGTACTGGCTAAATACTAAACCTTATATTAGGTTCTGGAAACAGTACAAAGTAAGGATATTTATTATCAGGTATCCTTTGTCATTCAACAATCCTGTTAATTTTACTGGGAGTTAGTCTTAGCAGGCACCAGAGAGTGTAATAAGGATTATAAAATTGGAGGGGGCACCTCACTGAAGAAGCTGTCGGCCACAAAGAAATCTGATTATGTGCATTATCCCTGACGCTTCTGATTTACCAGAGAAGAGGGGAAATTACAAAAGACAACATTCTGTTTTTCACACCTGAGTACAGAGAAAGCTTGAAACATTATAATGTTCTTTGATACGAATGCCCATTTCATACTGCACATGGCTTTTTTCCTTCCTACTGTAATATCATTTACCATTGTAGCACCTCTTGTTTCCAGTCCTCCCCCGAGACTGTTGGTGCTGCATATGAAAGCTTTTCAGTCACAGGCTTCTTTTTATTCAGTGAGGGCATTATAACAGTGTTATCCCTCGTCTCAAGAGAAAAAAGTAGTTTTAAAACACAGCCTGGTTTGCAATAGAATAATTCAAAGAATGTAATATGACAAGAATAGGTTGGCCATCCCAACTAGCATGGTGACACTGACCATCAATAATGTCACCATAATTTTCCCTCCTAAAGATGTTGGGGTTTAATTCCTGTTATTCTATGTTGGGTTTTTTTTGGGGGGGGGGTGGTTGGGGTTTTTCCATTTCTTTCAGTTGTGTGGAGAGGACAGCCCCCTAGCTAAGGTGAAAGACTCTTTTTTTTTTTTTTAATTACTAGACTTGATTCATTAAAGATTAAGCACATACACCAAAGTAAGCCCAAAATTAAATATAAAATGTCTTAGGTAGTTATAAATAAATCCATACTTGTTTTGCTTATTTTGTGCATTTGCTTAAAATGAAAAGCTCTTGGGAAGATCACACATCTAGAGAGCTGCCTGAGAGAAAATTTATAGCTTGTCAGCTGCTTAAAGATATCATCTTCCAAAGTATTTTTGGGTGACATGGTAACAACATTCAATAAGACGTTAAACAGAAATCCTTTGCAAGCTGTGCCTGTGTTCACTGTGATACTGCTAAAAAGTTTATTTCTCTCTAAATGAAAAAAAGCAAGCACATCATCTGAACATCTGCACAGCAAAATACACATCCTTCTTCATAATTATGGAGCAAATCCTGCCCTGACTGGCCCAGCGGGGATAAGGAAAAGCATTGCATAATGCATCCATTACCACAGGGAACCTGTAAGCTTGGACTGGATTCCAACAGGCACACCCCAGGGAGGCACTTCAAGACATGATAAAATACTATAGCCCTGTCTGCCTGCATAGACTTATATACGATATTAGGGAAACCTACAATATCACCCTCTTCTTATTTTAAATAATATGCAATTGAAGGTATATCATATCAAGCAGAGGGCTGCCACATTCTCAATCTTGCTATTTCTTAATATATTATTGTAACACATGCTTCCTTAAAAATCTATGAAAAGAGCAGTAATGGAAAAAAACCCTAGTTTGTTCAGAAGAACATAAGGTCTAGAACATGGGAATTTCTTGCTGCAGAACTATTCTTCTTGTTAGGCATCCTACACTTTTAGAAAGTTTGGAAGGGTGGTAGGGAAAGCTACTGCCATAGTAATAAAATCATCTCTGTATGTACCCTAAACTACATTACTTGGGGACCAATTTCAAATAAATTGACTCCAATAGTTTCAACAAACATGTCTGTCCCTTTATTCATCACATTGCAGATAATAATTTTCACAATCAATAAATTTCATCCACAAGCTTCCAATAAGTGGTCCTTAGAAGTGTACAACAATGGGAAGCCCTGGAATGTGACCTATCCTGGTAACTAACCAAAGCAGAATCTTCCCCAGCTGCACATCAAAGCAGCTGTAAAACTGCTTTTACCAAGGAATTAGAGTTAATTCAGAAAATCCAACTAATTTACGGTACCAAAATTCTCCTCCATTTCCAATTTCATTTTGACAATTTAGCTTTGTTTTACAATGACTGCTCTCCCTTGAAAAGTTTTATTCTGTTATTCAGGTTAAATTTTTTGAATTGGGCAGTGTTTTTCAGGGTTGCATATCTTTCTTTTTCTCCATAGTTAGGAAGTCCATTAAGAAATTACTTCAAGCCATATCCGCTTAAACTTTTTTCCTCCTTTTTTTAACTGCTTTTTATCATAAGCTCCAAATTTTACTGTCACCTTCCTGATTGCTGTCTAACAATTAGACATTGAAAAGTAAAAGGGTATCTGGAGTTTCTGTCAAGGAGAAAGTACCCCCGGGAATGAAAAACAACCCATGGCTGCTGCATCTACTGAATTCTAACGGAAATTAATTTAATCTAGTTAGAGGGTAGACATTGGGGCTTATTAGTGCCAGAGGTCTTCTGAAGCATGTACATACTTATCGTAAATCCTCACAAACTATTTTAAATTTCATTTATCTAGTTTTGTAACTTTGTTATAACATGGCACTTAATGAAACCATAACAAAATCCTTTTACTATGCAAAACTTTTTTCAACATTTTATATAGTACAAACTGACAGCCAATATAAGTAAGAACTGGGTGTTAAGGGGACACCGGTTTATGTCAGTACTACTAAATGCATGGTCTCAGCACCCTAAACGTGCATGTGTCAAACCTGTAACCATATTTAAAATACTATCCCCAAAACCTGCTTACTCCGAAGAGGATGGTGAAAAGATTGTATCCTAGAAAGGAGATAAATCTCTACAGATTATCAACACAAATTAAGCAGGGAGATTATAAATTGCAACCTGTGGTACTGATGGAGGAAAAAAAACAAGCAAAAAGGGAATCTTGCCCTTAAAATTCTTGGTCCAGGTGAGGCACTTTTCTAAGCCATTCCCAGTTTGTCATATTTTTACCTTGAGTTTTGAGCTGCAGTTGCAATGACACCAAGATAGAAATACTGCGATCTGATTTAAGCATATTAAAACACTATAGCTAATTTCAGCCATTAGGCTAAGAAATGCTGGTTTCTCTGCCTTTCAGATAAACTGCTGTATGCAATTTTTTTTTTTTTTTTTTGTATATCAGCAGAGATTATGTTAGACCAAGTGCTATAACTGCGTACTACTACCCATACAGACAAGTTACAAGGCTAATGGAAAAATATAATTTACTGTTTTGGAGATCTGACAGATGTTATTTCCTACAGCAAAAGGATTATATTATCTACAATATAAACTATGAGTAATGTATGCATTATACTGTATTAGTAATCTACCAAGATTCATCTAGACAAGCATAATCTGGGAATACTCTTTCTAATACGTCTCCTTTTGTACATAGTTAATACAATCAGTCCCAATCTTCCATTTTCTAGGATAACCTGAATTCAGACAGTTAATAAGAAAAGCAAAATAGGACCAGAAGTCCTGTGTTTCTATACCCCAGAGCAGATTCTGTGTGTCCTGGGGGAAGACGGAATAGTCACTGCACTTCCCCAATTGCAACTTTTCCTTGTCTTCATGCATGCATAAAAAGATGACCGATATGTTTGATTCACTACCCTTGCAGTAGCTACAAGAGGACTAGGAAAAATCCAACTCTTTGTGACTGTAATTCGTGGAGTAACTCTCCTGAACAACCAGGACGTTAGAATGCTTCTCATCCTTCTGATGTCACACCTGAGACAACATACAGGGAAAGGCAGGGAAGTTACCTACAAGCAAGGCCCCTGGCTAAGGCATACATACACAGCCCACATGCAGTCGACTCAGTTTCTGTGACGGAAGACTGAGTTTAATTCTTTCATCTCTACAAACTGCAACTGACCACCTCTTCAGGTAGAAGCCACTAAAGTACATTAGGTAAAAACATGTCAACTGGATTTTCAGAGATCTCTGTTTGATCATAGATCCCTTTACATTGCCTTAATAGTATCAAGTCCAGTTTCACACCAGGCTAAGTTACATAGGTAATGTTTCTTTTATTAAATGCACCCATGCCTATAAATCCTAATCATAAGCCAGGGCTTCAGTGTGCCAGCTGTTCAATGAACATAAAATTAGAAGAACAATTCCTTCTGCACAGAGACTTTTGTATAAAACAGGAGAGAAAAAAGAGAATATAGACAAAAGAAAGTGGCAAGACAATAAAAGCTAGCAATATAGGAAGTACTTACAGTATGCTGACATCCTGATATTTATTCTCTGATTTGTAGGCGTGCCAAAAGGGGCAGGGGGGGAGGAGAGCAAAAGTTTACTGGGATTTGAATTTTGCAGGTGTGCAAAACCCTCTTCTGAAGCATGAGGAGCAGCATAGAAAAATGTGAATATTTTAATTGATTAACTAAAAAGGCATGGATCCTGCTGTGTTGAGGGTATTGGAAGAAGGATTTAACCATTCAGTACCATTCAGAGGTGATGAACAGTAACAGAGAGGCTGTGAATGGATCTAAGAAGGAGGATGGTTTGTTTGCTTGATGCAGTATGCAAACCAGAAGCATATGACCCTAGAAAGGGATCATATTCCCAAAGTTGCTGTCTAAAAAAAAAATATTGTAGCAAGACAGACATCAGCAGAGAGAAGTACCAGAATGTGTTCATTTACTATGAAGCACTGATACAGAATCTTAGATATACAGTGCTTTCCCCCCGACCCCCACCTCCGGCTGACACACTGTATTTGTTGAGTAGTAGTGAATTATGGTACTGAGAATCAATCCTCACAATGTGGTTTTGGAAAGCATTTCACATTTGTTGGCTACATGTTTAAACAGAAGAACCCCCTGGTATCACCACTGGCTTGCACATAGATTCACTTATACACACTCCATTTTTCATGAGGTGCCCAAATCAGCCATATAACATTACTTAGAGAGAAGTCTTACTGCTTTTGCTCTACTGTTTTTTAGTAAGACACTGCTGCTGTTTCCTCTGGGTCCTACCGTTTCCTCTTTGTTACTTTATATCCTGAGGCACAGAGGAGCATCTGCTGCCTTTCATTGTATTCCTCTGCTGGCTGTAAGGAATAATTTTCATGCTTGTTGTGTATAAGACCTTCATTAGGAGAGATCCATTTTAGCCAGAAGACCTCTCTCTGGTTTGGGAAAAGATTAGGTTATTTCTTCTGTTATATCTCTGGCCTCATGAAGAAACTGTGTTAGGCCTTCCCCATTTACTGAAAGTCTAGCCTGAGTTTCATCTTCCAAAGAAGCAGATCTTCATATACTTATGCTTCTGTATAAACAGAGTTACATATATAAATTTACACAGGACTGATTCCAGCTTACAAAAGGTCTTGGGATTCCCACAATATTAGAATTGTGTGAATGGCAGGAAATATTCATACCCAATTCATGCTGTGGGAGTACAGCCCTTTACTGTCTATGCAGCTGACACACAGGAAGATTTGGGGGCCGAGCATGAATAGCTGAGCTATAGCCAAATGGATCTCCCAGACTAACCAATACATTGCATTTAAAATTAATATTTAAGTCCCTCTGATGATGGGCCAGTGATCTGTATGGATACTCTGCAACCTACTATCAGAGTATAGATACTCTGCATCCTACTTCCAGTTTCACAGAAAGAATGGAAACTGCTGTCGTAATTCTTCTGTACATATCTGCCAACATTCTGAGCTATAATTCATGGAAAAATCTCCCGCAAGTTTCAACAGTTGGTAGAAAAGGGCTGAAAGTGTTAACCTATTTTACAGTTTTCGTCAGTAGTTTTGGGCATTAATTCTGTTTGATCTCCATCAACACAGATGCAATTTGCCATGCATGAGGTCTTCAGGGAGCTCCCCCGGTACTTGTTGATAGTCTTCAGGAAAAATTCCATTTTGTTATATTCTTTTACTGAAACATGGGCAAGAGAACTGGTTTAAACCTTTTCCATTTTCAGCAAATTTCTAACAAAGCTTGTGTTAGAATTTCCATAGTTTTAGTGATTTGAGGCTAACAGGCAGACTAATTGCTCAAGTCTTTGAATCTCTCAACTGGAAAGAGACTGCTACCTGTAATTTATTAAACGTGCACATATCCTTAACTCTTTACAGGAATTATGTAAAGGATAAGAAGGGGAAAAATATATCTTCAAGCCATACATTTAAGTGGCTATGAATTAACTCCCTCAGTTAATGCATAATCCATCATATTTTGCTTCTCTTACCCTCTACATATTACTGAAAGGTCTGACTAGATGCAAGGGAAACAAGGAGAACTTGTGAAGAAATAGAAAGGACCACTGACACATATATGTGTGTACGCACAGCAGGAAATCAAAATCATTGTCAACATCCAGGTTTTCACTTTACCCTGCTAACATTTACACAGGAATTTTGCAGGCAAGTTCCAATTTGGAGAATAGCGTATAAGAGTCTACACAGTAAGAAGGGACTTTCTAAGCTAGAGTGAGACATTGTACAGGATACACCATATATATTCTCTCTGTATATTCTCTAAGACCTCTGTACAAGGTGGTGCAAATCTGCATTATGTTCATAATTTGAGAAACAGAGAGCAGTGGTAGCATCTGCACCTCTTGCCTACACCATAATTTAAATCAGAAAGTAATAATCTTTTTTAAAAAACAATTGAAGAACTTACAAATTATTAAATAATAAGATTTTGGACTTCATATAACCTGAATGTGGTCTCCTCTCCAATTACCACAATCTAGTTTCATCCACAGTAAGAGCTGAAATAATTTCATTACTAGAGAGGTAAAATATACTGCACATCTGTAAATTAATAATGAGGGATGGAGGGAGTGTTTTCATATAGCTCACACAGGAAGATGAGATTATGATAAATGTAATCACTTCCCACTCTATTCAATAGTGTTCTCCAGTTTAACAGACCCAGAGTTTTCTGGCTACATTGTGCTTACAGCCCCTACAAATGTTACAGCTCACGATACAAATTAGTAACTTTTTGGGTAACAATTCAGTGCTGTTCCTAAGACAGGTTTGTCATACTAACGAATTCCTCCCACCCATGACGGCCAGAACATAAATCTTCAAATGTAAGTCAGAGTTTGACCGTACAGGAACAAAAGGCATACCTTCTTAAGCTTTCAAGGGAATGTGGAAGCAGTATCCATCAAAACACAGACTTTGTGAGCATTATATTACTTGCTATCACCTTAGTTTAACTCTCTGTATTGATTTGTTGTAATCATCATCTTTCTCTCTCTCTCCCTCTGTCATCAGTAAGGTTCCGAGTGAACATGCTTCCATCCTGTAATTAACATATCACTCTATAGCGGAAATTTATGGGGTTACCAATGTTTGTACTACAATTTACAATGCAAGAAAATGCCTACAAGCGAATTTTATCTGCCCATCTGTCATCAAAATCTCTGAATCACATCTCATAATTCTGATCTCCCCCCCCCAAATACAACTTGTATTTCTTCTGTATTTTTCTTGCATTCTTTTTACAAGGGGGAAGGGGTGTCAGGGGTTCAAAATTTAAGCCAGGACAGATTCAAGTATGCCACATAAGAACACCTAATCTCTCAGCATCATACAAAGCAGAAATATTCAGCTGTGTTATGATCCAGATAACCTTTACCATTATTTCCCACAGAAAGTATGAGTGTTTGTTTAAACTAAATATAACCATATCAAATGCATAATTCTTCATTTTATATATGTCAGACTGAAGAATATTTAAAGCTTTTTTTATTGTTATTATTAGGATAAGAGGTATTTTCCTTTTAATATGTATTTCATGTACTTTGACATGATCTGGGAAACTAACCAGAATAAAAGAACTAAACAGATTATTTACACAGTGATACGCTGCCAACAAGTGCTGGCTATGAAGGCCAGAAGTCAAGTTCCAATCTTCTGAGTCAAATCCACAGTAGAAAACAATGTTACCACTTCACATTTTCTAGAAACATTGTCTGTCTTTTTTGCTACCCATTTGTCAGCGCTCCCGTCAAGCTTCTGCCGTGCCCTAATGAACTGTCAGCTACCTCAGATTATTCACTATTATGAATGTAAAATTTTGCACTATTTGGCTAAATATTTCTGAAGCCTCATTAGCAAAGGTTACATCATTAGTGAAGACTTAGTCCTGGCGAGGCTTGGTATGTTAGAAAGAAAAGCCAAGCTGTTATTCCACGTAGTAATTTTTCAAGTTATATTAGCGTGAATCAGGATTTAAGAAGAGCAATGACATTTAGAAATCTGCATATTAAATTAGTATTAAATGCTTTCTAGCAAGTATGAAAACAGCCTAATTTAAAAGTTAGTGATGAGAGAGAATATGTTAACATAAAATGCTTAAGAAGATATACTCAATATATTCTGCTCATATCGTCAACTGCAGACAGCTGTATAATGTGATACACACAGGATAAAAATAAGAAAGAACTATGAAAATGCCTGCTATCTTTAACACACTACGGTTCTACAATCCACTGCACACAAAGCTTAAAGCCTACAGTTTACTTAGATTTATTTCTCAGAGATTCTAGGAGCTTCCAAGAGGACCCCCAGATGCTGTCAGAACACCTTTAATTTATCTTGAAATGCATAAGCCAACTGTGCTCCAATTGCTGCTAAATGTTTTCCACCATTCTTCCCCTGCTGGCATTACACTCCCTTCGCAGAACCTGAGTTTAGCATGCTGCAGCCATTAAACTTATCTTGACCCATGCAAGGGGCCAGAAGAACTGAATACACAGCCTATTTTAATTTCTTCATAGTCATCTTGTGAAAAAGGTCAGTACGCAGAGTATGGGTGGGTCAAAGCCCATTGACACAGGCAGCAACATTACGTAGGTGCACCGGGATGGAAGTTTGCACAGGAAGTTGCAACTCCAGTATGTGTGTCAGAGAAAGGTCGCGTAGCAGAAGTCCCTGCCAATGGTTTGGTTGATCCTAAGAAATAAACTGATCAAAAGATGGTGGAACCATACCTACTTTCTTCCTCCACTTTGCTTTGAAGAGCAACATAGTGCACTAACAAAGATAATCTGGGCATTGGGATCATTCTTATGTGAGCACGGCCACACACCCCAGGCTGCATCCTGCTTTAAGGTAAATTTTGTCTCAAGTCACAGCAAAAGCTCTGACCATCCCACTTACTGTCTTGTCTGAATAGATCCTACACTATACATTTTACCTTCAGAACCTTAACATTTTTATTTCAGCCATATCCTTTCTCCTCGGTATATATTCCAGGAATACCAGTAAAGTTTGCTTAAAAGAAGGGTTATATGATGCCTAGTAAGTGGTATGTAACATTGCATACAGTTATATACTATGATTAGCCTCTGTAGCATATGCTTTCTAAAGCACATATACATAAGTTTGACAAGGTATCTATAATTAATCTTTGTATCCTAGTATGTGCAAGAAATAAAAATATCAAAAATGAAGTCTCCCAAAACATGCTTTTTCAGTGATTGATAGATCTCCCTTTATTCTTCATTTTTCAGAAGAGCAGAGTATGCCCACCCCTCTCTAGCATATGCATTTATTAATATTTCCTCTTGAACTCCCGTCCTCCAGAGGGAGTTTCCCCAAAGGTAGGCCTTCCAAATAGTGTTCCATGTCAACTTGTGACCCTGAAGCAAACTAGCTGACATGCTAGTATCTTCCAAGGGTGACATATCTATTCCCCTGATATATGAGCACCTTGAACTTAATGTTATGTAGTCCAAATTGCAGGGATGGCTAGATCATGATGCAATTCTGCTGATTTAGTAGGATTACATAGAGGTGTATTTGGTTTGTGGAACTCAGCAATGTTTTCATCCCTATTTTGAAAGTGTACTGGAGACAGACAAACCCCCCCCCCCCGCCCCGACTGCCTGATTAGCTCCATTTCTCTTTTCCCCACTGCTAGTATTCTGACAGATATTAGTTTTAAAAAATGAAAAACTGCAGCATGCCATGTAGATACTATTCCTTCAAAGGCAGGCATTCTGCTCTGTTTCCTGCACTCTCATTTTTAATACTGTCACCATCTTCTAAATACCTGCTATACCTTGAAATTATGACCCTTTCCTCTTATTTCTACCCTGCTATTGACTTCCTAACTTACGTAAATAAGGACAGAGTATAATTGCAGTACAGACATTAGAATCTAACCTTTTATATAGAGAGAGTGCTTATGGATAATAACAATATAATAAAATAATCTCCTGAGGAATTCAGTAGCACCCTTGCAGTCCCACCAAGGTCAGTGAACACGTAGGAAAACAGCATTTGTCCCATCATAAGAATGCCCCCACTATGCATAAACAAACTTCTTCAAAGAGGTACTCAGTTTTCTTCAAATAAACTTTAAAAATAAAAAAAACCACCACCACAAAACCAAAAAAACAGTGACATTTAGGCTCCCAATTGCTTAGTTTCTATTTCCAGGTTTAATATCCTGTGTTAGTAAAACAGTTTTGAAAATGTTATCCCAATCTAATAAAAAATAAAGAAAAATAATTTTTGAGTTGAAAATTCCCCTCTTCAAATGTAGCACCAATACTATTACAATACTACTTCCCCACCCCCACCCCCATTTTTAGATACATGGCAGTTTTGTGTATGTTTTTGTGGATGATCCTTAGAAGTTCATTGAACATTTTATACTTCCAGTTTCCAGTAAACACATTGTTGCAGGATTTGCAGATTCTCCAGAAGGCTTGCAGGTGCTGTCCAAAACTTTGCCTACTAC
Source organism: Phaethon aethereus (assembly GCF_964289735.1). Taxonomy (NCBI): domain Eukaryota; kingdom Metazoa; phylum Chordata; class Aves; order Phaethontiformes; family Phaethontidae; genus Phaethon; species Phaethon aethereus. The sequence continues at coordinate 8,283,214 of NC_138589.1, read as the reverse complement.
TGAGTGGCAAAAAAGGTGAAGAAAACTATTATACTAGAGAAGAGTTAAAAGGGATAATTTATAGGAAGAAAGAGCCATTAATCTTTCCTTTCTGAAAGCAATAGCTACAATGGTATAGACTCTTGCAATACTTCTTCCTTCTAGAGCGAGTTGTAAACATACTGAGAACTGCAGTCAATGGGGAAGGACTACCATTATCCCAGCTTCGTTTCTCACAGCAGTAGCGGGGGGTATCTGGTTTTGACTGGACAGTGGATAGAACTAGGAGCACAGGGATCAGAACGTAGAATTTTATTTCCTTTGTATTCACTTTCATTTTTTGAATTAAGTCTCTGCTGCAGCAACAGCAGTTAAAAACACTGTTAAGATTAAATTTAGGAAAAATGTGTTATATTTGTGAGAGATTTTCATTGGGTAATATGAAACAGAAGAAAGTAGGAATTTATGTGTGAGACACACATTCCTATCATCAGTGGTGAAAACCTCAAATCTCAAATTCCTCTGCTGAATTCAAAACACTGCCATTGATGACCCCACTGTTCCTGACCATGGACCAAAAGTCACACACAAATAGGGTTTTAACATGCTCTGCTGGCCAGGTCAAACCCTTTGCAAAAGCATTATGGTATTAGCCTGTCTTTTGTTCCTGTATTATTTGTCCAGTTTCTATTAATGCTGCGTGAGTACAGAGAAGAAGGGAGAGGACAAGGAAGTGTGATCCATAGCTGGTACATCCGGAGTCCCCCATTGTCACAGAAACTGTAAAAATAATTAAGCTTTTTATACAAAAAATACTGCTGTATTCTTGTGGCAAAACCAGCATCAAATGCAGTAGCTTTTCTCAGTCACAGAAACACAGAACAACTTAGGTCCAGCCCCCTGCTCAAAACAGGTGCAAGTAGATCTGGTAGAACAGGGCTTTGTCTTGTCCAGTTCTCCAAGGACGAAGATCCCATAACTTCTCTGGGCATCTGTTGCAGTTTTTGATCACCCTCACCATGAATACATTTCTCTTCAGATGTAATTATAATTTTCTGTGTTCCAGGTTGCATCCATTGTCTCTCATCCTATAGCTGTACACCCCCTGGGGAAAGTCACCCTCTGTCTTTTCTATACCATCCCATTAAATAGATGTAGAGAGCCATAAGGTTTCCCCTTCTTCAGGTTCAAATAACACAGTTCTCTCAGCCTCTCCTTGCATGTCATGTACTTCAAGTGCCTGGTTGTCTTAGTGGCATTTTGCTGAATTAACTCTAATATGGTACTGGAGAGCCATTAAAATGTTTCTAGCTCTCATGTACCAGACAGATGCATCTCAGTTAAAAGACTGTGAAATGTTTGAAATTCTTTCAAAAGTAGCAGTAGAATATTTTACAAGTGGATCATAAACTGTCATACCTTTGCATTTTATCTCTTCCACCTTGCACAAAGCTTTTACACACTACAATATACATGATTTAATATGTATCAATACAAGAAGCTGTCAAACTTCTGTTTTCTGAAGTTTTTTTCTGCTGGAATTAGGAACTGGAAAGTAGGACACATCCTGCGTAATCTTTACCTTCACTCACAGTAAAAAGACATATTAACAAGGACATCAGGACTTTGAAAGTGTCATGGTTTTGCTGTCCTAGATTTAAAAAGGAAATAGCAATGCAGTGTCTGCTACATTGAGAGTGACTCCTGGGAGCCAGAGGGAAAGCAGATGAAAAGCAACTTTTTTTGTGTGTGTGTGTGTTAAAATGGCAGTACAGGTTTCTAAATTTAAACTTCCAAATAGAGAGATCTTGCAAAGATCTTAAAACGATACCTATCCCACTTTAAAAAAAATAAATCATTTTTTCTAAAAGTGCTATTCAAATATAGAAAAATAACAGCACAGGCATTATGTCACCACAAAAATACCTAAAAGGATAATCAAGGATTCTGCGCTTCAAAAAGAAAGGTGGTGCAAACACCAGCATTCTCTTGGTTAATACTGACAAAAGCCAAATGAAACAAACTTCCTCTTGCTCACACTGTAACTCACAAAGCATGGTTCCAATGGGGTGTGTGCAAATGGAGGGTGCAGAGGCAAAGCAACGATCTCACGTGGGCTAGTGTGCTGGAGCAAACACTGCTTCCTTCTAAGAAAACACTGCATAGAACCCTGCATAAAACCGCACCTGTCTAATACTACCAGAATGCCTCACATTTTCTCCAGTTCGTTTCCTGAAGCACTCAGAGGATCTCCATAGCTCCAACAGACAGCCAGGTCACATACAATAAATAAATCAGAAGCCTGCTAAAATGTGCACTCAGCCAAAAATATACCTTTCAGTTTTGCTTTTTTCTTTTAGCCAGTGGACACCTGGAGGCAAAATTGGCATTGAAGATCCCTAAATCCCATATTAAATTGCTAAGTTACTCAGATACATTAGCCTGCACTGTAGGCACAAAATCTTCGACCTCATTTAAGCTACTGCAAAAACAGAGACACAAAGATGGCAGTGAAAAACATATTTAAAATTAGACACTGAGATATTCAGACAGCATGTGCTAAATGCTGTTTTATTCACTCTCAGGGAGGGAGTGCTGGAATCAGGAAGTTCCATAAAAACTGAAAATTACAGTGGCTTGTGTATTGAGAAGGAAGTGAGAACTAATCCAGCTAGCTCCTCAGTCGCTAGACTGAGGAGCGATAGGCAACAAAATTCTTTATGTTTGTTTCATATGATTTTCAAAAGCGTTAAACCCCAAATGGGTAAGATTTTCAGCCTCTGGCAGATAGCTAAGGCTACTAGTTAGCAGTGACAAGAGTTAGAGACCTCTTGCAAACTCCTTGCATAAAAAGCTACAGCTTGCATGGAAGCATCTGACCTTTTTTGAAAGTCATACCAGTGTAAACAGAAGTGTTGTCTTTCCATAACAAGTACTTGCATAACTAGGGCAATCCCCTGAACAGATGAATTCAAGTACCTTCACAAAATACAGGGAAGCAAGACTATAGCTGGAAATGACCTGACTTGTAAAGAATCTCTGTCTATTTATTCTGCTTTCGTTTATACTTAAGGAAATAATCAGAAAAGTTGTCACTTCCACTGTTATGTGTACTGGTTCAAGAATATCAACCAGCTCTCCCAATTTTCTTTCTCACCAAAAGAGGATTTATTTTTTTTTAATGTGGTGTTGCCAGTCTTAGCCTGTCACATTCAAATCTCACTTACTGTAGCAGTTGCTCATTTTCTTCAGCTCATATTTGGTCTTTTTTTACTCTCATTTTCTACCCTTAACTTTTGGGAAATAAGTTAGTGACATGTTTAGTATTTTAGATTTTTGCTATGCATGCTGATTGATACAACTGGTGGAGCTCTTATATTTTATAATCATGGGAAAACTACTGAAAAAAGGGCTTTCATCAAGATACCGGGGGGGGGGAAGCAATCTCTGCAATTCAGTAAGAGAAAAAAATTACAACCTATGCATAAAACTTGAAAAGAAACTACTTTTATCTCTGAAATATTGCCAGTGCCAATATTATTAATAGTTTTCTGAAGGACAATGTGAAACCTGAAACTCCATAATGACTCAACTGGTAAAAACAACCAAAATGAGACCACAGAAAAGAGGTTTTTTGGGGTTTTTTTGTTTGGTTTTATTGGAGTTTTCTTGTTTTGGTGTTCATGTTGGTGTTTTGTTTTGGTTTTAAGAGCTATTAATAGAGAAGTAATGCACTGTTTTGAACTGTCTTGTTCTTTTTTTTTTTTTAACAATATCTGAGAGGCGCACAGGTATCAGCCTTCTTGACACAATATTGTTAAAATGGATCTGTGGTCTTGCCCAGCTCACCACACCACTTTGGAACTTTAGTCCATTATACACCTGAACAACCTGAGAAAGCTTAGAAATAAAAGTACTGAAATGATTCAAAGGAGTCATAGGAGGAAATGGGCAGGGAAGAATCTGCTCCCTTTCAAGACAACGTTTAGGAAGAGACAAACTAAAAACAGCACAATCTCAATCATTTAGATATCAAGACAAAGGATCAACTACATTTGAAACAAGTGATTTATTATGGTTTATATAGTCCATGTATGCACCCACATCCCCCTACAGGGATCTGGATACCAATGTCACATGGACCTTCACCTACTACAAATGGGGAAGGAGTCCAAGAACAACCTTTCCACTGGCCTTTGATGGCTATGTTTCCTATCAAGCCACGGAAAACTGCAGAGGGACACTCAAAAAGTGAATGTATTTTTGTGCTTCAAAAATATGAACTGATTATTTCTGTAAAACAAAATCTCAAAGAAAACCCCTCATAAGATCCATGGCAAGCAATAGTCACACAGCTGATGCACACAGAATGGATCCCATATCCATGTTCTACACACCCATATTGCTATACCATAAAATTTTTAAAGATACTGTAAAAAAAACCTAATATGGAGCCTTTTGTATTAATATTTACTCTTTGATTTCTGAGCATTATTATTTTTATATTTTCCTCTTTCTGTCCAGTTAGTAAACATTGCTACAGTTTCCCTCAACACTGGAAATTTTTAAGTGAAAGCAAGATAGCACATCTGAGCAAATATATCAGAAGTTGGCCCAATTCACCAGCTGGCTCTGAAGAATCCTTCTGGCCTTCTGAGATAGTTAGGGTGTAGGGTCTTAGGATCGCACCTACAGCATTTAATATTTAGAATGATTTTGAAACATATACTGCTTCAAATTATTTTTTAAAATGTATGTAGATATAAAAGGGAACATAAAGGATATCTGTTCCCTTATGAATGGGCAGCCAGAGTAGAAGTGAAATATCTTAGATCATCACGATGGCAATGGACATTTATGTTTTGGCAATTGATTCATGCCCCAATAATGAAGTCCCAAAAACTACAGGAAGTAGGGCAGAGCATGCAGGATTTGTGCCCAATCTGCTGTGTCTAAGCCTAAGCAGCTGCATAATACTAACTCCATACCTTGTGAGGATATAACAGTGCTTAATTAAGCCTCAGGTAACACTTTCCACAAGCAGAAAACTTTACAAAATTAAGCTTTATAACCTGTAAGATATTGGCATATGATAATTTTACAAATTAAAATGCAATTTTTAAATTTCCTCGATACAAAGGACTACAAAATTGCAAGGAATCAGGATAGAAAATTGATCTTAGAGGTTTATGCTCAAAGCCAGAGAAGCTTAATACGGGCTGGAGTACATACATTCAGCTAGACCTCTCCCCACCTCCTTACTCCACAAAAGGCTTTTATTATATACGGGAACAGCTTCCCATGTCATTTATAAATTGCAAAATGAACACGACTTGACCATGCAACTTAAATTCAATCAAGAAGGCCCATCACTTTGAAGCTACATTACAGTGGTAAGAAATCAAATTTGTTCACTAACTAATCAACAATATTGATGTCCTTCATGGTTACTAATGCTCATAGGCAAAAACATAAATATTATGATCAAGGGATATTTTCTTCATGGATTCACGAGAGTGTTGCTGTTTCATGTAGTATTCAGTACCTCAGAGGAAGATGCTTGGTACTGCTCCAATTTGGTCATAAAGGTCCAAATTAATTTACTCTTGGAGGAAATAAATCAGAAGTTTGTGAAAGGCTAGCAAAGCAGCTTGTCATATTTCTTTTATGAGAAGGACAAACCACAAAAATCAATTTAGAGTGAAAACTTCCACTACCCAGGATTAGAAATTATTTTATTGTTATATCTTTGCAAAGTGATTCCTGAAATGTTTTTGTGCACCTCTATTACAAATCCTATGATTATTACATTGCGGCAGCATTCTGCATGTGAATTTGAATTCAATTTTCTATTTTTTCTTAAGATACTTAGTATTAAAGGGCACTTACTGGGTCTCAGTTAGTTGGATTGATGGTAAATTTTATCTTAGAAGAGTAATGCAAATGAAGTATTCAAACCTCCAGACACCTATTGCAGTGCATTGGAGAGAGGCCAGTTTTTACTCACAATATTCTTTGACTAAATTGAATCCAGATGTTTACATGGAATAAAATATTAACAAATGTCTCCCAAGGGCAGCCAATCATTATTGAGTGCTTTAATAACCTAAACCAAAAATTCTTTAAGGTGACAACTAGCCTTTAGCCAGAAAGATACTTTTTTTATTTTACTTTATATTTTTGATAATGCAGGGTATATTATCCTAATTTAATTCCAGCTTGTCATCAACAAAATACTTACCTGGGATAATTCTGAAAAAGCTGTACAACAAACCATTTGTGAAAGCAGTAATAACTTAGTTCTAGACATATGGTTCCAATTTTGTTTTGGTTTTTTTTTCCACTATAAAAATAAGTTGCTTCTTGTAGTTTTATTTTTGTAACACAAATCATATCTTTGACAGAGAGATCTAGACATAAAAGAAAAGCTGTATTTACATTTTAAATCTGCTTTAATAGCCCACCATTTTGTCTCTATAACAATATAATAATATTTAACAGCGTTCCTGTTCTTGAAGATTAAATTCAGAGAGGCTATTTTTTAACAGGAACTTCCTTGAAAGACATTACATCTTTACTTTTCTTGGGAAAATTACTTGATATAGTCTAAACAAACATATAGTTTATTTGTGTCTGCAGCTTGTGCATATACAAATCTAAATTCTAGATTTCATAGAAGTCAGTGTGAAGTCGACCTGTGAGGACTCAATAGCATGTCAGGAAACTAATATGCATTTTCAATACGTTCAAGCATACAGCAAGGTAGTGTGAGATTCTAATTTACATTTCAACCTCCTTCTTAAGTAGTTTGGCCTAATTTGCTTTATTAGGAACTTGCAATATGCAAGAAGTAAAGTTATGGTCCATTTTAGTACTAAAAAGTATTTTAAGAATTAAAAATGTATACTAAATTTTCTTATTTTTTTTAATTTATTTTTTTTCCCCTTTCTTAAATGTGCTTACCAACTTGTATCCCCCTGGTCCAAATACAAGCCATCTTCCTGCCCTTGAAGATTAAGGATGCCCACTCCCTTCTTGTGCAGAAGTGTCTTATCCTGAAGTGCTCACTAAGTGTTTAGTCAGGAGAACTCCTTCATTACTAAGACTCTCCAGACACAAATTTCTTTCTTCCTCAAAACTACTTTCTGACAAAGCTTGTCCCCCTTCCCTGTTCCAGCTGTTGCAACCATTTTGCATGCAAGGAATCTCTAGCCTCCTGATTTACCAGATATATTTACCACATCAGAGTGGTAAAATGTGGCTGTATGATGAGTAGAAACATGTCCCACAGACTTCAAGAGGAATTATTTTTGTCATCAGGAAAACTGTTTACATTACATGTCTGTTAAAATGCAATATGTGGATAGAAAAGCTGAAATTCTACATAAGGCGTAGACATTTCTAGAGCATCTTTATACATAAATGCTGTGAGGAATTGCTACTAAGTTCAAAGAATGCTCAACAACATTAGATAAACTGGAGAGTTTAACCATTCTATTTTATACTTTCCTAAAACAAGAAATGGAAATATGTGGGACATGTTAAAAGCTTTCAGTGCTTTTGTCATGTGAAGAGACATTGGAACATGCAAAAATGCGTTCACTAAGACTCTTAAGTATTATTCACAGAGAAATACTTGTGGGACTTACCCACTACTCATGCAAAGACCAAGCCAACACAAACACAGATGGTGAAGCCCTTTTCAGACCCTATCTGGTGTCAAAGGCAGGAGAAGGTATCTAATTTTGCAACCTAAAAGTACACAAGGAATCCAGATTCCTCGATCTGCTCTGCAACAACAGTTCAGCACACTAAAACAGACAGCAATTCAAGAAGTAGACTTTCTGGTCTTGCTTTTTGGTTTGCTACTGAGGACTTTTCAGAAGTGTACCAGGGCAACAGGCTGACAAGCATGCTTGCCTATAGATACACACATGGCTACTACCTTCTCTTCTCCTGTACTTGAATTTCATATCCATTACTGAAATGAGATACCAAGCATGTCAATAAAAAAAAAAAAAAGTCCAGCGTTATACTGACTTATGGAAGAGATGTCACAGAGTAGATGCTTCCCTCCTCTACATAGATGGGGTAGTGTCACTGAAAATATTCAATATTTATATCATTTGGAGAACAGGATTTAGGCCTACATTTTATTTTGAAGACAGGCTCTTGATACTTACTAGCTGACAGGAAAGCAGTAGCTTCCAGGAATGTACTCAGACACTACAGAGATAACTGCAGTACACAAATCCATAAAAATGTGATTACAGTTCACTCCTTCCAGGCCCCCCTCCTCCCTTGAGGATACTAGCCTATTCGTTTAAGAGGGTTATGAACTCAGGTTCCCAATGTATTTCCCTGGGAGCTTCTAGTTCTTTTAGACTTAATGCGAAACTGTAGTCAGAAACAGATAGTACCACTCCTTTTAGACTGCAGCTATTCCCTCCTTCCCTATTATCAAATCCTGTTTCAAATACCATATCTTTAAAAAAAAAAAAAAAATCCTGATACTTTATTTAATTATCAGGCTAATTTTTTTCTTTATAGTTTCACATTGCAATGCAATCAAAAGATGCTTAGAGCATGAGGCGTCCATTGCCAAGCCTTGGTGTTTAATGAATCTTCATTCATCTTTAGTTCCAGAAAACTATTTATAGCATCTTTGAAATGTTTCACGTTGGAACTTTTGGGCTGCAAGTTGCAAAGGGGTAGGACACTGACTACGTTTATGATCTGCAAGTGCTACAAAATAAAAGTAACAGGACAGTATCATAAACATACCTGCACTTTCACATATGAAAAATTTCTACAGCTAATGAGAACTGAACACATATAATAAGAAGGGGAAAGCAGGCAATTTCTGACTTTGCTAGTTATGCACTCATATCTATATGAAAGACAAAAAGTGGTTGAAATTAAAATATTCACCAATGATCTGACATCTGTGCTTTTCTAAGTCACATTATAGAACACTTATATCTTCTGTTGATTCTGGATCTGTCTATATTTATGCAGGTGCCTTGGTAGGAAAAAGAACTTAATCTTTTTAGGCTGAAATATCTTATCCTCACCGTTAATTCATGGTACCTTTAATCTTGAGGGAGCCAAGTAAAGAGACCTCATGATTTAGCTTTCTGGTATAGGCAAGCACTTGCAATGCTCAAACAAAACAAGCACAACAAATGGTCAAGTCATTTTAAATTAATCTATAAGGAACAGGCAGTAAACAAAACCCTAACCACTTCAGAGTGGTTCTTGGTACCTCTCAAAAAAAAAAAAAAAAAAAAAAAGGAATCAAAAGTTTTCTCTCTTCATACCTTTCTTCTCTCCCTAGCTTCTTTTTATTTCTCTTTTAGGATCTTCACAATCCTTTCTTCCCCTTTTGGGCTCTGTGGCTACTTATATACAAGTAAATAAGGTTAGCCAGAACCTAGTCTCTGACCCTGAGGACAAGTGGTACACAGCCTAGCCTACATCTGGGAGGGCTGAACTCCCATCTTTTCACAGACACGCAGCCCCCCTCAAGTCCAGCCCTGCCCTGTGGTGCCCCCCAGGCATGCCTTTACACTGCCTGGGGAGTGCTCGCCGGCAGGCCACAACTGCCTCGGGGAGCATGCTAACAATAAAACAGCATGGATGACCAAGGGCCAGTATGTGAATCTATGCCCTCGTCCAGCTTAGTTTGCTAGTACAAACTAGAACATAACTCTTTTTATGTCCCCCTCTAGCCTATCTTTTCTTTTCCATATTTTAGGAACTTTGTAGTCAGACCAGACATCCTGTGCCTGCAGTGGAATTTTACTTCTGTGAAATGCCTGGGAAAAGTCGTAACACCACTCGAAAAGCAACAATTTGTAGCCTCCTAGTTAGATTGTATTTGAAAACATGCTTGTAGCTGTAAACTTCTACATTCATTTTAGCTGGAGCTCTTTTAGGGTTATTGTTTTGCCTAGTGGTGAGCATATTTCACATCTGTCACTAAGGAAAAAATATCTGGAAATCAGGCCATCTAGCAGTGTTTTCACTACTACACAGAAACAGAAAGCAAAGAAGTTAACAAAAAAAAAAGATGGCAGATTTGAGCATATACTTTCACACAAATTAAATACAAAATGCTGATACCACCAATACATCAGCATTACCGCTCAGAAGGACCCTTAGCCTTAGATGAAAATTAAGAATATCAAATTGGTTCAGCTGTAAAACTCAAACTTTTGATTTCCAGTTTTTGCAGACTGGTTTGCAGTCTTTGCTGGGCCAGATCCTGAAACAACTGAGCAGCTTAGGACCTGCCAGCATACCTGCTTGTGCTTTCACCTACAATTACAGTGTCTGAATACTTCCTATATACAAATCAGTAAAGTCCAAAGGGTATTTCATAAAATCATTGTCATGTCTCTTTCTTGTGAAATCAAATGTTAAAAAATGATAAAATGCTTTTTGTCAAAATAATTATTTGGTGCTGCCTGGGTTTTCTTGGGCTGAAGCTGGTATCCAGATTATATATGTAATTCCAACAGTAAGAAGACTTTTTTCTGTGACGAAGATTCTGTAGAAGTTCTCAAAGATGTTCAGTGCCTGGGTTTAATCTGGAAGCATGTTTCTAAGGCAGAACCATTTCAATGAAAAAACTTTATCCAGGACTTTGAGATCTACATTGTCCCACAGGACTGCAGCTGTTGTCTTACCATTTCAGAGACTCAAATTCCATCTTCAGGTAGCTGTGGTTTGATTAACTACTGTGTTTTGTCACAAAATTAATGAAAAAAACCTTGGAAGACTATACATTATGTAAATTTAATTCGTGTAACAGCAGCATTATTTAGGCAAACATTACCACTGGAGAAATCCATATTTCACTAAGTGTGACTGCCACAATATACGACGTTCTGAACTTTGTTTAGAAACAATCTGAACAGCCCCACCAGTTATGTAAGACAAGAGTTACGAGATGTGATAATGAACAACTCAAGCACAGGACTGATTACAGGAGACAGATCTAGAGAATATGTTTAGTGTGTACAGTCCTCTTGAGAAGGAACTTATGCTGGTAAATAGGAACCACACAAGAGGCAAACTTCCTGTTTGTAATAGTATAGCTTACACAAGGGAGGAATCAATGTCACAAGCCGTTTGAACTTAAAATAATAAAGTATGTTTATTGTCAGAAGAGGCAACAAAAAGTTCAGATGCAAATACCTCTACACAGTGCTTCACAGCCTAAACAAGGAATGTTGCTTTAAGGTCGGTACAAGTCTTTAAGCAAATCACTGGAACATGTCTTCAAAGTTATCCCAGATGGTCCTTCTTGGCTTGACACCACAGTAGCTGCCTCAACGACAGGAGCGATAAAACTCAGTCATTGTGTTAAGATAACTAGGCAGCTAGGGGACTATATCACCATTTGGAAATTCCCTGGAGAATTTCAGTGAGCCAGTTAAATGTCAGATAATATCAGTGTCTAAAAAAGATCAGCACACCCTCTTGCAGATGTGCTGGGATGGGTGTAGAGGCTTCCTGGGAGACATAGGAAATAGAAGTCCTCCCAGAAGTCCAAACAAATGAGTAAGAGGTGGTTACAGAAAAAGCCTTCTTTTGAGAATATGCATCTTTATTAGTGGTCCTTTATAAATAAAGCCTCATAACCAGAAACAAAGACTCATTCAGTACGAGAAGAGCTCAGGAAATGCACTCTAGAACTACTACATTCGGAGACAAAGCAAAAATCCTCCTAAACTTTGGCCAATAAATAACACCTTATTTACCTAAAAAAGCACTTGAAATGCATATTAAAAAGTTCCTTAGCATTAATTTTTAATTTCTGTGACCTCTGACTTTCCTCAGATCCTCCTCTTCTGCCTGTTACCATTTCTCATTTGCATTAATTTGGTGTTAACTCATAAGCTCCTCTAAGGCATGTTCTGTTCCTATCACACGCTACTTAGCTCCCAGTAGGATGCTATGGATAAATTCTGGCATACTCTAGAAACACACCAGGGTCTCACCACATAGTGATCACATGAGTATTCCCTAGTGATGAACAGACTGGTAATAAATATCAACTTTATCCAACCATCTGGTAAGGATTTTAGAACCAAATTCAAGTGAACATTGGCCCTTTACAAAATTCCATAGGGACAGAATTATGCAATTCTTATGTATCATTCAAATGAGCTAGCGATTACTCAAATGAGTACTGTTTAAAGAAAACAGTGTAAATGCATATTGAGGGAGAACTAATATCGAGATTATATGGTAGAAGGAAAAACTCCATAACTTCCATCTTTCAAAACAAAAATGTTTAGAAATAGCAGAATTATCATCTTGTATTTGCTACCACCTCATCATTTAATATGTTTTAAATTGCAAAACTTAAAAAGTTAGACTGAAGCTACTTCATTGTTAAAACAAAAACTGAATTTGCCCAAGTGAAAGTTTTAAGATTTAATCGATAAAGAACTGTCTTTATGTATGAAAAATGTTATTCTGTGAAGCACAATTTATTTGGTAGCATAAGGGAAAAAAATTCCCGGTAAATTAAATACATCTTGGGAAATTCTTTCAAAGGCTCCCTAACTGAACTTGCTTAGGTTTACAAGTAGTTTTTTTAAATACCATGTAAGCATTTGAAAGCCAATAGGACAAGGTGTCTCTAAGTTTTACTTCTTAAGAATTAGCAACAAATACCTATTGAAAAGACAGTTTGTTTCAGATTTAGAAGTTTGGTGGTTTTTTTTTTTTAAATGGTACTCTCACAAAAGCACACCAAAACTAAACTTGGTTTCTTGTTCAACCACTTTCAAAAAGTCTGCAAAACCAACATAAGAAAAGGTTCTAAGTATCAGAGAAGGTGTTTTTAATCCCTTTAATGAGGTAGCAGTAATTGCCTTTAGGGTTCTTTTCAAATCAGCAATGTGCTAACACGCTTGCTGCTCTGCCCGGTAGCTGTGAAGCATACCCTTCCTTCTCCCAGGGCCTTAATTACTGCTTTCTCCAGGGGCCACCACGAACCATTCTGATTTTCTTTAGAGATTGTTGTGGAGTGGGATCCTCTTCTACAGACAGTGCCACGTGGAACTTAAAGCTGTCAATGAGCACTTGAAAAGGTGCAAGACAGTAACTACTGCTACTCACAAAAGCTTAAACAATCACCCATAAATTCAGCAACATTCTCGTATATCCAAAACTAAACTATTAATAACTATTCAGAAAACACAAATATATTCAGAGCCTGTAAGTCTGTGCTAGAAGTGTGAATTCCCTGATGTCTTCTAAGGCCTGGCTCCACAAGCACAGAATTAGACAGACAGTAGGTCAATTTTGGATGTGTCAACTCTTGCTGCAGCTTTCTCTCACACAAAACTAGGCCATCGACTTGCTCTGCATGAGAATATTTTAAATAAGCTCATTCCTGTGAAATTTATGCTAGCTACTTCTGTTAAGTCCTAAACATTTCTAAACACTAAGAAGTGCATACCAAATCTTATTTCAAAATAAAGCAAATAATTTTAAATACCTACACTGACAATGTTATGGGTAGTGCTAACTAGATCTGAACTTTCCTAGAACCCAGAGATCTCTGAAATCAATTTTGGCAGTTGTCTCAGAAATGAGAATATTTGCATGAACGGCAGCTTTGGAGCTAACACTGCAATATATGAGCTAGAGAAACTACTTTTACCATGTCCAGCTTTGCAACCCTACGTACTGACCTTTCCAGGAAAGAAATAATATAGAAAGTATAAAACCATACTGAACTAGCCAAGAATTGCACAGAAATGTATTCAGAAACTCACAGTTTTTGTAATCTCTGACAACCAAGTACTCTGGAAGTTACTTGACCAGATTAAAAACCTGAAATACTTACGCAGTCTAGCCCTGTCAGGGAGTTTTATCCTTTCTTGTGCTAGGAATGTGACTTTAAACAAAACTAGATAACTCAGTTATGCTCCCACACATCATTTAAAAATAAACTTATAATTGACCTTTTATAAATTCATTTTCAAAACTGTTCTGTTGACCTGTATGTATTCTTAATCCCTCAAATAATACAATGCTCAGATTATAACCATTTACACAATTATTCATAATTAGCAGGGCTATCTGTGTACTAGTTATCTAGGACTTTCTGTTGATTACATGTACGCTACAAAGCGGATCTCAAAAATAGAAGCTTCCATTTAATCTCCTCTGCATAACACAGAAATATTTGGCACTTGTTCATAATACATTAGCTTCTAAGTAACACAATAATAGAGCTAGCTGTGTGACTCAGGGCTATTTCTGAAGCTGCTAATTTGATTTTTTTTCCAATAAACAGAAAACTTTCCCCATTATATATACCATTATGTGGCTTTTCTGCTTGCAATGAATTATCCCAGATTGCTACGTAAGTAGATCATCTGCTAAAACAAATTTTGTTTGTTTCAAATAACCTTCATTCAAAGCATCCACTACATACAATGATGAATGTAAAGTAAGGATATAATGACTTTTTAATAAACATACCTTTTACTTTTGACTGATTTATATGATAGCAATATATCTTAGGTATCAAAAGAAGAGGTGTGTATGCTCAGGGGGCTACTCTAATACAAATCTATAGCACAGACAGCACATGGTAGCTGGGCAGCTGAATGCTCAGGGACACATTGATGGAAGCTCATTGTGGGGGTGTAGTTGTTCTGGATTAACATTACTCTTATAGATATATTTACTCGGTCTACCTGAAGACTTTTCCCCCCATATCTAAGGAAAAAAAAAAAATCCAAACTTTGCAATCATCAATATTACAGTGTCCATAAAAAAAATTGCATGTTAGTACAGCATATAAATATTCTTTTATCAATTATGTGCTTCTAGTTTAAGTCACAACTTTAAGATAACACTAGAGCTGTACACATTTTGTCCCATCCTGGACTGTTCCTGAGCTCACTGGAACAGTTTCAAGGAGAGATGGGGGAAATTTTTTTCATTTTATGCTTAAAGAGCTAGTCAAACAGAGCTGAGTGCTTTTAAAAGGGTAAAAGTGAGAGTTCTCTTGTCCAGAGAGTACATGGAAACTTATTTGGTAATTCAAAATTTCAGATTTAGGTTTTGGTTTCATTATTAGTCATTGCAGACTCTTTCAAACCATGAAAGACTGAATTTAAAATTGAATTCACATAACTTTCGTTACAACTGTTTTGACTGTAAGAACTGGACTAGCAATCATACACAATTTAGTGAATGTGTCGCTATACTACAGACTTGACCCCTACAATTCTTTCAGTTAAAAACTCAGAAATTAATTTTGCCAGTGAGGATGCAACTTTACCTCCCATTCCCGCCCCCAAACTGCCAAAGATCAAATAACCCTAGAGTTAGTTAGAGTTCATTAAATAACATAGATTGCATAAACAGAATGTTTGATTGGGTTCCAATTTCTCATAGATGAAACACTAGAGCTGCTTAGTGGAGATTAGCTCAATTGTGTGCAATGATACGTATTTTGCCTTTTAGGTAACCACAAGTCAAAGATGTGCCATTTCTGATAAAAGATTTAACTGTTAATAACCTCTAAACCTACCTCCTGATTTATATTCAGCTGATCTTAAGAATGCATTTGCATTTCAATAATAAAACCCAAATTAATCTGAGAATTTATTTCAATTTGATCATTCCACATCTCAGATTTTGTTTGCTACAACCAAACCATTAGTTTTTCAAAATATGAATCTGAACAATTCCTGCCAGAGGTTTAATGTTATTTTTGTCAACCCCTTAGGGAGTTGAAAGAAGTTGATTCAGAAAGACGGTCATTTTCTCGTTATTCAAATCCAAATTGAACATAATCACTTAGTGAATCTGAGACACATAAATTATTATGATACTGTGTTTAATCCGATAATCATCTTGGGTGTCAGAGAATCCACTAGAAAAAAAAAAAATGTAGTCCCTCTGATTACCACCCCAAGATTTGGGCACAGTCCAGATACTGGGAAAGGATTAAAAAAGTGATCCATATCTTGTGTAACAAAACAGCAGAGATGATGGTGACAATGCTAATGGCATCAGAGAAGCAGTGGAGAAAGTAAGACTTGAGAAAAAATTTTCCTATGGTGAGCACTTTCCGGTAGAAGTCTTTCCTTGTTAATATTGCTGGCACAGAGCCAATTCCTGAAGACAGTGGGTTAACAATACAGAAATATATGATGACTCATATTTGTGCAACACTTTGAAGCTTTCAGTACTGCTGTCCATACTGCTCCTTTTGTGAGAAGAGGACTTTAGCAATCACATTTAGAATTCTTAGTAATTTTCTCCAACAACTGAAAGAAGTAATATTTAAATAAATACATTTGTTTCACCTTTCATATCTGCTTTCATGAATGGAAAGTAAGTAATGACTGCTATAGACATCATAATAGCAGATTCCATGGGATGTCACATAACTCATTCTGGTTTCTGCTTTCTGAAATAGTAGTGTCACCTCTTCATCACCAACGTTAATCTTAGAAAGACCAATCACCTGCAATTACAGCTGACAACTATGGGAGATGCATATGTAACTTTAGCTCTTTCCAAGTCACCAGCTCCTGACTGATGAGTACCCAGAGAACCCCTAAATCCGTAACAAGCTGGCAACATTTTTCTTCCTGTGAGTGAAGATTCAGTGAGCCAGTTCAGGGGCAGGAGGGGAAAGAATATTAGATTGCCTAATTCCAATTTCCAAGGAGACTTCATCTACATGTTTTTCCTACAGTTCTGTCTTTTGTTCTATCAGTTGCAAGATAAAAGAATAATATAAATATTTATGCCACCTTTTGTTGCATGAGTCTTCATATTGACCCTAAGGACCCTAAATATAAATTTGCATAGACAGGCCACAGAGCAATGTAGGACCTGGATTGCAACACAAATACCACCCATTGGCTGCCCTAGAATTTTTGACCAAGCTAACAGAGAGATGCATACATTTCTGTAAGGACAGAAACATGCAGAGGGTAATCAAGCATCTGGAGATGGGTAGCGTATATTATGAAGGGAGTTGAAGAATAATAGATGGAAGTTTCTTGTTAAAGCAAGAAGAATGCGTGCCCCTAGGCTGCAATAAAGAACAAGACATCCCAATTCCCATTGTCCTTAAGTAACCACTGCAGCCATCTCCACAGACAACATCTTTGTGGCATTAATATCATGCTATTATTCAGGTCTTCCTCTCCCAAGTACACCGACTAAATCTTCTAGTTGCAAGTTTGGTCACCTATGCTTTCACATATAGGTCATAAACTTTCAGAAACCAGATTATTTGTGTTCAAGGCCTTCAAGAAAGCCTTAATTGACACAGTTAAATTTCTTCAGTGTTGTATCAACACGTATTCTGCTAATAAGAGACAAAGCTGCCTTCGTGGTATGAAAAAAAAAACAACCAATTTTATGAATGATTCATTATTTGAAAGAAAAGAGGTGCCCCATATACAGAAAGATCAGGTCAAGAATCTCTCGTACAAGATTTTAAGAGTTAGGGTACCATTATTTCAGTAATTGTGTAGAAATCTGGAAGCAGTTTTTGTTATAGAAAATGCCTTATGAAAAAGGTCCTTTCAGGCTGGGAAGGGAGTGCTGCATTATAAACCATGTTATGCAAGCTTGCTGCTCCAGAAGCCAAAACCCTGCCCCATCAATTGCATAACCAGCTCCAAGGGAGATCTGAGCCCTGCTCCTTTATGAAGGAGCCCTGATGGAAATCCAGCAAGTTACCAGCCTTCCCCAGGCAATAAACAAGGCATTTACTGTCACTTGGTATTTACTGGAGCCAATTGTGCACAATTTGATTTTTTCCCCCTTCTCATTTCACAGTGTAAACAAAGAAACAACTTACAAAAAAATGACACTAGGCAGACTGTCTCCTGTTGACACCGTTCTGATCTGAGAATCATATTGCCTCTTTGAAATGCTGAACAAGCCTGTAGGCTGCTGGTACAATTCTGAAAGGAAGTGGGAGAGGCAAAAGCAAAACAAGATGCTCTGCAATGGAATGCACTAAAGAAAACCAAATATTTCAACCAATATTTAAATTTCTCAAGTGTGGGACAAGACCTACTGTTGTCATCCTTAACAACTGAAACCACTACAAAAACCATAGGGCTGATTTATGGAGATGTTAAAATGTCAGATCAAGTGACACCTTAACCATTCAGTTACCATGTTTTTGCTGTACTACTCTTTCTACATTGTAGCTCTCAGTCCTGTTACAGGGCTTGCAAAACTGTTTTGCCAGGTTTGTACAGGTAAAAAGGCCAGAGAGAAATATAGCTGAAAATAACAACACAACTTTCATTTCCCATGTACACCTGCACCAAGTCTTGATCAGTATTAATATTATTCTTCATCTGCTGTTAGTGATGCATTACTAGAGCCTTCTGCATGCATATTGTTCTCATCTTTACTGGTCTATAAACTGATTTGACATGCAGGATGCTACACCATTACAGTAAAAGGCAAAAGGAGAAAAGAAAGATACAATGTCCATCTGAGTCTTGATAGCCCATTGGGCAAGTCTGGTCAAAGGATGACATTTTTCCATGGCCAAAACCACATGAAGGTTTCCTAAGAATATTGTAGTTAATAAGCACTTCCTACCCACCCAGGCCCCTCCTTATTTCTTCTTCCCTTGTCCTTCCAATCTCATTCAGCTTGGAAAGGATGACTAGAGATTTCACTCAGACACCAGGCTGGAATTAAGAATGGCAAATGTTGGAACAGACAGATAAAATTTTTTTATAGTTATACACATAGTTCTGTTCTACCCTTGATTTTAAAAACTGAGTTGTTATGGCTGGTGTTACATTTTTCTAACTACCATATTTGTTGATTACTGGTTAGGGTAAAGAATTTTTGTAGAACAGCATGTAAACTTACATAGCTTTCCGTACAGCAGCAGTTTTTCAAACAGTATCTCCTGTAAAAAATTATTGTTATTTATGAAATATATTTTTTGTTAATCATTTTCCTACAAAGCATTCAGCAGAACTGAAAGACCTGAATAAGACCTAAGTTACATTTCCTTCACAGATTTACAGAGATTGAAGTATAGCAAAAATAATATCCATGACGAAAGCAGCTGCACAGTCACCCAAAAGAAACTTAGTCACTATTCTTACACCATTATGTGTCACATTTGACTTGAAAAAATTATCCACCATACTAGAAATCAAGCCTGATATTTCTAAGTCTCTATAAGCAATCTACTGTAAAAAGCAAAGCAGTGTTGAGTTTGTAATATAGAACCCAGCAATTACAGAGCTGTGCACTAACAAGAAGCACTTGAAGAAAGGCCTTTTGAGGTTTCAGTTTCTAGGATTCATTAGATATGATTCATAAAATTAAAACTGATGAAGTTCACAGTCAGCACAAATCCCCTTCTCTCCCTTGAATCAGATTGCACAACACAAGAGATTCATCAACATATTCTAGATAGCTTTAAGATACATTCAATTTTCCTGGCCGTGGCTCAATATAGACTTTATTCTAAACAACTAGAGAACCAAATGCAAAGATAAAAATTGTAATATTAGATAGATTAACAGGAGCATTTCTCCACACGATACCCAAGGCACAAGCTACCTACAAGAACTATCAAATGTCATTATTGAGCATCTACATGCAAACCAGCTCCGAGCAGGTAACTTATTTCATTATTAATTTTCCTATTAAATTAATAATCATTAATCAAAGCCTGATGATCTTACCATAGGCATACAGAGGATTCCCTTTGCTTTGCTCTTTTAATAAGATGACTACTTTACTCCAATTTCTCTTCAATTGCTTAAAAATTCAGCTGCTTTGCTTTGAAATGTTAAAATCCCCCTGAAAGGCCATTTTGGCCATATATGTTCCTGTAGCATCCTAAAAGTCACTTTAAACACTGACAAAGTTAAGTAATGCATGATTGATTGAACAGAGCTCAGCAAACAAAGGCCTTTTCAGCCATCACTTTAGCCCTCACATTGTTTTCTAATTAGTTACTGTGTTTGAATCTATGCCAAACAACACACCCTTAGTTAAGCATCCGTTAAAACTTCGGTCAGTAAATTAATCAAGTTGTGCAATCCCTTTTGACTCTGTCAAGCCAAATAAATACTGCCTTGACGCTGTGGACACAGTTTGAGTAACCAAAGTAGAATGTGTATATAAACCTGAACTGTTTTCAATTAAAAAAGAATTTTGGCAGAAGGGTAGTGTTCTGAAAGCATTTATTTTCCATTGAAATCAATGGGAAGGAGTCAATTAGGCAGTTCTGAAAATTCCACTAGGTGTATATCTGAATATTCAGTTACCAAAAACATCATTATAGCCAGAATTTTCAGTGAACTATAGTAGCCTGGATAAGTTGCTTATTTACAATTCATAGTGGTAGCTAATTACTTTACAAAAAGAAATGCATCTTCTGAAGCAAAGGATATCCAAATGTATTCTTTGTATAATTTTAAATAAATCAATACAGATTACACCATACCGTAACATACAAATTATTCACTTTTTTTTTTTTTTTTTTTTAAACACAAAGTATTATATTCCCAGACAAGAAAAAGACATTAGGGCAGATATCTACAGATACATAACAATCCGGCTACATCATAAATAAGCAACCTGTGGACCTTATTTTTAATCTGCAATATAATTCTTAACCTAATTGTCTCCACAAACTCAATTACATAGGCCAAGTTTAGTTACCATCTAGGTACTTTCAGTGAAACAAAAGAACTTAGAGCTGCATCTATTTACAGAGAGGATTTGCTCAACGGTTATAGTCTGTGTCGACTTCCCAAGATGTCTTATTTCATTATTAAATATGTATTATTAAATTAGTGCAGACATAATTTTTTAAGCTTAAGTATGTTGGTAATGAAGTGTTCTCTGGCAGCGATTAAGGAGCAGTTTGAATTAGGAGCTTATAGCTATGATTAATCTATAACTTAAGAGTAGGTAAGAGAAGAACTTGTGAGGGAGGGAATCCTGTGTGCTTCTCACCAAGTACTATTTATTTTGTTGCAGGAGTTGCTAGTCTTCACAAAACCCTGACAAAGCGTCAGTTATGCATCCAGCTGCATACAGAGCAGACTTTGACAAATAAGTCTCTGTAATTTATAGAGCAAAAGATCAGCAGGTAAGGCAACTGTATCTTACCATGCATATACCAGAGCACTTAATTTATTACCATATACAAATATATATGCATATATGTGATATATAGAACATTTTACATATCTATAAAATATTCGATTTGGAACAGGGACAATACTAAAAGGACTAGAAGCAGGCTGACAATAGATCTCTAAACAAAACTCAACATTTGCAGGTTATCAGATGATCCATCCTTGGATTGTACCATTTATACTTCTATAGGCAATCTAGAGAATGTGCAAAATCTTTACTGCCAAAACCTTTATAGGATGGCAAGTTACATTAATGCTGTTAAACACATAGTTCAATGGTCATATTGAAAGTTAATAATCGAGTGTTTTACAATATATCTAGGAAGGACACAAAAACATGTTTGAGATGGAAGCTACCCTGAAAAGCTGCAATTCACAGGAAGACCTGTGCACTTTTTTGTGCAACCTTGTAAGGAAAAGGGTCAGCAATACCTACATTTATCATTTTATTACTTCAGTAGTTCTTTACAATGGATTTTTGCATATTTGTAAATAAGAATATGAAGTAGAAATGTAATGCTTCGCATTTGTGCACATCCTTGGAAAGATGGCTTCTCTTCAGTTCTGGTCTCCATACTTCAAGAATGAAAATATTTTGGAAAGCTTAAAGCACAGAGGACCTAACAATGACACAGGGGACAGGAGGTTAACAAAGCTCAACTTTGTCAAGGAAAATTTCGATAGGTGACAGTCACTAAGCACAGGTTTTATACATTAGAAAAACTTTTCAGTTTTGCTGATAAAGAGAAATGAATGCACAACAGAATCAATGTTAATATTTCCTAACAGTGAGGTTCTGCTATTCTTGATAATCATTTTTGACAGGGTAGGTGGCAGAAGAATCTCTCACCTAGCCATTTACTTATCACTATACGGATCTTAATGGCATGCTCTCTCCTAATTCTCTGCTTTCAGCATTTAATCTCCCAGAATGCAAAAAGCTGGATCCTAGGACAACCATCCAAATTATCAGGTGATCTGCAACTGCGTGTCATCTACATGTCTGGCTATATAATATTCTGGCTGTTTGGCTATAAACTCCATGGAAGTACAATATAACTATCTTTACTAACTACATAACAGCATGCAGACTAACTATGAACACAGCAGAATGCTAGTGGCTTCTGGAGAACCAGACACAGCAATTCCTTGAATAGCAAACATCCAGTATTTAAAAAGATATTACTTAATTACAATTAACTATACATAATGAAGCAGCCAGAGTTAAAAAGCAAGTGAGAAATTTCCTTGGTATTCAATTAAGTTGTTATATCAAGGTATCATTTTCCCTCAGGATGTATGTCAAATAGTGGTACATATTCATACACACAATAGCAATATATACCCTAAACCAACTTACAACATATAGATCCAATGAATATGAAATTACATCCTTTTCTTCCCCATATTTGTTAAGAATGTAACAGTATGTGCAAAAGATTTGCCTGGCAGTGTCATGCACTCAGTGGTAAAGAATATGCATATTGAATAAGGCCTAAAAAATACGCTAATGTCTCTATTATCATGTTCGAATAGAATTCACCAAGAAGTTGTGAAGTAAGTTATTAGCAGTTTTCTCTTTCACTTGCAGTTTCAAAGCTGCAAAAATGCAAGCCCTTCCATGCTTTCAGTGGATTTCTTCACATTTTGTAACATGATCTATGGAACAAGGCTAGTGTGATTTAAGATTATTCTGTTAAATGTAATATTTTGCATAGCAAAATGTGTGGCATACCATTTCCTACAAACCTCAAATATGGAGAACTATAGCTATAATAGGTTGAGATTTAGTGACATCACCAGCAAAATAAGCATATTTCCAAGATGTATTTGCCTTAAATTCTCTTTGTTATGACCAACAGTAGCGCTTTCAGACACAATTTTTTAATAAAGCAACTCGTTATATTATTAAACTGCCAGACCAGACTTTCAGCAGATGGAGTTAATTAACAAATGTAGCACACCAGGCAGGCAAAGAATGTCTCAAAAAGTCAGAGTTAAAAGCAAAATGGTAATATATGGAACATTGATCAGTTCTATACCATTTGCTAATTGTGTTACCATTAAGCAGATCTTGTCTTCCCCAGATTTACTTTGATGACTAAACAAGCATATAATCTCTGAAATTTATACTCACTGTGCTAAAAAAACCCAATGGTTTTCTGTTGGAAACTTTTTCATGGGCTATTTCCTGTTGATTTGTTCTACTTAGGTATCTAGCTAGTTTTCATTGGCCGGATTTTCTGTTGCCAAAGGACTGGAATGTTGAGGCTTTTACACTGACACGCAGGTTTTCTCTCTGTGTGATCTCCCTGTTTTACACATCCTGGCTGTTCTGAAAATGCCAAATCAAATTGAAATCCTGTAGATGAAGATTTATGTCCTTTCCATAAAGCATATGATAGATTTGTTGTGTCTGCAACTGTGTCTACCAACTAATATACACACCTGAAAACAACATGCAAAAATTATCCTACTAATAATTTCTCAACTTTATTGTAAGGTTAGCTTAAAAAATTTCAACTTGAACCTCTACCAAATTTGCAGCTTAGTTGGTGTGTCTAAACTGGGGGAAACCAGTTAACAGGCTTGAGGGCAAAACTCAAGCTGTGATTGAAGGAAGTTCCCCCCTGTATTTGGCACTCATTAGGCTGCATCCAAATTACTGTGACCTATTTTGGGTTCTCCCATTGAGCAAGACGTAGATAAACTGGAGAGAGAGTGAGTTCAGCAGAGGACCACCAAGACAGCCAGTGCCTGGAGCACTCATCCTGGAAGAAAAGGCAGAGGAAAGAGAACTGATACAACCTGGAGAAGTGAAGGCTTTGGGGGGACCCGATAGCAGTCCCCCAGAACCTACAAGGAGACAGAAGCAGGCTCCTTACAGTAATGTATAGTGAAGATAAAAGACAAATTGAATCAAGAGAGAGTTAGATGGATACAAGGAAAAACTCTTTTGAGCATGAGGACAGCCAAGCAGTGGAACAAAGTTGCCTAGTTTCAGTTCTTGGAGGTTTTGAAGACCCAACAGGATAAGGCCCTAAGCAGCCTGGTCTTGTAGCTGACCCTGCTTTCAGTAAGAGGTTGCACTAGGTGATGTCCTGAGGTCCTTTCAATCAATCTATGATTATATTGACTTAATAAGCAAAATTGGGCCCTACCTTGCACTGATTGTTAACCAAAGTCAACAGCAGGGAGAATAAAAGATAGTTAAGACCTTTCACCAAACATGCTTAGACTGCACAAAAACATTCACTACAGAGAACATAAGGAACATGCGTACTGATAAAGCCAAAGTAAATTTAAAAAGGCATTAATCTTTTTTTTTTAAAAAAATGGAGGAGTAAGCATACTAGATGCTGGCTTAGTTACTCTGAAAAGAGGAGCTTTAGAGACATGATATTGTGATATTCATGGAAACAAGAATTTCCATATCAAAATTCTTGTATTTATACATGAGGAATTCTCTTTCTCCTATCCTGCTCATCAAAGGGAGGTTTTGGAAAAACATCTTGGAGTCTGAGACACAAGCTTGGAGCCTTATTTTTGCTTCAATAACAGTAAGATTTTTCAGTTACTGTGTTTATAGGGAATCCAGAATCCTAATTTGCATATATGCAGCTATAAAAATCTACCAATACAGAAGAATCCCTAAAATTACACTATGCTTTATTTAATTAGATACATGAATATTCCCTTAAGGACTCTACATAAGTAGTTGAAGTTAAGCAGAAGTTACTATAGGCTGAAAAAACCCCTAAGTGTAATTTTTTTTTTTTATGCTTAGAACTTCATAAGCAGTGAACAACCATGGATCTTTAGATGGATCCCTGGATTCTATACATGAAATTCTATTTTTTTTTTTATCTTCTAATTCAAGACTTTATGGATACCATTGAGTAGACAGTGGGCCAAATAGAGCTAATGTACAGAATCATCACAAACATCATCAGCCTCCCCAGTAATATATTTACTGGAAAAAATTCAGTCATTGAAACAATTTTTTCCAAACTTAAAAAAAACCCCAAACAAGCATGTAGTCCTACTAAGGTCAGCTGCACAAGAGCTGCAGGACTGGGCAGCTGATCTATGATATTAACATCAAATTTTAGAGTATTTAATATCTATTGTTAATGAAATTCACAACGTTATAAACTTCCCAAATAGCAATTTCCCTGTCATGTGTATTATTTCCAAAGATTGCCCTTGTAGCCAAGGTTTTTCTTTAATTTCTGACCTATTTTTTGAAAGAAAACAGTTCCAGTAAATAGATTACAATGGAGCTGAGCATCCTGGCTCAAATAATGAAGCCTTATTCTGACTCTTCCCAGGTATACATACAGTCTTTCCCAGTGAACTCTTAAGTTTGCCCCACAGATAAACCATCTGGGAAGGTTCTGCAGCACTATAATGAACACCTTCTTCCAGACCATATGCTCCTTCCAAGACCATATGCCCTTTGTGACAGTCCCAGATTAACCCAGTTTATGTGAACTCAAAACCCACACATGGCATCTTTGTAGGCTGTAGGAATAACTCAGAGACACCCCTTCTCTCTCTCAAAACAATAAAAAACCCCACCAAAAAAACTCCCCCCAAACCCCAAATATATCCCCTCCAAAATGCACCTCCCACCAAAAAACAAGACACCCTCCCCCAATCCAAAACCCAAACACACATGCACAAAAAGTTTTGCAAGTAATACAGACTTTTGTTACATAGTGAAAGGAAGGGGCTTTTTTTTTGGTCCAGGTGAAGCAAAATAAAAGGTACAAATACTAAAAGGATTTGCTTTATTAAACTAGTTAAAACACAAAACCCCAAATTAGGGCACTTCCAAATTAAATCCAAACTGTAGAGCAGTTACTATACCTCTAGAATTTAGAGGGACATGCTTGTCTGCAAGTCTTTTCTTCTTTAAATCCACAACCAATTTTGCTTCATGAATGAAATAAGTGGTATGTTCAATATTCCATTTGCAAGTGCACTGGCTCTTGCAACTTAATTAAATGCCTCACTAACTTCACACATCCAAGTATTTCTGCATGGTTGCTTCATATTAAACAATTCACAAAAATCAGAAAATATCACAAAACACTTCTGTAATCAGATATGCCATTGTACTATAAATTATTTTTGTGTAGTAGAAAATGTGCTAATAAACACAGAAGCAGCTGGTAGAGAAGCCTTTATGGTTAAACACACCATCATCTCTTTATCACTGGTTAAGCAGAAGGGAATTCCTAAGGAGACAAACACTTGTAAGATGCTTACCTCCCAACTGCCAGGCTAGGCAGATTAACAGCATTGTCAGTCACACCAAATCAGCTCGATTGTTACTTCACTTTTATGCAAGCATTCTGTTGCTTTCTAGTTTTGTATTTTAAAACCACAACAGCTTATTAAAAAAAAAAACAAAAACTTGCGTACCGAAGTTTCAAGTAAACATTTATGCTTACTTTTGTATTGAACAGTGGTCACAAAAGGAGTTACAGTAGAGGAATAACTAAGGGCCTGGAAACCACCAGCAAAACAAAAGCTCACGAAGGAGATGGGGACTTGGTAAAGAAGATTTTTCAGGCCTAAAGGGCTCTGATTTCTTATTAACTTGAGATCAAAGCATCAGTACATTTAATGTGCAAAGACATTCAGAATGGCTCTATAGCATATTTGATATTGGAAATGCTTTCTGCTTTGGAAAAGTATCATCCTACGCCCGGTTTAGACAAAAACAGACACTGAAGTACACTGAAGCTTCTATGAAAGCATTTCAATGTTGGTCTCTGCCACAAGATACTGAACTGCTACCTTTAATGCCAGCAAGTGACAACTACGAGTCCTGATGCTCAGTATCTTAGGACTCATAACTTTCTTATGGGCTCATTTGTTTAAGCACCAAACACATGATGAACCCTCTACAAACAATCTTGGCCTGCACCAATAATTGCAATGAAACCAGCCCAGCATTCCCCATATACATCAAAATTCAGGCTGCTTGCTCCTGTGCAGCCACTATAGTACAGCCTGCATAATGTTTATGCCTCCAGTGAGTTGCTACTCTTAGACCGCTTCCATTTTCATGAAAGCAAGTTTAATAATGATCAGAACTAGAACTACATCTAGTAAGTTTAGCAAGTCCATGTACTGTGAAGTCAGTCCGATTTTTCCCCTTTCTCAGAGTACAGTGGATCTTGCAACAACCTGTAGCCACATTTGGGGCAATTTACATGGAAATGCTGTACAGTCACGTGGCTGCAGTTGTGCCTTCCTGTGGCAAATGACATACTGCTCCAGATGGTGCGAATGGCGTGGGACCGAAAGTACATCTACCTCCCATTCTAAATTCACATCTGATCTTCCTTTCCTGAGGCAGTCACATTTTGGTGATACCATATGAATACAAAAAGATGGGCTTTTCAAAAAAGTAAATGCTTAGGTGCTAAAGCCACACTTTCTAAAGTACCTGAAGCACTGTGGTCTTTCGGAGATCTTTATGTATCTACGCACTTCTGAAAATACTGTAGGGCTCCCTTCATATCTTTAGACCCCTCAGTGCCCTGTAAAGCTCCTGAGTACCTTCCAAATACTTCTCTTTTCAGAGGAAAAAAAAAAAAGAGAGAAGCTGAAACTCCTGGGGCACTATGCATTACAATAGGATGAGTTGGCAGTAAGGAAATATTTGTTTAGATCTTCACATTGTCCACAAAATTCTAGATTTAAAAAACAAACTGGAAAAGACAAAAAAACCTGTGAATGATAGCTAGGTGACTATTATCCCAACTGAAAAGCAGAAAAGAGAAGGATAATAAAATTGAGCTCGGCTGGTTTGATTTCTTCAAACACATGTAATATGCCTTCTTAAAAATTATTAAAACAGATTTATTGTATTAAACACCAAATCACAACAGGGAAATAAAATGCATAGTGTGTTACCATCACTTAGGAAGTGTCTATATATTAACAGGCAATGACTATATATAGAAATATATGTTATATATAGTGATACAAATATTATGTTTACTTTTTTTCTTGCAAAGGTTTGAAAATATTGTCAAGATAACAGCCCCAACAGAACAAACTATATTTTCTCTACAATATTTTTTCCTATTATTTTCTTTATTACCGATTCAAACTATAGGTTTTCCAAATTGCCTAAGCAGACCTCTTTCTGCAAAGCCCTTGACCTTTTTGCACTTAAATCCCTCTATAACAATATGTATTTCTTAGTAATAATTCTCTACAGGTGAAGAATCCTCTGTATATGTCAGTCAGTCAATCCAACCACCTGCTAGCTTATTTATAAATCAACCATAATTATCTACTTTTTTTTTTTCACTAAAACATTATGATGTATCTTGCTATTTAAGAAGCAGCAAGATGACTAAAGCCAACATGAAAATGGACTTGCATAGGCATACAAAAAAGGCTCATTAAAAACTGTCCTTATAAATGAAGATTTGGTCGTATTTTTTTCAAGCTCAATATTCTGGCTTTCCCTTATTGGTTTAGTGTTGTGTCCTGTCCCGTCCCATCCCCCCCCTCCAATCACTCATCAATGCATAAGAATCAAATACAAAACATCATAGGCATACATCAGATCAATAACTTACAGAGACTGCTAAAACAACACGAAACTGATAAAAAACAGAAATCAAAACTACAAGATACCTAGGGAATTGAAGGAAAAAACCCAAACCTTACAGGAAAACACAGCCAAACTCTTCAGTTCTTTAAATTTTCAATTCAGAATGCAGAGTCTTTAGGACACAACCTATCTTTTACTCTGAATTTGCAGGTCACATGGCATAGTAGATCCTTAATTCAGTTGGGTCTGTCAGGTGTTTCCAAAATTCCAGTTACCAATCATTCCATTATATATTCTGTTCACCTGTGAGCTAAATTACCTTGTCAGTGCATAGCTTTGTTTTAGGAGTCAAGGGGGAGCATGGTATCACAGATGTCTTCAATATAACACTTGCAGAAAGTGTTCAGGGGACCACCTGGTTGAAGGGGGAACACAGATAAGGTTGCAACCCATCACAGTGTGCGCCATATTTTCTCCCCTACAACTCTGTTAAAAGATGGTGAAACCCTTCCCGCTCTTTTTTGTCTTAGCACGAAAGTCTTGGAAGCAGCTTTATCTTTTTGCAACTGCAGGGACTGCAAATGTTGCCCTGATGAGCTGCATAATGATAGATCCTGATATAGACCTTCACACACTCTAAAACCAATAGCTGCATGAGAACCACACAGTATATTTGCCATTATATTTATATATATATATATAAAAAAATACATATGCATATTCTATATGCCAGGGGCTCTGAGCAACCTGATCTAGTTGAAGGTGTCCCTGCTCGTTGAAGGGGGGTGAGGGGGTGGACTAAATGACTTTTAAAGGTCCCTTCCAACCCAAACTATTCTATGATTTTTGCTTCTGAAATATGCACAACAGAAAATGTGCACCTATTTCCAACATTGTTCAGTACCATAGTGTCAAATCGATTAGTAGAACACACAGTTATCAGAAAGGCAGTTAATTCAGATCAAATGTAAGAAAATGTAAAATTTTAAGCTGGTTAAACTCGCATTGTACAGTAGGATAGGATTCAATACCCAGCTCCTTCCACAATTACAGTCTGTACAGAGCGAGACAATAGCATTGGCTATGGCAGTTTTGGTAAGTTGTTACAACTCACAAACACAATCTATTCTGAAATACAAACACACTTTCCAAATATACTGTCAAATTTTTACTTGTGAAATAGAACTTGCTCCATATGCCCACTCAGTGTGTTTCAGAGACTTGTGCTGAACACTGTGTATCGTATTTACCACCCTTCTACACGCTAATATCTGATCAGACCTTCTGCTCCATGTCTGCATTCACTCACTACAAAATAGTCTTAAACAAGATTCTACTGGACTGACTTTGTGCTTGTTTCACCCGGCAAGAAACTGAAAAGAAACCTTCATAACTTCTAATTTTCATACTTAAAAAAGTTTTATAGCAGAGTATAGAACTACTCACTTTATTGTGCAAGGATGTCATCCTTTGGACTGGAAAGACCTTTCCAGATAGAACAGCACACAACCTCTACTGTTTGTTTTGATACCAAACAAGGTATCCTTGCCCAACAGCTCGCCTCCTTTAATTTAGATGAATTCCTCTTGTGTATGAGTGTTTCTGTATGTTTACAGTATTAGGAGATATTATATTAATGAAAATTTTTCAAAGTACACCTACACTTTATTTTATAGGGAGGATTTAATCCATAACCACCACAGCTAAATAGCAGTCCTAGTAATACGAAGGTGCCACATATATCTTTGATGGGGAAAAAAAGAACTAGATTCTATTTCTGTCTCTGCCACTACAGCACTGACTAGCCATTGGCAACCCTGCTAACTCTCCACTTCTCCTTCCTCCCACCCAAGGTCTTATTAACATATACACACAACTTAAGGCAGACTGCCATTACATGCTTCTTACTATGTATCACTCACCATTAGTTCATTTTGATACAAACAAAAGACAAGCAAGAGCCTACCAGTGGGTAAAGAAATGAAGGGCCGTAACATTTTTACAGGAACACTACAAACTCATTTAAGCTGCTTTGCTATTTGTATATAATTAAATATCACATTAAAAGAAATCTTAACCTCCCCTCCCAAACAGCTCCTCAAGCAGCAATTACATTCACCACCTACCAGAAACATTTGAATAATGTGCCTGAAAGGCCCTGAGACTAAACCCACCAGATGGCATAGATGAGATATCCTGGGCTTTTGCATGAATTATTTCAATCCATCATAATTTGGAAAACTCATAGCTGCTGTAATACTGCAAAGCTTAATTTGATTTCCTTTTATAAAGTAGGGCTTTGATGGATGCTATAAAACAAAGGATAACCATCTAGCTACTATATCTTTATCTTCTCTGCATTTTTGTTGACAGCAGAGAACTGAGTGTTCTGACTCATGACCTACAACAGTTTAAACCAATATGCCAGCTGCGACAGCTGAGAAACTACCACACAGCAGTTCTGCGGTAGCAAGGGTAGCTGAAGTGAATCTCCTGCAAGTAACACGGGTAATGTTTTAGGCCACTACAACATACACCGCTTATGAATCAGAGCCATAAATAATTTTTAGTCAAAATTGATGTATTGAAGGTTTAAAACAAAAATAATTGTGTGCACACACTGAATCAGTAGAAACTCTGCAAATTAATTTTAGGATCACACTAGCCTTGTCTTAACCCATTTAATTTTTAGTGCTATCTCCTTATTAATTTACTCAAAAGTCAGTTGCTGGCTCAACTCTGTCATGAAAATAAGTTTGAACATTGTGAAGCTGAGTGTTGAGGTTACATGTTTCACACTAAGTTACATTCAGGCCTGGAAATTTCTCTTTAGATTAGGTGCTAGCAGATGATAGATGCATATGCCAAGAGAATAAAAATTTGGTTAAAAGCTAAAATATTGCAAATTCTATTTCCCTAACATAAAGAATCATTGGGTAGCTACAAATGCAACAGAAAACATTAATTTGTTTACAGCAAATGTCAAATATTACTATTTTAATGCCCCTTCACTTCAGAATGTCAAGCATGTCCTTATCCATATTCTTGGTGTTCTGCCAGTAGGAGATCTGGCAAAGGACTCTGATGTGTTCTTTTTAATGCAAGGCCCTCTGCTGCAAAGATCTCCCACAGAAAAGTATTTATAAACCACAATGTATCTCCTCCTCCTATCAGAAAATATTGCCAGACCTTCATGCTCTGCCTTTTAGATATTCCCAATTTTCTTCTGTCTTTGCAAAACACACAATTGACTTGGGTTCTTTTGGATTCAAGGTGCAGTAATGCTCCTCACATAATGGAGTCAGACTCAGGCTGGCTTCAGTATCATTTAGGCCTGTGTGCTCCCAAGTTGCTGTCCCAGTGACTGGCCTGGCACCTCCTACCTCTGCTTTTGGATTCTGCTTTACTGCTCACCAGGTTTTGGCAACACTAGGCAGTCAGCTCTGCTCTTGTCCTGTTATGTGAGTCTCTGTGATATCTTTTCTGATTTTTAATGTAATCCCTTTGAATTTCTTTTCTCTTTTCTTTTTTCATTTTTTAAAAAAATGTAATTCCTCATGCACTGATATCTTAACTTCTGGCAATCAGAATTGTCCAAGCAGCAGATTTCTGGCTGAAATTTTGAATTCAAAGAACTCATATCAAAGGTAAATATATTACTACCAATTTCATTTGCATCTCAAACCTAAGCTCTTGGCAAACAGAAGAAAAGTATAGGCCCTGAATCAAGAAGCAAATGAAACCTAACATACAGCAGTAAGAATACCAATGAAAGTCTAAAACGACACAGTAAGACACACAAGTGAACTTGTGCACTAAGACAGGGTAACTGTGCAAATACGTATTATGTTCATACATCATTCCATAACATTCTACATTTTCTTTGGAGGCCAAGCGTGCCACCGCTTAGGTTTAAACTGAAGAGTTAACAAGTGGCTCCCTCTACTGTTACAAGAATGTCAGTACTGGTATTTCTTTCCAGAAACTGCTTTAAACTGGTTTGTGACCATCAAAATCATTATACAAAATTAAAGAACTGAAACGCTCACAGTTTGAATTAATCTTTAACATTTGTTTTAAAAAGAGTGTGTGCATGTGTTTCCATACCAAAACACATGCAAGCCAGCCTTTCATTTATTCTTTACTAATAGCCTCTGAATAATGTTTTGCACAGCAAAGTTTTCTCTTAAAATTAATAATACTAAGACTCAATATTTTGAATGCTGTATGCTCATTCAACAGCCAGGGAGAAAAATTATACATTACTTTGCATTTGAATCACAATGTTTCCTATACTTAGTGACAAATGATAAGAAAATAAAACTGAATTGGTGTGTTTCAGCAGAACTCTGATGTCTTTGGACCATAGTTTCTATTTTTTTATTAAAATATGTAATATTTTAGTTCTTTTATGTACATTGGAAGTATCATTCCTGAAACAGTTAAAAATGTACTCAAGTGGAGACTGAAAAGGGGAACCAATGTATTCAAAACCAGTTTCCTCTTAAAAAATGCTTCCTTTGAATTAGCCATTTAAAATGATAAAATGCAATCTTATGGAATTTAGCTAGCCATAAAGCAGAGGCAAAACTTGGTTTGTCATACAGAACTGCAGAGTTTCAACAGTACAATGGAACCACATTCTAAACATAAATGCTGTTACGCAGAGGTGAGAAATGTATGTATCTAAAATCCATCTGTGTTTAAAATTTCATCAACTGCCTATCCCTTTTACTTGAGCATTGTCGTATTTGCACTGTATGCACAGAATTACATACCAACATATATGTACAAAATTGAGCACACATAGTAGCAGTCAGGGACACTAAAAATACTTTGAACACAGTTAGTTGCACTGCTGTAGGGCCCTTGGGTTTACATTCTGTGATAAAAAAGAGAAACTCAACATATCAGAGAGACACCTAGTTTTTTAACCAGATTCCTCCAAATACCAGAATAGCCTACCATAGTTTATGTCGCTTCACACAGCAGATCAGGTAGTCTTTGAATCTGCAAAGTAATCATTGTTTTAAACCGTATTTATGAAAATAATGGGTCCTATACATGAATTATAGCAGAGCTACAAGCTTCCCAATAAAAGAGCCATCCAGAACATAAATCAGGCCCAGATCTAAAAATAGCATTGGATGCAGCTACAAAAAATTCCATCAAGAAAGGCATTCATATCAAACACAGCCTGCAGGCTTGCAAAACAGAAGGAAACACTGTCAGTATTAGAAAGATGCTGTATGATTCACTATTTTTCATGGAACTTTCTCAGGCACTCTCTCTGCTGTTGCAAAAGGCAGTTCAGAAATGCTCTTCCAAAACACAAACTACCCTAATATGGCACTGAAAGAGAAAGAAAAAACCAGCAGCACTAGCACTGAATACTAGGACTCATTTGTAGCTTTGCTTGTTTACAACCGGAATAGAATGATTTACATTCCATAATGCCCATCTTAAAACTTCAGAAAAAACTCCTTTCAACAGTAAACTGTTGAATTTATGACAAAAATCCTGCACTCATCCTCACATCAGGAATCAAAGTTTCAGGACTTCATCCTGGAGACAGACATTCTAGAAAACATTAAAGGGAGGGAGAGGGGAATGCCACATCGCTCACTCAAAAGGGATGGTCCCTGTTATTTTCCACTCAAAACACTGCTTCTAGTTGTGTTTTTTCAGCAACCAAAGGCTGAACAGCATGAAGCATACTTCAGGAACAGCCTTTAGAGAAAGAAATACGGATTACAACGTATGTATATTCTCACACCAGCATGTGAAAAACAAACATGAACGCAACCAGGATGCACATAAGTGAAAGAAGACCAGTTCTTCAAGAAGCATGTTCACACATGCACACAGGCTCGAGGCAGTTTAAGGGAGCCTATAGCTAATATCAAACTAAGTGCAAAGAGAAAAGGCCATTTCCCTTTAAAACTGAGAACAAAGCAAGCCCCAAAATCACACTGGGGTTCTCTCTTCACTTGATTAAGTAATTGTGTGACTTTGAATTGATTAATCTATTCCTGATTAAGTCCAAGCATGAATATTTAGTCTGACATAAGAATGCAATACTTAACATTTTTCAGGCATAGCTGAATCATTCAGGACAAGAAAAACAAACCCCAAAAATCTCTACCATCAGTTGTGGCAAACCAATTCATATGAACAGAAGCCTTGCTGTATACTGAGGTAAAAAGACTGAATCCCATCTCCTTTACTACAGACAGCTACAGCGTTTACACAACCTTTGCACCATTAAATCATAGCCCTAAAAGGAAACACATTTGATTGTATCTTTTAGCAATTATTTAAAAACAGAAGTCTTGACCTCGCTGACACCCGTCACTTCATATGTAGGCTGCTCAGCACAGTGGGCTACCTGCCGTTTGCCATCTCAGTTTAATACTGACATTACTGTATTTTGTCAAGCCTAGCGGTGAGGGAAGAGCAGTGAGATTTCAGCTCACCTAAAACACATGCCCCGTGCCCAGCTGAAGGCCTTGCTGTTACCACATGGCCCGCCGCTGAGCGGGATTTGGCTTGTGCTCCCTCATCCCCTGTTGCTTTCCCGCTAGCCCCTCTCCCCTCAGTGTCTCACACTCATTCACTCTCAACCTGCCTGGTTCAGCTGCAAAATCGGGCCAAGGCAAAGAAAATCAGCACAGCTGCTGCCCAGGCTGCCATACTAGCTCACAACACCTTCCCATAAGCACTGTGTCAGCCACCAGCCACCCTCCCACCCACAACTCACCTGAGGTGAAACAAGATGGACGCCCTCAGAGGCCGCATTTTCCACAGCAGCAGGGCTGTGTGGTGCTGGTTGCGGGGTGGATGATGCTGAAGCCAGCTGAGAAAAATCTTCATGTCAGCTCTGGACATCTGCCTAGTTAGGATAGATACCATGGTTGGATGAAGAGGGATTTACCAAGGAGCTCGTTGCTGTGGTGAGGCTTGGTCACCGTTTCTGTCCGCCATATTGAGCAGTTTTAGGCAAGTTGGTTCCTTCTTGTGCCTCAGGGTCTCTGTTTGAAAAATGGGAATGATTATGCTGGCCATCTGTGTGGAACAT
Source organism: Phaethon aethereus (assembly GCF_964289735.1). Lineage (NCBI taxonomy): Eukaryota > Metazoa > Chordata > Aves > Phaethontiformes > Phaethontidae > Phaethon > Phaethon aethereus. Next base: position 8,247,369 of record NC_138589.1, on the reverse strand, counting down.
TCTGGTTGATAAGAAAAAGATACTCATCAAATAAGCTCCCTGGCAATTCTGTAGTTCCCCATGTCAAAGCCCCTTTTTCCCATGGGTTCCACCCATTAAAATCTAAGCATTCTCTCAGACCTGTCTATAAAAAGAATAAGAATTATGTAGTAATAGTCACGCTACAAATTGACCCTCTGCATGCTTATTCTCTGTGTTAAACAAAAGGCGATTTATAATTAAGTTGTTAGCTTATCATTAATCAATTAGTATTTTTTCATAGGCAAAAAGAATACCTGGGCACTTCTGTATACCCAGCGAGTTACCTGCTGCCAATAGGCACTCTGTTGTCCTCAGCAAACTTGTGAGTCGACCTGTGTAATGCTCCTGTGTGACTGTGTGGAAAAAACTTGTTCAGTTCTGTAACAGTCTCTTCCTAGAGATTTTTACCTACTCATATCAAGGTTGTCATCTTAACTTTTTTCAGTGAAGAACAGCTTTCTCACATAGCACAGTATTTTGACAATTTTTCATATTTTTCTCTCTTCATATGAGTTAGCATTAGGAAATAGTATTTTGTAATAAATACAACAGTATATTTCATATTTTTAAACTGATGTGCTTTTTCTCTTAGGTTCAGTCAACTCTGTCTTCCAAGATGATGGGGAAGGTGCCTGGAACACAGAAGCCATTAACACTGGTAGGAAAAGAAAGTCCAAATACCACACTATGGGACACACTGGGAAACACATGGTATTAGTATGCAAACACTTCATGGCATTAGTTTAGGTCCAGCAGGAATGACAAGTTCAGGCTCACCATCGGTGCAGACACGTCACTCACTGTACACGTCTTTTGCCAGCACAGAACCCAATAATATATCTGAAGTGTAAGCTTTCTGGGATCAGGAGCATTGCAGGAAGCAGACTAGAGAGCTCGAAGATAATTGCTTAGAGCTGGATCCTGCTGGTCCCAAACCAATAAATCCAGAATGCCTTGGGTATCTGAGCTGCACTGCTTGCTACACAAGGACCACAGCAGAACTAAACCGCAGTTACACATCAGTTATCACACAATTATTTGAATGCACTCAGGTGATTATAATATTTTATTGTTTTATTAGGGAGCTAGGAGACTATACATATATCCAGGATTTTGGTTTTTTTGTTGCTTATTGCTGGGTCTTGGCACTTTTGTGCTATCACAGGTAAACTCAGGGCTGTTCTGTTCAGGTAAAAGTAGTATCTACCTGGAATTATTAATATCTTACCCTCGACAACAGGGAAGTTCTGATCAAGATAAAAAAAAAATTCCTTTGTCTTCCCATTTCAGTGGAAATACCAGAAATTGAAAGCTGTATTAATGATATATACCATCTCACAGAAAATTAGTTTATTCTAGAGATCAGGAACGTTCTGGCTACCTTCAGACTTAGACTTGACCTTTTCCTCTGCTCATTGCGCTCCAAGCACTTTGTAGAGTTGATAAAGGAGAATCACAGACCAACTTTCTTGCATAAAAAAGCATATTTTCTTTGCCATTAAAAAAAAATCCAAACAAAAACCTCATTCTGTTAGGGGCAAGAAAGCTTTCTTGGTTGCTGTGCTAGTCACTCATGCAGTGCTAGTTTTTCTGTGCACTGAAAGAGGCTGTTCATGGATTTTATGAATAGCCATACTTAGAGTAAGTAGGCTAACTAAGAATAAGTGAGAACAAAACTGAAAGACACTGATGTTTTTTTTCTAAGTACAGTTGAGATGCCACCCTGGGTGTTCCTCCACCGTATGGCATAGCATTGCAACAGCTCCACCCATTTCCCTCAAGGAAAATTCAGACCATACTGGTTATGTTTGTCATCTTCCCCATTAACAGAGATGCAGTGTTTAAAACTCAAACAGAGTTTTAAACTGAAACGGAAGGGACAATAGAACCTAAAAAAAAAAAAGAAAAATAGAAAACAAAGAACTTTTGGCCTCACTTGGTATCATTTTACATGAACTTTAGCTGTGACAGCTTGCTTTAACATCTAGCAATAAGCTTCTGCCATCAAAATCAGTTAGTCACGTTTGTCCTCTGGGAAAAAGTGGCAAGATTACAGGTTTTACATAGCTCCTATTCCCAGCGACGCTTCTTGTGTCATGCAGAAGTGATCAGCTAGTACTCTGCTGAACACTTGATGTTGCATTCCTATTTAATTCCTTTAAAACCAGACGTTTAGCATAGAAGTGAACAGCACATCAGCATTTACTAGCATGAATATAGTTCCCTAACCCACCGCTAGCTAGTGCAGAGTTTATATACTTCACCATGTCTTGCCATGTTAGGTAGTAATCAACATGGTACTTATCTTTTACTGCCCCCAGCAGTGTCATACTCCAATATTTATCTTCTTCCTTCCTCGTGACAAACAAATTAAAACAAAACTGTATATCTTTATCTGCATTTCTGTACTGCACAGTTGGTTTCAGTTTTGAGTATACTGATATGCAAAGGAGACATGGAATAGTTTGCATTGCTCTTGGCCCATTTCCTTGATTCTCCTGATTGCCTCCAGAAGAGCTTATTAGGAATGAAGAAGCTGACCCAAAGTTCCTGTGCCTCACTCTGATGTACAACTAAGCAAAATTATCCAATCCATCACCACTGTACTCCTTGGGATCCTATCCCTGTTAAGGAAAAGCCCTTCACTGGTCATAATTTATTCCCTTACTACTTATTAAAATGCTACCAACTCCAGTCAGTGACAACAGGCTTTAGGAACCTACCGAAGTTTTTATGGGGACAGAACTTGCTGATCCCATAGCACTTAGTAGGTAAAGCACTGCTTCTGGCAAACATATGCTGGTCAGAATGACTGCCCAACCTGACTAATGAATTGCCCACTCATTTATACAGAAAAAAATATTAAGATTTACCTATTTGGATGTAGAAACATATTCAAAACCTTTCTTCATCCTCACTTGTATTTTTGAGATGCTGTACTAACTGTTCCTAATACTTTTCTTTTGCTCTTGCTGCAATCATCTTTCAGTTTGCTCCTGTTGAGGGAAGCACAAGACTTTGCCTTCGGTTTCTGACTTCACAATACATGTGAAAAGGTCATGCAGGAAGACAGACTTTCAATACCCTCATTTCCTCAGTATATTTCAATTCTTTTGCATTTAAGCAAAGAGTGACTTCAGAACCCAGGGAACTGGACAGAAAGCCACTATACTTCTGCTTTAGGGTAAGGCTCAGTGTATCAGACATTGGCATGGGCTCTGTAGCCCACATTTTCTTTACAGTCTGACTTGATTTTTACTAATGTGGACACTTAGCACCGGAACCTGGTTAAAAGGGAGGTAAAACAGACTTAAGCATGCACAGAGACATAGACACGCAGTAATCTCTGTTCCTGCTCTTGAAAGTGGTCCTATTGGTCAGCTTTCATAAATTATGTTCCTTTTTTTCCACCTTACTTTTGGGATAGATCCCAGAACAGATTTAAAGGGGTGGAGCTGACTGTTACCTGCAGCATATTAGCTGTGCACAAGATAGCATGCCATTTCAATACAAACAGCATCACATTCTGTTAATAGCTTATCACGGCATTCAGATTTAGAACAGGCAGGGCAAACACAAACAGTTAACAGCACAGATTGTTAAAGATACTAAAATTATTCTGAAAAAAGTATTGATGGTCAAAATAATTTCCAATTTATGTTGGTATCACAGATCTTTTAAAGCATTACAAATATCTTCTATTGAGAGAGTTGTGAATTTACACCATCACCATAGAATGGTTTAGGTTGGAAGGGTTCCAACCCCCATGGGCAGGGACACCTACTAGACCAGGGTGCTCAAAGCTCCATCCAACCTGGCCTTAGAACACTTCCAGGGATGTGGCATCCACCACTTCTCTGGGCAACCTGTTCCAGCACCTCACCACCCCCATAGTGAGGAATTTCTTCCTTATAGCTAATCTAAATCTACCCTCTTTCCTATCACTATAGGAAAGCCAGTACCCCCTGTCCTATGACTACATGCCCTTGTAAAAGGTCCCTCTCCAGCTTTCTTGTAGGCCCCCTTCCGGAACTGGAAGGCTGCTACAAGGTCTCCCCAGAGCCTTCTCTTCTCCAGGCTGAGCAAACCCTAACTCTCTCAGCCTGTCTTCATAGGAGAGGTGTTCCATCCCTCTGATCATCTTTGTGGTCCTCCCCTGGACTTACTCTAACAGTTCCACGTCCTTCTTATGTTGCGGACCCCAGAGCTGAACGCAATACTCCAGGTGGGTTCTCATAAGAGCAGAGAAGGGGAATCACATCCCTTGACCTGCTGGTCACGCTTTTGATGTGGCGCAGGATACAGCTGGCTTTCTGGGCTGCAAGCGCACATTGCCAGGTCACATTGAGCTTCTCACCAACCAACATCCCCAAGCCCTTCGCATCAGGGCTGCTCACAATCTATTCTCTGCCCAGCCTGTATTTGTGCTTGGGATTGTCCCAACCCACATGCAGGACCTTACACTTGGCCTGGCTGAACTTCCTGAGGTTCACAGGGGCCCACCTCTCAAGCCCGTCAAGGTCCCTCTGGATAGCATTTCTTCCCTCCAGCGTGTCAGCTGCACCACACAGCTTGGTGTTGTCAGCAGATTTGCTGAGGTGCACTCAACATCACTGTCCATGTCACCGACAAAGATGTTAAACAGCACCAGTCCCAATTTTCTAACTGAAACCTTCCCTGTCTTAACTACTCTAGCATAGTATCTCTCAACCTGGATGAACAGGCAAATGGATTTTCTTGGTTTTCATTCCATGGGCACTAAGATTTTACCCATACATACAAAGCTTCTTAGCTGCCTGTAATATCAGAAGGCTGCTTAGTATCCGTAAGTTATTCATGTAATATACAATTTTATCCACAACACTCTTACAGTTACTCTTATCTGTCTTGCATTTAATATTTCTTATATAAGAATGAGCACCTCTGAATATATCAGAAGCCTTCCTGTCGATCCCTACAAACCAACAGATGCATCATGCCACCTTGTGACAGTACTTCAGCAATACACCAAACATCCACTGCTCCTATACAGTGATCTTCAAACTGCTGCCCACAGTGCCCTAGGAGTACAGCCTATTTTCAAAATCCACGATGCAAGCTTAAGGAAAGCAGGCTGACATATACACTATGTAGAAGTCTTCATATCTGAAAATATTAAAAGGGTCTGTTTAATTTCAATGCAGAAATATTTGGAAGTTTGTCAGTGAAGGAGGTACTAGCAGAGCATAGGTTTTCTAAGAATATCTATACTCTAGATACAAACACCAACAATTATATCTGACGGGTGCATGGCTTATGTTATAGTATGTTACGCATGCATCTGGAAAATATATCGGAAGCTGTAAAGTTACTTTTAACCCTCTAACATGATTTTTCCCTTTTGAGAAAAGTTTTTTTTAAAAAGTGCTACCACATTATTTAAAGTGATAACAGTTCTTTAAAACTGCTACTGCTTTAATAAGCAATTCAAGTGAAGCATAAGATTTTTTTTTTCACAGAAAATATTACTACAAACCTGTAGTAGCAGCAGTTTTTAATTTACCAAAAACTGGCATGTATTAGCAACAGAACATACACAAAAAATATCTTTGTTTATACAAATAAAATTAGGTTCTGAATATTCACAAAGTAACATAACAGAGCAACATTTTTCTTCACATTGATATTCAAAGTTAGTCAGATCAGCTGTGATAATAAAAGCCCTGTGTAATATTCAGTCAAGCACCATGGCAGACAGTGCATTAAGATCTCTCATGAATGGATGATCAGCTAGTATTTGATCAATCTTCTGTCTTTGCTCATAATCAGGAAAAATTTTTATCAGGGCTTCTCTTAGCTGTACTGTTTCTGAGGCAGATCTCTGTGGTGGAATTGCTCGTATGTTTGTTTCCAGCGGAAGCCATGTTGATGAATGATCGCCATGTACTCTGTTTTTAGGCTGTCGACTGCTACTGGTTGGTTTGGGGACTGGCATGAAGAAAGGTGTCTCAGAAGAATATTGTCCACTGCTCTGTAAAGCCTTTTGTGCTGATCGAAAATCTCTATGGAACAAAATAAAAATTTTGGTTAAGGCAAAGGAGATGCTAGCTGTCTCTGTACAAACACAGAAAAGAAAAATGCACATAACTCCTATACTTCACTGCTGCTCAGCTAGTTACTGATTGGAATCAAAAGATAAGCATTTTTTCGAAGTGAAACAAAACAGTAGGTGTAATAGTTTTCAATTTGAATCTGGCATGAGTAACAACGCTAACATTATCTAGGTCTAGTTCCAGATTACTTGACAGAATACAGCAACAGTCAAAGTTTATTTTATGGAAGTATCAACATCAGTATTATGGAGCTAAATGGATAAAAAGATACATTGAACACATGTACACTGACTCAGAACACGTGAAAATACTTACAGACCAAAGGGGCTTCCAGATGCTCCACAAGACTATTCCTTGTCTACTTTTGCTCATGATTGTGAGCTGTGCTCACATTAAGATCAAGGCCTTGTTTCCCTCATGTGATATCCTTAACAGGGCAATGAAGTTTTGCAGCAATTTCAGGATCTGAATATTATTCCTTAATTACTGAGATTTAATTTCAGACTTTTAAAAGTTGTTGCTACTCCAAGCTGTTAGCACTACAAAATTCAGGGCCATGTCTACTTCAGATGCCACCAGATAACACAGAAATGTGAACTGGAACTCATGTTTACAGTCTAGTTTCCTACCACCAAGGGAAGCACTATCTAAATTACAGAGCTCTATTTTAAAAGCATTTAGGTTACGACTCCTCCCATTACTCAGCATGGAAAGTCTCTCTAATTGCTTGAGATCCTTCTACTTTCTGATCTTATTTCTGGTGCCACTTACGCTTTCTGCATCATTTAACTCAAGTAGAAAAGTCTCAAGGAAGGAACAAAATGAACTCTTTACACTGGCACCTTTTCTCTGTCTTAAAAACCCCACCACACACACACAAAAACCAAAGCCTAGTTCCAATTCCAAGTTTACAGATAGGAAATCAAGCTCTTCTAGAGTCTTCTCAAAAGAGTCTTTCCATTACAGTCACAGTGACCTCTCAGAACACACTCTGTTTTCACTTTATTTTTCTCGGACACCGGCAGCTAACACACGGTGTTCTAAATGACATCTTGTAAGGGTTGTGTATTAGAGCTTGAATACTTTCTTAGTGTTTCCTGTTGGAGTTCTAGAACTGCACTTTCTTTTTTCATGTCAACATTACATGCTTATTTTCAAATCAACTTGCGACATACTGGTATATACATGTCTTACTTTCCTCAATTGTTTCCAATAGCTGAGATTCCTGCTTATTCTTTGTATTAATCCTTAAGTATAGCTTGCCTTTTATATTGCTATTTTTAATTTCCTCACTTGTTTCTAAAAGCTCTCTCAATACTCCTCACTAGCATTAGCATTTATAATTCCTAAGCTAGTGAGAGAAAAGCAAAGAGCAACTTATTTTCTTGTGCAAAAGAGCAAACCCATTCTCGAGTCTTGGCAGTTAATGCAAAGCAAATTCATACTTTGAATATATGCACATTTAAAATGTACAATGATCTTAAGGGAACAATATATTAATATTTAAAATTATGGCTCAAATACAAATGCATTTAATAACAATGCCTCTCCAAAAATCGTTTTATTAACAGTATAGTACCCTCAAGTGTGAAGTGAAATGCCTCTCCAGTGACAAAGAATGTAAAGTGTTTCTTTTGTAGCACCTATTGTCCCACTACGATTGAGGAAGTGATCAGCCAAGGTGTTTTAAACAACATCACTGTAATTAACAGGATACCAGGCTACCACATACCCAAACAACTAGCAGCTTTGTGTGATGTTAACACAGTTTAGACCACCTTTGTATGAAAGCCACCACAATCAAATCTCAGAGGAAGTTATTGTCTTACTTATCTTAGTTCTGAGAGAGATCTTGGTTAGATGCAAATGTCACCAGCAGTTTCTGAACACACTGAAGTAACAAAAACATGTTTGTCCTGTTAACTACTACATCCTACAGTGTTCTTGCTTAATTTCACCGTACCTTTACTATATAGATCTAAAGAGGTGTTCAAGTGAACCGGGAAAACAGCTTTATTTCAAATGTGAAATCATAACTGTCTCAAACAAAGAGAAAACAGTGTTTATACCTAGAACAGCCTTCACTTCGAAGAAAGTCATCTAATCTAGGTCCATTTCTTCCCAAAGGGTCATCAGGAACCATAAATATGTCACCAGCAAAAGTGTATTGAAGTAACCTGCAAAAGAGTTCTTTCAGTATTATTTGCTAACAATGTATTATACCCTCGCTGCCCCTCACCTCTGTAGCACAGGACAAGTTGCCTTAGAGTAGACCCTTCAATCCACATCAGGAGTCACTGAAGCTTAACTAGTAATCCATTTGAGATACAACCAGCATTCACCGTCAATAATTTCCTGGGAGCTTATGTGAACTGGTCCCATTACACTGCAGAACACTGAGATGCCCTTTTTTTTTTTGACAGCAAGTGTTGGATGACTGCAAATTTTTGCAGAGACCAGAGTGGAATTTCCTAGGTACTTAAGAGAATATTTTCTGGTTGTTCAAATTCCCCTTTCTTGTAAGGATCTTCAACCACGTAGCTATATGTTATCAGAAAGCCACACAACTAGCAAACATAGCATTAGCTGTTTACAGTTAAGACGCAAAAAAGCTTTTTTTCTGGAATCATTTTGGGACGGGGGAAATCTACGTTGAAAGAAAACAGTTCAACTATAATTTGTCTGCGAGGAGAGAATTTGGTATAGTGGAATTTCCCCAGAAGTAAAACTAATAGCAGATGTTAACACAAGCTCTTAAAAAACCACAGACTCAGAATGATGTGCTAAGTATTCTTGTTAAAGTTCTGTAGAAGAACAGAACCTGACTTGGGTAGAATTCACTCAAGAAATAATGTAAATACCTACATGATTAGTCAACATCAATCCCATGTTCTCTCACCTATACTGTGAGAACCCAGGACAATTTTCAATTATTTATTTCATTAGACCTATACAGACGCCAGTCACTACAGTAGATGTACCTTCAGAAGATGTCAGGGAGACTGAGGGATTAGTAGGAAATTTGGGCAACAGAACATCATACTTTAAAATGACCTGATTTAGTAACTAGAGGGGGAAAAAAACAAACCAAAACAACAAACGAACAACAAAAGAAACTAGTCATACAGGAAGAACTAATAATCACAGAGAATCCACCAGCTGAAGCAGGGATAATTGATAGCTAAGTGAACTCATCTAAACCCAAAGGACACTCAAAAATTGCAGGGAAATGGCTACAGGGATATGTCGCAAGTGTTCATTATTTTGCTTAGCTATGCTGATTTGTTGTAGTATAGTAAAGAGTGATTGATTCTGAAACCTTAAAAGTGACACTGTATGTCTGCATCAGCTATCATGTCTCCTTGAAGAAATGAAAGGAGAAAGCTTGTGAGAATGGACAGCAAAGCGTATACTCTAACAAGATCTAACACCAAGCTTCAGAAGTGACATAGCTTGGCTGCTACAACGAGCTCCTCTTTATGTGAGCAACTAAGAGACGTACATTAGAGAATATGTGAATAACAGGGACATCAGACTATTCAACACACAGTATAAGGCCATGAATCAAAGTGGTGAAACACACACAGTATTTTGTTCGGCTCTACCAGAACTGCATGACAGATGCATTGAAAATAAAAAAATCTCACATGAAGGTAGAGTGCCTACCACTGTAAGGACAGACATCCTTTTCAGCTTTCATAGAAATTTAATAATTACCTTTTTTGAATAATTTCTCTCCAGGCAAGTGATTCTGTCACAAATTCTCTGAAGTTATCATTAGTCACGATAACACCTCCAGTTTTATCAGCAAGGTGTAATAAAAACCTGTAAAATTCGTTTCAAAGATTGTTAAGATAGTCTGCTTTACTGAAAAATTGTCCAAAGATCTAGAACACTAAACATTTCACCATCCAAGAGTAATCTATTTGCATGAAAACAAGCACTTTGATTACCATGAAATTACTCTGTTTTGACTCACCATATGACTTTAAACAACATTTTAGGTAGCATGCATTTATTTAGTGCAGCAGTCTTCATGGGAGGCTTTTTTTCCATTAACCCCCCCCCCCAAGCAAATCCCAAACCCATGGGATTATCAGATTCTAAATATTTGTAGAGGTAAATAGTTTGCTTTACAAAAAAGTACAGTATTTATTACATGCCCCAACACAAGCTTATTTCCATATACTTTTTCACTTAGCATTAATGTCTGTGTTCTGCAAGATAGTGTTATGCATGAGTTGTTTGCTCTGTCAACACTTGTTAACAAGGGATACTGCTACCATTTTGTTCTTAATTACATTATGAAAGAAGGTAATGACTGATTTATTAAGAAAACCCCATGGGGTTTTTTTACCTGTCTGAAAACAAGCTTTTTGCCATTCGAAACTATACTTCTGACGAAAGTGCAGATATGTTAGCACAACTCATTTCCACAGTAATCTCAACTGTAAACACTGCACCTACATAGCATTTTATACGAAATGCTGGGTGTATATAAAACATTAATGTGTACACAACTCCAACTTGGATGCCTTCTACATTTTTTTCCCACAACATTATTATTTAAGAGATCAGAGTTGCTATATTTTAACACGGAAGATAAATTAAGTGCACTCTATAGATCTTTTGCGTAGCAAGTTTTGCAATTTGGTACATGACTCTGAAATCTAATAAAAACAGGCATGCCCATGATGCAAAAGCTTGACAATTTTGTAGTCAGAAAAATAAAGTATGAATGATTATTAGTAGGAATGAATAAACCGCAGTCCAACAAACTGTAGCTAGCTGCAAAACACAATTTCAAAGCTGCAAACAGCTCATCTATGCAGAACTGCAAAAGATGGTTGTGGAAAAAAACCACCTTACGCAGCATGTGCTTTTAACTGTGTCAAGACTGGGAAAATTTGGCAATAGCAATGTAAGCACTAGGAACCCCCTACCCCAAACACCCAACTAAAACCCCTAAAGCTTACTCTTGTCTTGTTAACTGAAAGATGATCCCCACATTTTGAAGTCGAACTTTGGTGCTCAAATTAACTTGCAAATTTACTAACCTACACGTGGTTACAAATACACTGCTCCAAATACATGTCTATGTCTGTATACCACAATGGCATCAAGAGAAAAACCAGAACAAAACAGTACCTCATCAGTAGCCGATTTATGCTAGTGCTCCCCAAACATAAAAGACAATTCAAGAATAGACTGATGATCAGGAAAGCATAAAAACATTACTAGAAAACTAATTTCTTCCTCAATGCAAGTTACGACATTTGAAATAGATTAACTTTTTTTTGGTTAAAATTTGCATTAAAATTTGCCATTTTCCATGAATTTCTGAAAACAGTATGTACAATGCTATTAGAGAATTACATACAGAAATGCTTCTTATGACAGTAAAGTAACATAACAGTTGTAGAGCTCAGTCTTATGTTAGATGAATAGCGCTCTGTCTTGACAGGTTGAAGAACTAGCTAATACAACAGCTGATCAAGTATTAAGCTTTTACAGCTATTAGTTAGACTTTAAAACTATGTATATTCCATACCTGTCATCATGAGCAGCAATTCTTGCTCCTAAAACCATCCTTGCAGGGGTTAAAGACAATATTCCAACATCCTGGAGCTGTGTTAAGAAATCCTGCTCTGTTAAAATATGAAACAACTGTTCTTAAAAACAAAAGCTTTCTTCTAGGCTATTTATAGATTTGACAATTAGGCTGATATATAATTAGCAGAGAGGACGGGCTATTTTTGTACCTATTAATCTACAGAAATGACATATTGATAGCTGAAGGTTTGCTAATATTATAAAAACAGGGAGGAAGTTCAACCTCTTCCTCTAGAAGAGGAATTCTAGAAACTAGAAATTCCAGGAAACCAGAAATTAAAGAGAAAACAAAAATCAAACAAAACAAAAAGGCCTCCACTTATGGCACATTAGCTAGCCTAAACAGCATTCCAGAGAGTCTCACGCTGTATATGGAAACCAAATTACCCATGCTGAGCAGCCAGACTGCTCCTGCTTCACATTTTATGAAGTATTCCTTCTCCAGTCACTCTTCAATGAAGTAGACAAAGAAACAGTTACAGTGTAGTTTAATAAAGAAAACATTAGGAAACTATTTCCCTCACCTGTAATGTAAGGATCACGTCTTGTTCTCCACTGTGGAACAAATACGGTAATATTTCTGTGGCCACGTTTCCAAAAGTAGTCAACAGCTATTGCAATTCCTCGACAGGAGAAGAATTTCCTTAGACCATGACTGGGGGTGAAAGAAAGAGAAGAAAAATTAAATTCACTCCCATTTTACTACTACAAATACAAAGAAAATGGAACAAAACCTTGCAAAGTGAAGCTGGAAGTTACACACACAGCCTCACCAAAATAAAAGGTAGATGGATGTTATAGATGAAGAATCTTATAAATGGAAAGAGATCTTCAGCAAAGGAAAAGAACAGCAACATCGCTTTGCAACTTCATAGCAGTCTCCTTTCAGTTTCGTGGGCACAGTGATATTTGAGCAATCAGAAGTGGGTTTAGCTTTAAAATGAGGCCAATAGTGATGGTTTCCAAAATCTATTGATTACAGATTAAAATAATCATGAGCCAATCACAGAATCACTAGGTTGGAAAGGACCTTCAAGATCATCAAGTCCAACCATTAATCCAGTGCCACCATGTTCCCTAAACCATGTCCCGAAGTGCCACATCCACACGTTTTTTGAACACTTCCAGAGATGGCGACTCCACCACCTCCCTGGGCAGCCTGTTCCAATGCCTGACCACTCTCTCGGTGAAGAAATTTTTCCTAATATCCAATCTAAACCTCCCCTGGCACAACTTGAGGCCATTTCCTCTTGTCCTATTGCTAGTTACTTGGGAGAAGAGACCAACACCCTCGTTGCCACAACCCCCTTTCAGGTAGTGGTAGTTCCAAATACAGTCCCACTACAAAACAGAACACCTTTGGTTCAACTGGTTCCCATGGATTACATCTGAGTTCTCTAATAATCTAAGATATTAGGGCCTCCTCTCCCTTCATTTCAACAATCTGAGCTACCATTTTCAAGCAGAATAATGAAATTTCTTTGAAGATTTTCAAAACACTGTATTTTAGTGGCAATATTTTCTTTTTTCCCCATTTAGAAATATAATATGTTTATTACCTGTTTTTGCAAGTCAGTTAAGCAACTTTCCAGAAAAATCAGCACTACCTAATCTGAGTAATACAGATAGTGGAGTTGACCTTGTGAGGTCCACCCCATTCTGAATTATCCCAATGATGCTATATATTCCCATTTAACACATGGGAGGAAGTCCTCCTTTAGCAATGAACTGTCTAACCAGATTCTGGGAACGGAACTTCATGAGAATAATGGTAGAAGAATCTTAAAATAGAGAAGATAGGATCAAAAATACCTCTAGAATAAATCCCTACAAAACACCTATTAGTAACTTACGTAAGGCTAAACCCAGTTTTCATTCAGACACTTTTCCCCTCATGTTTTCATTAGAGGCTACACTCAGAAAAAACAAAGATATACTTAGAAAACACACACCAGTTCAGAACTGACAGCATGAACAGGTAAAGATTTTATTACAAAGTAGCACACAGAATATGTTTTGAATTAGATGTTAAGTCACTACAAAATGCTTCTCATACTAAGTGACCAAGTGGTGTTGGTATTTTAAACCAGTGTCCTAGTTAATGTGCAATTGGATATTATAAGCCTAATAGTAAGCCTTATTAGTTTTGAATGGACCTTATCTTTAAGCCCCTAGTTTAACCTACCAGAAAATCTTCTGAACAGAAAGTTCTTTAAAACATCTCCATGGAAATATTTTACAGAAAAACTGAGTCTTTAGTGGCACTCAAGTATCCTTTTCCAATTTTGTAAACTCATTTGAAAATAAATGTATCAAAATACAAATCTATTAAGGTTCTCTGAATTTGGAGAGGAATGTTTTAAGTAGGAAGGCAGAAAAGTGAGTAAGCTACATGTGAACTATGAAAGGCAAAAAAATCTGACTTATTAACAGAGTTTCTAGAGGAAAAAAAAAATCCTGTGCCATACTTGCCCTAATAAAATTAAGTGTTCTTTATGCCAAGAGCAGTCAAATAAAGGAATGCAACTGTAACTTACGAGGGGTAACTCTTCTATGTTCTAGGTCATAAACTTAAAATGCAGTCATCATCTCCTGACTTCAAGTTAGGTATCCTGTTCAATAAACTGGAAGACTCTGTTAAATATTTTCACTGTATTAATGGCTATCAATTGGACTTGAAGAGATGCAGAGGTCTCATTGTTCCTGCTTGCCCATTCTCCTGTTTCAGAGCTTTAAACCTGCTGAACTACAGAGTACTGTTTTTAAAATGTTTTGAAATCTAGAAGAGCAGCTCTTGATTAGTCCCGTATAATCAAACTCCCACTCTGTAGCAACTTAAAAAGAAAGCATGCAAATAGAAGCAATATATTTAACTTTATCAAGTAAGATGTAGAATTAAGGTGAGCTATAGTATGAATAAATACATCACTGCTAGATAAACATAAATATGAAATGCTTTATTTGAGCTAGGTAAACATGTGGAGGACAGCAAATTACCACAGCAAGGTGGTCTTTTCAAGACATCCATCTCAAAGACTGCATCTGTTCCCCAACTGCCACTGTAAATACTGGTTTTGGCTGTCCCAGTTCTTTAAAGAACTGTGAAGACCCTACAGAGGATTTGTTAAGTTAAACAAGATATGATCATAAGCAGCACAAAGCAGAAAAAAGCAGGTTGCTTTCTGGGACATGTAACATTTTCCCTTTGGTTTTTTAACTAAATTAAGGAAAGTACTTATTATTTATAAACAATTCTATCAAGATATAATCCCATCCAATTACTCTTTCATTCTGAGTTTCTTCCACATTTTAATAAAATTTAATTTAAAGTCAGCACTTGAAAGGCCTGTTTTCAGCACACAAGAAGAGGCAGTTTTAAAAAAATACTTGACAGTGGCTAGAGTAAATTCTGGGCTTTCTCTCATTCAACAAGCACACTGAAAGTACAGCTAGCATTAATATATCAATGTGCCATTTTTACTAGGCTGCACATGTCACAAGGGAAAATTCTTCAGCTTCTTGCAGTCTTCCAGACTTACGACACAAGGCGCGTAGTGATTCGGAGGCCCGCTCAGCCTTAGTCCAAGCATGTGGACAATGCATTAATGCCCCCCCCCCCCCCCCATGACACTCAGGCGTCAGTACCACCCCCGCTGCCCCCATAGGTATGGAAGCAGATGTTCATAACATCAAGGTACTGAGAAGGAAACCAAAAAACAATTCAAAGCAAAATTGAAATCAGTTCTTCACTTTCTAAAATGTGAGAAAATAATGAGGCTTTATTTAGCCAGAAGGAAGCTGCAGAATACCTACATTAAAAAAAACCCAGCCCCCCCATGCATTGATTATTTAGTAAGACATGTAAATATGTCAATGTTTATGCTATTTTGAGACAGTTCTCTGTCCATTGCTTTTCCTAAGCACAGTCTTCATTTGTTTGAGCAGCAGATGTTACTTAACCATATCTGGGCACTATACATCAGTGGTACACAGCTACTACACCCTACTCTAATGTGGAGTGTGTGCTGCCCAGCTATGTGCATGACAATCTATTGAGGTATGTGAAGGAAATATTAGAACTTCAGTAATGCACATATATAGTTGATAAATATACATATATTAGGGATGCATGCTCAAAGATTTTTTTACTGATGTGGTGCTCAATCAAAAAGTTGGGAGACCACTGCCTAGAGTAGAGATAAGTACATGTTTATGCACCATCTTTTTATTCATTGGTTTCAGATGCATTTGGTTGTTCTTAAACCTACAGAGACACAAAAACCTATAGCTGAAATATGCAGGAACCCTCCCCTCCATATTAAAAAAAAAAGCCAAAGAGTATGTGGTATGTTTATTTTCTACATGACCCCCACAATTTACATTTCTCTCCACTCATACACAATACGTATTTGGGAAAACATTTTAAAAAGTTCAAGGTAGTTTATGACTCAGTTCTGACTTGCACTTTTATACAACTATTTTCTAAGTAACAGTCTGAACAATGATGAAGTAAGTTTGCTTTAAAAACTATTTACTGCAACAAAACACTGTAATTTAATTAAAGCAGTGTCCAGAGTTATGGATCATGTCAGGTTTTGCCTTTAGAGTTAACAAGACTATAAAAATGACAGAAAAACTTTATCTCTTAATTGAATTAATTAAACCTGAAAAATTTTACTGTTGCCAGTCATAGGGGACTAGCTCTGGGCTCTTCACCTGAGGAAATCTATTTACAAGGATGATCATCACCTTCTTCAATTAATGATCACTTGGTAAGAAAGGTTACACATTAAGAAATCTTCTGACATTCCTTCTCATAAACAGAAGTTGTTACTTAGATTTACTTTTGATGCCTCATCTGTGCTATAGTGACTTTCTGGACTAACTGCAAAAATTCCTATATTACCAGGTCCTTAAAATGCATCTGAAGCTAATTGTCTTAAAAAATTTATGTTTTGTTCTGAATGGGGAAAGACAGTGATCTAGCAGGAACACGTGCAAATACATAAGAGGCCTGTCAAAAAAAAAACCAAAAAACACACCAGGCAAAGTGAGATATATTTTTATATGAATTGAGTTTAACATCAGCAGAAATATTTTGGAATGAACTATGCATCTAGGAATTTCAAGGTATCAGCTGGTAGTTTACAGAATTTACCAGCAAATACCAAGGTATAAAAATAGAAATAATCAGGCTAGGACTGTACATAAAGGGAATAAGTTAAGAATGATTCTTAAAATAAAATAATATTAGCAGTTCTACTAGCACTTCACAAATAACAACAGAATTTATTATTTCTGTTCTCAAGCAAGATTCATACATATTAAAGAGAAAAGGAAGTTAAAAAGGAAAAAAATAATAAGAAAGTTACCCCTAAAAATAGAGGAAGTTTTGCTATTCCATTAATTGATTCCCATTGGTGAAATGTTTGGGAACTAAAGCAGATCTTTCATAACCATGAAAGAACAGTATCCAAGGGCATCTTTATCTACCTCTGTGAAACTAGCAGCACACAACAAATTTTTTCCCCCATCAACACAACTGTGTGTATATGCAAATGCAGATCTGTGTTCACATAGTTACTTCTGTGAAACTGTTTCAGACAGTTGACAGCTGGTACATTACGTTCATTTTAGGACAAACCTCAACATTATTTTCTTACTGTACATAACATTGTATATTTTTTTTTTCCCCTCCAAAATTTATTTTCTTTCCCTAAACAGCATTTAGGCCCATTCTTTTGGGAAGCCTCTTTCATCTAATAACTGGAAACAGACGGCCTGATACATGCATCTTAACCAGTCAGATATGTTTTTCTCAGCCTAAGAGCTTCCTACAAAATTCAAGGGATCACTGGTAGTACTCTGGCCTATTCTTATAAAATAATCATATTGAAGAATTAGTTACAACTAAATACAATATAATATAGCTGGTATGAGGCTTTTCAGGATTTCCCATCTCAAACATTAAAATCTGTATTTTAAAATATCGTGTTTAAGAAACACTTAAATTGCCTAACCTTTTCCCACTTTGTCTGGGAATACAGATGATCTTTCTCAGAATTACTGTTGTTTTGCTTAAAGTACTCCATTTTGCTTTTGGCAACATGGTTTCAGAATGAAAACTAATTTCTGTACTTGCAAGGGTTTATGCATGTTCAGCAGAGGAAGACTGAATGCACACAAAAAAAACTTAAATAGCAAGTTCTCATAGTAAGTTTACTCTTATTTATTGTTACATTGACAAGTGAAGCAGCAGAACAGTCAGTTCGTTCTTAAAAACCACCACTTCCTCATTACTGCATTTGTCATTGCTCACTTTCGTATTCCAAAACTACAAAAAAAGCCCCATAGCAAACACTGACAAACCCTTTTGACATGCATGCTTGCTGAAATTACTTAGTATAAAAAGAACAAACCCAAGTCTCTCCCTGAATAGAGAACAGCAAACGATTGAAGAATATTTTTGATGAGAGAAATGTTAAAATGAACCCAGTGAAGCACAAAATTTGAGAGAGATATAGGCTCTAACTGATTTTTGCTATTCCAGTTAGTTATAACAAACTTAAAAAGAAAGTAAAAAAAGAAAACTGTAGTTGGCAATACTCTCCAAAGTTGTCTACAAAAGCAACATTGGGGAAAAAAAGGAATAATAAGATATTTACAATAATGGAACACCTGTGCATCATAGTCAATAAAAGGAATTTCCTCATCTTTTGTGTATTAACTTTGGCCATTTCACAGGGTTTTTTTGCATGGTGCCTTGTCAGCCAATCTATTAAAATTATCCAAGATCCCCATAATTGTCTACTATTGTTTGCATACATTCTTTCAGTTATCAGGAGAAATAGGAGACCAGGTGTGTGCACACATACACATGGTTCCCTATTCTGCAAGTTTTATGGAGGGAGATGGAATATTTTTGCTGCATGCCTACATTTGCACTAACGTGTGATGTTGTCAAAGGACAAACACATTACCATGTACCTCCACTTTAAAATTACAAGACACTGAGAGCACAAGTTAAAAACCAAAATATGTTACTCTTAAGTTGATGGTAACTCAACTTCTTTGCTAGATGCATGCAAAGCAAATCAAGTTTCATGCATCAAATTGCTTGAAACAGAGCAGAGCTCACTGAAATTACTTCTGACTGATGTGCTACTTCAAGCTGGAGCACTGATAATTCAAAGTAGGTTGCTGTGAAATGGCACAGATCAGGCTTCAAATTTGACCACTGCCTAGTAAGAAATGCTGTAGAATTAATTAACTTTTAATATTGAAACATCTTGTTATCAAAAAGGATCTCGTATACCTGTAATGTATATCTCATTTTAGTTTTCATTGCTGATTCTGTTCAAGTTTTTTTCAGATTATTGTAGTATTTGCGCTTCATGTATCTGAGCCACCCATTTTTACAAATTTGCAGATTTCTACCACAGCATGAAAGCCCAAAAGGGCTTTACAAAAAAAATATTTTCCAGACCATTGTAATTACCAACCAACTTTAAGTAAAAATCAAGGATTTTCCTTATTCTATTTTAAACAGTTATTACATTTGTTCAACTTCAGACTAAGTAATTGTTTTAAACTGAAAGTAAGTTCTACAATTGTTTCATGATAGAATATCCCACAACCACACTGTTCTAGCTGTATTTGTGTACCGAACTGTGTCATATACTGCACCTGCTAAAAACTTCTGAATTTTTTTCTATGCACAGTAACTCAAAGAATAGTAACTCTAAACAAGTCAGTCATAAAAATGAATACTGCCACTAAACAGAGAATAAAAACTATCATAATTGCTATGTGTTGGAAATTAAAATGGCTACAGTCATTCTCACGTAATTTTTCATTATCAAGCCTTACCATGACTTAACAATAGCAGCCATTACCAGCAGTTGAAAAACCTTGCTGTGTACATGAACTGCTGCTCACCAAAAACCTACCTAGCAAAAGCTTCACACATGCCACAGCAGCCTTTTAGTCTCTTGAACTTTTAATAAAGAGATAGCTGAAGAGAATAATACTTACGAAATTGCAACATTGCTTCCATCAATAATGATATGTTTTAAATATGGTTTCCCAGGTTCATTTTTCAACTCCAGTCTGTATGGCTTTTTCAGAGACTCCAAAAATCTTTGAACTCCAGTAACTGAAGGATCAGGATGACGTCTGTGTGGTCCCACTGTCTCTCTATCAGGATTTGAAGGATGTATTTGTGAAGACAACACCTGGTCTGGGATCGGATTTTCAGAAGTTGAGGTTTGGGAGAGGCATTGGCTGAGAGATCTCACTTGAGAAAAGCTGCAGTGTCCTAACTGGTCTTCAAAAACAGGATGACTATTCTCTACAGTCGAGGGCCCTATAGATTTTTGCTGAACTGCAGTTTTAGTCTTAGTTGAGATACACTGCACATCTGAGCTCCCTCTGGCTACAAAATCAACATCTTTTAGAGCACCAGTTTGCAAAGTGCTGAAAGTTACACCACCATCAGTTTCTATATCACTTGACCTTGAGCTGTGATTCTTACCAGGGCAATAAATGTCTCTCTGTTTATAGCATATAGCTGAATTTTTACTGGAAGGAGAAGCAGGTTTGCATACCAACATATGCATTTTATCTTCTGCATCAGCTTGCATGTTTGGTAAACCTCTTATTTTGTGATATTCATTTTTTGTCTCCTTTGAAGTATGACTGGATTTAAGTGGACTTTTATTGCTAGAAATGCCTTTGTCTTCTAGCTTTTGTGAATTACTTGCATTGCTTCCTAAAGGAGGATTGATAGTCCTAGGCTTTTGAGATGAGTGTTCATATTCTTTTTGATATTTTAAATGTTCCTTTTCAATTTCTTCTAGCAATGTTAATGGTTCCACAGATTGTCCTAGGACACCAATAACTTTTTCTACAATATTTTGGGAATATCCCATTGTTCTGAAAAAGTTCACAAGAATCTTATATTCCATCTCCTCACTGATATCATCACCTTCTTTAAGGCAACAACTGGGATCATCTGTTTCGCTGCAGCTATCTGAAAGCAGATCAATAACTGCATCACTGTCTAAAAGATTACTGTGTGAAGCAGATTTCACTTCCTGATCATTTTCCAAAGAGAATTGCTTTTTAGGGAGCCTTTCCTCATCATCAGAAGATCTTCTTTTACATGACTGCCTTTCTTTAGGCACCAATGCCTCTAACAGAGGCACAATGTCTATGGGAACAAAATTTGTTTCAGGAGTGTCAGAAAACACAATGTCCATTTGCTTTGTAAGCTCAGTTACAGGTGTCCCAGCATTGTTTCTTGCTTCCTCACCATCTCCTCTTCCATCTCTGTTTGCAGCGATTACTTTGGAGGCTTTGTTCTGTAAAAGCTCTGTCGGGCTTTCAGAACCTGTAAGATCTATGATGTCGCGCTCTAGTTCACAACATTCAGTTTGTGTGAGAGCTAGGAGTTCTCTTTTTAGTGAGCTAGGCAAAATCAGTAAATCCATTGTATATTTATCTGCATGTGCTTCCACAAATTGTCTGAACTGCTTTTTAATCTCCGATTCATTGTCACTTAATAAGCTTTCATTATTCTCAAAAAGCTTCACCAATTGCTGAACATGACTTTGAGCCATAACAACAGCTTCTGCACCCCCCTTAATACAGAGCAATCCTATTTCCAGCACTGTTATATCAGCACACGTATCCTGAATAAGACTGTTAAGAAACAGGCTCTGTGCACCAACAAAGATGCAGTGCATGTCCTTTGGGTAGTACTCCCTTTCTTCTAGTTCAGGTTCACAGAGTCCCTTAATATATTCCTAGAAGGAAAAAAATACAGCAAAGTGAATATTTGTGACAAGCTTATATGAATTTTGGTTAGGTCAGTAACAGACAAGTACATCAGAAAATAAAGCCAACTTAGCGTAAGAAATGTGAAAAAGTAAATATTGCCAGTGAACTGGATATTAGAGATAAAATACAGATATCTGAAATGATTTTTAAATAGATCTCATAGAAGGCTAACTTTCTTTTATATCCTATTGTTTATAAATAAATTCATTTAAATACTCTGTTACTATCAGTTTCAAGTTGTAGCTGAAACCATTCAAAGTACAAGTGAAGACATCTATTTTCCTGTCCTCATTTTTTGGTCAAAGAGAACATATGCATCATAAACAAATGCACGGCACTAGAGAATTCTACCTAGTCCATAAAACTGAACTTCTAAAAACAGTTTCCAAAGGCTCATCACAGCAGTACCTATGCTACATTTTTAAGATGTTATTATGTGTTATTCTATAGTTACTACTCATGAATCAAGGACATTGATCCTGTGGCATGGCACAACATAACTAGTGGCCACAGTAGTATCCATTAAAAGATACGCTATAGGAAAAAAAGCTAAAACCAAACAAATGACTAAAGCACTATCAGGACTCCCTTAGTAAGATTCCCTTATTAACCAAATAAAACATTTGCATTTTAAAACTAAACCGCCAGAGCACCTACTTACAATGGGTATATGACACCAAAGAAAATCACACCCAAAAAGCTCAACACCAAGCCAGCTTTCCACCCGAGGCTTGGAAACTCAGTATTTTGAAAAAGCAGATACTGACAAATGACTGAGAAAACTCCAGGCTCCAGATAGTTCTGTGTTCCAGAAGTTCAGGTTTTTAATGCATTTAAAAAAAACCAATCGCATTGCTATTTCTGCCACCTAGAAGTGAATACAGGCAAATTCACTATACTACTTGTTTTAAACGTGTCAAGAGTTCAGAACTCTGTCAATATAGTATACTATTTCTTCTTTTGGGTAGCATCCCCAAAATCTCTCCTCCTGTGCTTAAAATTCTGCAATGTAGTGAAACCACTTTCTAAGCTGCAGCCACTGTATTTGCAGACTCACAAGCATACCAAATTTTATTATCTATCTTTACTCTTGGAAATTAAACTTAACTTTTAAATGGAACTAAAAAAACAATACAAGGTAATGAATAACGTAACACCACTTCCTATCATCTCTCGAGTTACATCACCACAGGTATCAAGACAGGCTGCTTCAAGACCATATTAGCACAAACTGCTTCTGCAACAAAATCCACAGGATAACTTTTCATGGCATAGCCATCATATGACTGCTTTTGCAGAGCAACAGGATAATAACTTAAGTAGAAAAAAAGGATATTCAAAACCTGTGGATTTTTTTTTTCCCTACATTTCCTAAGCAGCACTGAAGAATGAATACATTGCACGTGACTGATGAATTAAAGCACAAATTGCTATCACCAAAACTTTTAAAGGGCGACAAAGACTTGCAATTGTTCGTACTTTCTAGTCAATAATCCTCCTTCTGAATTTTTTTCTATGCACAGTAACTCAAAGAATAGTAACTCTAAACAAGTCAGTCATAAAAATGAATACTGCCACTAAACAGAGAATAAAAACTATCATAATTGCTATGTGTTGGAAATTAAAATGGCTACAGTCAATCTCACGTAATTTTTCATTATCAAGCCTTACCATAACTTAACAATAGCAGCCATTACCAGCAGTTGAAAAACCTTGCTGTGTACATTCTGGGGTCTGAAAACTGCTCTACACTGTATGGGAGACCCGACTTCCCTTGCATTTAAAGTATTTGCAGTAGGAAGCATATTGTATGTTATTAGGAAAAGCAGCAATTAGAAAATGGAAATCTTGTGCTGTTTGTTTCAGGCTTTAATTTTCTGGAAAATGAATTGTACTGCAGCTGCCTGGAGAAGAATAGCTGTTTATGCTACCTGTAACAGTTTCGGGAGTCTCTGAGCCCCAATATACAAGCAAATTGGGTTAGAGTCAGAGTCAAATAATTCAAAACCCTCAATATTCATAGTATTTTCCTTGTAAGTCTCATGCATTACACAGTTAAGGAGTAAAGTCTTTGAAAGTGGACTGCCAAGTCTATGAACTAAGTCAAGAAATACATGCTAAGGATCCCCACTAATATATATGTGTATTTAAACAGACACAAACACCCACATATCGAGACTTCGGTTTTGAAAGCCACCTTCAGCCCAGCTAGCGCTCACACTACCATTTCGCATCACATGATTCAAACAGCTACAGTTGCCAGGTCCAGTATGAGTAATACTAATTTCATCATTACTGCCGCGTCCCCCCAAAGGTTAGTTGTACCGGAGATTTAGCAGTTCTCTGAAGACACTTCACAGCAAACAGCGTCACAATCAGAAACACAAGCAGTCTAGACAGCTCTCTCTTTTTTTAACGTGTTTAGTGTTCGGTTCAAAAGCAAGCTACCTGCTCCAGCAAGCCGACTGGTGAAGCAGTCTGGGTCTGTCAACTTTGACACTAAGGAAATATCAGCTCTGTTAAGCTGTTAGCAAGACCTTGGCTGATAAGCTACTAAATGACACAAGTTGAGCATGTAAAGCAACTGTGAAAGATGGCAACATGGCAACACCCAACAAACTCTGAAGAATTTCTTGGCTTCGGGAAGAAAAAGGAGAGCGATACATTTCAATCGCGTTTTAAAGCGAAACTTGGCCCACTCCTGCAGGTGTTAGCAGGCAGACAGCAGCAGTATTTCACAACGCGGTGACCGTGCCGCGCTCTGCAACACCCGCGAACTTTGCACTTCTCAGCTGAATTGTTTCTCCGATTCTCTATGCTTGTGTCAACACCACCGGAGACACCCTGGCACCTGGCACACGCCTCTTTCCCAGGGCAGGACCGTTTCTGTTTCCTCGTCAAGCACCGACTCTCCCCCCACCCTTTCTTCCTCCTACCCGCACGTAGCGGCCCCGAGCCGTGCCCCGGGCAACAGGAACCTTTCCGTACGCAAACACGGCCCCGGCCCCCGTCCAGGAGACCAAGGCTCCAACGACACGACCGGGGGCCGCTCCCCGCCCCGCCCCTGGCCCCCCGTACCTTGGCGCTGCGCACGGCCTTCCCGCCGCCCGCCAGCTGCACCCAGATCCTGGCGGCGGCGGGCGGCGGGCCCGGCGGCGGGATGGCGGGGCGCCATTCCCCCTGCGCCCCCAGCACGTCCAGCTGCACCTCGAACAAGCCCTCGATGCGGCCCCGGCTCCCCTCCAGGAGGCGGCTCTTCTCCGCCGGGACGGTGAACTCATCCGGCCCCGGCTCGGAGCCGCGGGCTGCCCAGCGAGCCGCCATCAGGTCCGGCCGCGCCGCCCTGCGCTCCGGCCTCCCATCCCGCCGGGCCCCAGGACAACAACACGGGGAATCCCCGGGCTCCCTCCGCACAGCCCGTAGACGTCATCGAGCCGCGACGGCGCCACCGCCCGCACCAAGAGGCGGGAAACGCCCTACTCCACCCGCGGCGCCATCTTTAGTAAGGGCGGCGGAAGCGCTCCTCCCTCGGCAGGGCTCTGTCCCGCTTTTCCTGGGGATGGGCGGCGCGTGGTGGAGCGCGGGGCGGTGCTGCAGGCCCGGCCGAGCCGCCCGCCTCCGGTTTTGCCCGCTGGTTGGCGCGCGCCTGCAACTGTGCCCAGGCGCCCTGGGAGGAGGCTCGCGGCGCCTCACAGCGCCCGCGCGCCGTCCCTGACGGTTAGCGCCAGGCGCCGTCCTGAGAGGGCGCGGCGCGGGAAGGAAACCTTTCTCTTTTACGATTTCACAGCCTAGAAGTTGCGTTTTCAGATGCTGTTGGCACAGTCATGTTCTGGTATCGTCGACTTGGATTTCATTTAAAAAGAAATGTGAGTTTTATCCTTCGTGGTCGCAGGGGACAGAAGTGTAGCCCCATCCCCAAATCCTTAGCTCTGCTAGCTCGGAAAACAGAGGACGCGTTTTTACTTTAAAAAAGTCTTAAAATGAGACGTGAAGGATAAGATTAGTTCTTGAAAAGTAGCTCTGGGGCTTCGCTAGCCTTCGAATGCCTGGAGTTGACAATATTGACTAACTGTTGTACAAAGGAGTAAACATCTCAGGTTTTTTCATCTCTTCCCATCCCAGACCCGGGTAAATATCTTCCAACTTCTCCCTAGACTACTTGATTCCCACTCGTTTTGTCCATCTCTTTAGCATCACTGTGGAGTTAGTTTTTAGTAGCTGTTCATTAAATGTAGCCTTCTAAGGGAGGATTAATATTTTGTGGTTGTGTATCTAAATATTTTGTTTTAATCTACTCATCTCTTACACCAGGAAAGGATTAATATAAAAATATATCATTTTTATAAAGGCGCTCGTATCCCTGTTTAGAAACTTTTTAACCAAACGAGAGTTTGCAGTTCTTCATACATCTGAAAATCATGCTAAATGCTTATGTCCGGGTAGAGCTGTATACATTTTCCTACCTGAATTTGAAGTGTTATATCTTTGAGTCCAACATAATTTTTGTCTGGCATGGTAAAATGGAAAAATTGACATAGTGTACACACACTGCATCTGCACACATCCACGCATTCTAAACAGGATAGGGTATGACGATGAGTATGATACTGGAGCAAGATCCTGTACTTCCCTGAAGACAAATTTTTTCTAAAAAGAATCCCCTTATTTGTTGCTTAGACATCTGCATTTTGCTTTCCCATCAAGTTATTCTACAAAAGTTACATGTAAGAATGCAATCTCACATTTAGCTAGGCAATTTCTTTAGGTGGCTGGTGCCATCAACTGTTAAAATATAGTCACTGCAGCCATTGTTGCATTGTCATTAATTACACGTGAGATTGTAAGCAAGGAACTTTATAAAAAAAATGAAATTACCAGCGTTTTGAGATACAAAGTATCATTAAAAAGCTGAAAAAAAGTGCTTTTACATCTGTCTACCATGTCAACACTGTCTTTTGGAATATCTCAAGATAACTGAAAGCTTACTAGTTTCTAAATGAAGTGGGTAATGCTTGGTGATGTATATTTTCCTGTTGTCTGTTTTGCCGTACTGTATGTTATAAAACTTGGTCTCAGTGCTGAATTTATTGTAA
The DNA here is from genome assembly GCF_964289735.1 of Phaethon aethereus. NCBI lineage: Eukaryota > Metazoa > Chordata > Aves > Phaethontiformes > Phaethontidae > Phaethon > Phaethon aethereus. Next base: position 8,220,710 of record NC_138589.1, on the reverse strand, counting down.
TCTGTATAATTCTATGTGTATTCTCTATAAATCTGTATTCAAAGGTCATTTAGAGCATTATAATGATCCGAAACTGCTCTCAGGGACGTCATTGAACGGTTCTGTAAGATCGTGAGCCAGTCTGCTAAGGTTAGGTGGTACCTGACATTGTAACAGTCAAGCCAAACTGAACCCCTTTTTAAGTGGAAAAGACCAATGCTATTGAAAAGGTATACTTATGTTTACAAACATGGATCAATCATTAAAACAAGTTGGAACTTTCTCCCTGCATTGCTGTGACTCAGACTAGAAAAAAAATTTTGATTATAGTAATTTAAAAAATTTTTTTCCTTTTTAGTGGCCATTTGAAACTACAGCCTTAATCTTCTCCATACTTGGAAGAAATTGCAAGCCTTTTGTCACAAGCACATGTTCAAGTGTACGAAAACTAAATATGAGCTAAGTTGAGAACACTAGAAATTCTCTTATGTCTTATAACAAGATGCTTACAAAGAGGATATATCAAGAAAGAAAGACTTCTGCAGCCTACAGGCTTTTCACAGTAAAATATCCAAAGTGATAGGCCCTGTTTAGTTGGAGGAGAAATTTCAGTTTCCTGACTCTTTGGCTGCATCTTGTAGGCTTATTTTAGGGAAGGAAAAGTTTAACTGGTAGCAGTCAAAGGAATTGGTTACAGCCAATGCCATCTCTTGTTTTTCTACTTGGAACACCAGTTGCCTTTGCAACTTCTTGGTTTTCATTAAAATTTCTGCAATTGAAAATTGGTTACATAAAGGATTTTATGAAACTGGGCCTTCCTGAAATGTTTGGGCTTGTTTCAAGTTGCATACTTGAAATAGGAGCTGGGCTAGTTGAAAGAACATGGAAACTTAATCTTAAAGTTGTCTTTCACTGCCATGTTGGTTAAATGAGCTATGCAGTCTATGATGATACACTTTACAGATGGTGCACTGATCCTCATTATTAGTATTATGGTGTTCAGTGGGGTTGTTCACATGCATAAATTTAACAATATGTTTGATTGTTTGTAGGACGGGGACCTAAAATGCTAGGATATAGAAAGTATCCTGCGTGAGTTTGAATAACAGAAACTTTAATTTGTTGTCATAACACAAATAGTAGCATATTTTTTTCTAAAAGTGATACCTTAGATAAATTCTAAATATTTCAGAAAGGAATAGACCTTGGCTAGAGGTCTCAAATTTTGTGTGTAATATAATCCTAAAAATTAAGGCTGCCTGTGATTTTATCAAGCTCTAGTTAGGAGATTTTGGTATATGCTTTAATTGAACCTTTTCATTTACAGAGCTACAAAACAAAAAGCCAAAAATGGTTTGAAATAAAATGACTTCACAATGGTTTATAAAGAAGAACTTCTAGACATTATTCAGTTTCCAGTTATGCAGTGACAGACATTTATATTTGCTTAAAGTCCTTGTGGTTAAGAAGGTTTCCCCTTTGGACACCTTATTGCAATGCTGACATCTTAATGAATTTATAGATCAAAGTTTGGTCTCATTTCTTCAATAACAAGAGGCATTTTTTAAAAAGTCAATCCAAGGTATAGATTCTGTGATTAGTAGCTTCTATTAATAAAACCTATTCTGTCCCTTAATTTTAGAATAAATTACTGTTTGTTATTCCAAATTCCTTTCAAAAGAATCTGTTATAAATAATTGAATTTTTATAAAAGGAAGACAAGACAAAAGCATTGTAATTATACATGCGTCAGTTATTGAGGGTGGGCAATGTTTTTCTTTTTATGTAATGGAGTCTGCATTTGTTTTTTGAGGCTTTTTGAGTGTGTTTGATCAAGTTTCTTAATTAGTTACAAAAAGCTGCAGGTGTATTGGCGAAGACTGTTATTTAGCCTGGGAAATGTTCCAGAAGACAGTTTTGTGTAGTGGTGTTTTTTTTTTTAAGGTAAATATTTATCTTTGTTATTACCAGTCATTTTAAAGGTTCCACACTGTGTGCCTGCTGTGTATCTAAACATTATAGCTTCACTTGACTGACTGACAAATGATAATGTAATAGTATCATCTTTATTGTGAGAGAGCATTGAACACTACTGAATTACTTGTACAAGTGGTATTTGAAAGGTTGTCACTACCATGCAGCTGCCTGTGAGGAATACATAGCCCATCTTCATCTGAAATGCTGCAAAAAGTGTGCCATGTTCAATTGTCACTCTGTAAGTTAGTTTAAAAATGGTGTACTCTATCAAAGTTTCTGCAACTGCAAAAATTAAAGCACTAACAATTCTTGTAACTAGGGATTTTATAAAGCTCTTTCAAGTAATTTTTTTTAATGGTTTATTAAAAGCTAAACTTAGACTATTGACCACCATAAAGGTTTTATGACTTTTTCAGCCCAACAGTTTTGGGGTTTTTTTAGCTTTCATAAACAAACATTTTGCTCATATTCTGACTACAGGAGTTTAAATCCTTTTTGTAAAGGACTAGCTGTAGGTACTGAGCAATGCTCTTGTATGTACTGCACCTGTTTGGTAGCTGACTGCTGATAGAACAGGGCCTTGCAACTGATTTCGTTCTGTTCTGGGAGGCTTAGTACAGTGTAAAAGATTTAGTGGAAAGTAGCACCAGTAGTTGAAAGGTACAAGGGGTGCAATAAACTTGAAAGATGTGCTTACAATGGCTTTTTAATGCTTTTAAGAGATGCAGCATGTAGTAAATCTAACTGTAGGCGATTTGGGTTTTGTTTTGCTATTTATATTTGTGCCAAGCAGGAGGAGAATAGTGTAAAAACTTGATGGCTGAATGATATCAGTTTGCAGATAGCTTAGACGAAATCTAACTGTTACAAGGTTAAGACCAATAGAAATTAATATTATGGGCCTATTGACTTCAATGAGACTGCTAAACTGACTAAATGTTTTTCATCTGAATGAGTGAAGAGCAGTGAAATGGGATAGTATTTTGGTGACATATGTAGTTGATACGGACAATCAGATGTACAGGAACAGATAAAATTGTAATAGTTCTAGTTAAATTAAATACCAAAAGCCAAATAGTAACAACAAACAAGAGAGGAAAATTAGTTGAATGGATTGTCATCGAAGGCTATTAGACCATACATTAACACTACAGGTTTAAAAAGAAGTACCTATCTGGCTGTGCAACATAGTATTCAAGTGAATAAAGTTATTCCTACTGGCTAGACTTTTGCATGGGTTCTGATTTACTTTAGTAAGGTTTTCCAGAATCTGGTCCTAAATTTTAATTTTATTTGCATGTATAAAAAAAAAAGAATGGTCATTTTTGTCATACGTTTTCTTGTACAGAACAATATTTTTTTTCTTCAATTTAAAGAAGAGTATTTTTTCCCTCTGAATATACTGGGTGTTTTCTAAACTTTTATGTCTGGGCTATAGGCTGGGCCAGACTTTCAGTGCATTTCACCCCATGCAATGACTTCTACTTGGTCAAAGTGTGTAAAAATATTTCTGATATCTTTACATTGTAACTGATCCTCTCTTGAGAGATTTACATGAAAACACTGCAGTCAATAATCATGCTCACAGGCTTTCTGTGAGAATAGGGTCTAATATAATCATAGTAAAATCAGTGGGATTAATCATCAGCTCTTGTAAATCAGAATATTTCCACTAATTTCAATTAAATTTTACTTACACCAACTGGGCATGCTAGGCTTGTGTAATAGTGGTGAAAAAAGCAAATTAAGCTGACATTTTTTACATAAAGGACAATGATGCATTTACATTTGATTCCAGTGTATTTTACTGCATGCCTCAAGCAAAGACAGTTCAATTAAATGTCAGTGGAGGGCTTTTTCTAGACAGAGACCTCTGGAAATTGCTTTAACCCTTTAACATTTAGAAAGCATATTTAGAGAAATGGGATGCCTTCTTTCATGTGCTTGCTTTCACAGTGGTAGAAAAATAGTAAAACATTTTCAGGAGGATACCACTGCATTTCAACCTATTCCACTAGAAGTAGTAGAAGTCAGCACTAAGTTTTATTTTATGATAAAGACTCCTACATCAAAATACAGGAAAAATAACTTGGAGGTAATTTGCTGTATATGACAGATGAAATTTTTGAAACTTCTGTCAGTCGTTATGCACTTTTTCATACCGATGTCCTCTCAGACTTCAGTCATCTCCAAACTATTAAATCCTAAAACAGCACAGTTTTATCATAGATGTAGAAATACATATGAGTCAGGACTATCTTCTGCTGTATTTGAGCTGTATTTGAGCACAGTTAAATGCAATTTTGCCATGGAACTAAAATGTAATTACTAGAATTCCCTGCCTGGTCAATGTCTGCTCTTGAGTGGTTTAAAATAATCTCCTGTGATTTATAACGTTTTATATTTATTTAAGGCTGTATATACTTCTAAGTCCAGTTAACCCATAGTGATTTTTATTAGGTGAGGATTCGAAGAAGATAGTACATTGCAATCTCTTGAACTAGTGTTATTCAGCTAGCACTATGAGGGCTGACCTTTTTGCCAGAAACTGTCAACAGAAAAAAAAAAAACCCTAAGCTGGGGTGAAATCTGAGTTCTGAGCTTATTTTGAAAATATGGTCTTGAAGAAACATGACATGTATGTTTATGAGATACAATCTTTCAAGTTTGAATATAATTTATTTTGCTAAACCTCACTGCTGAGCTGGTGTTGGGTGTGGTTAATGTTTAAAGGGTAAACCATCATTAATTTTTTTTTTCCTATTGCTGATGGGTTGTAAATTTCCCATAAATAAGCAGAAATGGTTCTATCCAAATGTTTTCCAAAATACCAGTACTGCAATCTCAATTTCTTATGCTCTGATAATGAACAAGAAAGTTTTTTGGTTTCTCACACTCTGCTGCAGGAGTGTCCGCACAAGAATCAGATGAAATCTGGTCCTCTTGTATCAGTGTTTCATTGTGCTTCAAGTTGAAAATGACCAGTGTAAGGTCATAGTAGTATTGTCTAAATAACATCAGAAGACATGGTAGGATTTGTGATAAAATAGGACTTTGCAATAAAAAAGTATGCCTATTCATGTCAGCTCATTGACCTTGCTTACTGATTTAATTTTCTTTATTTTTACGACATAAACACTTGCAAACTGTAGCTGCTTCCCTCTGCAAGCCTTGAACAAAGATAGGTGATAGCAATTTTAAGATTTGATATTTTTAACAATTAAATCAAGGGTGCTGAAGATCAGATCGTTAAAGGCAATTATGTACCCAATATGTATTTATGTAACTAGTTTACTTTGAAGTAGGGAAGTTCAATCTGTCCAAATACCTGTAGGAACTTGGGGCTTATTTTTTCACTCACAGTTAAGAGTATTGATAACGTTGGGTCTATTGTGTCTTAAAAGCAGAACAAATAAAAGACACTTTGGTAATAGGTCTTCAGGATTTGAGCTCTCTTTCCCTGAAAAGTATTTAAGACTATAACCCCGTTGCTTTACCTGCCCATCAGAAAATTCATTACAGCAGTAGCTGTGATACCAGTACTAAACAACTGAGTTGGGAATTGAACTGTGGTCTTCCACAACTCAAAGGCACTGTATGATCTCTGTTAGCTGTTAATGAATTGTGTCAACTTGCTAGCTGACAGCAAAATCAACCCTATCAACTTTACTATTTGAAAAATATCATTACTATAAAAAAGTTATTATTTGAAATTTGATGTATTCAGAAATACATCAAGAAATAATATTGAATGAAATCTTCATGCTTTCTTTACCCAAGCACATAACTTTTGAGAAACTTAGATTACATATTCACTCTAGATGTTTATGTTCCTAGGGTTTTCCAGTACTAGGAAAGGCTAGGCCCTTCATATACTTTAATTAAAGGCCAGAGAAGAAATAGATTGTCCTTGGCATATGTCATGCTAATGAGCACTGGGTTAGTTTGAAAATACATGTTCATTGGTTTTACATGATAATTTCCCTTTGAACCAAAAGACCCGATTTACACAGAAACATTTTCTGGAAGCAGTAGGGGGCATCGTTTCACTTTTGTAATTCTTCAGAGACATTATCCCAGTGCATTATATGTGCAAACTGAATTTTCTTTTCGTTTATGGCATTAATCCGGGGGTTAAGGTTGGCCTATGGTGAGCAATAATAAATTTAACCTTTGACTTCATACAATAAGATGTAATTTATCATTTCTAGACTCTTTTGTAAGTGCCATTACCCTCACTTCTGCTTAAGATAAATTGAGACAAGTGAGCTCTTGATATCAGTGATCTTTACATGCAAAACATAAATCTAATTTACTTATTGTCTGAGCTTAGTTCTTTATCCTCTGATTATGTCTTTTAAACAGTACAAACATTTTTGGTTTGTTTGATGTTAGTCAATTTTTGTAATTTGTAGAATGTTCAATCCTTCACATAGATTTCAAACCAGTACATATAAATCCTGGAATGTCTAAATGCATAGAAACTAAGAAATGTGAAAAAAACGCAAGCAAGGTATTCGTATTAATAACATTTGCTTGCTAAGTAACTGATCAGGTAAGCATTTTAAAATTAAATTTTAAAGACAATTTAAAGATAACTAGCAACATGTAAATAAATTGTTTTTGTAGCCGTTGCCATTCACTTGTAACGTACATGTATCTGTTATGTATAAAACCTCATTTTTTATTTGTAATTGAAACAGTTTTATTTTAACTTTTTTATTTTAAAGCACTGTTTTAAAATTTGCATTAAATGTTTATGCTGCTTTTTGGTTTGTAATTGAAGAACAAATTTATAGCAAGTCTATTACTCTCCATGCTCTTCAAACAAGAAAAACAATATACTTTGTAATTGTGTATGCTGTGAGTACTTCATGTTTTTCTTCATGGTGAGAAAGTGCTGATTCATCTAATACATTTGGGTGGGGTGTGGGCTGTGAGGTATATACTGATTTCATAAAGTATGTTTTGGTTTCAGGGTAGGATTATTCAGGTAGAATGATTCAGGCTCATGACCCTCAGTAAGACCAGAACATTGAATCTGTCTTTCCCCCATCTCAGGCCTTATTATATTTTGATACTGGAACCTGTTTCTATCATAGCAATAATCACATAAAAATATTGGTCAGTGTTTATCAAGTATGTGCAAGTTAAAAGGCAGAAAACCTTGAATAGAAATAAAAGTTATGTCATGCTATTTTGGAAGAGTACTAACGTTTGGTAAGATTCTAAATGTATTTTTCAGCCTGGATTTAATGTTTTGGGAGGAAAAAAATGCTGTCACGCAGCTGTAGGAACAGAAACCATTTATAGGCCCTTCACATGAAAGCCTATGTGAAAAATATATGTGTAATTACATAATTTGCATGGCAGGAACACCCATGATGACTGTATTTGGTCTTCATAACACCAAGGGCCTCTTGATGGTAGTTTCAGTCCAGGTCCTAATTTTAGAGTAATTGTTTAACAACTAAAGAGGCTGCCCAGTGTCTGTAATATGTGCTGGTAGTTGAAGCACTTCAAATATCACTTCACTAGTTCATTTACCAGAAGTTGTCCTTTGGCTGAGTTTGCTCACAACAAAAAAGCAGTTACGGGATTAGTTTAGCCCTTGCTGGCTAGTTATAGGTAAGAGACGGGTAGAATGTTATGAATCCAACAGTACCAGCTGTCTCTCGTGACTCACAATAGACAATGATGGATTGTCAGAGTAATTAGTTTCCTTACAATCTTAGAAGGATAATTTTTAAAATCTTCCTGCAGCCTGTATTGCATAGATGTAATTAGTAATCTCCCTTAAGTTTGAATTATTTTGGGTAATGAAGATGTATAGTAAGAATTGAAGATACCATCATTTATGCTAGTTTCATACACCACAGCTATGTTGAGTAAAATATGCCTAAATGGGAGTTAAGGCGGAAGAAATTCTTTTAGTGATACTTATGGAAAAGGAAAGAAAGGAAACACTCTTTTGTTTTTTTTCCCCACATGTGACATTAAAAAAGATTTTTTTTTTAATAGGCTGGGCTGCTGTGTTTGAGAACAGAAGAGCTGTGTGAAAAATGAAGGGTGTTGGTGAACCAAGAAAATGCATTGTACTAAGCTGTTATTCATACTGTAATACACCATATCAAATTAAATGTTGTAATAGATACCAAATCCTAAGAATGGTAATCTTCCTCACAGTGTTGGGGCATCAAGGTATGGTAACTTCCACTTGAAGCAAAGGAAAATTCTTCAGCTAATGATATAAACTGTAACTTTGCATATTGGTCAATTTTTATAATACCTATGAAAATTTGAAATTTGAAAAGATAGAAATGTTTCTGTGTGCCATAAGCATGTGTATTTGATTCATAAACATACAATAAAGAGATGATCTGGTTTGTGCAGCAGCTGTTTTTCACAGAATTCTGGATACCTGATAATGTTATCAGAACTGTTGTGTTTGGAAATCCCAATCCCGAAATTGAAAATCTCCAATAAGGGACAGAAAATGCAAGGGTACTACATGTTGCTTAAAAGCATTAGTCTGCCACTGGAAGTGGTACAGATGAGAGGTATATACTGCAAAATGCCATGGTTCCTACTTGGCAACCATCCTCAGGATAAGTCAAGAGGCTTTTTTTTCTGTCATATTTGCAAGTATTAATATTTAAATGTGCAGTTATAATAAAACAACATAGGACAAAATCCTGGGACTCTTCACAAAGCAGATAATATTTCTTCTGAAATGTCTGCCTTGGGTGCCTCCTTCTACTAAAGAAGTGTTGCCTTGAGTACAAGGATCAAGAGAAATAAGGGAATGCCATGTATTTAATCTGCTTGGAAGAAGTCCCTGTGGACCCAAGGAAAATGCTGTTAACATAGTTGCTACTTTTGCTGTCTTTCCTGTGTTGATTGATAAAATCATATTTGTAGCAGGAGGGAAAGGAATGACAAGAGGAATACTGATCTGAAGATGTTAGTCCTACATGTGCAATGCTGGTTTCCTGGACTTTCATCCCTCATGCCCTTTCTCAGAATGTTTTGGATTGTAACAAATGGCAGATACTATAAAAAAATAGCTCTGAATCCTCTTTCTTAATTAAAATATTTTTTTCTTTGATCATATGAAATAAGTTTAGAGAACAATGAGCAAACTGTCTGCATGATGTGATGTCTGCTGTGGATAAGACATATAAAATACATAAAATAAATAAGATTTAAATATAGGTATATACACCAACAAATTAACAAACTACTGGTAGCCATTTAAAGGCTAAGGTCAAGTGAATTGTAGCTCTGAGCACTGATATGTGAATATACAACCTCATTTTCCTCATGTGTTCCTTTGTATCCTTTTGATATAGAAGTTGTAATCACAGAATACTTAGAAATATGTTTGCCACCTACAGGGACACCCCCCCCCCCCCCCCCCTTCCTTTCTTGTCAGAGGCAGCAGACATGAAGGTATTTCATGAGACTCTTCATTTTACTAAGTGGAAATGTCCTCTTTCCACTGGGTGGATAGTAATTCTGACAGGTTTGCAGGGTTTATATCAAGTAATGCAAGGTTTTTTCTTTTTGAAAATAAAACCAAGCTCAGCAGCACTGAACAGGTGTTGGGATCTTCATTCTGTCTTCCCTTCCTGGTGAGTTTCTCCTTCCTTACAGGAGGCTTTTTTAGGTCAGAAGAATGGTTAGCCTTTAAAAATTGCTGGTTAAATTTTGGAGAAAAAGAAAGTTGTTGCTCATGTGGAGAAGAGAAGCACTTTGGTAGCTGAAGATGAATAAAAGGCTCACAGCAGGGAGCTGCTGCTGACCAGTAACCTTTAATCATTCCAGAGCTTTTCTGTGGTGGACATTTGCTCCAACTGCAGCTGAGTCATTGGTGTACCTAAACTGGTGCAGCTTCTGGTACAGATACTTTGCATGAGCAGATTGATTAAAAAAAGAATAAATTCTTCTGGTGCAATTAGAATATTTACTCATCCACACTAGAGATATGAGTTGTTGCTGCTGGCTATCAGTGGCTTTTCATTGGGGCATATTCCCTTTTATAGGCAAAGAATTAATTGATGAAGAAATTCAGGGGGAAACTATAAAGTGAGTGAAAATTACCTCTCATGCAAATAAAAGTGAAATACTGAGAATTATTTTGAAATTATCTTGCGTGGGAGATGTTGTACTAATTGCAGTGTTTATTCTCCCTTCTAAAATCTGCACTGCTTTGGCCAGTGGCCAGGAGAACTGCATTCTGACAGTTTTGCCTTTTTATAATCCTATCAAATACTCTTAACTACCCAATTAAGGCAGTTTCTCTTCCACTGACATGCTTTTTCCCTTGTATTTTCTGTCAAGATTTTTTTCTGAGTTTAAATACTCGAATTACTGCTTCAAAAGGACAGTTGAACATGTTTAGATATGCTGAGATCACTTCAGGTGATTTTTTCTGATAGGTTGTTATGTCTCAAGGGCTCTACAGATCCTAATGCAGTGGCATCTAAATGAAGTTTCTGTGCATGTGGAGTTTGTCTGTGGGTTTCAGTGTGTTGTCTTTTCTCTCTGTTCTTTTTGTAACACAAAAAAATATTTCTGGGAATTTCCAAGGAGCGCACTGCACTTCATTTTTAGTTGTCAAGATAGCTGACAGTTTATTGCGGTACTGTGAATAAATTATTCCAGGGTTCACACTTAAAACAAAGGCAGAAATTGTTCCTTTTTTTTTAAAAAAAAAAAAAAAGCTGACATTTTGAATCTATATTAAGCATAGTATCACCTGGATACTCACTGCATGAAAATGTAGACTATTCAGAATGAATTATTAACCCAAAGCTTTTACCCTTTCTTAGATGCACTGAAGTTACTCTGCAGGGTATCAAGGGGATATTAATGTGGGAGAGAATAGGGGGCTTCTAATAAGATATATAACAGGCTGCAGTATCAGCAGATGTCATTGTTCAGCAGCTATTTTCTATAAGAGAAAGTTCTTTCTTATGAAGTGCTGTGCGGAGAGCTCTAACCATATTATTAGGAGAACAGGAGCCGTGTAGTTTGTGAATTTACTTTAGGTAACCTTCTGATATCTAGGGTAACTGCATAGTCAAGATTGTAGTTTAAATGTAGTCAGTAAACCTGTAATCCAATTAGCCACTGAATTTAGTACACATTTTTAATAATGATATTTGAAATGTCTAAGTTTAATCTTGTCTCAGTGCTGTATGAAGAGTTGCCAATCTCCATGTTCTTCTGCAAGACTTTTTGGAACAGTCAGTTTGCACAAAACTGGAAGAATCAGCTGTATATGTGGTCCTTCAAATTAAATGGCTGGTGAACATTGTGGCTTGAATATAGCATAAGTGTACAGGCAACACCTTCCTAAATAAAGATTGCAAAGTTTGTCTTTTGTTCTTCAATTTGTTTGTATTGGATGAGTAACTGAAGAGCATCAAGACAAATGTTAGAACTTTAGGAAGACTAGTATTGATTTCAGTGGACTTTGAATCATATTTTAAATGTCATATTACTGATTGTCAGGTGTAGGATATTTTGGGCCCAATTCTTTTTCTTCCACTGTGGTTCTAGAATACCAAAAGATACAGAGTTATCTAATTGGAAAGCTCCATAAAAGGACCATAACCTGAATAGTTTGAGAAGACTTCTCCTTTCCCTGCTGCTTTTAATGTATTTGTCTTAATACTGAGGCCTTATTTAAAGAAAGTAAAGTGAAAATCACCCAACTGACTGAGGAAAAATGCGTTAATCCTGAAATAACAAAACTATTTAGGTAGTTAATATATAAGCCTCAACCTCCCCTAGTTTGTTGTCGTACCGAGTTGGAGAAAACGAACTTTAGAGTTGACTAATGTATATAAAAGAATGTCCAGGTGACTTAAGCTCTGCCAGTCATCATTTTCAGAATTGTTTTAGACTTCCTAAGCATTTTACCCCTTAGCTGCCCAGTACCTTTTTTAGCCAATGGAGTGTTGGCATGTGCTCAAAATACGCCTACATGATGATTGTTTTATTTTAAAATGTACAGAAGAAGTGAAATGATGCTATCCTTCCTACTTTCACCATGTCTGGGTAGACTCTAATTTTAATTTTTAAATAATCATCTCCAGTGTTTCTTCTTTTAGCTTCTTTCCCTTTTGGTTGATGTTTTTAACCTTGGATTAGTTAATTTTCTCTCTATTTTTTTTTTTTAAACTGCATTACTTAGGAGTAGCAATTTCTGAGTGACAGTGCTATGTGACCTGTAATTCCCTCAAGATCAGGCCTAAGTCTAGCATATAGTATTACAAATAGGGATAGAAACATAGTGCTAATGCTGCATAACAGTTTCCAAAAGTGAAACAAGTGCAGACATTTGTTTGAAAAACTCCACAAATAACTAAGCAATTGTCTTCCTTCAAACAATTTTTTTCCATCCCTAAAAAAGGAAGTTGGAAAGTTCAGTTAAACTATTATTTGCTCTACACAGCAAAATCTTTAGTCTTCTCCAGTCCAACATATTTAAGAGTGACCAGCAGAATCACTTTCTCAATATTCTCTGGTATTGTCATGCTTTATAGCAAACAGCACTGCTTAAAGGGTTCTGGACTTCACGGATTCTTATACTCTTTCTTTTGTACATTCATGACATTATGAAGGTCTGTTTGATTTGTTTTTTAGCTGTGGAAATTTGAAATTGATGTTTAAGAATTATTTTACTCATTGAGATAGCTGGCATGAATTTGAATGCAAGCTTGACAGGTTTCATTCAGCTAAAGTATGGGATGTTCTGGTTCTTCAGCTGGAGTCAAATAAGTCATACGTATGTCTTTAGGTACATTGAAGATTTAAATAAATGTGAAAATGAGTTTGAAAATAAAACCTGAAAGAATAAGCACAGTGCCCTTTTTCAGCATTTAACTATGGTCTTCTGCACAGAAGCTTGAATTTCTGTAGATCAGAATGAATTAATAGCTCTTATTTTGTAATAATAATGCAACCAGCCAGGAGATAGTTGAAAATCTGGGTGCAACTTGTGTTTACAGGCCTATGATTCCCAGTTTCCATAGATGGTCATAATTTTTAAGAAAGTGGTTATATAATTTATTTTAAAAAAAATATGAAATTTCACTCCTTGTGAAAATCCAAAATGGTCTTACTACTGATGTGAGTGAGGGAAAATTCATTGCCCTTGATTAACAGAACCACCTTTACTCTTATGGATGTGGAAGACAGTAATTAAAATATATTTAATATAAGTCACCCTCATTTTGAAGCTGCCTCAGTTTGCCCCGAGGGAAGCCAAGTAATTAAGTTTGGAGGCAGCACTGAAGTGGGGATGCATGGTACTAGCAAAAAACCACAAATAATGATTTGAACAGTACTGGCATAACAGAAGGCTCCTATTAGATCCTAGAGTACTGTTTGTGACCCTTAGTGGATGCACTGCACTAAGTGCTGTTAATTTAATTATATGCTAGTGTTGTATATTTTACATAGAGATAACAATGTTAAACCATGGTAATTCTCTCGGATGTCCATCCCATGCTACAAAAGTAACATCTCTCCATTCAAGAACCTTGTTGGAGCGGGCAATCAAAATGCCTTAAATCGCAAAAAAACCCAAACTGTTGCAAGATCAGACAATAAAAGGAGCCACTTCAGATGAAATAAAACCATCAATATGAGTGATCTGTGGGTGGACTGGGAGTGGAAGGCAGGGGGAATGTGAGGAGGAGGGGTGAAGCTGGTCTTGGAAATAATTACTTCTGTGGACTGGGTAAAACAAGCATGTGATCCTAATTCCACGGGAAGTGGCAGCTGGGTACACATCTCTGAGGCTAAAACTTTGGTGATATTGATATTTACGGAGAAGATAAATACGTTACCATATCTAAAATATTCCCCCTTCCAAAAATTTGTGGCTATATTTGTCTCCTCAAGAACTCTGCCAGAGTTTGAATGAATGATTCTTGCATGACTGTCAGTCTCAATTCTGTTATTTCAATTCTGCTAGTTACGTTCCAGTGTTTCCTGTATCATAGCTGCAATGTAACATATGCTAGCAGTGTATGTATATATATATAAAAATATATTTGTAGGCATACATTTCCCATTTTACTGACTGATGTAAATTAAATGGAGTCTGCACTGGGAATTTTATCATCTGTAATAACATCAGCAGGGTTATATGTTTTTTTCAGACTCCAGAAGACATAATAGTATCAGCAAAACAGTGTAGACTACACTAAACTTCAGAATCCCTATATTTTAGTACTACTTTCACCACAATTTTGTTCAGCCTTGCATTTGCAATATTCTGTTAGGTGGTGTCAAATAATGTGTCTTCTAACTGAAACCAGTTAACACATTTGATGTGAAGAGTCTAAGAGGATCCTTATCTTGTTGAAGAAAATCTGTTCTCAGGCCTTTCTTGTGAAAAAGAACAGAAATAAACCCTGGGTTCCTGGGCAACGAGTCTTCTCAATAAAAGAATTTCTATTGCCTGTGAATATATCTGTGGTTTTGCTGAGAGCATTCTGGCTGCCACATTTTCCTGTAGTCACTGTGCGGTCAGTAAGACGCTGTGTTATAAAGTGCTTTGGGACATTCTGTCCATAAAGAGGTACGTTACAGAAACAAATTCTGTTTTATTTGATTCCCTGAAATGGTGCAGTTCATTTTTTAGTAAATACTGTTGCCAAAGTGATCTGAAATAATTCCATTTAGGCATCTGACAGTGTCAATACAACACTCTTCTGAATAGCTAATCTGAATACCAAAAGGATGTAATAGGAGATTACATTGGTAGGAATGGTCAGAAAATACGACGATGAATCTTATTTTTCAGGGGTAAAGGGTATTCATTGTATGTAGTAAATTTCAGGATTTTCTCTGCTCTCTCTCCCTAGTGTTGTCAGTAAATGTTTTTATTACCAGTTTTGCTATGTAAAAAATTATAAACTCATAAAACCAGTGGGATTACAGTAGCATAAAAACTGCATGTACATTAGAATTATCCTGATATTTTAATGTGCTGAAATGCTGGAAGTTCTGTGTGAACATTTGTATCTATTGTTTCATATTTTAATGGGTCACAATTAAATGCATATCTGTTATATTTCTACCTAGCATTCAAGATATGATTGAGGTGGCAAAGAATTACATGTAAAGATGAGGAACTCATACTCCTTTTGTTCCAGATACTTTACACTGAAATCTTCTTCTTCTGCCATCTATTTACAAACTTGACTTTGTGAGATTGCCTGTTAGGTATACCGCAGAAAGGTTTTTAATTTTTAATTTTTGTTATTCCTTAATCAAAATCCACAGAATCAGCATCTCTATGTCATCTGTTATCTCACATGAGTTGGTAACTATGCCTCTGTTTGACTGATTTCAGAAAAAGAATTGTTAAGAATATATTGCAATGTTCTGAAGTTCCCATTTACTTAACCATCTCACAGTTCATTATTTTCTTATGTACTGCATAGAATAAGTTTTTTTTTCTTGATAATGTTTTAGAAAGGTTGATGGAAAGATGCAAAGGAGTACTTAGGGTATTTACCCTAAATATATTTTCTGGAATCCAGGCATACAGAGGATCTGTCTTGCACTTGGACAGCAATTTGTTTATCCAGGTTTAACAGGAACAGATTTTGTATCAATGACTCCAGCCTTTTAGAAAGAATGACTGTAGATAGAAAAAAATGCTGTCAGCCTGCTTCCTCAGAACAAGCTTGAATTGCTATTGCTAAATTTCTTGAAAGTTTACCTTCTGGCTCTTTTTTATATTCAATATAATTTAAGAGTTCTTAGTTTTACAGAGAAATTATGCACTGTAATTTATTGTTTACATTTTGGAATGTTGCCAGCACTAATAGTTTCCCAGTAATGGAATGATTTCATGTAGGTTTCTCTGCCTTTGTGAAGGTTTAGATTCTGAAACAGGTAGTTCCTTACAGGTCTCTGAACCTTCACCTCAAGGGATAATGATTTGGCCCTACTTTGAAAAGTCAGAGTTTTTCTCCTGATCCCTCATGACTCTACTCTGCTAATACAAAATCCCATAAAATGATACTGCCTGGAGCCATCATGTTGGTACGCTTTGTTTACTAATCCTTCTGAAAAGTCAACAAATGCAGACTGCTGTTAGGAATCTGAAAAGATACAAATGCAGAACGTTTATGGTTGCTCCACCCCTGAGGGGCAGGTGAAATTATATTGCAGCTGCTTTTAATTATATATATGTATTTTTCATTGGTTCTTTCCTATCATGAAGTTTTAGCAGTTCTGTGGACTTAGCTTATACAAGAGTGAATAATGGGGAAGAAATGGACATAACAGACTTTAGCTTTTACTGCCAACTTCCTCAACTCTCTAGAAAGCTATGTATTAGAGCCAAAATTTATATTCTTATTTGGATACTGGATTTCATTTTTCTAGTGTACCACGGGAAAAAGAACAAACAGCAAGAAAACAAACATTTGACACACAGAATAAAAATATTGGAACACATCTGCCATTCTGAGCTTTTTTTTGAACACAAAGTAGTTGGTTCCTGCTTTGAGTGAAATGCATCTGAAGTGATCCCTTCCCAGTCATCTTGGTGATTTCATGTATCAGGTGAAGCCTCACAACCCGGTTAGTGCTGTGATTCACTACTGTCATCATAGTTAGGAAAAGAAGGGCTGCTAGCTTTCCTTATAAAAGTTCATTAAATGGAAATGGCCTGCTATAGTTTTAATGAGAATGAGAAAAGGCATGTATTTGTATCATGAAATGTACACAGTGACATACAGCACACCTTTGCTTTTAAAGTCAGGTATGCACAGTACATTAAGTGTATCTAGTTGCTGCAGATGAATGAAGGAGAACTTTATTCAGGTACATTTAATAAGCATGAGAAATCAGATGGTTTACTGCAAATAACGCATTACATAGAAAAGAGACATATCTATCTGTTCACCATGTTTTTATATTTACTTTTTTTAATCTGTTTGTAGGATAACATTAATTAGCTGTGGCATGATTAATGCATTCAAAACTGAAAGAGTAGTTGTGTGGAACAGGGAAAATACAGCCTGGGTTTCATCGGAATGTTGCAGCTCTCAGATTGTTCCTAGCAGAGGAAGAATACAGTGTAAATTGTGGTGAAAAAAGTGAATAATATAAAGAAGAAAAAGCATGTCTGATCATGCTCTAATATTTAAAATTAAGTGCAAATTTAGTTTACTGGTCTGGAATTTAATTTCATGTTAAATAATGGCTGCTATCTTGGCTGATTCTGGAAATGACCTAAAGAATTCCAAAACTGAGTCAGACTTTTTAAGAGTCAGACTTTAGCTGTGCTCTGAGAGTGATAGTAGGATATGTCTATTACGAACTAAGGACATCTGATGGTTTGTTGAACTCACAGACCAGTTATTTGTTATCTGGAACCACAATAATTGCTGTGTAACTTCTCACAGTTTGTTCCCCTGTCTCCCTCCCCATATACTCTGTCATTCTTCTCTGTCTCCCTTTCTCTTCCTTCCTTCCTTTATTCCTACTCTGTTGCTTTCCTTTGGAAATTTATTTATCAGAAATTTTATCCAGTTCTTTTTGCAGTAAATATCTCTTCTTCTTTAGTGCTATTATTCTTCCATTTTTAACCTTTGCTTTGAGAAGCTTTGTATTATTTTATTTGTTTATGAAGAATGATGGGTGATAACATTCAAATCTTTCACAACAGCAACAATATGAAAGTATCAGAGCATCATGAAGTAACAATACTAACAGATGTATCTGAAATGGATAAAACCACTCTCAGAACCTTGAATGCTCCTGGCCTTTACTGAACTTCTTCCCTTCTACTTTAAATATTTTGAGATTTTCTGACATCTCTCTCCATCCTCAAACTGAGGAAGTATGTACTCCTACCTCACACTTTCTTAATTCAACTGTACGTCTTAAAAGATACACCTTTTCCATCCCTAGATCATGTCCATGCAGATTTCTGTTCTCTCATACCATACAGAAGGGACATACAAGATTTGATTGGATATGTGACATGCCCTGCTCTTTCTCTGCTTCTGAGTCTTCTCTGAAAATCTGTGTGATATAGAAGAGTGTTTGGACAAAGAGTATGTACTAATACACAGTAATCTGATACTTTCTGTTGGAATTCCAGAAATTTCTGAAATACTATTGTCTTCATTGTTTATCAGTTAGAACACATAGGGAAAAAATTTCAACAGGGAAATTCAGGAGTGGAGAGGAGGATGGCCTGGCGGATTACTCATGTTTGTGGACCATCTCTATGTTCTATTTTATGATAGGATAGAGAAATGGGCAAAGTCATCACCCTTGTCAGAACAAGAGAATATAATTTGGCTAAGGAGAGCTTTCTGCTTGTTACTCCATGTGAAAAGATGGATTAACAAAACATCTGTGTTTGTGTTCTATAGAGGAATCAATCTTATTTTATGATTTTATATTTCTAAAATTAAGATCTTAATACAGCTATAAGAATCTCATTTGAAACTTCCCATTTATAGTGGGTATAAAACGGTAATTTGAATATACAATATAAAACACCGTCTTAGAGGAAACAGAGTAACTGGCATTCTGAATACTTTGTAAACCCCATGGTGGGGTTAACCCTATTCAGCAACAGTTATCTTTTTCACTAAGTAAGTCAGCTCTTTAAAAACCTTTCTGTTTAGAGTTCTCAGGTGCATCGTCTGCTTGAACCGTACACTCAGCTCCTCAGAAAAGGGCATTATTTTTTTACTGTATTTTAAAATGGAAAATGGAAAATGGAAAGTCCAAACCTGGTAGTGGATCATGAATGCAAATGAGAATTTATGAGCATTCACTAGCTATTTTGTAGAAATACATTAATAATTAGGCAATCTCACTGTAAGCATATTCTCTTTGAATCAAAAGGATCGACTATGAATATATCCTTTTAATAAGAGTGCTGTCTTTTATGGAAACAAAAAAGATGTGTCATCCTTTTATATTTTATCCATGGGAATAATTGTTTCCCAGTAGTGAGAAATCCAATAAGACCTTTTTTCATTAACTTCCTCTTTCAGAAGAGGCAAATTTGACTGTATGCAGGTTTCATTGTGAACAGTAGAGTATTTAAAAATCTTGTGGTCCATTTTTCAGTTGGCAGTGTTTAACTGAGTTGCTGTAAAGAGGCCTTTAGTCTTTGTAAGGAGTAAAGCCATTAAACATAGAAGGCTGAAAGTTAGTGTTAACAAGAGGCTGAATGAGGAAACAGTAGGATTTCCTGCTATAATGATTTTCTGAGTTTTGTTTCTACCAGAGAGAAGATCTGCAGAGTAATCACACACAGTTGATAACTATTCTCCAGCAAGCTCAAAGAGGACAGTTCTGGATTTATCTAGAGCAAAACTTACTTTGTTAGAGACAACAGAAGAAATACTGAGGGCGATTTCTTGGCATCAAGCTGATGGCAATTATTAGTCTGGAAATGAAGAAAAATAATCAGAGCAATCATAGCAATGTGCCATAGAACCAACACTAAATTTAAACTGCAAGGAATACAGAAACTTTAGAGAGGAAATACATCATTTAATTAGAATGGAAATAACTGTTGTTTGCATTTTTTTGAGTCAAATTGCTTGTATGAAGTACAAGCCTGGTAGTCAGTAAGAAGCATTTGGCCAATTTCTTGTCTTTCTTACATACTTTACACAGGTTGAAGTTGAATTATTTTAACTGAATCAGTTTTACATCTGTGTAAGTCCACAGAATTGCTAAAGAGAGAGAGCAAGCAGCAAAAATGCTGGAAATAATACTTAAAGTGGTTTTCCACTGCAAAGTTTGTGAAGAGATAATTTTTTTTCAGAGTCATCTCTCTCACTTTTAGTGTTCATTTTGGTGGTTTACTTTGGGACTAGTCTGTGATGTTTTGGAACAAGAAAAATGTACATAGTGTACATAGAAGAAAAAAATGAAATTCAAGCAGAAGTCTTGAACTGAATCTTTTTCTGTTCACTGAGCATTGGTGAGAGGCTGACAACTTGAAATAGGTATTGTGAGCTGAGAAATAAAATGTGCACTGTGTTTATCACAAGTTCACCCTTAGTTTCAGATCATTATCCACTTGCTATTTTCAGATATTTGTTGCTTTTTTTTTTTTAAATTCGTTCTCCCCTAAATTCATTTAGTACTTTATTATCTGCAAATCTGGCAAACACTAAGAACTTCTTCATTTTTCTGCCAAGTTGTTTTCTTTCAAATTCAATTAGATCCAGTGTTATTTACTTTCAAATGGCAAAGCCCTTGAATGAGTTTTAGCATCAAAGTGATCAAAAGAAGGCATCTGAATTCCCTATTGCAGTAAAGGTGCGTGTGAAGGATACACATGGGAGATGCAAGAAGAGCAGAAGATGGACTGTAAAGTATTGATTGGGATGTGGAACAGATGTTGTTTCTGGCTGCTTATAAAATGTCCTGTCTACTCTGCTTTTCAAAGGATCTTGAACTAATGTTACTTTTGCTCATTACACTTTTAAATGCTGAAAATATAGATGGACAGGTGTGTGTATTTTCACAATATATGCTCTTCTTGTGACTGGCATTATTATTTTGTAAAAAAATTCCCACTCAAAATTCTCAAGGAAATTCATAATACTATAAATTCACTATTTGATTCTTAGTATTTCAGTGCATCATCAGTGAAGACTGAACGGACTATCAGTGATACAGGGAACGCAGAGAACTATTGCTCCAAATGGTTTTGCTCCTCAGGCATTCTGTAAAGTAAGAAGCCACGTAAGGGATTCTCAATCAAGGCATGAGGTTACCTAACAAATAATTTCTCAATAGCAGAGCTCTAACTTATGAAAAACTTTAGGAATATCCACAGGGAAAATCTTTGGTTCTGCAGCTTCGTATTTAGATTACAGTAGCTGGAAGTTAATTAGCCCTGCTAGCCTTTTTCTTTTGGACTAATTAGTAAGAAAACTGGATATAAAAAAGTCAAAGTCATTTTGAGAGAAAGAACTTCAACATTTTGTACATAACTATCTATCCCTTTGGAGGATATTATCTCCATAATGACCAGAGGATGCTCTCTGTTCTGACAGAGTGTAGTTCTACAGTCTCTGGACTCATTTAGACGACATCTTAGTCATTAATGATTTGAGGCCTAGCTGCTTGCAATTGCCAGATGAAACCACATGACATGTTGTTTAATTATGCACTGATCAGCAGCCTTTACATTTTAATTAGGGAGCCACTGTAATGAAGCCATCCCACTTTACATATGGCTTATTGGGCTGAAAGGTCGTCTTTACTAATTGGTTGTTTGGAAATGTAATTTTGACACAGCAATACAGGTAGACTTGTCTTCACTTGTAATGTGTTTCCTGATCTTTTTTTGATTTGGCTAATTAGTGCTAATAATTTAAAAGCTGCATGGCATTCCAAAACTCCTGCTGTTTACTATATGCATAGTAGTTCCATTAACAGATTTTAGTACTGTTAATACATGTTGACATACTGCTAGCGTCTACTCAGAATTTTCTTTGGTTTTGAAAGATTACAGGGACTTTAATATCACACATTTCTTTCAGTTAGCTGTGTGTGAAAAAGATTCCTGATGCAAGGAGTTTAAAGAACTATGCTTTAATAACCTTCTGAAGTACTCTTTAGAGAATATTGGTGTTGGAAAATGCATGATTTATTTGAGTTTTTCAATGATTAATTCATGAATATATCCACAAGAATGCCAAGGTCTCCAAAATAATGAAAGCCTATCCTTTTGTAGCTGTTTGTTTTCATTTCAAATCAAAGCTGTCTTGTTTGTTTGTTTATGTTTTAAAGGAATAGTCTGTTCTTTCCACTGGGGTTTTGATATAATTTTGACAAGTAAAAGAACTAATTTACATTAAAGAATCAAGTAGGTAAAGTTTCCATCTCCCCCTGCATTACTTTATGAGATATGATAGGTGGAAACATTTCCCAACCTGCTCTACCAATCCAGTCCACATGCCACGTAAAGTCTCTCTGCTATTTGGTGTTTCGTTTTGTTTGTAACAATAAAGTAGACAGAGTTCATAGAATCACAGAATCACTAGGTTGGAAAGGACCTTCAAGATCATCAAGTCCAACCATTAATCCAGCGCCACCATGTCCCCTAAACCATTACCTGAAGTGCCACATCCACATGTTTTTTGAACACTTCCAGAGATGGCGACTCCACCACCTCCCTGGGCAGCCTGTTCCAATGCCTGACCACTCTCTCAGTGAATAAATTTTTCCTAATATCCAATCTAAACCTCCCCCTGGCGCAACTTGAGACCATTTCCTCTTGTCCTGTCACTAGTTACTTGGGAGAAGAGACCAACACCCTCGTTGCCACAACCCCCTTTCAGGTAGTTGTAGAGAGTGATAAGGTCTCCCCTCAGCCTCCTCTTCTCCAGACTAAACAACCCCAGTTCCCTCAGCCGCTCCTCATAAGACTTGTGCTCCAGACCCCTCACCAGCTTCGTTGCCCTTCTCTGGACACGCTCCAGCACCTCAACATCCTTCTTGTAGTGAGAGGCCCAAAACTGAACACAGCATTCAAGGTGCGGCCTCACCAGTGCCGAGTACAGGGGCACAATCTCTTCCCTACTCCTGCTGGCCACACTATTCCTGATACAGGCCAGGACGCTGTTGGCCTTCTTGGCCACCTGGGCACACTGCCGGCTCATGTTCAGCCAGCTGTCAACCAGCACCCCCAGGTCCCTTTCTGCCGGGCTGCTCTCCAGCCACTCCTCCCCAAGCCTGTAGCGTTGCATGGGGTTGTTGTGGCCAAAGTGCAGGACCCTGCACTTGGCCTTATTAAACCTCATACAGTTGGCCTCTGCCCATCGATCCAGCCTGCAGAGCCCTCCTACCCTCCAGCAGATCAACACTCCCACTCAACTTGGTGTGTCATCTGCAAACTTACTGAGGGAGCACTCAATTCCCTCATCCAGATCATCAATAAAGATATTGAACAAGACTGGCCCCAGAACTGAGCCCTGGGGAACACCGCTTGTGACCGGCCGCCAGCTGGATTTAACGCCATTCACCACAACTCTCTGGGCTCGGCCATCCAGCCAGTTCCTCACCCAGCGAAGAGTAAACCTGTCTAAGCCAGGAGCCGCCAGTTTCTCCAGGAGAATGCTGTGGGAGACGCTGTCAAAGGCTTTACTAAAGTCCAGGTAGACAACGTCCACAGTCTTTCCCTCATCCACTAGGCGGGTCACCTGGTCATAGAAGGAGATCAGGTTGGTCAAGCAGGACCTGCCTTTCATGAACCCATGCTGGCTGGGCCTGATCCCTTGGTTGTCCTGCAGATGCCCTGTGAGACTCTCAAGACCAACTGCTCCATAATCTTCCCTGGTACAGAGGTCAGGCTGACAGGCCTGTAGTTCCCAGGATCCTCCTTCCGGCCTTTCTTGTAGACGGGCGTCACATTGGCAAGCCTCCAGTCTTCTGGGACCTCCCCTGTTAACCAGGACTGCTGATAAATGATGGAGAGTGGCTTGGCAAGCTCCTCTGCCAGCTCTCTCAGTACTCTCGGGTGGATCCCATCAGGCCCCATAGACTTGTGGGTGTCCAGGTGGTTTAGCATGTCCTTGACTGCTTCCTCCTGGATTATGAGGAGTATATTGTGCTCTCCATCCCCATCTTCCAGCTCAGGGGGCTGAATACCCTGTGGATACCTGGACTGGCTATTAAAAGACTGAGGCAAAGAAGGCATTAAGTACCTCAGCCTTGTCCTCGTCCTTGGAGACAATGTTCCCTGCCATATCCAGTAGGGGATGGAGATTCTCCTTGCCTCTCTTTTTGTTGTTAATATATTTGTAAAAACATTTTTTATTATCCTTTACGACTGTGGCCAGACTGAGCTCTAGCTGGGCTTTTGCCTTTCTAATTTTGTCCCTGTTTGACCTAACTAGATCCTTGTACTCTTTGTGAGTTGCCTGCCCCTTCTTCCAGAGGTGATAAACTCTCCTCTTTTCCCTGAGTCCCAGCAAAATCTCCCTGTTCAGCCAGGCCGGTCGCCTTCCCCGCCAGCTCTTCTTACGGCACATGGGGACTGCCTGCTCCTGCGCCTTTAAGATTTCCTTCTTGAAGACTGTCCAACCTTCCTGGACCCCTTTGTCCTTCAGGACTGTCTCCCAAGGGACTCTCTCAATCAGTGACCTGAACAGGCCAAAGTCTGCCCTCCGGAAGTCCATGATAGCAGTTTTGCTGACCCCTCTCCTTACTTCGCTCACAACTGAGAATCCTATCATGTCGTGGTCGCTAAGCCCAAGACGGCCTCCGACCACCACATCTCTCACCAGTCCTTCTCAGTTTGTAAACAGCAGGTCCAGTAAGGCACCTCCCCTGGTGGGCTCACTCACGAGCTGCATCAGGAAGTTATCCTCCACACACTCCGGGAACCTCCCAGATTGTTTCCTCTCTGCCATGTTATACTTCCAGCAGATGTCCGGTAGATTGAAGTCCCCCACAAGAACAAGGGCCAGCGAATGCGAGACCTCTGCCAGTCGCTTATAGAATGTCTCATCTGTCTCTTCATCCTGAAGATGAAGTCTTAGTTTCTTGCAGGGATGGCTGTTTATGAGGGTCCTAGCTCAAAAATATTTGGCTCTGTGTCCTTTTTCCCTTAAAGCTATTTTTGCTTATATCCAGTTAGGCAAAAAATAAGTTCCTTCAGTTAGTCAGGAGACTCAGCAGGGGTGTTTCAGGCAAATATTACTGCTGCTCAATTGTTAGAGCGCTCTAATAGTCACACTAACTTTGATGAAATCTAGGGTCACTTTCACATGACATTTACAACCCTTCTTTTACCAGCCTTCCAACACCACTACTTTAAGGTTTCTTTTCAGTAGCTGCTGACAGCTATATGGGGTTTAGATCCAGATGTGTGTCTCTGAAAAGATTGTTTCATTTAGAAGGTTTCCTGTGCATTTCAGGAAAACAATCCCATCGCACTATAATCTGTTACTAATGTAAAATTGTTGGAGCAGGGTCATGTTTTACTGTGTATTTTTATTGTACCTAGCAAAACAAAGATTTGAGCTTGATGATATAATTTTGCAACACTGATAAAAATTAGTAGTAATCTATCAACCACAGAAATCTAACAAGAACTTGCAAGACATGCTAGCTAGCAGTTGAGTCATTTTGTCTCCAGTGTTACATTTACATATATCAGTATTGTCAGTGTCTTCAGCTGAGCCATGCAGATTCTTAACTTGCAGTGAATAATGTTTGTAGGGTCAAGGCAGAAGGTTATCTTGCTAATTTCTTCCTCTGCTTAATTGTTTTCCTTCATACAACTTTTTCGCTCTGGGAACTTGGCTTGGTTTATATTAGTAAGGTACTAGAATACTACGGGTGTTGTTAAAATAAGACAATATGAATAAGTTCTTCTGACAAAAATACCAATGATTTAATAATTATCAGATAGGGTATATTGGAATGATGCTTGAGCAAGTTTTCTTTTCTCCTGAAAAAGTTCTCCAAAATGTTCTCTCCTCATTTTCTTCCTAGTAAATACTGGATTCTGATCATCACCACACTGAAGTCAGCATGAAAAATTTCACTGAAGTTAGTGTAGAACTCAGATGTTTAGAATTTGGTAAGGTTCTTGCTGATCAATGTAGTTTAATTAAAACTAACAGATGATCAGATCTTTTTGAGGGACTATATAATGCAGTTCCCTGTTTTATGGAAGAAGATTTCCTCCAGCACATGCTTATGCAAGCCTCTGCAATAGGCTTGTGTTTTTTCTCAGATTTTGACCCAGCTAAAACACTTGTGCACATGAATGCTTGGAGATCACAGAGAAGGACTTGAGATGATAGAGTGCTATAGGAATCACCAAGTGGTAGTAATAAACAGGGTGTAAATTGAAAAAGTAATAGAAATGAAGTACATGGTATCATTAATATATACTACCTATGACAGTTACAATTAGTATTACATTTATTAGTAAATTGTTGTCATGTTCTCTGTGTTTCAGGTCAAGGAATCATTGCTCTAGGTATTTATTTCTTAGAAACCATATTCTGCATTTGTTTTATATCTCACAGAGCTGTTCCCTAAGAACGTGTTTTGACTGATACCTGCTTTGGCTTAGGAAACTATTTTCTGAAAGAGGAAGAACTGGTTTTCATTTTTCATTTTTGGCAAATTCTGTGTCTGGATCATTGAAGCGTCATTGGAGCTCATAGGTGGCATAAGTTATAAAATAACACAGGTTATTCCAGATGAGATAAATAGTTAAAAGAAATTTGGTGTGTAAGAGTGGTTTATCTCCAGCACCAGAAGAAACATAAAAGGTTACATAAAGGGTCAATGCTCCATTCATTTAAAAAACAATATATTGGAGTTGGTAAAGATTCAGAAAAAGACATCAAGGATAATTAGAAGCATGGAGTGACTTCTGTACAAGAAAGATTGGTTAGGTTAAAACTTTTCAGACTGAAAAGAAATTACTTTTGAGGGGATGGGAAACATCCAAATGATGTTGTAGTTGCAGATATTTGTGGACTTAAAAAGGGAGAGACAGAGATATCCTTTGGGATGGTCCTCCTAATCAGCTAATCAGGTGCAGGAAATCCTGAATGGGAAGGCACAGAACATTCTTTGTTTCATTCTTTACCTGATCTGGCACCCTTAATACAATTGAAATGTCCTTCTTATCATTGTATAGCAGGAAATATTCACATAAACATTCAACACATGCATCATATAGAAGATTTGGCTGCAACCTTCCATTGCAGGCTACAGGTTATGACATGAAAGTGAATTCTAGCAAAAGATTTGCTTTTACAACATTTACCTCAAGGCTTGTATTTTCAGCTAAAAAAGTGGTCATCACCTGTTATGGGAGAGCTAGGATTTCTGGAAAAGACTGGACATCAAGATAGTTGAGCTGCACATCTCAACTAAACAATTTTGTCAGAATGGATCTGGCCAATAGGTTGCTGTTGGCTTTGGCCATGCAGTATCTTTCTGGTGGCTACAGGAATAAAAGTAGGTTTTTGTTGAAACAGGAGTTGTGAGCTTCTCTGATGTTTTACTTGGTGAACTGCAGTTATAACTGCAGCTTTGTAATTTCACAGGATTCAATTGTCTCCTGCCAAAGCTTTAGCTTTCAGCCAAATTAATTTTGTTGTGTGCACACAAAATGGACATAGGTCATAAAAGACAACATGGATGCCTAGAGAGCTGAAGTGATTTTTATCAAAATATGATACATATGAGTTGGTAAGCAGAATTTCATAATGCATGTACTGCATATTTCTGAGTTTCTTTATTTGTATAATTTCAAAACCTAAAATTTTATGCTTTAAGGTGTTGGATTTGGCTATATATTGTTTTTTAGTTACTTCTTCACATCCAGCAATTTGGACTTGATCCTTCATGATGCTAAGTATTTTTGCATTTATTTCACACAGCACATGAGCAAGTGCTTCATCTTTACCATGTTAGTAGTCTGTCTGATTTTATTGAGTGTACTCTTGTAGGCTAAAGTTATAACAAACTCAGAGAATCCAGCAGGACCATTTGCATGCTTAGGATGTTACCAAATCGTGACTCATACATGCTCAACAAAACATGTTTTAATGGGACAAAAAAGCCCTTGCTCATAATCCAAATGGTAAGCCTTGAAAAGAAAATTGTTTGATGCTCCCAACTTCTCATTTGTGATACATTCTGCACAGACTACATTTCTTGTTATCTACCTTCAGCCATGTGACTCCTACAACACATTGACACATTTACATGTTGATCTGACTAAAAAAGAAAAACTTCATGTAATTTCAATTAACTGATAGAATTCAGTTCACATGAAACAAAATATATTTGGATCTGGTTTTGTGGGTTGAAAGGTTTTCTTTAAGAAGAAAAAAAAATATCTGGAAAATTTAGTTCTGGTGGTTTGCCCTCTTGACCATCCACCTTCACTTTCTGTTCTGTTTTTCTTATTCTTTAAACATTTATTGGGACTTTGAAAAGACACATTGAGTGTGCTGGTCTTTTTAAAATGTAGTTATGACAAGGTATAGAAAAGAAGGTAACGATGCAAAGAAGTATGGCCACTTAATTTTCTCAAATATGTCAACAGGTTTGATATAAGCGTACACTTATTTTCCCTGGTAAATTTGGGCCTCTTTTTTTCAGCTTCCTAGCTCTGCAGCTTGATGTTTACAAAACCTTTAAAATAAGAGGCCCGAAGATGAGGATCATTAAGTTCGCATGGAAAACTGGATATCAAACATAAATAATAGCTGCATTTTTCAGTAATGTGAAGGTATTGGAAGACAAATCATGCAAAGAACAATCTTTGCAAAAGAGCCCTCAAGTGATATGAGGTCGCTGAAATAACAGGAAGCATCCTTTTACATCGTGGAGAGATTAGCATTTGAGTAGCATGTTTTCAACCTCATGTTATCTGTATAGATTTTGATAATGGGATGTAGTTCTTTCCTGGTTTTCAGGTGTTTTGAATATATAATTTGATTAGGTTTTTTTATAACATATTTGGCATATTTTTAGCTTTATAGTGACTGCACATAAAGTATCTGCTGATATAAAGGTCCTATTCATTTTATTAAGTTAAACAATACAAAAACACGGCTATTTTAAAGCTTAAATGGCCAGAACTCTTGCTCCATGTAGCACTTTTGTAAGAGAAATTAAGAACCATGGTATTTATGTGTGTATATGTGTAAGTACATTTAAAGTTTACAGCGACTACAGTAGAACTGCACAGGAGATGAACCTGGCTTTATTTACCATATTACATAAACCCTGGACTTAGATTTATATCTCTCCTGAGGAAAGGATGGGGTATACCCACTTCTGACTTGTACAAGAGACATGAATGATTCTTCTGTTGTCAGTAAAATTATACGCAGTGGTTAAAACTCACTAGCTATTGTGTACCAAATCCTTGTCCTATTACTGGATGAGGGATGTATGTACTTTGATTATGATATCATTGTGATTAAATGCTTCTCTTACATACACTCAACTTGAGATCTCTAGTCTAAATCAGGATAGAAAATTTTGTTGCATGCTTACAGTGTTTTCCACATTTTTTCGAAAGAGATTGTATTTTTTTCTCTTTTGGAATGCAGTGGTAAAATTAATTCAGTAATCTCAATGTATGCTGTAGGCTTATATTTCAGGTGGAAAATATGTTTGCTTAGATATCAATACATCATCTATTTTCTCTTTTGTAGTACAATGTTTATTTTAAAATGTTGATAGGAAAGTTCCAGTGGACTATCTTTATTTTATTAACATTTCAGAGAAGAAAATATTTAATGTAAGAGTTTTCATTTTACATTTATTCCATTGGAGTTTTTATTTACATTTTTGGAAGGTAAGTGAGGTAAACACTTGTTTGGAAATATCTTCCCTTTTTATGCTATATAGTACTTAATAAACTCTCCTACTTTCCTCTTTTTAACTCTCAGCACCTTTGGCTCCTTAATAGCTTGGATTACAATGATAAATTTAAATGTAATTAAATAGAAGAAATTTAAATGTGTTAAAAGTTTCTGAATTCTCAGCTAACTAAAGGAATTTACTCTGATTCTCCTTTTCTAGATATATATTGAATTTCTATATGCCCAAAGGTTACGATAACTTAAAAATCTTGCCTATAGTATATTTAAGTTGCTTCTGTTTTTTAAATTGACTATTGTCTGAAAATATCCCGTAGAATATTTTTTTTGCATCTATTCTTTTAAAATGAAGTACAGTTTTAAAATATCCTTTAACATAATTGCATATGATTGGGCATAATACAGTATTTTCATCTCCTAGCAGTGTATTAGCAACTGAAGCTTTTAAATTTTCCCAGAAGTAGATATTAGTTACAATATGCTTAAAGTTGTTTGTTCAAAAGTTTATGGAAATCTTTTTCTTACTTGAAGTGGTGGGTGACTCCATTCCTGATACAAATCAAAGTAATGATTGTGCCATGTACTGTTCTGTGATGGCTTCTTTATTGTTATTATCAGCACCTACTGCCAAATTAAGAGGCGTTACTCACTTACGGTCTCATGCACTTATTTGGCTCTGAAATCACAGTGGATAAGAGCACAACTGAGCCTCAGACTTGACTTAAAAAAATTATTCCACCAATTGCTTAGTTCTGAAATGAACCCTCATCTGTTGCCAAAATATCCATTCTTTGTAAAGCTGGAAATGACCAGATCAGCAATCGGGCATTTTTTTTGCATCCTGCATTATAGTAGACTTACTGCACTGTGTGATAAGTAGTGTCAGAAACCCTCTTAAGAAGAGGGGAAAAACCTCACAATTAAAGATGGGCAACTACACACCAAGTATGTAGATGAAGTAGATAAAGGTACTCAAATCGCTAGCTGGTAATTTGTCTGTTAATTATGTCTGCATTTCAGGTTTATAACACTACCATTTGCCAGAATAGATTTAAGTTAGATACTTTTGAAATTCAAAGCAACTATCCAACTTGAAAACAGGATGTTGAAATTTTAGTGGTTGCATTAGGGTTTTTATGATCCTGAATTTTAATTATGCTATATCAACATAGCTGGTAAAATACCTAAGAAGCATAAACAGGATTATCGTCCCCCACGGTTAGCTCAAGATACTAAGTATTCTCTCTGTATCTTATTTGTGCATTGCACAGCACTATCTAGCATCATAACAAAATGGGATCTATTTTGTAAACCAGGTGAGGGAAGGGGGTAGCTCTCATAAATGCTTAGCAAAGGCCTGAGCCAAAGTCTGCCAGAGCCAATGGGAACACTTCTGTAGATTTGAATTCAGTTTTGAATCAGGACCCAAATACACCGGGATGATCATAGGGTATACAGGTCTTTATCTAAAATCAGGTTAACTGAAGAATTACACCCACACAGTCAAACAGGAGCAAGAAATGTTTGCGTCATGCAGAAGTGCAGGCTCCATACCCACGTCAAGCTGTTGTGGCATGCTGACCATGTCTGAAAGAAAAATTGTTGCTCTTGCTGCTAAGCAAGACTAGCATGCTGCCTTGTGAAAAAATGAGGTTCTTGAAGCAACTGGTCAAACCATTGGGTAGAGATAACAGTAAAGCCTACCATTGACTGGGAACTGCAAATGATTCTTGGTCATGCTAAGCCTCTTTCTCCAATCTGTTTTCCTCCTTTTTGCCAGATAAAGCAGAATATTTTAAAATATACAATTTTTCCCAGGGTATCAAATTTATGTAACTCATCAGATAAGGCATTAGTATGATAACACAACCAAAGTGGTATGTCTTGCTAGCTATTGCAACTACTGAATTTTAAACACCAAAAATATGTTTTTAAACTAGTAACTTCTGTCTAACTAATAAAAGTGATAGATATCTTTTAAAAGATTATGAATGGCATAATCACCTACTATACAGAAATATGTGTTTGGTATGACTTCTCTCTTATTTGAGGAGCCTGAATGGTAAACATTAAGATTAAACCTAAGTGTTAAAAAGAAGTGATAACAATCATAACAGTATGATCTTATGGTATTCCACAGCACTTCAGTGAGTCATGGCAGTGTAAGCACAACAGCTAAAAGGCAGAGTTTGCTGGCCTTAGTGACTGCTGTTTAAGACTATCTTTCTTCTTAGCCTCTTTGTGTATTTACGTGCAGGTTCAGGGCAGCAATAGCACAGGGACACGGCTTCATTACATAATTACTACATGTCCACAGTAACTTCTAAGTCATACATAGTCCCTCTGTAACACAAAACAAGGCACAAAATTTGCATCTGCATCTTCTAAATTGGTGCCTGGATCAGTCATTTCTCTCTTTAGAAATATCTGAAAGTCTATTTACTGTGTTGTCTAGATATTCTGCATAACTGTCCTCATTTCAGCTGGGCTGAAAACAGTCAGTCCTGCAGATCCACTAAGTGCTTGATGCAAGAAGACGAGTTTTCCGTTACATCTTCAATGCTCATCCTCAGCTAATATTTGGAAATTTTAGAGAGCTAGTCTCTGACAGGTGGTTAAATTCTACGTTTTGTTGTTTTACAGAAATAAGTCTGACAACACATATATGGAAATATATACTTGTTATATCTATTGTGTAAAGAGAATGGGATAGGAATTAGCGCCACAACTACCCTGAAAGTGACAGAGAAACCTTGAATGTTTTCAGTTTGTACTAAGAAAGATGCTTCACATTATATAACTGACCTTGAGATATCTCAGAATGAACATGTTGGGGGGATTTATACTGAGAAGGCTTTTGGTCATCAAGATAGAAAAAAAAAATTGCTTCTAACAGATCAGGATGCTCTGCAGGAGGGTCCTTGTACTGAAAGATGTGTGTGCGGTGTCCTGAAAATTAAAATTCCACAGTCTGTTACTCATCAAAAGAATCTACTGCTGGCAAAAAAGCACTCCTTTTTGTTTCTTCTTATGAGTTACTGAATGTTAACTATAACTCAATGTTCTCATTATCTGACTACCTCATTCTAACTCTTGTGCAAGCCAGCTGGTATTAAATTACCTTTTCACTAACTTGGGTATGGTGAAAGAACACCACTGGAGCATGCATTGGTGGAAAAAAGCTATTTTGACAAACTATTTTTGTGAAAGTGTACTGATTTTTGGAAATTGCTGAAGAAAATAAAATATTTTAGTATCTTCAGAAAAGCCAATATTTAAGGAAATGTATCTTACTATTAATATTTTAATTTTTCTGCTTTATACTTTCATAATTTTATATGTAATTTACAATAGCTAACATTTGTCCTTATTGCTACATTATAACAAGACAATATAATAGCTGATTAAAACTAAAATAGCGGAAATAGTTTTAACACTTGTAAACACATGAAAATAAAATGTTTATATTATTCATTATTCAGACATTATATTACTGACATTTATTGAAAAAGGGTATTTTGTAAATATATACAAAATTGTGAAACTGACACTTTTTTCAAAAAGCAATTAAAAATGTACTTGCACAAGAAGGAAAAAAAAATTGGCAGGAGAAAAAAGTCAAATGTTAAAATTTGATAAGAAACCAGCATTCTGAGATTCAATTGGCTCCCAAATACCTTTAAAAAAGTATGATCAAGCAGTTGGAGGTAATTGCTATTTATATCCTTGTTCATGTGATCTTAGTTATTCTTACAGTAGATCTAAGACCTGATTCTCATGTAGATCATAACCACCAAGGGAAGGGACTATCCTACACCACTGAGACATATGATGTAAATGACAAGCTTAGAGCTGAACAGACTAGTTTTCTGGTTAATGTCCTTTAAAAAACACTAATGCTGACCAAAATACAGTGAACTAAAAGTTCGTTGTAGCACAGAAAGCAGGCAAAAGCGAAAAGAAACCTTGATTTTTTCTGAGCTTTAAGTTTTGTGCTACACGCTGTTCTTGTTGGAGTAAGGAAAAAAAATTAGACTTGAAATTTAGTCTTCCTTCTTGGAAGTAAGTTGTTAATAGGAATTTCTCCATAGGACAAGTTTAGTATGAGCTTCTAGGTATATTTTTTTCTCTAAACATGGATTTTTCTTGCCTGAAAAATGGTATTTTTTCACCTGTGTGTCATAGTTTCTTATTTAAATAAATTATTTAATTTACAGATATAAAAATAATAAATCACAAAGTGCCTTATAGTGACAGGTACTGGTGAGTTACAGAGACCTTCAAAAGTAGCATTTAAACATAAAATTTTTCATAATTCAAGTCAATATTAAAGAGAGGTTAGGTCCTGAGATTGTTTCAGGTAGAAGGAGAGAACTCAAGGAGTTACTATTTCTTTAGACAGTTTGAAAAGAATAGCAGCCATGGCTTTCTAAGGGGAAACATTATTATTAGAACTAGCAGTAGAATAATACCACAGCTCATCACCTCTTTGTTAATGAAGCTATTAAAGTAAAAGTTTGAAATATGCTGGGCTGTCATTTAAAAGCAGTATTTTGAACCCTGGTTCAATGAATCTTTTGAGCCCATGCTCTATTTTTAGTATATTCTTAAGGTCCTTTTCAAACTTCAGTAAATTCCTCGAAAGTGTTGCTGTATGGGAACAAACCTACAAGTATGCTAATATATTTGTTTTTAATTAGAATCTCATTTTTCTTTTAATTGGTGTTACTTTCTGAATGTAATACTTTTCCATTTTCACAAATTAGCATGGGAAGCATCACTAAAAACCATATTGGTCTGCATTTCCTAAACAATTTGGGAGCTATTTACTGAATAGTATTTTAAAGAAAATGGGCCTATTTTGCCTCTAAAATTATTCTAACTAACAAATACTTCCTGTGTTTCTTCAAAGCTTTGGAGGACTGCTTTTGCTGGGTTGGTTGACTTCAAGGTTTAGCACATCTCTAACAATAAACAGCCATGTTGGGCATGTTGTTTGATGAACTTCAAAGATTTAAGCACTCAGCTTTAATTACTGATAGTTTTAGCAACAGCACAATAAAGATAGGCTCTTGCTTCACTAAATCAAAGAAATGTGACTGGGAGCCTTCTGATCCAATTGTTCTCATTTAGTTCAGCTCTCACAAACATGGTTGTAAAATATTATTGTGGCTTGAGCTGACATGAAACACCATTGTCATCAATCAAATAAATAAAAAAAAAGTGTGAGAATCAATACATAACACCAAAGTGGTGGTTTCAGCCACTTAATCAACTGCACATATTTTGCGGTTTTGTTCCCCTCCTGCCCCTTTTTCTCTCCAACTTCTATTTATTTATTTTAAATTTTTTTTAACACTTGTCATTCTGCAACCTAGTAAAGCTTAACAGCTGTGGAGATGAAAGGATCAACATTTCCCAACCAGGATGATCTGAAAGACACTGTTACTATATAACATTCAAGTGCTAATGTTAATAAAGCTCTGTACATTTTAGTTGTTCAGTGATAATAATAATCTTTTGTCTCCCTGCTGATACAATTATGCACACTATATTGAATAGTTATGATTGTGTGGCTTGACAGCATTCCAAGGTTTTGCCAGAGACCCTGCTATATAAACTCATTCAGAGCACTGAGGCAGGTATAATGGGCAAGTTGGATGAAGCATGAGGCAGCTGGTGTCAGCTGCCTCTTAACAATGGTAATATGTATCAATCACTCAGCATGTTATTTTGTTGGGATATTTTTAATCTTTGATGTCTAATACCAATAAAAAGTATTCACTGGGACTTAAAGGGGCAGCATTATTTAGAGGGAGGAGATGAAATGTTCCCTACTGTCTTAATTTAAGCCTGTGCTGAATGGGTAATCTTCAGTCAAAATAAGCATTGCCATCTGACACCTCGACTGTCAGGAAGATAATTAAAATAAAACTGATGGAATCAAAAAGAGATTCTTGTTTGGTGCGAGAACTTTATCTCTGCAGAGAATCCTATGCATGGGTTGTACAAGGACAGGGGTTTTCTTAATTTTTTTTTTTAGAGCAATGTAACTTCAGGTAAGAAAATTGATCTTAAAAACCCAGCAGATTATCTCAGAATTATTAGATCATCAGATTTTTCACTGAGCTTGTTTTTGAATAATAACTATTTAATTAATTACATTTGTTTTAAAGAAACTCAAGTTACAAATCCAATTTACATTTATTGATCCAGGAAATCACATGCATATATGCTTAAATACAAGAATATGCAAGAAAGTGTTTAAGCATAGTATGAGTCCCTTGACTTTAATAAGGTTTGTGCACATGCTTAAGTGCATTTCTAAAAGAGCTGTTTATTCATCTGACTACTGTATGCAAACCATTTATTTTCTAAGAGTAGTTATTCCAGAACTGAATAGAAAAAACAAAACCAAACGGATAGTGTCCACAAATGGAATGGTATGACACCCATTAGGTGAGGGCTGCCTCTATTTTATTTAGGAAATAGTTTCCAAAGAGAGATGTTAAATTAACTAGATGATCTTAATATGAAGTTCTAGAGTAGTTATTTAATATCTGTGAGGAAAAAATAGAGCTGGAAAAGCAGTATCTAGCCATGTGCTTATTTGCTTTCATCTAAATCTTGCTGATTCAAGATTTGAACACAGACTGCTGTCTGATTTCCTGATCTTAAAAACCTAATGATCTAGAAATATGCACCTATGGTTTCTTTTCCTGGGAACTGGGCTCACATCCTTGTTTTTCTGTTTGAAGTGTCCTGTGGATCAAATATCTTCAAAATCATTCTGTATATCTTTGAAATTTACCTATGTCTGACTTTCTGACTTTTCTGGATATCACAATGTATCAGCCTGTATTAGCTATTGCCTGGCAAATTATGCCTAGGCTAGATATTCTTCTGCATGAGCTACTCTGGTAGCTTCCAAAAGAAGCATACCAATTTCAGGTATCTCCAAAGCAGCAACACAGTCATCTGTGGATATGTTTTTAAAATATTATGTAAAATTGTCTTCAATGGATGATGTAAAACTTGGAAAGATGATGGTACACTTACATTGCATTTAAATTGCAACTACATAAAAAAGAAAAGCAGAAAGTCTGTGTGGTAATTCATGTTCTTCATCGGTTAGCATATATTCTAGACTATATATTCTATGGCAAACATTCTGGAGGCACAGTGAAAAAACGTTTGTGTCCCTGTACTCTTATGTTCATGTTTCTACCACAAGGTCATGTGCGGTATGTGTACCAAAGTTGCAGACATAGGTGACTAAAATAACTGCTGGCTTAAGCAAGTCAGAAATGCTTAATCCCCCCTCATGTTCCCAAGAGTAGACTTTACATTGAGATTAAAGATCTCTAAGAATATTTGTTAATACAATGCTAGTGATTTATTTTTCTGTACTATAAATCTGATATCAATACTATATGTCTGATATGGATAGCCTAGCAAGGCTTTTTTTGTTTAATGTGAGGTTGTATAAAAGGTGAGGCAACATCCTCATGAAATTGAACTGATTATTGTTCCACCATTGCTTATATTCACTTGCTTATGTTATCTATCAAAACAAATGTCAGCCATGCCAACAGCAAAAAATCCTTTCTGAAATATTGTCTGAACTGTCTTCTTAAAAAATAACCCACAAACTACCCCATGCACTGTAAAAGGTGTAATTTAGTCCAGGCAAGCTGCTCAGAGTTTTTGCACTGCCATTTTGGAGGGGAAGAAGAGGAGAAAGGGGCCACAGAGGATGGACTTTGAAGACAAAAATATTGTAGCCAATTAGCTAAAATGTTACAGTTGGAACATTCTAAGCTTGATGGGCTCATTAAGTATTAAAACTCCTTGACATTTCCCTGTTGTAGTGATAAACAGGAATGAACAGTTTGCATTTTATATTTTACTAAATTGTATGTCTTTTTGGTTTCTTCGTCTGTCATATTTTGCATGTTTAATTTTGCATCCATTTTATTAAAACATTCAGAATTAAAGATTCTTTGTTCTTCTAATTATCTTCCTTTGAAAAACTCCTAGTTTTGTATCAATGATATTATTTGGTTTTGAAGTCTAATAGTTAATGCTCATTGTTAAATTGCCAAAAGGATATAGTCTAATTTAGCATGTCACTGCTGCTTGGTGAAAATGCCATCATTAGTGATCCATGAGTTACAGAGAAAAATAGAAAAGAAAGAAGACCAACAGTCTTATAAACACCCTAAATGATTTTAAGAAGTCAGTTTTTATTAAAGGGCTTTTGAAGGGAACCCTCCAAAGCCTTCTTTCTTTCCTTGACATAGTTAAATATATTTAAGTATTGTCTTTAAATTGAATTACAACTGCATTGATTTAATAAACAGGAAAGAACAAAAAGCAGATGGTGAATGAGATCATGTTAGCCTTTTTATATTAATGAAATTAACCTCAGGACTACCTGCTATTCTCTTTCTTTTTTAAGACTTCTCCCCGCTTTTTGCACTATTCCAAGTTCTGAAAAAACCCCACCTGAATCAATATTAGTGGCATGGACTGGAGAAAAAGACAAAGTTTATTGTCTTCCCTTTTATTTTTGGTTTGTTATTCATAACCAACGGGTTCAGAAATCCCCTTTTGATTTTTCAAACATGTTCTCTCTCTCTCTCTCTTAAGAGGAAAGCCTCCTGATAAATCTTCGTTTTCTCTAGATCTTTACAGATCAGTAGCAGGCTAATAGTTGCTAACTTCTATATTGGGTGTAAATTACGAGGTTCTAGTAGCAGAGGTGGCTGCAGGGGTGGCCTCTGTGGAGTTCAGGGGCTGTCCTGTGCCAGGCACAGCTGTTTACAGCCAGTTTGACAACAGACCCACCACTTGCCAAAGCCAAGCCATTCGGAGGAGTTTGTGATACCTCTGTGAAAGAATATTTAAGAAAGGACAGAAGAATGCGTGGAAGGAGGGAACAGAGAGAACAACAAGATCAGAGGAGCAGTTGCTCAATGGTGGAACATGCATGCCCCCAAAGGGACTGTGGCATATGGATGAGCCCATGCTGGAGCAGGTATGGCCCCAAACGGACTGTGGCGTGTGGATAAACCCATGCCAGAGCAGGTTCATCACTGAATGGACGGCACCCTGTGGAGGACCCATGTGGAGCATGGGAAATGAGTGAGGAACAAGGAACGGCAGAGAGAAAATACTGTACGCTGCCCTCAGCTACCTGCAGTACTCACCTGCACTACTTGTTGCCTCACTGAAGGATCTGAGTGTAACCTTGCAGCAATAACAAGGTGGGGAAGATAGGTGTCTGGAGTGAAGTAATGAAGTTGAGCCTGGTATTTTCCCTAAGTAGATGTTTGTCTTGTTTCCCAACACATAAATCAATAATAAAATATTTATGTTAACTGGCAGTAAATTAAGTTAAATTTCCCAAGTTGAGTCTGTTTTGCCTGGGACAGTTACTGGTGAGTGATTTCCCTGGCTTTATTTTGACCCATGAGTTTTCTTGCTCCCCTGTTCTTCCTATTTTCTCCTGCAGCTGTGGTGCTTGGCTACTAGCAGGGGCCAACCTACCACAACTTCCTGTGTGCTTATCTCTTTGATACGTACGCTTTAGTTCTAACTGTAAGACAAGTTTCTCTTTTGGCACCTTTTTTGACATGTTGCAATGTTCAGCCAGTGCCTACATAAGTGTGTGATGCTGCAATAACCATTTTTTTCTGATCTAGCACAAAATTAACTTCAGAAGTCTCTTGTTAATTATACTAAGACCTCTTTTTACAGTTCTGGCAGTCTAATGGCACTTAAAATTAAGATCAGAATGGAGTCCTTAAAATGCTAGCTTTCATTCTAGATAGACCATAGTGGTCAGTGAAGTGCTCGGAGACTGCAGACATGAGGATAAGTTGTTCCCATGCTTTGTTCTTTGTTCCCATGCTGAGGGCTTTAGGCTGTTTTTATACCTCCTGTATTCTACTACGTATGATGTACCCAGCTCATACAATTGCTCTCATTTAGGTATGTGGTAGCTGCTAGACAGTGTTCAGTTCCAACACCTATATGAGAGATTGAATAAAGTTTCCAAAGAGTACTTTCAGGGTTACTCTTCATCCACTTTACAAGCCCTCAATCAATATTACAGCAGCAACATGCACTCCTATAGTGTAAATGCCAACAAGGCCTATAGCTGTGTTTTGTGTAGTTGTGAAATGACATGGTCATATTCTGACATGAATAATTCTATATGAAAATGAGGGCGGGTGGCTACATTGGAGACTGTTTCTACTCACTGTTTTAGAGGTTTTGATAGGTGTAAATTACAAAGAAAATTTAAAAAACACAACAAACCTCTTGTTGCATTAGTTGTTTTAGAGGGGTGTATTCATTTTTTCCCTTTAAAATTCTATTGGTCTACGGTGATGTCTATTACTACGTACCATCTTTGTCTGTGATGATTTATCACTAGTTTCCCTGCATTTTAATAAGCATATCTGGCACCACTAACAAGATATTTAAACTTCGGATGGTAGTTGAGTACTGGGGCCATAGCAGTAACACATGTTTTTACCTAAATGCATCAATTTTTCTGTGTGGTATTTTTTAATACATATTCATATCCTTCAAAAGAGCTCAGGATGAGAGTACCTTTGTTGAAACCAACACGCATTGTCATTTTGATAGTGGATCTTAGGCATGCCGTGGGAGCTGATGACATGTTGCCTGTATTTCACACAATACCCTTACCAGTCATGCTGAGATTTGAATTTGCTGCCATTGAGTGCAGCGGAATCAATATATTATTATTTTACATTTCTGTATCTACTGTGAGATGGAAAGCTTTCAGGCAACAGTAGCCCTCCATCCGAATGAGGGTTCATGTGCTAGATCAAAATCTAGAGTAGCTGTAATATATATACCAGAATATAAATGTATAGCCCCTGATGGCTAGAGTACATGAATTTCTTGCTTTTTAGGTTTGCTTTCTACTGACTGAAAATATGGGCAATGGAAAAAGGAGACTAATGCATATTAGAATGTGTAGTTCTTCCTAACACAAACCCCAAAGATTTTAAGTGGTGCTTTTGTTCATCACTAAGAAGTATGGCATTACATAAGAGCATAATTTTTAGGTGAACCTGCCCTGGTTTCCCCTCCCATTCCACTCCTTTCTCCTGTCTCCTGTTCTCCTGTTTCACCTTCTTTTTTCTGATCTTCTCTTCCACCATCTGTCATCTTGTCTTATCTTCTCTGAACTTCTCCCATCTTCTCTGCTTAGACTTTCTCTTCTCTGTTGTCCTGGTTTCAGCCAGGATAGAGCTGGTTTTCTTCACAGAAGCTACTGTGAGACTGTGTTTTGGATTTGGGATGAGGAACTGTTGATAATGTGCTGATGTTTTGGGTTGTTGCTGAGCAGTCAAGGACAGTCCAGCTTCTTGTGCTGGCCTGCCAGCAAGCAGGCTGGGGGTGCACGGGGAGCTGGGAGGGGACACAGCCGGGACAGCTGACCCAGACTGGCCAAAGAGATATTCCCTACCATCCGACGTCATGCCCAGTACATAAACTGGAGTTGGCCAGGGGGCGGAAATCGCTGCTTGGGGACGGACTGTCGATCACTGGGTGGTGAGCAATTGCTGTATTGGGCATCACTTGTTCTTGTACATTCCTTTGTTGGTATTATCATTATTGTTCCCTTCTTTCTTTCTGTCCTATTAAACCGTGTTTATCTCAACCCACGAGGTTTTTCCTAATTCTCTTCCCCGTCCCACTGCGGGAGGGGGAGTGAGTGAGCAGCTGCGTGGCGCTTAGTTGCCGACTGGGGCTAAACCACGACATCTGTCAATCTATTCTATTCTTTCAGCTTGTCTTCTCTGACCTTTTCTTCTCTCTGACCATCCTTTCTCTGACCATCTCTTCTCTGAGTTCTCTTCACTGACCTCCTCTTCTCTAATCTCTTCTCTAATTCCCTTTTCTGAAATTCTCTTTCCTGAAATTCCATTCCCATCCCTGACATTCACTTCCCTGTCTTTCTCTGACCTTTCCTGACCTTATCTATTGTAATGCTGGGTACTCAGAATCACATTTAAGACAGGATCTTACAAGTCGTTGATTTTAATGACAGCTGCATGTGGTGCTGGATCAGCTTGTTTCAGTGGTCAACTCTTTATCAGATGTAATCCTTTTCTCTTTGCATTGTGCATCATCAAATCAATATATCCAAATGCTCTTTTGAATGTGTTTTGGTTTTCTTTATTTCAGCATAAAGCTACATGTGAGTTTTGCCCTGATTCTCAATATTCTTATTTTTAATTTCAGGTTGTCCTGATGCAATGCAACGGTCACATGTTATCTTCTTTTCACTTTCTAGGGTGGGAATCGTATTAAGAACCCATTTTCTCATGCAAAACCTCACAATTTTTAAACCAAAATTGCTTTCTTTGATTGTTTGGCAAGTGCATTGACATCATTCTTGTTTGGGAATTGGTTGCTTCAGGTGTTCTTGAAAGTGATCACAAAGAAGTCAAATGTGAAAGAATGTCAGCAGATTTTTTTTTTCAGCATTTGTCCTTATGATAAGGACATATTTGGGAAACAAATTTAGAGATGCTAAATAACTTTATTTTCTTTTATGTAGGATAAATAACCAAAGCATTTTTTAAAGATTCCACTTTTATTCTCTCACCTGAAATAAGTGTAATTTGATTTTTTTTTTTTTTTTTGTAAAAGCAAGAATATTTCAGAAATCACTGTTATTTTTTCACTGGAAATACTTAATTGTTTCATAATCTGCCACATCAGTGCTTCAGGAATCCTGTAGTTAGAGAAACACTTTTTTTTTATCCTTTACTGAACATTTCTTATAGCAAAATGGGGGCTGGACCTTTCCCTCTAAAAACCTTGTGAAAATCCACCATTAGATTGTTTTTTTTCCATTAGCGTTTTCTGTGAAAACTGTCAGTTAGCAGAATAAGACTCTTCATTTTTCCTGCAATACTGTAGTGGTCCTGACTGGGAAACCGTTGTATACTGAGTCGTCAGGGATCCACAAGACGGTTAACGTGAGCAGGCCCAAACCTGAGCTGTGCTGTGGGAACAGCTTAGCCTCCAGGCCTGTGCCGGCCACACAATTTCCTCAGTCACAGGATCACCTCAGCCGGCTCATTCTAACAGAGGAGCCTGCAGGCAGCTCCGCTGGGTACTGGCAATTTCACCACCCATGTGCCTCAGCTTTATCTAAAAGTGCAGCCAGGAGTTCTTATGTGAACTTCCCTTTTGTTTGACGAATAGCATTGTTTTCTTGTAAGAAAATCATATAATAGCTCGAATGACCCAAACAGAGGAGCTTTTCTTTGCAGACAGGATCTGCGCAGCGTGCCGTGGGAAAATCCACCCAGGGTCTGTCTGATGCTGTACAAATGTGGGGTTTCCAGCATCTCGTAAGATTTACTATCTATATTCCTCTTTATTCTATCTTATTTAAAACAACTGTTTTATTAAACCACTGTTGTTGGTTCTTTCTTACTGAAATACAGAAAGAAGCTCGCACTCTCACTTCGCTCCTGCCTCCCCTCTTCCTCAGGTGCAAAACAACCACTTTTTAAATTATGATAACTCTACTTACCTCCTTGGAACTTGTCTCAACTTACCTTACATTACACTTTTTTTTAATATCATCACTATCACTTAAAGCACCTATATATCATTGTGTAGCTCCTATATATTTCTTGGAAAAATTTCCACCGCATGCATGTTTGGGAAAGACGTTCAAGCTATTTATCTAACTGTGCATCTAGCCATACAGTAGCTTTTCCCTATTTTGCAGAGAGAGTGAGAACAAGATAAATCCAGCTCAGGGAATGGAATCTATTCTCCTAATAGTAAGTTTTGATTCTCCTTCCTCACTATCTCAGTCTTCAGGTAGTGGACACTTATATTTCATCCAAGAAACCTCTCTAATAATCACAGCATTGCAAAAAGAAAGCATTTGAAGGTATTTTCTCTGCTTTCCTATTTTAAATGGACTTTTCCTTCCGTGTTCTCTTTTTTATAGTGGCTGTATTCATCTGTGTTTTTGCTTAAGCAGTCACTCTTTAGGTCTTGATTAGCCTTGCTTTGGGCAATCCCTTCTCTTTTAAATGCTATGATGAAAGCAAATCTAGTGAGGCTTACACAACAAGACCTTTAAGGTGCTGCTCAATCCTATTTGGTCTTGCTGAGACAAAGATTGGTTTTTCCTTTCATAGAATTCATGATCACAAATGCAGTTGTTTTTATTCTTATAAAAAGCAGCCTATGCATGCAAATACTTATTAACTGTATCAATACAAGGCACTGGAATAGGTCTTTCTGATGCTGATTAATTTACTATTAAGGTGAATGTCAGTTCCAGGGAATAAACACATTCCACTTGGGAGGATCACTGCAGTCTCTCTGGACAAAACACTGTATTGGCTCTTAACATTCTTTTGATGAATTTTAACAGAAAATATGACACAAGCAAAAAGAAATTAAAATTTTAAGGGAGTTTTACTTAAATTGATAAAACCCAG
This sequence comes from Phaethon aethereus, assembly GCF_964289735.1. NCBI lineage: Eukaryota > Metazoa > Chordata > Aves > Phaethontiformes > Phaethontidae > Phaethon > Phaethon aethereus. Next base: position 8,176,825 of record NC_138589.1, on the reverse strand, counting down.
GGTATTCAATATTCACTTTGGCAGGTTGGTTCATGTCCCTTAGCTGAATCTATGTGGATGAACCCTGTTACAGTACTGGGGTCCTCAGGCTAGATTTATAACTAACTAGGGATGGAAACAGGAAAAAAAAAACCCACAGGTTTGACACCTAGGTCACAATGAAAGCCAATAGCAGTTGTGTGCCTCTCTGGGGCCGTTGATTAGAAACCTAAATACCTCCGAAATGTGCGTTACAGATTGTGACTTGTTTTGATATTGTGTTATGTGGCCCTACAAAGAATTAAACGGGTGAATAGGACAGATTGACCTTTGACACAAATTGGGACAGACAGAGTCACAGTTTCTTCTTTGGTTTTGGGGTGGGAGTTGCAAAATCTTCAACTACTTCACATCAAAGTTCTCCTTCTGTGATGTGTCTACCTGGCCAGCAGAGACACTCATCACTAGCTGTACCTCAGTTGCAGGGAGAGGGTTTGTTGCCTGTTTGCACAAGTAAATCAAAGATACCAAGTCCTTTCCAGAGATATTTGAGAGAGAATGCTTGATACCTTTGTCTCCTTGTGCAACTATATGATCCCACTCATAATCTAGCTCTTATGTAATCAGTTTCCGAACTGATAGGGCTTTAATATCTTTTTTTGCACTTCTAAAGCAGAAAGCTTGAAATTAAAATAAATAATCGCAGTTCAGAAATGTATCTCTTTCTGACTCAGGCATGTGCTTAAAATCTATTTATTGGAATGGAGTCTGAAGAAGTGATTGAAATTAGCACATTCTTTTAAGTGATTAGTGAATTTTTATACTTTGATACCAGAACTTATGGAGCTAAGTCAATGGATTTTTTCCTATTGGTTTTGTTAAGGGAAAGTTCCACAGAGCTATGTAAACATAATCACTGAAGATTTTTAGGTTTTGCTACGGGGTTATTGACACCAAAAAAGAAAAAGAAAAGAAATTTGAAGCCAGAAGAAATAAATGAGATTGGTACAAGTAGGAAGCAAAAAATAAATAATTTCTCGATATGAATGCTGAATAATCTAAACATCCTAAAAAGGAAGACACTGTATAGATTTCCTGCTGCAGTTACTGAAAAATTCTTTTAAAATATATAAAGCAACAATAAGTTGCTTAAAGGCTTTTGTGGGAAGCTCTGAGATTTTCTGATAGTTTCTGATAGGTTTACAAACCTGCACAGCCATTTCTTTTGTCTTTGCTTTGAGGTGCTTGTGTGATATAAATGGGCATATACTTCTAATCACAGTAGTGTAACACTCCACTGATGACACCTGCCATCAGTTCCTTAGTTTGTGTTATCTCTACAGTGGCTTTGGCTTTTAAATAGTTCATTCATTGGAGAGGAAGGAAAGGTCAGTGATCTCTTATTGTTCAACAACACCAAGGGGTTTTCTGAGATTGGCAGCCAGCAGAACAGTGCAGTGAAAGTACTGTATGAAGCTGCCAGCACGGGCTTGCATAGATCAGCATTTCATTACAAAAATAACAAATGACTGATGTATTTTCTAGGTCAAGGTGGAAGAAGTTAAATAAGGATACTGATGACTTAAGTAGGGAAAGGTGATTATTGGGTGCAGTATTCCACCAGCTTTGAATAGATAGTGTAGTCCTCGTTTCTTTCACTATATAACAATATTTAAAGACCCAAGAACTATAATGCTAACCCAGATTTTAACAAATTGCAAGTAATACTATGCCTATTCATTTATTCATTTATTTCTTTATTCATCATTTAGTTATTAATTTATATATCTCTTAGATAAAATAACACTGAAATAGGAGGCATCAGTGTGGACAGAGTTGGTGTATCTTCCTCTATAGCAGAATTAGTTTGAAGGAGAATGTCCAGAGATGGTACTTGGAGGTATTTTTTTTTAAATTTCTCTTCTTCCCCTGAAATGTATTATGTGTTTGGATACACAAAAGGAGCCTAGCTACCAGTACTTACTTCTCTTAAAGAATTTTAGTTGTCTGTTATGACTTAGAGAAAAAAAAGTTTAGCCAAAGCTTTACAACATTTGCTTTTTTCCCCAAATGTTCCTCATAACCATAGCATATCTCAAATGAGCTGGTGGAACTGCAGGTTTTCAGGGATGTTACTTAAGAGACTGTGAAGACATCAGTGGGAAGAATGACTTCTAAGGAACAGGATGGTGTTTCCAGATCTTTAAAGGCTGGGCCCTATTCTTCAGTTTAGAAGTGTATGAGTAGGGCCTATGTTGTCTGAAGAAAAAGTCATTAGGAAGAACAGACTCAAAAAGAGCATTGAAAGTCCATTTAAGGACTTCTTTAAGGCAGTTAATTAGTTTCTGTCCTCTAATTATTCTTCAGTTTTAATTATTTCTTAGTTATTTTACTTTTCTGAAAGTAAGAAAAATGAAGATGTTCTGCCATTAAACAATTCATAAGAGTAATCTTTGCTGGAAATTTATCAGCTTTAGTGCAATGCTGAGCAGATTTCTAACGGGCTTTTGCAAAATATGATGAAAATAATTTATTTTTTGATAAATATTACAAACAATTGCCTTTCTCCTATGTCCTCTTGCTCCTCTTTTGGAGAAAGAACCAGATACGGTTAAAATAGCATTTTGTTTAGTTAGGATGGTTGTTTGAATACTTAGATTTTGAATTTGCACAATTCAGAAAGAAGTCTGTGTAAATGTGACATAGGCACAAGTGACAAGAGCTGATCCTTTCCATTCAGAATGCTTCTCTAAAGGGAGTTTTGATACAGAGCAGGTGGCTTGTCAGATAGATCTCCACCTGGATAAACCATGGGATATCAAAGTAGCCTGTTACCTACTGACATACAGGAACCACAACAGGAAATTGAGATGAAGTATGAAAACCTTTTTGCTACAAATTCAGACAGCTTTTCTGCTAGCTAGGGTGGAGTCAAAGAAGATATTATATATTTCTGGTTTGGCTTTATAGTGAATATTTCTTAATTTTCTTTATTTTTATTTTAGTTATTTTTGTCTTTTATTTCTTACATTGTTAATCAGTTTTGTATTATTGCAAAGGCAAAATATGGGCAGAAAATTTAGACTGTGTTTGTGATTGCAGAAAAGGGAGATTGACGATTCTTAATTTTGAGGTCAATTCACATTACTCATGAGGGAAAATCTGACAGGAGGCTAGGCTATGTGTGCAGACTTTGGTTGTCTCTTTGGAATAAACTAAAATAAAACTTCTTTTTTTAAATTGAAGGTATATAAAGTTTAAAAAAAATGCATTTTATTTTTAGTCTTTGCAAAAATCAGAGTCTTTATCCACAAGACAACTTAGAGTTGTCACCAAGCTGCCAGATAACAAGCTTATATTGCTCAGGAAAATATATTACAATTCTATCTACTTGTACTGTTCAATAAAACATTAGTATCTCAGCATTTTTATTTAACAATAGGCAACCTTAGGCCAGTAATTATGCAACAATTATAATAATAAAAACTGTCCCCTGCTGCTTACCTAGAAACAAGAATATATTAAACCAGTACTAACCATCTAAAAGGAAAGCAACAAACTACACTCATTTTTAATGCCCCTGCAGTGCACCATGGGAAGCTAATAATTCACCCTCTAATTAGTATCCCTTCTGCTGCTGCTGGCGCAAGGACAGACAAAGAGGTATCCGCTTCATTACAAACTTGCCTTGGTAATCCTTAAATGTCTGTCTTCTCTGCAGGTTGAACGCATGCAATAGGGGCAAATAGAATGTGCAATTAAAAAAGGTTTGCTGGGATTGCTAGTCTGACCATGCATCCTAAGTCTAATGAGTGTACTAAAAAATCAAAAAAAGCCATTTGAATGTACTTTTTCTCATTTTGGCTATGTTATAATTCTTCCTGTTTGTCCTTCATTAGTTTCCACGTTACCAGAGAAAAAAACCCACACCAATAGGATATAGATATGATAACTTCACAGCATACCTGCAATGACAGTATTGTTTAGGATCTGAGCAGTTGGTAAATGTTATCAATCTAGCTTGAGAAAAAGTGAATGACAGTAGGCCTTAATTAATGCTTTAGAAGATTGAATTTAATTGTTTCAAGGAGAATGTATCAACTTTAATACTTTTCTGTTTTAAAACCCAGAATGATTTTGCCACAGGGCACCATGGGTTTGAAATATAAAAAGCACTTCTACGTAATTTCTAGTACTGTAGAGATTATAGTGATAATACTACTGTTACAATGACGCTTTCCTTTAACTGTCTTGTTTACATATGCACAGTGTATTTGTTGATTAATTTAAGCATATTAAAGAAAATGTTGCATGCCTGAGGGTATTTTCAACTTGCCAATACACAGCTGATTCTGATTATTATAGAGAAACTTTAGTTTTTACAATGACCTGCTGATACAGGAAGAAGCAAGGCCAGCAGCATACTGGACAGCACTAAGCGCTTGTGCTCTGGTTCAAATATGCCCTAAATCAGTTGTGTTATTTGCATTTCATAGCCGTGTAGTGATCTGTGTGAAGTCCACTAGCAGCCTCATAACAAAACTAGGTGTAGTGTTGCCTCTTCAGTTAATTTTGAGGATTCTCTATTGAGTTTCAGAAGACCTGACTGTTTACCTCTATTTATATCCAGTCCTGCCCCCTGAGATTCTGCTTGTGTAATCACTAGTAGAGTTATATATGTTTACAGGAGTCGAATATTGTGTCACATTTTTATGAACAATCAATAGAAAATTCAAACTAGCTTAAAATTTTACTTTCTATTTTGATATATATCAGTGCTGCTGTCTGCTGAACAAGTAATGAAACATATGTTTTATAATAAATAGGTAGTTTGAGGAAAGCTGATGGAGCCTCATGATCCTTGCATTTGAAAGCTAATAGGAGATGAGGACTTGATTAGCAATATGAAAGGATGTAGCACTCCTGTTCAGCAACCCTCCAGCTTCAGTGGTAGAACTAGTTCTGTCCCACAGGCAGTGAAGCTCCTTTAACCATTTCTGTCTTAGTGTGTATCTGTTCCTGGTTGACTTGTGACTCTGTCTCCAGAATGAGCAAGTTGTTCTTTCATACTAGCTAACACCTTTCTCTACCTGTGGTCCTCTTCCTGTCAGCTGTCCTATCCTGATATTTTTTTGACCGCTTACCCTACCTTGTTTTTTGTAATACTCTATTCTTCTTCCTGTTATTTCACATCTGTTACTAATTCCTCTGCTTAGGCCTAGCTGTCCCAGTGCTTGCCTCTTCTCTACTCTACTCATCTTACAAATCTCAACAAGAAAACTCAGTGGCTGTAATATAGAATAGAGCACTACTCTGTAACAGAAGAATGTATAAATTAAAAGGCTGGTCCAGCATCCACTAAAGCTTTCCAGTATTCTCGTGGGTACTGGACCAGTTCCTAAGGTAGTTTTTAGTTTTAATTTTAATTAAAGGAGCTGCAAGGGAAGAGCAGGAGTGTTGTCTGTAGAATGAAATAGGATCTTGATTTGTTGTTCCCTCTGTCTAAAATAAAGATATTTCAGGGTTTCTTATAGGAGAATAAAAGGACATATAGTACATGTGATGGAAAAAAAATTGGTTTACTTCCATTCAAATAGTGCTTCAGTGTTGATCCCAGTTTGTCCTAATTCAAATGTGGCCAAATTAAGAAATGGAAAAAATGCTATCTTAGGCTGTGTGTACACTTGAAAAGGAAGTTGATGCCATTTTAGTCTATCTTAGGACTCATGTTGGGAAATAAAAGGCCTGGAGGTTGTCCTGATTTAAAAACAAAGAAGAGAAATTTATGGCAAGCTTACGAGCTCTTATCAGTACTGTATCTGTCTGGAGAATAAAAGGAGAACTTGATCAACTAGTTCTATGAATTTAGCCTTAGCACAAAATTCACTTAAAAATGTCAAAATTGGATTTGGTTAGCACTCAATCATATCAAAATTACTTTCTAAAGAGTTATGCATGGTTTCTATTATTGAAGTATCTTGATAAGAAAATAATTGGATATAAATTATAACATGTTTTACTGCAGCGTGAAGCCACATTTTGCATGACTAAGAATGGAAGCAAAACCAAAATATCCTAATGATATTCTCTTTAAAAACAAACATATGCTTGTAATAATGACTAAACCACAGGGCGTTTTCTGAAAAGCTAATGATATGGTGGATTTAATGCATCTGGATGTAGCACTAGGATACCCCTACAACTGGCAATTAATCTCAATGGAAATACTTTCTGCCTCAGTCATTATTGCTTATTGATCTGACACAACTGACCATAACTTCTCTTCTTATTATGTCATATAAATTGCTTCTCATCCAGTTATGTGGTACACTGCATCAGGTTACTTTGTTTTCCTTTGTTGTTTAAGTCTCTGTTTTTTAATACTGTCCATCTGATGAAAATGTGTTGTATATTTGGGACAAGTTCTTGAAATACTTTTTGGAACACACTGGTTTCTCTGCGGGAGGCCAGCATCTCGGAGACGGAAGCATTAACTTCAACTAACTGTGCTACTGTTGCAGTGCTAGAGCTGGTGTTTTCCTCAGAAAAAAATGTTGATCTTTTGTCATTTAAGATTTTTGTCTGCAATCAAGACGATAAGCCAATCATCCACAATTTTTCTTAAAGGTAAAATTCTGATTTTGAAAAATTCTTGCTATGTATTCTCTGAGGTCTTCTGAGCATGGGTCAAGCCAGGCAGCTGATTTTATAGACAGATGAGCAGACTAAGAAACTGGGTACTCCAAAACACTTGTTAGCGAGTCTACAGAGTTTTCTGCTGAAAAAAAACCTGTCAAAACCATTTATTCTTCACACAGAATTTCTTTAGGAGCTGTCTATACGGTCAATTGGCCATGTAACCCAAAGGATCTGGGGACTGTAAAAGGCTGGGACGTAAGGAAGCATAGCAGGTGGGCAGCTCATCTTAAAGTCTTGATAGGAAAAAAACAGGAAAACAGACAATTTTTTGTCTAAGCATATTTTCAGCAAATGTCTAATGTTTGATACACTTGTATTTTTTGATGGCAACTATTTTGTAAAGTTTCTATACACTCTGGTAACATTGCCTGTGGGTTAACTAGAAATAGTAATATCTGGACCAGCAGAAACTGTATGGTGAATAGACTCACAAGCTATGTCCTTGGCCAGCTCCCAGCTCCCACAAAGAAAGAAACCTGCAGTTAGAGCACGCCTTTATGGGCCAGAAGGTTAAGGAATCCATACATATAAGTTATTTTTTGTTGTCATTCCTTTGCACGGAATCATGCCTGCCTTGCTCAAAGTGATCTATTCCCTGTGGAGTTTGTTCCTTGATTTCACTTTTTCCAGGAAGATTTACACTCTGGAGGAGGAAACAATAAACCTAGACACAAAGTTCATGTTTTTATATTTTGGAGCTCCATATATGTTGAGTCTCCAATGAGAGCTTCTGATTGCTAGTGTCTGACATTCTGGCCAAAGGGGAAGTTGTGCTTCCCTCGTGTTCTGCATCTCTAGCTACCTTTAAAGTTTAATGCAAGGAGATCAAGCCAAACAAAGAAAATGTCCCAAAGACAAATATCTCTTATTTTGCTTGTTTTTGTAATGAATGATGACAACTTGGGGAATTATTAATTAGTAATAGTAAATATATTAGAGTTATAAATATTAGTAAATAGATTTTTATAGATTCCAGATTTGTAATAGTGATATTTTAATTCTATTACTTTATTTTTTTTGGCCTTGATTCTCAGAAATATCACTATTTCTGAAAAAAGTAATCATGTAAATCAAATTATTATTGATAGTTTTTAATCTAGAGAAAGTTTTTCCTGAATTTATTTCTAAATATTGATCAAGATGATAAACAGCTTTGAGAATGTTTTAGCTCAAGATTGGAGTTCAATTTTTAATATGATTATTGGCTGCTCTGAATTTCTACTGTAAATAAAATATTTTTGTTAAACACACCATGTGTTTCTGTTTGGTGAGATGTGACATTTTTGCTAAGGAAAAGCAAAAGCCTAGAATTGCTTAATGTTGAAATTGGTCGTTACTTCTAGGAAATAAATTTTGTTTGCTGATGAAAACCTTGGCATGGTAAAAAGCATAGTAGAGACTTTGCTAAGAAGGGGAAATTGTATACTTGTGAGACACTTTTTTGTGTGCTGCACCATATGTAAAAGGCATAAAAGGTGTAAAATTGCTGTTGGGAAGACAGAAGGGAACAATGGGCTCCATATCATCAACATTCTAGATTAGGTTTCTAGTGCATCTGAATTCTGCTAGATTGCCTTCAGCCAACACGCTCATTTTTCCCTTCACAGCCTTTAGAACATAGTCTTGTACCTAGTAAATCACTGACAGTTTTCTGTCGTGGTTTCAGTGCAATTGGCTTCAATTTCTAGTTTCCACAGGTGAGACTAAGAATAAACAAAAAAAAAAAAAAAAAAAGAAAATGGAATAGTAACTAATAAAGCAGATAAAAGATAATATTTTGACATCATTGTTAAGTAACTTTGTAAAAAGCCAATACTTTGCACAATGGCCCATTATTATTCCATCTTGTATGTCTCATTTACGAAATAATTTGATTTATGGTATGTAATGTACAATAGACTCACAAGAAAAGGATAACTAAAAGTGTAATTACTGATTCTTAAGGTAACCACTTGCTGAAGCGACTCCTCACCAGCAAGGTCACGTATCATTATGCTAGTTTTTTATATATGATAGCTCCTATACTCCTTATATATTTTCACAAATTCTCTAGTGGTAATCCACATATTGGCCTAGTACACAAAATTATAAAGTTTAAACTACTACATTCCTCCTTGTTGTTTATATAGCTTGAATAATTTAAAGAGTACAAGGTTGCAGAATATTCAGAATATATTAGACTTAAAATTCTGAAAACCAGGAAATACATCCTTAAAGGAGTTTTATGACGTACAAATGTTTGCATAATAATGCATAACTGAATAATAAGCTTATCATCCTTGTTGTCACTTTGAGCTCTTGATCTGCCACGTTGAACACTAAGTTTCTGCAGCTTATGTGATTCAATTAAAATGGAATGTAATTTGTGTAACTGTATGGAATCCGGTTTCTCAAGGTGTTAGAGACTGATGTTTAGTGTAATGACTAGTGGATATAGGAGTGTAAAAGTCCAAACATTAGTGACAGTCATGAAGTTCTGAATGGCTATTATATGTAGCTAGTGACAGTTTTGACATGGGAGAAGGTATAGCTTTGTTAAAATGTATTTGTACCTATTTTTGAACAGTTCTTATTTGCAACTCTTCTTATTAATAGTGGCCCTTTAGAGGACTACATTGTAAATTACATTTCTTTTCTGAGTTGGGCTATTGTTGCTGGGCTGAATATGCTGTGCATGCACAGGATCAAATGATTATTAATAGTTCTAGTCTTTCCTGGGTTGCTAGCTGCACAATAATGAAAAAAGCAGCATGGTCAAGGTACAAATCAGATTGAAACATCTCCTGTGAACTTCTAAGTCTAAATTTATACAAAGCAATTAAAAATCCCTGTACTTACATATGTCTTTTAGACTGCACTAATGGTTTGGAAGTAACAAGGTGAGATAGACATTCTGATTAGAAGAGACCAGCAGTTCACAGATCAATAAGAACAGAATGTCCTAATACCTTCTGGATGATGTATTTTGTTCCACTGACTTTCAGTTTAGAGGTATTCACAGAAATTTATAATTGTAAGATGTGAGGTTTTTGTTCCCCAGATTCTAAAATAATATAAAATTTAGTAATATGTCGACAAATACAGTTGTCCTGCTATATGTATTGCAGTAAAATTCATGTGGCTCGTCTCACATAAGCTGCATGAACTTTTTGGCGAAGGTATATCCATATTATGTATTTGATAGTTGAAGGCTCTGTGATCTACAATGGAAGAAAGGACTTCTGAGTTCTTTCATGACTTCAGAAATGATTGGTGGATGAAGAAGAGTTAGAGAATCCACATTTTTAGACAGTGAAACACTTTGAACAAATTTTCCATTTAGGGAAAATAAAAATGTTCTGTTATGATAATGAAATTATTCACAAAGATAGTTTGGAATAAAAAAGAATAAACTTTATTATTTAATTTGTTTCTGACTTTCCCATTTTATTAGAGATAATGTTATCAAGCAAATGTTGGCTTGTAAATTTTCTTCTTTGAATGATTGCATTTGACTTTTTATTTGTCTAGTGTATTTCTGCTTTAGACTGATGAGGTTTTTTTTCTTTTAATCTGAAAAATTCATTGATGTAGCATTTTATTCTCAGCTGAAAGAAACAGGTTGAGGCATTGGATTGCTGCGACAAGATTACAACAGCATATTAGCAGTGCCTGTCTGTCTCACTCTTTCAGGAGTGCTGCTGGCTGCTTCTGCTATGTAGGGTAGTAATTATTCATTGATTTACTTGACTTCATGAAATGTGCCTCCAACCTTTCCTATCCCTATTCTACAAGATGAAAAGACAGACTTTAATGTAGTGGTTAACTAAGGAGAAGCAAGGTTTTTGATGCTATTGCTAGGACAAGTAATGAAGAGCTGGCCTTATCCATCTCAGAGCCAGTATCTCAGGGACGTATTATTTGAGCACCTGTAAAAACTAGTTGAGAAGCTGATTTCCTCTATGGAGCAGAGTAGGAAGGAGAGAGATGCCCATCCCTGGACATTTGAGCTTTTTCCATAAAGAATCTGTTGTGCTATTTCTGTAGCATTAGAACCACGTAGCCCACCCCAGAGATATACCTTTAATGCCAAGTCATTTTGGCCTGCTATGCCTTCTTTCAAATGTGCTGCTCTTCAAACCAGTCTCTGCTGATACAGTCTCAGTGTTTTTGCTGCTGTTGGAGAATATGTCTGACATCCTTTTTAGAGTCTTTCCATGATTTTTCAGGTTCTTGACATGGTCTTTGACCCAACTGCCTGCATGTGCTGCTGCTACTCCCTTGTCTCAGTTCTTTTCTCTATTCCTGTACAGAATTTGTAGCTGGGTTGTACAGCCACTGTCTTATGTTATAATTTAAAACTCTGACGTGATCCTTAACAGAAATACCTCAACTGCAGGAGTGCAAAATCACAAGAATGTATGATTACTGCAATATTCACTTCTGCCACCTTGGAGATGCATGTCCCGTAAGGGTTGCTCTTAAAGCAGGTACAAAGTAGGTACAAAGGGGGAGCAAGCTGTCTTCTGTCTATCCCTGTGTCAGCTCTAACATTAGAGCACACATGAAACATTTCTAGTTTCTCCTAAAGGGCTACACAGCAGGATACATTGCACCAGCAGCTGCAGTATGTCTTGAAAGGCTGGAGCATATGCTCTCTCTTCACTGTACTCACCTCTGCAAATTTAGCACCAGCAACTTTAACAGACTCTGAGCCCTAGATATCAGGACAATATATTAATACTCACTAGGGAATCGTACTAGTATAAAGTAGTCTTTCTTTCCTCCCTGTCTTGTTCGCAAAACACTAGAAACAACATGAATCTTACTGTTCAGGTTATTCTGGTAGCTCATGAACCTATTTTCATGCCTGTAAGAAGCTATGAAGAGTATTATTCTAAAAAAATCTACTGTAAAATGTAAGCAGTTCTATCTGAAACTGCCAATTTCACTGTGACCTAACATGGCATATTATCTTTTTTTAACTATTCCTAATAAACAAAGATTCTTATATGCATTTAATTGCTTTGAATTTTATGGAAGCAGCAGTTTCTTACTACAATAAAACCAGATCAAAAAGTGTTTTCTTTTGAATTCAAATCAGCCAAATGGGCATCTCTTTCTGAATTCATTCATGCAGCTGATCTCTGATCTGCAGCATAGTTAGGAGTTTCATGTGGTAAAAGGGATATAACTCATTTACACTGAACAATGTACGCATATATAATATGTGCAAAATAGCCAGAAGCCAGAGAAATATCATCCAGAAAAATATCTGTGGTTAATAAAAATTACTGGCCTTTCATGGAACTCCAGTTTGACAAGGATCCTTTAAAGGATCCTAATTCTAATTAGATTAGATGTTTTTTACTTAAATTATTGTATTATCAGAAAATACTGTGCCACTGGCTTTCAGTGTGTTTCTTTTGCAAAGAAGGACTGAAAGATTAGTTCAAAAGTATAATAATGATAACTGTTTAGTATAATATATGAATAACACATGAATTCCAGGCACCATTTAAGAATCCCTTAATTTTGGTCTATTTAATGAGATACTGAATGATACTAATTCTTAAGATTTTCTGTAGATGTCACTATAGAAGACAAGCACAACTTTCTTCCATTGTAGCTACTGTTTCCTACAAGCTGTTTTTATCTTCTTTAATCTCAAAATGATTCTATAACTAAAAGTCTTAGAATGTATTTTTTGCAAATTTGACTGATACACAATTTTAAAAATTTATTTTTTCAGTCATATCAGATTCTTATGGGAACCTACACAGAGGGAATGCAGATCATTAGGGAGGTTACTATTATTAAACTATGCAAATCTTCATCAAATCCTGTTGCGGAAAAATATATTGGGCCCATTAGTCATGGATGCTGAGCACTTATGACTCCAAGTGAAGTCAGTAGGAGGTAAAGGTGCTCAGCCTCTCTGAAGGTAGGGGATATTGCGTTAAAATACATCTATCATAGTAAATTGAAATGTTACATGTACAGTAAGAATTGTCCGATGTCTGCTTTAAAATATGAATCTCTGGAGACCGGTTTCACACAATAATCTGAGCTGCAGTGTGAAAGATGGTACTTTCAGAGCAAACCCAATAGGGCAGATCCTCATTGTTCCTATATAATTTTTTGTAGAGATTTGTGCTGTGTCTACAAGTTGAAGGTGTCATTCCTCTGTTTTACCCTGTTAGGTGGTATCTAAGTACATATTCTCCTTGCTCACAGTTGTTCACTGATCCTGGTCACTGTTGGATCAGCAAGAAGTGTGGAGCATGCATTATACCATGTGTGCACTCATAGCTCAGCCTCATAACCACCAAGCTTAGAGTGCCCTTTCAGTCCGCAGCTTTGTAGCCCTGGATGGATCTGAATACCAAAATTGTGTTAGCAGACTGAACAGAGTAGGCTACAGCTTAGGAGCCTGAGAAAGTGTATGCACCTATGTGGGCATAATATCTATTTGACTTTCAATTTACTTACCGTTACTTAGATATTACCATTATCATAATTTACGCCATTTAAAAGCTTCCCTGGAAGCTATTTTCTAATGATGATATTTGGTAATGCTCTGAACAGTAAAACCGTTAAGTAAGTTCCCTTTCCTTTATTAACCAAGATTAAAAAAGACTAGCAAAATATTTTCAGACGTTGTACAATTGGACGATCTGTGTTAAACAGATGACTGTTGTCAGCTTATGCTTTGTAAACATTTGTCAAGCCATGCAAGGTTTTCAGTCCATCTCTCTCAAAACAAGTTTTTTGAAGGGAATATATGTTGTCCTGCAGGGGGAAACAACCTGCACTTGCTATGAAGTCGGTGACCCAGAGAGTCACAGCTTGGCTTTCAGTTTAATTTGGGAGCAGTGAAATTACATTGTTCTTTGTCTGAGGTTTCTTCCAATACCACAGCCAGGTACCTGGTAATGACCTTTCACATACTGCCCACTACATGCAGGAGGCATTATGCTTGTTCCTCAATACTCCATCACAGCAGCATTTCCTTAGTAATCTCTGTGGATGCAGTTACTTTTTTGTCAGTTCTGTATGTCAGAAATAGGAAACAAATCTAATTCCTTTCCTCCTCTCTACGCCCAGCAAGACACTGTTCTTCTGTCACTCTTCCTTCTTTCTCTCAGGTTTGGTATTTGTTTTGCTCAGATTGTAAAAGCAGTTTGGGAATTTACCTGTTAATTTCAACTATTGTGTGCTCCTGTGATGATACAGTGCAGATGTGTAAAATCATGTAACATCCGTTCACTTAGTATATGTTTGCTAGTGACTACTGCCTGCAGTTGACAAAGATTAAAAAGAAAATGCTTTTCCTCTTGCATTCAGCAATTTTGCCCAACTGTTAATGACTTTAGGTTGTGGGGAGTGACCAAGTAACACATGGCAAATTATTTATTTGTTTAAAACAAAGCATGTAGTTTAATGTTCTGCTTAAGCCTGCCTTAGGTCTGCATCTTAGTGCTGTCAGGATCTCTCTTACCGAGAAGGATTTTTTGGAACTTACTTGAAGTGGAGGTTCATTATATTTGAATTGAAAAGGAGCTGTTCTAGAGGGTATCCTTGGAGAAGCTCCACCAGTATAGGGCACAATAAACACAGCAGCAGCTGCAGCATCAGCATGCTCCTCACACTTTCAACTAGCAGCTCAATGAAAGATTTTGGCAAGGCAGAAGACCCAGTGTGTGCCAGGTTGGCACTGGTACCTATTGTGTTTTCTTTGCCTTATAGGATTGTTTAAAAAATTGTCAACCTGTTTTTATGATATTGCAGCTTGAAATGAGGAGGGAAAGGGGAAAAGAATTTATTTTTGTTTGGGGTCCATTCCCTGTCATGGCCTTTTGCCTTTATTATTCTATGTTCTTCATCATGCTAATTAGGAAAAATATTCAAATGACTGTTGCCAAGGAGAGTTTCTGGAAAAGGATGATACATTTTAATAATGAGAATTTCCTCAACATTAACACTATGGTTTCTTATGTATATTGGTTTGTGTTTTCAAATTTAAGTTTTTAAAGGCACGCTGATGTCATGCAGTATAGCAGAGAATAGGGCTGCCCTATTTCCAGAACCAGAAGCAAACAGCTGTGCCACTGTGGTGTAATGCTCAAGCTAAGTGAGGGACCTGCTGAGGACAGAGCCTATCAATTCAAGAGAATTGGCAATATAACTGACAATATGTTATGTTTAACATTTTGTAATTACTAGAATGTGGAGGGAATGGAATTGTCTTAGTGAATGTTTTGTGCAGTCTCTTAGAGCGACTTCTAAATCTATATAAGGACTTTCTTTGTTGACAGTTTCAGCAGGAGATGTTCCATGTTGAATGTAGTTGGCTTTGGTCTAGGAGCTAAATTTGTGATTAAAATTTCCCTCAGTATCTGTCTTCACAAGGTGGAAAATATGGCTGAATTAATACAAAATATGCCTGCTTTTTAGGTATTGCCTTACACAAGCATGCTTTATTGAGGCTCTGCAGTTACTACTAGTTTCCAGTTAAACTTCCAGGCTAAGTTTAAGTTATTAATTTTAACTTGTAAAGTTCTAAATGCCTTAGGGCTAGGCCACCTGATACCATTTTTGATATTCCTTCAGGTGTCATCAACAGATCCCCTGTGATAACAGACCTCATCTTTAAAAGAGTGCAGCTGTTAGGGGGAGGCCATCTTGTGCTACTTCCTTCAGTTCTGGTCTATACTCAGTGGCATGGTGCTTAACTTCACGTCTTCTCTTTCATGTGTGGTATTTCTGCGGGTGAGTTGAATGAATTAAGTGGTATAAAGGAATATATGAGAGCACAGATTAATAATAGCAAAACCTGATAGCACATTTGGAATTAATACAAGCTCACCATAAATGTAATAAATAAGGATATTGGAGAAGCTCAGAATAAATAATTTTATTTACACTTGCCAGCTAGACTGAAAAATTTGCTTATAACAAATGCGAAAAGATAGCAGTTGCCTTTGCAAAAGATATGAATGCACTTAATCTGAACAGATGATTGTAGTTTATAATATGAATAGCTACACTTAAAAGTATGTTTCTGTAGAAAAAGAAATGCTAGGTGCCAGCATATTCCTGCTTGGATCAGAACTGTAAAAGATTTGAGCAATAGCTTATTTCCGACAGCTGAACTTGTGCTTCTTTAAGGAGATCAAAGCAAGTTTGATATAGTACAGCAGTTACAGAATTTTCAGTTTTTCCTGCAAGTAGAGTTTGACAGTCTTCTTTTGAAAAATGTATTTTAATAATTAGTTCCTGTATTTTGCGAAGACGTTTGTTTGGCTTTATGCATCTCACTGAAGTTGGTGCAGTTATGTATATAGCGTTAAACTGCTTATATCTTTATGCTGTTGAAGACTTTGACTTTATTTATTGTTTAGCTCTTCTGTGCTGAAATTGTCTTCTGAAAGCAAAGTGGATGAAATGCAGAAATGTTTATAAAGGGGAGAAAAAAAAAAAGTACTAAAAGAACGTGTGCTTATTGGCCACTGAGAATTTTGTACCAAGATTTAAAACAAACCAGTGACGGCAATTATTATTTACTGTGTTTTATTTCCTTGATTGTACATTAATGCATAAGCTAAGTAGATCGTTACCTCTGCTTTTATATAATCATAGATAAAATATGAGGGAAAAAATATCACTAACTTGAGAAAATGTTTCTGTGCAATTATCTACTCCCTTGCTGTTTACCATGTCTGACTATAAATGTTTTATTTTACCCTGACCATGTTAGCATGAGTAGGGAGGTCAGAACCATTAGCAGATTGATCCTTCTCTCCTCTGTTTTATGGCCCGTATCCATTGTTAGTTTCACCTCAGTGATTTTTCTATTTCTCTTTCCATACAGCTAATTTAAATAAACAAAGTTTGGGGTTTTCAACTCCGATTATCTGCTGCTTTCTGTCTTTGTAGTTGCCTTTTCTTTGAGCTGTCTACTCATCAAATAATCTTCTTGGCTGTTACCTCCTGCATGCTGTCATACTGGTTTTCAATTATTTTTGTTATTTTTATGACTTCTTCTATTGGTTAGAAGTGTCTTATCTTAGATAATTTCCATTTATTAATTTTGGAATGAGTATGTTTCCAGACTCTTTATGCATTTTTCTCTTGTGGGAAGCTATAAATTTTCTGAAGCATCTGAATTCGGCAAGGACACCCAATTGTCATTTAACACACTGTTATTAGCAGCTTTAATTCTTGAGAATCTACATTTATTTCCCAATTTACATGCCTGTGTTGTAGTAATTTATCTTATACTGCAGCTACAACAAGAAAGGAGATACTTTTAACTTAAAATTAATATTTATCCTGGCAAATGTGACTGAATTGCTCATCACACTCATAACAGTGTTTGATCAAACTGCCAGTCATTCAGTTCATTAGTGTCAATGTTTGTTACTGATTTTTATTGTTCTTCAAGCAGTATCATTTTCATTTCACTTGCCAGTATCCTTTGTTTCTGTATGCTTCAGTACCCGGGGACTTGTTCTGGCCCACCTTGTCTATCAGCACAGGATTCTTGTGTCAGGGCTCCCCTGAAACCTGAGTTCTCTGAGAGTCTCCAAACAGCTGTAGATAGCATAACTCTACTTCTGTATTGTATTTCATATGGTATTATTTCTCCACATATGTTTATAGTGTCCTCTCAGGAACTGGTAGCAAAGTGATTGTGCAAACGTATGACCACTTTGGTGCAGACAGGTGAAAATTTGCTCAGGAACCTTTCCCAAAGGTCTGGATATTCCTCTCTCTTTGAAAAGTGCTGTGGGAGTGTTTACGTTCCGTGCACAGAGAAACCAGCAACTTTGAGAGAGTGTTTTTTAACATCTGCTTTGAAGTAGAGTGCTTCTAACAGAGCAAACATTAATGAAAGGCAAGAGAATGACAAAATAATGTGTTGGAGAAAAATCCAGGTGTAAATTTATTTAGAAGGGTAGTTTAGTGGAGAAACTAGGACTATGCTGAAGGACTCCACAGAATCCAGTGAAATACAGTTTCCAGGTTTATAGAACCACAATGTTGAGGCTGTGATATAGAAAAGAAAGGATACATGTGTGTATTGGGTCTGGCTGGGATGGAGTTAACTTCCCCATAGTAGCCCTCATAGCGCTGTATGTATATAAGAATAATACAATGCCATCATATGAATTTGTATTTTCTGTTCTCACAAAGAGTATAATGTAAAGCAAAGTAGTTCACGGAAGTTATAGCAGACATAACTAACTGATATTTTAATATTATAAACCAGTCAGGCATAGGAAAAAAAAAACTTTGAATCTTGTATTTAGTGCAGTATCACAAATGCATAGTAGCCCAAGGCCCTGTTTGAGTGTCCACTACAGAATTGTTTTGTACACACTGGAAATAACAATAAATCAGAGAACCATGTATGTGTAGTTGTGTTTTTCTGCAAAATAACAGGTGTTGAGTGCATGTATTAAGGCACCTGTTTTATCTGGCTGTTGTTTGTCCAGTGATGGTTATTCATGCTAAATTTAGCTAGGCTGTGGCAGAGCATGAGTTCACTTGGGAATGTGAATCTCTGAAATATGCTCTCACTGGAGCATGGTGAATAATTTAACTCACTAAATCTCTTTTCCAGCTTGCCATTTAACTGTGAATAGATTTCAATTTTGATATATTTTGTTCTTTATTCAAGTTATTCAACAAAAGTTTTATGCAAATACATTGCAGCCTCAGGATAGCTCATATATTACTCACAGTGACTAAAGCTTCTGCTGTTGGTGATGGTACCGATTCAATACTCATTGAAGTAATTTGAAAGGCTGCTATACATTTCAGTTACAAAATCCTACAGATATTTTTTCCTTTGACTTCAGTGAGTATGGTATGGTATGAAGCTGTGTTCTCGGCTGGCTACTTATGCTCTGTGACTGGGCTGATAGCTTATATAATAGGGTTTCTGCTGCTTGACAAGATGACTTGAAAATCTGCAGAGTTCTCAGAGATTACCATGAGACTGTTCTCTCAAAAGATGTGCACTTTTTCATGATATTTTACCTTTCTGGGGGAAAAAAAAATCATTGAAATGTGTAGACTTACAAAAATGTCAGCAAAAAGTGATTTAACAATTACATGGTATATCTGTAATTCATTAAATACTTTTTTAGTATTCACCAATTTCAAATCAGCTTGAAGTTTACCTATAGAAGTTTATGCATTATATAAAAGGAAAAATCTAATCTGGAAAGATTTTTTACTAATTGCAATATATAGCAGTAAAGTATTTCAAAGCAAATATGAATAGCATTGTTTCTAATATTTTGAAAAACACCTATTTTATTGTTAGCTAGCAGTTCAGAAAGTTTGGGTTTCATTTCTTATAGTCAGAAGTCCTATTGGGAAACATGTCTGAATAAGAACTACAGGATAGCAACCTTGCATTGTATGATTCACAGAAATAAAACATAAACACACTTCTCTATTTCCTTTAATATCTGTTTTTTTCCTAGAAGATTGAAATGTACAGATAACTTTACATAAAGTAAAATCTGTTGAGATACTGAGGGTGGGTTTTTTCATTGCTTATGATTTAGAAAAACAGTTTATTTATTTGAATTTGATACTGTCAAATCTAAGAAATACCTAAAGGGTATTTCTGAATCTGATTTTTATGATTATTAGGCCTTACTTGTTTGTAAAATAATGAAGCAAATTTTTTCTAAATGTCTTTTCAGTGACTAAGCTTAGAATAGCCTCTAATCATATTAGTTGCTTAACCAAGTGAAAGATTCAGTAATGTTCACATTTCCTTAGTCTCTTGGCATTTTTTATGGCAGTCAATTCTTTGAATTCCCTCCTGACATGACTGATAAAGTGTTTGTATATACTTTGTTTATATGCATGAGTACCACTTGATCTATCAATATTATTATGGTTTGTAAAGTCCATGATACCTTATCAACACTTTCTCCATATCCACCAATCATCTTGAAGCACATTATCTATTTTGACCCCACTCTTTTCTCTGGAAGTACTTGGCTGAATTTTCAGTGGAAGGCCTAGAGGGACTTAGGTTTGTCAGTGATTATGTAAGAGATTCTTGTGGTTAAACCTCATCTTGTTTACCTCAATCTGTTCTTTTAAGATCACCAAAACTTATTTCCATCCCACTCTTTTTTATTTTTTTTCAATTGTTTCAGATATATTCCTTTTGCATGCTAGACAGTTTGTCAGTGGTGTGAACCCATGGTAATCTCTTTCATCATGTTTCTTTTAATGCCATATGCTTGCACTGCTGGATTTTGGATTTCCTTGGATATTTGCAGAAACAGTAAATGTAGATTTATTTTTTCCTGACTTGTCTCATTGCTTGCATGTTCTGGACTTTTTTATTATCTTGTAACATTTAGCAGCCAACAGTTAGTTCCCCTCTGGACTGTTCCAAGTACTCTCTGCCCATGTGAGGTTCTTAAAAATATCATTGCAAATATTTGAAAGAAATAAGGTTATTTCTTTTGTTTTGTGAATAAGCTTTTGAAATGTGCTAGTGGCAAAGGAAAAACAGCAGGTGCCAAGTGATTTGAAGTGTCTGTACTACAACAGTTTTCTATAAAATTAACCGGACAACAACTCTTCCATGTACAATAACCAGCTGTGAGAGATTATTTTTTTAGGTTGTATTTTAAAGAGTATAGTTAATTCAGTAGATGGCACTATTCCTCCTGAGTCACTGAGCTGATAACCCAGTTACAAGGTGATTCTCCACTATGACAGTGTAATCTTTTTTTTTTTCCAGATGAGACTGAATAAAATTTTTGACGTTGAGTCTGTTAAAAGTTCCCATGAGATTATTTGCAAGAACATGGGCAGATTTCTGCCAAGATTGCAGTGTAAGTGATTATTAGATTTGGATGAATTTATAGTTGTGTTCCTCTATCTGAGCAGTGCTTTTGACTTCAAATTTTCTGAACAATGGCATGATTAATATGCTAGTTCTACAAATCATGTAGGCCTGCATAAGCTGTTACTGTTGCTTAAAAAAGCAGTGTCCCTGGTCTTTACTGGTAAGTCCCACCCACCTATTGCCCTCTCATAGTCCCTGGTGGCATGAACATGCCTGTGTGGATTGGGAAACTGATCTGGATTGTAACTAAGCCAGCAAGGAAGTAATCCACCAAAAAGCTAGTTAGCCTGGGTACTTTTCCTGATCTGGTTCATGGTGCAATAACCAAGAGGTTTTAAGAGGGAGTGGTACCAAACCAGAAGTGATCACGAGTAAGCTGCCTAGACTGATTCTTTTAGCAACATCAACAGTTCATACCAGCTTTAAGTGTTCATGGGCTGCAAACCCCTTTTAGAAAGAAGGTTTAAAACTTGCTCTTATGTTTCTAGTTCTGCAAATTCAGACCCTGGTTTAGCATGGACTTCTGTGTGAGCAAAAGTGCTGCAGCTACATGAGGCCCTGATCCAGAATAATTTCTCTCTGTTAGTGTCTTTGATCCCTGTAAAGAAGGCATAAAACTCTGATGAGTACCAGCAAGAGTGACAAAAATACTATCATGTCATCAGGCCTAATCAGTTGGTGCACTGATCTGGTGTTAAAGACAATAGGACTGTGGCTTCCTTGTGAGTGTGGGAACGCCAGGGTTTGAAACTTGAGCATAATGGCATCGATTAAGAGAACTAAATAATGAGAAAGAAAAGCTGTATGTGTTCTGTTTGTGTTTCTGTCCTCAGACGTAAGAAGTAACATAGCCTCAGCACTTAATTCAAATAAGAACTTACTTTTTATTAGATTGGATTTTTCCCACTAAAATTGAGGCATTTTTATTGCAGTTGTCTTGAAGATGACGATTTCCATTATTTTACTGTTTTTAAGAAACTATGCGATTTAAATTATTCCATGATTCTACTTTGTTTGGTAGATGTAAGAGTAACAGACTTGGTGACAGTTTCATTGCAGATATTCAAAGCTGCCAGAATAAATCCCAAGTCTCTCTTGAAAAATATTTGAAAATGGGAGATGAATAAAAGCATATGAGGTAGTCCAAAGGACTAAACAAATGATTGTTGAAATATGTTTCATTTCACCTCGTGTGAAGTTGCTTCTTTCATACATGAAAGACTTAAAGGATGTGGTAAAAATTTGGTACTGTCCTTATTTTCAAGTTCAACCACTGGGACTACTCACATACATGAGTAGTTACTACATTTGTTGCGTTGTTCCCTTAGCCTAATAGTGGTGAGCTAGTAGTATCTATGAATATAATGTATACAACTGTGTTCTATCTAATGTAGCTCTAACTTTTTAAACCAAATAGAAAACAAAGGTTATTTTAGAGTAAATGTAATATAGGCAATCAAAAACATTTTTCTTCCTTTCATTTAGATCATATGACAAATTAATAAAGATAGTGGTCATCTCCAAAATGCAAGGATGGAATTTGGTGCTGTGTCTTGCAACTGCCTAATCTAGAATTAATTTTCTTTAATCATAGTAATAACATTTCACTTGCTTGTTTTGGAAATGTGGTGGGAACATGGCTGCTTTCTCTGATGAACTGGTTGTAGCAGCTTGTATTTTCCTTCCTAATTTGCAGAGGTGTAACAAGTAGGCAGGTAGATGTTTAGTGCAGCAGAGCACTGGAGTATATTTGACTGGAGTATAACTGAATACCTAGTGCCGTTAAATAGTAAGGTAATTAGTTGTACTTACTGAAGAGTGGGTAGTGTATAAACACAAATGTTTGTAGAGGTGGGCTTTGGATGCTTTTAAGTTTCTAGTTTTTATAGTAATGACTTATCTTCTGTAACCACCTCCATGAAACAGGCATCATCATTTATGAAAGGGAGAATGATCTATGATTAAGGTATAGTCAGGGGACTCAGATAATCTGAACGCTATTCCCAGTTGGTTTCTAATGTCAAGTAAATAATTCAGTTATTTTATTCGGGTTGCATGTGCAATATTTTGGAGATGAATGCTTGTGATACTCAGGGTTCCTGTGCCTATTCCTATCCCCTCACAAAAGTGTTCCTCTAGCCATGTTCTCCCTACAACTTCAGTTCTATTATTTAGTTCTTTTACAAAATAGGAGTAATTTTTTCTTTAGAAGGTTTCTTTAAGTTTGAAATCTTTAACTTTTCTGATGTGCCTAGCTGTAATGATATGAGAAATATGTATGTTTACAGTTTTGACACATATTTTTCCTAAAATGAAAGGAATGATAGCTGATAGCAGATGTATGACAAATAAGAGAATGATAGGTTTATTTTTTTTTTCCCCAAACCAATAGATTTTAAATTTCATTTAGGATGCAAGTAATTAAATGCAAGCTGTTTTCTTTATTTTATTGGTAGCTTGGTCATATCCTTCTATTACTATGCTATGATCTAGAAGAAGCTCTTAAGAAGCAGTATCGCACAGTTTGCACATAAGCTTGGTTTGAGATGATTAGCCTATTAAAACAAAAATCCCCAAAAAACCCCACACAAACCAAAACAACAACCTATGAAACCGTTTCCTCTGGCTTTCTCTCTGAGAGTCTTGAGGGTTATATCACCTTTACTTTTTATTGAATTTGAACTAAAATTAGAATATTTCATGTAAACAGTTTATTTCAATAGAAAGGTCTTTTATGGCAACTCACATGTTATTCCAAAATATTGAAGCCTGGCAAAACTGATCTGTGATTAAAATACTTGTTTTAACTTGGATTATGAAGCTCCTTGTTTTCATTGTCTATAATGTAACTTATTTCAATTTTATCTGTTAGATGTTTACATGTTTGAGGATTGCAGAACTAGTTAGAGAGTGGGGAAAGATTTCTTCTTCTTATGTATATTTTCATATAGCTGGTTATAACTAAGTGTTTTACAAACACTGTGGTATGAACAGCAATCATTCATTTGGTTATTTAAAATATTTCAAAATTGGTAAAATAGAAACCAGGTAGTTAGTATTGATTTGTATTAATTGCTTAAGGACCAAACAGTGATCACCTATTGTATGCACAGTACCTAACACTGTGCATACACTTTAAGTCAGTTGCTCTGACTCCAGTATTAAGATTACTGCTTGAAGCAGGACAAGAAATATTCAGATTTGCAATTCCTCAAATTCCATGGTGCTTGTTATTTGCGCTCAAAATCTTAGAAAATTAGAGTCTCGCAATAAATATGTTTATTTTCTGTACAGAGCAGCAATGATTCTTCTTGTATTCCTTCAAATGCCTCCTGAATCTGTCACTCAATAATACGCTACTCCTGTCAGCCTAAAAGCATCCCAGATGCACATAGAAAATCAACTATGAATGCATCCTTTCTTTGTCTATTTTTTAATAAGGTAATACTGAGTCTTTAGTCAGTACTTTCTGTCAGGTTCATGTGTGTTATTTTTAAAGCAGTTTCCAATTTCATAGATAAATCTCTGTTTGAGCTGTCAGCATATGTATTGTGCAAGAGCAGCTTCTGCAACTTTCCCAAGGCAAAGCAATTAAAACATCGCATTTCTCTTAGCCCTTCTGGCTTCTAATGGCTGTTTATATTTTCTGTGAGGGTGATGGAAAAATGGACAGATTTGCTCAACGTAGAACAGGGGTATTAAATGATACTGACCTTCTTTAAAAATGTGTATAGTGTTATGCTGAATGCTTTCTTATCCTTTCAAACCACATTTGGCATGGCAACTTTTTTTGCCCTTGCAAACAAAGAATGGTTCTGTGCTAATGAAGACTTAGTAGCTTTTTAGTTATGGTAAAAGAAAGAAACTTTCATTTGCAGTTGTGGTGGCCATGGAAGATAGTAATCACTATGGCTCTGGCAAATTTATTTGCATCAGAATACATCCACATGGGTGATTCAGAGTTAATTTTAGCTGTTGGTGAGGCCCTGAAAGCTTTATACATTTTTCCTCTTTAAGGATGTCCAAGGTTCTCTTGTTTTACAGTTCCAGTTCTTCCTCTGTGAAATTGAGGCATGTGCATGTGACAGTCAGTTTTCATGAAGACAGATTACTGTCTGTGCAAGGTCAAACCTCCTCAAGTCCATGAGTTTTGGCAGCCACATCACTCAGAAATGGCAAAAAGACTATCACCTTTCAATCCCTTGGCTGTCTGTCTTGTCAAAATCTTTTCTGGAGCATATTATGTCACTTAGAACATTTTTGTAATGAGTATGCTGACTTAATTTGGCCAATGTTTAGCTGTTAAAGGGATCACAAGGAACAGAAATTAGTTTGAAGCTACATTATTGAAGAATATGACTGAGAAAGGGATATAAAGAATAGATGTCATCATTTTCCAGTAACGAATAACCAGATCATCTAGAAATAAGTACAGGCCTGTAATTCACACATGCTGAATATCTAGTGATCATGTGAACTTGAATGGTAGATAATCAGAGCCTCTGAAAAGGATCTATTAATTAAAAATAAACCTTGAAGAGTCCAAAGACTAATTTTCAAGCCTTTGCTGGAGACAGAATTCTAAAAGACCCTAACTCCAATTAAGGCATGTATATCAGGATCAGATTTTTTCAAATACACTCATCAGCACAGTTCCCATTGTGACACCCAAGACCAGAGTTTTAAAAGACTTTGCCCCTCAGCATGCTTGCTTAGTTCTTTTGAAAATTTATCTGCAACTGTGTAGCTATAACAGAACTTCTTTCTCTGAAGTATAAATATCTAAACCCAAGAATGAGGGAAACCTCATAGACCACTTTCCTCAGATTTATTTTGCTGAGTGAAATTCATTCTCACATTCTTCTGGTATTCTCTCCTTCACATGGAGCTGCCTGAAGCTACAGAGAAACTTTCATGAGTACTTGCTGGGATAAATAAGTTTCAAGGAGATTATGTAAAGATAATTATGTGTTCATCTATTTTTCAGGTAACATAGGGAGACTATGGATCTCCTTCTATAGCTTCTACTCAAATTTTCCTGTTGCTTTTATTAATTTCATATACTCTTCCTTTGTCATTAGTGAGACCAGGATACCATCAGTAGAAGTTCTACTGGAAAAACATGTTGATTTATTCATGGCTACATTTAATGACTTGCATTTCTGTAGCTGCTAGTTGACAATGCAAATGTCATTTATCGGCAAGTTGTTGGTTGTTTTTTTGAAGTTTCATTGCAATAA
Source organism: Phaethon aethereus (assembly GCF_964289735.1). Lineage (NCBI taxonomy): Eukaryota > Metazoa > Chordata > Aves > Phaethontiformes > Phaethontidae > Phaethon > Phaethon aethereus. The sequence goes on along the minus strand of NC_138589.1, from coordinate 8,151,034 downwards.
AGGCCACAGCTTTACATTTTTAAATGAAAGCTTGAAATCAGGAAATAACTGGCTTATCAGTAATGCAAGAAATATTAAATAAAAGGATGATTCAAATTTTAAGCATGGGGGGAAAGTTGAGAGGAAATTTTCAACTGGAAAAACTTTTTTTTTTAAATTATAAGATACTTCACATTCTCCTAGTAAGGTATATCTTAAGTGGAAGAAAAGATGTTACATCTTTGTTTTCAATGGCACACTAATTAAAAAATAAACATGTGGACTTAACATTAATCTCATTTTTTAAACCAGACATGATTTTTATATTTCCATTATAATATTTACTATACAAATAAGGTATGACTTTATGCATTTAAACATTTTATATGATTCTTGAATGGAAACTAGAACTCATATGAAAGAATGCCCTACACGTGTAAATACAATTAGTCTGGCTATTATGAATCAAATCCTTCGTAATCCTAGTACATACAGAGACTGAAGGATGGGATCTGTTTGTCTTTGTAACTCCTGAAATAGAGCTAATTTACAATGTCTATGCTAATTCAGCTTATCTATAAAATGAGCACATATTACAAGTGCTGTTTTATATTTTTAATATGCTGTGATTTATTTTATAGTTAACTTAAAGACTTGGATACTAATTGGTTATTGTGCATGCACACACAGACTGGCAAAAAGCACACTTCCATAAAACCTTGGGGCAAGAAAACACACCAGATAACCTCTTGCAAGCTCTTCTACGCTTTCTTTAATGACACTATGAGCAACATGCACTGTAAAAGTTTAATGGTGACATACAGTAAAATGCAGTGGTAAAATGTACTGTCTGGATAAGTCTGCTGCATACCTTTGGTTGCACTAGGTCATAACTTTTAGTACATCTCCAGCTCTAAATACATTCTTAAAACCAAGACATTAGTTCCTGAGATAATTTCCTTCACTGTGGCTGTGTAAAGAATCTGTGGTTCTACCTGCCCCATACCCCCCAGTATTACATTGTTACTGAGTTGAATTAATTCTATGAAGTAAATAACCTTACACATGAAGAGGAAAAGCAAGGGAATTATTGCTTTATGGCAAATATGCTGCTTTAATATAATCAAGCATTTTTACCATGTATAGTTGAACATGCCAATACCTACCTACATAGTGACATGGCAGTTACCAGTGTGTTAACACCTATGGGCTAGGGGACATAGCTTGAATTCAGTGAACTGTATTTAATTTCAGCACAGCCTTGCAAAATGTCTCAGGAAGGTTTTTTGGCACTCTGCATGTTTAACCACATTCTGCACATATCTGAAATTACCTGCTATTTTTTAAAGTAGTAGACAAAATAAAGCCTTTCAAAAAAACTTAACATGATTCAAAGTAGCTGATATAAATTCATTGTTTTAAAGCTGAGTAGTGTCACTATTTTATTTGACAACATTATTTGTTAGAAAGTGCAATTTTCATTGCATATAAGTAATTGTCTGAACATTTGCATTTGTTTTTTACAGCCATCGTAGGTTACTACTAAAATACTGTGTCACTGACAGGTTTATAATTCTGCTGACACAGGTTGGCAGATAGACGAGCATCTCCCGTGGAATATAAACATAAATTTCGATGAATAAATAGAACAGGGTCTGTTAGCACAGTCATCAAAAGAGAAAAGCCCCATAAGAAAACAACAGAAGGCTTTTGACCCTTTAAATTATAGCTCACTAGCTCACTGCTACAATGAACTGAGCTCCTTAGCATTGGTGGCACTCTGACTACCCTTAGCATCTGCTTGTATGTTACTCGCATCAAAATTCCCATGGAAGGTCACATTGTTCCCAAAACTAAGTAGATAATAGACTACCTGAATAGTCCAGGTTCTTGGTCAAAGAAAATCTTTTATGCTGTTATGCAAGATTCAGGGCTGTGTGTATGTAGTGAGCTATAGGAAAAAGGAAGATATATTTGAATATTTCTCTGAGTGATTTCTGTTTTAATTTCTGTGATTGTAAGATAAACCTTGAAGAGATTAAAGTAATTTGAACAAACATTAAATCAGGGAGGTGCCATATTATTAATTGGCACTCATTTTCTTAGAAGCATTTCCTAGGCATAGGGTTAGAACTTTGTCCCACTGACTTTGCAGGGGGTAAGCTGGGTACTGACTACCAGAGATTATCTGCTGGTGTGACTTTAATGAATTTTTCCAGTGAGAAATACTGTTCCACTGCTTAACTTGTAATACATCTTTGAGACCCTGCTTCCTTTTTCTTTTTAAATTAAGACAAAGATGAACACTATCGAATAGTTAGGTATATTGTAGGCAGGATCAACTTTACTGATGTCAATGTTTGGGAATTTAGGCCATCAACACCAACATAACATTCCCCTTGCTAGGAAAAAAATTTCTTTTAGTGCTAAGATGGAGTTCGTAGGTTCAAGACAATTGTTACTCAAGCTAAGTCATTGCACCTTGCTTAGATTTATACATAACATATGCGTGTATGTAGCTACATGTACATAGAAAACATCTGTCTGTATATCTAAAATAGTGCAGATTCCAAACATGGGCATGATGTGACTACAGCTACTTGTAGATACAAAGGAGGGTTTGTTTCAGAGTCTGAGTTGGAAATCCTTGTGTCTTTGAGGATGTAATTACCACAGGATAAAGTTATGGGGTTTTTTTTTTTCCTATTAGTCTGACACTGGTGCTTGGTCCATATTTAGATCTTGGCCTTTATGACTCTGAGGTCATTACCACTCTGTGGCAGCTATGTTTACTTAAGACATTGTGATCAGCAATAGTTACACTAAAATTTACAGACATCCTTTCAGGCAATTGAGATGTGTGTCTGTAAACATAACTAAGCTAACTTAGAGCTAGCTAATTACAACACTGAAATGAATGAACTTATCAAATGTAGGATTCTGTTTGGGCTGTTCCCATCTTTCAATGACTCTGCCTTCCTCACTTAACAGCTGTGGCCCCAGCTGAGCTATATGAATTAGAACTAGTTAGCATGTGTTCACTAATGTCACAAACTACTCCTTTTAGAATCTATTTTTACTTCCCTGACTTGACTTTGACAGTCCCTTTGCTGCTTGTACCATTCTTCCTGATTGTCATTTTCATACCTGTTATTTATATTACTCCCATTACTATCTTAGAAGCTTCAGTGAAAGGCTCATCTATGTTGTCAGAACAGCAAACCTGGGAATTACCATAACAAAAGACCTTTTGTGAATCAGCTAGATTCAGTTATTTACAGTAAGTGCCTTAACATAGAGGAAAGATGTGTGGAATTCTTTTCCTACGGAAATTCAGTATGATTCTTAATGTTTGTAATGGTTCTAGAGACTGGAATTATTGGCACTTTCATAACACATTGAGTAATAGATGTGGAAAGCCTTGTTTTTCCTTCTAAACAGATTCAGCCTCTCAGCAGGAAATTTTTACAGTGCTAGACCTCTGATTTCTTTATGTAGGATTGCAGGTGTCTTGTTTATACATTTTTCATAGGAATTACTGTAACTTTGCCTCTGGCTGAAATTTGTCATTGGCCTTTGGCTTTTCATTATTGACAGATATTTTTGAAAGGTATTGCATACTTTTTTTAAATAAGAGTATCTTAGGCAGAGAAGGCACGATGTGTGAGTGTTCTGGAAGAAAATCAAGTAGAGCTGAGCAACTTAAAATTACTCTAATAGCTGAAAACATGTCTGCAAACAATTGACAAATAATAAAATAACTGATAGATAAAATGATCTGTCTCCACCAGGGAGAACTGTTTTCAGGGGAAGTATTTCCATTAGCAGCAACTCTTTTATGCTATTTTAAATTTTTTTCCTGACTCTCGGCACTAGCTAGCATACCTTTGTCATTCACACTCAGCATTTACACTGATGTTCTCTTGTAAACTTTTACCTCTTTTTCTTATTCTTGTCTATACTTTACCCCAGTAAATAATTGTAAATTAACCCTAGGAAAGAAATACACTGGAGGAGGAAACGAAAACTGTAACACACTACCAATTCCTTAAAATAAGTTTTCAGTTATCTTGTAGAACAGACCCATTTCTTTAAGGGAACAGGTCATGTTGAGAGTTGTGGTTAGTCTTTAGCAGAATTTGCAGTAAAGTGTGCGTTATTTTAAGTGTGGGCTTTTTGGAATAAAGTATGTAGTAGCTCATGCTGCCATTTCCTAGATTTTTGTGTGTGTGGTGTTTATAAAGCAAATCAAAGTGCTTCATTCCGATTTATTTTTGTGTGTATGTTAAAACAGGACCTGATGTAGAGATGTTTTAAATGTAGTTGCATAGTTCTAGTCAATTACCTCTAGCCTAATTTCAAGTATCCTTTGTCATTTATGAATAACACAGTAAAATATATGCAGACTAACATCGTACTGACAGACTTCCCATCAAGAAAAAGGTGTAGTGGTGAATCCTGCAGTCTTCATTCAAACAAATCTTTTTGTTGACATTTTGTGTGACACCTATGACTGGTTTCAGTCTTTAAAATATCACTGGTTTTCTTGTCTCCCTTTTACTGTTCTTCAAAACATAGACTTATATCATGGGTTTGTACTTAATGTGAGGTGTTTTTGTCTTTTTGAAGAGTAAAATTTCTTTGTTGTATAAACATCCCATTTCAAAGTAGGAGCACTGTAGGATTCCATATGAAGATGTAATAGATGTGCAACTTAAAATCTAATCCAATTTACCCAGAGGTCAAAGGCAATAGTGAAGAGATCAGATAGAGGAGAAAAGAGATTAATCCATTGTACTTCCTGACTGAAGTTCTTTATAAGGTGTGTAAACTCTAGGAGTTAAAAACAAACAAAAAGACTTTGAGAAAACAATGAGTTATCAACTAGCCTTTAAAATAGGTAAAATAATTCCACCTGTAGTTTACTGTCAAAGTTAGAACGTAGTTTTTGAACTCTCTTCTCACTTTTTTTTTTGCTTTAACATAATGGAACCTTTCCCCCTGTCTTTTTATGGAGTATCACTGCCTTGTCTGCTTGAAAGACTTCAAAAGCGGTTCTTATTTTTCATTGACCACGTATAGGGCATGCTATTTTTCTGTTCAGAACTTTAATTACACATTTTGTGACCCGGATGTAGGGGTGCTGTGTAGATAACTTCTGTTTGAAAGAAGGAACTCTGTTTTTGTGCCTGGCCACGCTTACTAATTTTTAAGACCTTGTTTTTAATTCCTGTGATACAGGACTCAGGAGTGTTGGAATTTCCTGTGCATAAATATAAGAATGCATTGCTGTTCATAGCACCAACTTCCAGATCCACAGTGGTTAAGTAGTAAGCTGAATCTAAACAGCCAGGTTACATTTCAGTAATAGTATACAATAGGACATTAGGATCACTTTATGGTTATTACACCCATGGATCTGCAGTAAGGTGAATAATGAGACATGAGATGAAAAGCAAATGCTTTCAGCAGCTATATAAGGGTAGTTAATGCGTAATAATTTTTCATTCTGGACTGGTTTATCCCTGAATGAGATCAAATCTATGTTGTAACATACCATGATTTGGGACTAAATAAACCCGAATACACTCCTACTTATGAAAGCTGTGAAACTCTAGAAGCGCAAAACTTAAACATGGTAGAATTCTACTTACTTCTGCTGCAACTATACCTTGCCAAGTTGTGACTTCCCTTAAGGCCTTTTTTCTACTTTGTAAATCTCTCTTGTAATAGCAATATCTAATACAACTCTGTCAGCAAAATATTAAATACTGATTAGAAATTACTGTTGGCCTAACCCAAATACAATTAATTTCCCACTGTCTATAAGACTTGGATGAAGTAAGTTACAAGTAGTGTAAATAACTTGCTGTGGAAAGCAAAAACATTCTGACATTGCAAACAGGTAATTTACAGGGGCTGACAGTATCCTCTAAAGCACTCACCAGTAGCTGTATTTAGAAGTGAGAGGGGGATTTTATGTTGAAGCTTTTATCCCACCAAGATTGTTATAAAGACATCTCTTTATAAGACCTGATGGAAACAAGAAATTGGTCTTCAGTCTGTTCTGGCAGGACAGATCTTGAGTGCTGACCCTGCTTTGTGCAAAAGCACACATGACTTCATTAGTATGTACTTCTCCCCTTAGCTACTGCAGTCTCTATTGCAGGAAGCAATAATATAGTCTCCCCAGGGAGACTGTAATGTTTGCTAGTAAATTGCCTAGCACAATAATCATAACTACCTTCAAACTGGAGTTTTTAGATTCTAACCTACCAGAAATAATGAAGAAAATAAAAATCACTATGACTTTCCTGTTTAGCTTTCAGTACATGATAAATGGAAAATCCTACCAAATCTACATGTTTAATTTTGCTTTCAGCAAGACAGAACTCTTTTCAGAATTTATAAGACAAATATTATTTCCCAAAATTCTTATAGGTATTAAGAAATAAAATTTCATTTTGCATTTGTGATTTTATTGAGATAGAGAACAAGAGACTTATTTAAGGCACTGGAGTGGGAATCCAGTCACCTGAGAAAAGTTTCTGGTGTGTTCTGCACAACTTCCATGACAAAGCTATTACCTCATCTGTAAAAGTCAGTCTTAAAACACTTTTTCAGTCTGTGTGGGCTGACTTATACATGTACTGTAAATACCTATGTGCAGTGCCTAGTATAACTTCTATCTGAGTTTAAAAAAAAAAAAAAACCACCAAAACACAAACACATTAGAATTATACTCTTGTAGGCTACATGGTTCTGTTGCATTTGAAACACTTCATAAAACCAAGGGGGGTTTTTTGTTCCAGAATTTAATTTCAAAGGAAGAATAAAGAAATATTTGAAATTGTTGACATGGGACTTTCAAATTTTCTTTTAAATTTACTTTTCAAGGTTTTTACTAGTTTGTATTATATTAGAATGAAAAAGGTTTTTTCAGTGTTTTTTTTTTCTCCTGGATGTATGTTGCTGTGGGGAACTAGGTAATTTTCAGTTTTAATTCTGATTTTTATGAAGCAAGACTTTCATCTTCTCCATGCTTCTAACATACAGTGAGCACTGGAACTACTCCAGCCCCTTTGTCAAACAAAGGTTTGCTGTGATTCTATCCTACTGGGCCATCTTGTAGACAAAGCACTGCATCTTTCAACTCCTCTTTCACTACTCGGTTACCTTGACAGCGTGTTTTTCTAAAAAATCTTGTAAAGAATTAGCACAAATACTGATTTGGAAATTCTCATGAGAAGTCTTATTCAAAATGACGAAGTGAGGCACAAAGTAAACTGCAGATTTAATGAGAAATATTTGGCTTTACTTCACTACTTTACTTCACTGTAAATCACTAATGACTTATTGAACTCTCTTAAAGCAAATTTAAAATGTAATGGGAAGTAGTGTTACATCAGAGTGCATGGCCAAAAGAAAACATTACTGGAAATGCTGATTTGTAACAATCTTGCCAAAACAGCATAGAAATACTTTGACTTACAAAATCTTTCTGTATGATACAGTCTCAATTATTTTAAAATCCATTTTATTTGGATCCTATTTATTTATTACCAGGTAGCAAGCAGGTGGAGCAGTTTTTTCTGAAAGCAGTTTGAGATACATTGTTCCACATGCAGCAACTCCAATGATTCACAGTTTCTGGAGCTCAGGAAGCATATCAAGATATGCCTTTGTTCTATTCAATGCAAGGGAGAAGGGTATTCAGTGCAATCTCAATTTTATGATATAACTTAAATGACAATAATTAAACAGTGAAACACTATAGTGCCAGAGTCACTAACACATACTCAAATTTAAATAATCAGATATTGCAGTTTTACAGGGACTATGCTTAGAGGCATTTTTCACTTAAATTTTTAAATATGGTCTAGCCAGAGAGATTAAATGTCCACTTAAAATCAATTTCCTTGTGCCAAATGAAAAAAAAAAAAAACAAACCCCACAAACCTGTATCGTTAATCATGTGAAAATTTTATTATCTTCTGAGCTGGTGAGTTTGTAGATTATCATACAGGCTTATTTTTACTTAAACTGTTATACTGTTGAGTTTTCTGAACTGCCACACCTAAACAAGAGTACTGATAATGTATAGCTTTATATAGTATTTTAGATATTCAGAACACTGATTCTATGTGCTAAATATGTTTCACAATCACTGATTACTTGGCCACTACAAGCACATTATCATTTAGCAAGATAAAATTGAAGCAGAAGGATTAAGCCCTCCGTTTTAAGATAAAGACAGGACAAGAAGGAGCACTAGAATTCAAGAATTACCATGTATGAAACCTAAGGTATTGTTGTTTCAAATTTCTTCTATAATGAGGCAAAAGCTTGCAAGTGACATTAAGAACAATTGGGACTGGAAAGTAGTGTGAAACCAAAGGAAGAATAAACTGCTTTAGAGTCTTTGGATCCTATGGGTTTAGAGTGGCTCAAACAAGGTAAAAGCATTTGTATTTATGATATGGGATGAACTCTTTCATTGTTATAATGGTGATGAGAAAGAGGAGCAAGCCAGGAGGAGATATTTGATACATCATCTGGCTGATAAGAAAATGGGCCATTAAGTTGGTAACAGGCATTTCTAGACTGCATACTGAATTGTGTCCTTACCATGAACTTGAGTGTCTTCTAGCAGGCTGGGTAGCCACAAATGCATACCTTGTTCCTGATGGACTGTATGTGACTTTTTCAGGAAGAGGACTGTGGGCAAATCTGCTTTGGCCATGTGAGATGGAATGCAGATAAATACTGATTAACAGAATGAACAAAGACAGGGAAAAAAGCCAAAAACCAAAACCTGAGAAATAAGGTTTGAACTTATCCAGTAATATGATTTTGTGAAGTATTGGAAAAAAAACACAAAGTGGAACTCAAGAATGGGGAAATTGCAGGGGGGGGGGGAATGCTAAATTTGCAATAATGAGATCAGCTATTATACCAAAATGTTACTGCTTAAAATCAGTTTGTGCTCGCCTGCCAATCCCATCTAATTTGCATTGAGAGAGGTTAAAAGAAGATAGCAGCTGTGCACTGTGTATCAGGGCATAAGAGAGAGTACATTTTGTAGTACACTTGGTCAAACTGCAATGTAGTGCTGGCACTGTTCCAGAAAGATGAAAAGTACTGGCTTGTTTTGATAAGAAAATATTAATTAAATAGTGAGAGATAACAGAATGAATGATACAGTTGTTGGTTCTATAATTGGTAATAGCCTCTGTGTTGTTGCTTTTGTTTTTATTGTGTATTAATAGCCCTGAGTACCTGAGAGTTTGACGGATGCTGCACATGTGCATGCATAAGTAGTTACATGCACATATGCAGACAATAGTGAGAAGGTCTTTGGATTAAGGAGTGATGAAAATTTGAAGCAAATATGTAGTATGTAAGGTAGGTCATAAAGTGAGGAGTGGTATTTCTTCTTCGTTATGGCTGTAATATCAGAAAAAGTGATTAATGGAACTAAAGATGAAAAGATAAAGGCAACAAAAAGATTGAAAGGAGGAGGGAGAGTGATAGTTGAGGAGGAAAATACACTGAAAGATACTGGCAATTGGTTTCATATAGAATATATCAATGTAGAAAAATGTAGGAGAAAAATAACAATTCTGACTATAACTGTAGGTGCTAATCCTCTGTTACTGGGAACAGCTTTATAGACTTCCACAAGCACAGATTCTTGCCTTGACAGGATTAAATCTAGAAGAAAAATTACTCATTAATTCAGTTTCCTCATTCACTTCAATTTTTGTAGTCACCAGAAACACTTTAATGAATGTCTTCAGAGTGAGTTGATTTTTAGGGTTGTGCAGTATAAAAAGAGAAAGTAACGGAACTGCTTTCTTCAACCAGTTGAACCTACATTATAAAACAACTTGAAAACCTTCATACTTCTAAGCCTACAGAGAACAAACAGCCAAAAATTTCATTTGTAGCTAATTCTTGGCTTATTTTTGCAGCTACCTTCTCTCACCTTTATTTGTGTTGACTTTGCTGAACCAGCACTGCCTCTGTCAGTCTCGTACACTGGAAGGACTACATCTAGAAGAGCAGGTTGACTCAGCAAGAGTAAGACCAGCAGGCTTGTTGCAGCCAATTTCAGCAGAAGGATTTGAAAGTTATTATATAACTTGCTCTGCAACCTGTTCAGCAAAACAGATGGAGAGTAGAGACAGATGCAAGGGCAAAAAGGAGTAAAACTGCAAGGGCAGAGGACAAAGAGGGGAACATCATAAAGTGACAAATAGAAGAGTGAGGGAGAAGAGATTAAAATAATAAAGAAAGAGTTGATAGAAAACTGCTAGACTCTCTGAAAGAAATATAATTCACTGCTGTAATTTTTTTTCTCAGACTTTAACGAGAACTTCATAGTTACCTAAACAACGCAAAGGTTTGGGTTTGAATGCATAGATGTATACTCATTTTTTAAAAATTAAAATATTTGTCCTAACACTTGTAAACAGCCATTTAATAGTTGGGGTTTATTGCTGCTGATACATTTTACCTGACCTAAATGTTAGCTTACACGGTGGCTTATTTCAAGATCAAGTTAGCTTTCTCTTGTAGTTCCTTGCATTCAAAATGCACACTGCAAAAAACCAATCAAGTAAACAAAACATAAAAACCCAAAACAAACAACCAAACCCCCCAAAAACTCCACCCCAAATTCAAACCCACAAAACCCTTGACATTTTACAGTCTCATCCGTATTCATTAAACAGTATAAAACAATCAACATTGCAGATTTGGTAGAATGTCATTTCACCCTGAACATCTTATACTTACTTATTTGAGAAATTCTAGAATAGTTTTGCTGAAGTCAGTGAAGTTACTCTACCTTTAGTATAGTAGAAGAATACGATTCTCAAGTATTTTATGGAGATTACTAATACTTGCTAGGCTTTGCTAGTATTTATGTATATTGTTTAGAATAATATTGTGAATTGGTGTTTGGCTGTTAATATAACCCATCTAATAATTCATAATTTTTATTCATAATTTAATTAGCTTTTGCTGTGGTACGCATTTTCATTACTCAGTAATTCCTTTAGCAAATATTTATTCAAGGTTTGAGTACAGTTATAATTCTGTATGAACTGGTTATATTACTTGTTTTACATCAGTTTGCTGCTTGTGTGTGATATTTAATGAAGTTTTAATATTATGTAAGGACATTACTGGTATACATCTGTTAAACTATGACACTGGAGTCTGCTTCAAAATCTTCTGGAAGAAAATAAGGGGTCTTTTCATGGCTCAGAAAGACTTCGGAATAGGTTCATTAACTAATCTGTATTGTAGCTTCTCATGTATCACTAACCAATAAAGAAAGATAAATTTGGCTTAAGACAAATCCACGCTAGTTGTGCATTTCTAGATCATGAAGGATAACATTGGCTGGATAATTTGCTCATTGGCTGGATAATTTGCTAACAGTTTGATCAACATTCTCACACTATGTTTAAAGATCAGAGAAGGATGACATTAAAAAGCACATCACTAAGGAAAAATAATCTAATTTTACTGAAGATGAACAAAATTAACCTTCATTTGAATATGCAAGCATGCATAGAATTTGGCAACTTAAAACTGTCCTTCTCTGAGGGCAAAGGAGGCAGTGATGAAACTGCCTATATTCCAACTCAAAACTTTATTCTTAGAGGATTTTACACATGAGTGAGTGCTAAATAATAATAATAACAATAATAAGCAGAGACACCAACAAACTACTGGTATCTGAAGGGTGTCATGGCAGTCAGGGAGCTCTTGAAGTGAGTTGGGGTGTGACAAAATCTGTACTGATGAATGCTGACACCCTGAATAAAATCACTACATGACTTCACGTAGGTCAAGAAACTACATTGTTTCCCTGAGCCACAATGACAGCGGGGTGACAGAGATTAATAGCTTTGTATTGACTGAGCAACTTCCAGTTCCTTATCTTTGTCAAGTCAAGGCTCTGTCCAAGAGCTGAAATTGTTATTAGACTTATAATTGCAAAGACATTTAAAGGGTTTCCCCTTAAGGGACTATGAAATCCAATAAACCTTTCATAAAACCTCAAGCATTCAAGTGCAAAACCCTTGTCTCGGAGACAGGCACGCTCACAGCCATAACAGGGGAAACCTTGAAGCCTCATACATTGAATAATGTTTGATTTATGAAGCTGGTTTTGAATTTGTATCAGTTGTTTTATTAAAAATATATGAAAGAATGTTTTAAATATGAGTGAACTGTGTTCACTTCTGTCTTGATCAAGTACTCCATGTGTCTGAGCTGGAGGTTTTTCTTCACTTGTCACTTAGATTCATGAGAGCTCAGGAATACTGAATTTGTATTGCTAATTTAAGGCGCTTAATTCAATTTGGATGAGATTAAATCTCAATTCCTCACTGAAGTTTCAAAATAAAAGCTTTAAGATCAGGCTTGGATTTCTTTATTATTGTTGATTTGTAAGGAAATGTTTGCAGTATGTAAAGAGTTTTCAGTGCTATATGTCAAGCTTACTTAATGAACCTCTTAGAATGAGAGAATGCAGTGTTTTAAAGCAGTAGATTTAATGCTTATCTCTGTGGCTTACTTGGAGTCTGTTCCAGTACAACATAGTGTAAACTGAGAGATTGCACTGGCCTCAGGAGATACCAGATTCTTTTGTTTAAGGAGCTTGAGCTTTGCTAGGAAATTATTGAGGCTTGTCAATAACCCACACGGTACTGAATTTTCTGTTACTGTTTATTTACTTACTCCAGAGCTTAAAGGGTTTGAATTGATGCCAATCATAACAGTTGCAGTCATTCTACAGCAGAGCAAATGATATTGCATGGTGTAAAGTAATGTAGAATCTGCCCCATGATTTTAAAGAAAGTATATCTCATAAAACTCTGCTGTGTTGCATTTAATAACTTAAACTGATTTTTTGTTCATTTCTTAATGTCTTAACAGCAAAAAAGTTAAGATAATTAAAAACTAGCTTCTTAATAGTGATAATCAGATTTAATAGCTGTAATACATTCAGGCACACACATACCTTTCTATAAGCATTTGTTAATTCTTCTACTTTCAGCAAAACTGAATGGCATTGACCAGAACTATTTACTCCAAGTTAAACAGCTTGAGACTAGTGTCTGCAGCCACAATAGACTGCTCTTGAGATATTTCAGAATGTATTGATATGCATTATCTTCTTATTTCAGTAATTACTGTACTTGCCATCTCCCATAGTTATATGCCATATCCTAGGACCATCAGACTGATATGGAGGTCATGCCTGATCTTCTATTTTGGTCCAAAGAAAACAGTTTGAGATTTTTGACAATATGAAAACATTTTAGTTTTAGGGACCTGTAAAGCTTAGTATCGAAGTGACTGTAACATCCACATGGATCTGATGGATTATAAAAAGGCTTATTTCTTGTTTGTCATGTGTCCACTTAATTCACATGCATGTATTGGGTTAATGCAACTATTATCAGGTTCAAGCCTTTTTTATGTTTGCAGAGTAAAGGGCCTCACTAAGATCATACAATGTTAAATATTACTATGAGGGTCCTGTCTATCCTTATAGAGTATAACATCTAGACAGATATTTAAAATAGCAGTAATAGTTTAGAGTTGGCTCTTCTACCTTGTCTTGAGATTAATCCAAAGATTTGTTGAGCAACATGGCTGGACAGAGTAAAGAAACATAAGAAAGTTTCAGCTGGCAGGAATTTCAGTCAATACAAGGACTATGATAAACACAGCTAAAACTAGATAGTCTTCATGATCTTGAAGAGCCATAAATTGTAGATTAGAAATGGTCTCTGGACTGTTCAAATTGTTTGGAAGCATTTACAAATATAGTACTAGACTACTGTATCTTGCCTTAGGGGCAAAAGCCATAAAAGGCTTTATTCCAATGTCTTTTGGACAAATTGACCTTTATTCAAAATGCTCATCTTTTTTATAATAATGGTCAACTTAAATAAGAATAAAATTAATAAAACTTATATTTTCACTATTCAGTTTCCAAAGACTTCTCTGACAGCTTTACTACTGACTGTTTTGGTGATTAATGTAAAAAAGGTAAAATGCAGAAAGAGGAAGGGCTGTAACAGATATACTACAGATATCTGAAAGAGCAAGTAGTCATTAATTTCTTTTTGACTTGACAGCCAGGTAGAATGGTGAGTAATTTTCTTATTGCCTGAGGGTTTTTTTTGAATTTTCTAATTTTCAAAATTGTTTTTCCTCTAAACTTTCCCATGGTTACAGTCTAATTCAAATGAAAGTTGTATTAGTCCTTTTTTTTTTTTTTTTACAGGTACATCTGTATAGAAGCATATCAGTATGTATTAGAAGCTCTATATAATATGAGCTCTATCTATATGTATGCAGTAAAAGCTCTATTCCAGTTTCAGAATCCTGAAAGCTGCTTTTGGTAACGATCATATTAATACATTGCATATAATTAGAGATATCTTGAGCTAGTATTGAGGTTATAAGCTCTCATGGTTTGGTTTAACCCTGTCAAAAGTATATTAAAATAAATTACTTCATCATGTCTATTGCATAGAAATGGATGAACAGTAAAAGATCAACATTATTTAAAATTTGTTTCATACCTCTTGTGCATGTGTGTTATCTGGAAAGCATCAAGATGATCTGAACACATCAGAAAAAGCTGAAGTAAATGGTATTCCATCTTAGCATGCCATAGAAGGTTTTCTAATATTTGGACGACTTCTTTTTCTGCCTGGAAATGTTGCCAGAACAGAGTTTCAGGACTTTGTCCTGGTCTGGCAGTTAAGGTAAAATTTTGAGTAAATTATACTGCACATATGCACGTCAATCCTACCCCAGATATGCAGACAATTGACATGCTCTGCATATCCAGTGAATTCTGCATACCCTGAACCGCTGAGATTGACTGTACATGTGTGACAAAGCACACCCTTCTCTCCTGGAAATCCTGGGAAGAAGAGTAAGTTTTGTTTGTATGTGGCTGACTGACCAGTCCTCTAATGTAAACACAAGCAGCTTCTCAATGGATATACCTTCCATTGTGGTTTATTATTGCTTGCTAAGGTAAGATTTTGCTATGAGTGGGATATTTTCCCTAAAACAGCTTTCTGAATGTGGCCGCTGAAATTTGTCAGAGGGCTGCAGTTTTAAAGCAGCCATTTAAGATGTAGTTGCTGCTTGCTGCATTGCTCTCACCTCCTAACTTTTTCCTCTACCTGAGGAAGTGGGATATTGTGAGAACCTAAATCAGAACTATCTTGTTATATAATAGTTTTATATGCATATTATCAAAAGCAGGTAAGCATAGCACCTTGTTTCATGCTGTGGTAGGAACAGGTTTGCTGAGGGTAATTGGTAGCGAAATTTCAGTACAACAACCAGCACTTTAGTCACCTGGAACGTAAGGACATAGTATTTTGCCTGCTGCCTACATGCTGTTTCCTACAGGGAAAAATGTAATAAACTGGAATGGATACAAACTGAAAAAAGAGGTTGTTAAAGGGCTGAGGTATAAAGTGAAAACTGAAGAAAGCCTTGGTGTGCATTTGGTGTTCTGGAGCCCATGGAAAAAGGGCTATCATTAATTCTTCTGAATATTTCTGTGAATATTTGGTTCTTTATATTATGCTTTTTTCTCCAGTGTTTTTCATATAGTAATAGCCAATTAGCCAATGCTACCTTCTAAGTATATTGTCACAAATTAACTTACCTCTTTTACTCTGTGTATGACAAAAAAAAAGCAGTAAAAATGTAACTTAGAAAACTGTAAACAGTTAAGTTAGCCACTGTCTACTGGCAGAAGATGAGCAGTCTAGCAGTCTTTTCTCTTACTGAATGTTTACTAGTAATTTTACATCTATATATGTAATTTCATACATGTTGTTCTTGTATATACTAAGTAAGAACTCTCTGGATTCTTATTCACGTAAATATTCTATATATTCTCTGTCCATAATTGTGTGTAAGAAAGAATTGTAGAAAGAAATTAACACGTATGTTCCTAAGGTGTTTTGATATTATGTTGTTTAGTAGTTTGGTTATTACAATTTTGCCAGTTGGTACAACAAGTCAAGAAGCCAGGGAGCTGGTGACCTATTGATCAAATTACAAATAAGAATGGAGTGAACAGACTAGTCTGACATCTGCAGAGTACAGTTCAAATTCTGAAGTCAATTTTTTGAAGCAAAATTTGAAACGTGAAGTAATAACTAAGTTTTTATGCTATTTGTCACAAAACTGTAAGTTGGGTGACGACTTAACTCTCAGCATAAAAGGTCAGTTGGCAGCTGCCTTCTAAAGCTGGCAGACTAATTGCAGCTGTTTTTTTAAAAAGTCATTTTCCAAACATGAGTTTTATATTGGTCCATCTGAATACTGATGCTTCATAGCTGTGGTTAGATTTATTTATTGATATAAACACTTTTAAATGCTAGTGGCATCATTAACAAAAGTTCTCTTAACAAATCCAGATGACAAACTGGTAATTAGTCCACTAGCAAACTAATATTTTAGTAGCTATATTGTTCTATAGATGCAATGACCAGTTTTAGAAATAATTTTTTTCTAGGAATTGTAGTAACAAAAGTTTCAAAACACTACACATGCTTTTTTATATACCTATATACCTAGAAGGGAGAAGTAGTCAATACAATTTCTGTTCAGCTATGGGGTTCATGCATGTATTCAGGAAATCCATACAATTTCTGACTTTCTCTGTTATCTGTGAAATGTAGATATGTTTGTAATGTACCTTAAAGTCCATGCTTAAGCAGGTTCAATAGCCAGTCAAGATTTCATATGGTGTTTTTTCAACATGTTCTTCCCTTTTTGGGGAATAGAAAATAACATTAATGTGGCCAGTAGGTAATTGGATGTTTCCCTATCAAATATTTCCCACAGATTCTTACCAAAGCTTAGATGGCAACATGCAGCAGGAAGAAAAGTTTCCTAACACAAATAATTTTTTGAAAAAATTTCAGGGTTCATTCTAAAATTGTACTTTGTCAGTAGTGCTAGGAATTAGTTACAGTAGTCATTTGGTCGCCATTTCGTCATTTATTCCAACAGATGACTTATTATGAATCATTTTGCCTCAGTTGGTGAGATACTTAAAGCACTGACAGCAGCCAGATGCTGCAAGCCTAATCCTGTCCAGTTGAAAACCAACATAGTATGAATGCAGCTTAGGTGATCTTATGTAGCTTATGCTATTACTTTCCCTCTCTATCTTGTTTCTGTAGCCAAAATGGATCTTAACCACACATTAAAAATCTATGATCTCATGAAAGATTAATATGGCCACCCATTATACACAACAATCACTATTTATAACTTCTTTGTAGTGTAGTCAGTGGGTATCCTACAGTCACCACCACTGAGAACCCAGTATTTCCTAATAATTAGTATGTAGTGGGAGCTGTGGCAACCATTCTTTTCACTACACTGTTCAGGAAGTATTGGCACTAACTATGCAGTTTGGAGTAGTCTGGTAAATTTTGATGAAAGTCTAATTTTTAATAGCTTTGTGTGGAGTTTTTTGTTGGGTGTGTTTTTGGGATTTTTTTTTTTTTTTTTATTTGAAATCATCATCACTCTAAAAGTGAAAAAACTCCAGCGGGTTAACTTGCTGCATTGAATAAATAGCATTGGCAATTTGGTTAGTGAATGATATTCTTTTGAATATCACTGAAGTAAGATATTGAAGTAAGCAGTGGATGCTGAGCACAGCCCTGTCCTATGCAAGACAGTCTGTTCTCCTAATGCTTGTTTCACGTTGTTTTCTTGTTTATCTCGAGATAGATTTTAGACAAGCTGCTGAGTGCAAATGAGCTTTGCCAAGTCATCCAATTTTCCTTTTTAAGTTCCAGAGGGAGCTACAAAACAGTTCTACTCCATTCATAACAGTATTAATCTAACTGTACAGAACCGTGGAGAAGATGGGAAAGGATAGGATAGAATTCATTACACTTTTATCACAGGAAAACAAGAGATTTCTTCAAACAGTTTGGATGGAAGTAGAAAGAGATGAAAAGATCAGGCTATTCTTCTTTCCAATTCCTTTTTCTTCAGGATTGCACTTAAATTAAGAAGCCTTAAAGGACAGTAATTATCAAGCTAAGTAGAGTCCCTGTTCAGCTATAATAACATAAAGGGTTTCCTCTCAATTTTGGTGGTACAGATCTTGAAAGATTACAGAACTTCTGTTTAGCAACTGGTGCAGATTTTATTTGTTGCATAAATATAAAGCTAGAAAGAAATTGCTGTTATTGATACTGTTTTTTCAGTGTAACTGAAACCTCATTTAGGACTGTGTATCTGCAGAATAAATGTGGTACATTTACCAGATGTATCATCAGAGATGATTTCTGCCCTGAAGACTTAATAGCCCTTATGATTCAGTAACATGCACAAATATAAATCGCGTAAAGGCAATAGGTTTTAAATATATCCACTACTGTACTTTAAATCCTGGATGTAGTGTAACATATGAGTGCTTTCGTTGGATCAGACCCTTATTTGAAATGGGATGACATAATGACAAGTAATAAACCTTAGGAAGGAAAGGAAATGCCATTATCTGCAGCAAATACATGGAATCATGTATATCGCCTCTGTGCATGACTCCATGGTTTAAATGCAAGTAAAATTGCAAAGACACATGAATCTGTGATTATCTCAGCTTTCTAATATGTTAGGTATCCTTCAGAAGAAGAAAAGGGGGTGGAGGGGGAAACGTGCTTTAAAAACATTTAGTGAAGAAAAGCTTTTGACCTCTCTATTAATCTTTTTTTTTAATATGGAAAGTGGGAAACAATTTGTTTTCAGAAACTATTGACTTCGAGGATCCTAAGTCTGGGAGGAGAATCTTTATTAGTTTATATAATCAAAATGTTGAAAATGTTTCAGTTTCTGTAGACTTAGTTCTGTTTCTTTCTTAAAAGTAATAAACACTGTACACAGGAGTATTGCTAAAGTAGACTTCTGATAGCAACCTGAGGTATTGGATAAAGTTACATTGCTGTGGGAAAAAAAATACTGGTGTTTTTATGAGTATTTCTTTAGATGAAAAAACTTGGGAAAGAGTGGGGAAGGGAATGGTATTTGAGCTACTATTGTGAAATTGTTTGAATGTGTGGCATTGTTTCTCACAGGTTGCTTGGGTAAACACAATAGTTTTTAATATTCTGGATTTACTAGACTTTTCCTGCTAGATGCTTAAACATGTGGAGAGCTTCAGGCCATATCGCTTCCCTTCACCAGCTTCCTCTTTACTCTGCAATTGGGCATATTCCTTATAGCACTGTACATATGAACATATATCCACTCAATGACAGTTAAGTGTCATGTGGGAGATACTTTCAAAACAAATGGGACTAGTCAAGGTATAAAAATAGTTGGAAACGATGCCTACTGTTCTGCTGACTTCACTGCTATTACAATTTAATAGCAAAAACTTTATCTCAACTTTTTCTGCCTCTTGGCCTTAGATATTTTAGCTGAGGTATTTAAAGTCAAAATGGGTTGTCTAGAACTTGCATCAGTACTAACGAGGATGCTTCAGACCAGATGAAACTCATCTTCAAATAATTCACTTAGTATTCCCATAGTTACCCCAGTGGAATAGAAAAAGAATTAATACAGAGCCTGTTGAAAAGAAAATTGTTATAGTCATATTTAAGCATCTCCCTTCAATTCATTTTCTGCTTGGTCAGATTTTTGACTCTGGACTTGCACTGAGGCAAATAAGAGCAGGATGTAGCCCAAATACTTTATTTAGAGACTGCTATAATATATGCATATTTTTTCTTACTCGGTTTAGCTATATATCTACTAGTCTTTAAAAATAAGTTGTTGAATAATAAGGCTTATGTTAGTAGCACTGTTAAAAAGTTATTTCATAAGGATACTCTTGATAACAAGAGGTCTTTGGACTAACAGGAAACTAGAGACTACTGATAGTGTGCAGTGTGTTTTAAAGTAATTAAAGTAACGATGGTCATAAAAATTGGTACGTACTGAATCACGCTAGAATTTATTGATATGTTATGGAACTGATATAGTCATTTATATGAAATTATCTGTGATTATCTGCAATTCACCAGCTGTCAATCAGTATGTTGATAACTTTATAGAATATCTCCCTACGCTTTTTGATCTGCAAAACAATTTTGCTATTTAGTGTCACTTGTGCAAGCAATATGCCAAATTTCACTTATCTTAGTGAAAAGATAAGCAATCTAAATGAAACAAAGTTTGCATAGTTATGAGCTTCCTAAGCACATCATCTTTGGCTACTGCCATCTCAGAAAGAAGACAGTGTTGTTTTTTCTTGGTGGTGCCAACTGTATCTTCTAGTCTTGTGCTGGGAAATACATGTCTTCAAAAAAAGGCATTCAGTTGCTAGACCAATAATCATTGCCCAAACAGCTACTGTTTTTTTTCTCTACAGAAAAAGCAGCATTTTTGCTTTTCACACACCATTTGCTGGTGTTGCAATTCACACTTTGTTAAACCCTGCAATAGAAGTAGACAATTAGACAGACTGATGTAGAAAAGCTCATGGTATCTAGGAGCCACAGATGAGAAGGCTGCTGCAACTATAATGGTGGCTGTACCAGTTCAGGTTGTATGAGAAGGTGGATACAAGAATAACAGGGGTAAATAGAAGATTACAGTTTTGCAGAGAAGACAGTAAGAAAATGGAAGAAACAGAAGCAAACTAGTTAGAGGGCTGTAAAGAATGACCAATGTTATTCAGTATAAACAGATGGATTTGCGTTCAGAGGAAAGATAGTTATGGTCTAAAAGAAGGCAAAAGAGGCAATGCTCAAAATAATGAGCAAAACAACTTTGTCCATTAGAGATATACAAGCAAGGGCTGATCAAAGATTTCCTTTAGAATAGTTGTTGTTGCCTCAAGAGCAGTGGTTGCCTCAAATGTAGGGGAACAGTCTTTAAAGAAGTTTACGGCTGCTAAGGCTTAATATAACAGTTGCAAGTCAAATATTTTTCCATTGGGGGGGGGGGGGAATCAGAAACAACTTAGAAGGGCAACTGGGTTAACTGCCTCATTACTGGGAAATTAAGCAATATTATTGTTATTACCACAAGGCTACTTTCTTCTGATATAAGAGACTGATAATGGTAAAGAATTTTGGGGTTTTTGTTGAGGAATTATGATCAGTTCTGAATGTCCTAAAAAGGCTGCAAATTTTCATGTATTCCTGCTGCCATATGTAGCCAATAATTTCCATCAAAACATCTCTGTGGAAATTGAACAAAATGTCTTGATAGGAACAAAATTAACACAGGTCACACATCACTCCATATGGCAAGTCACTGTGCCAAGACAACTCAAGGTGCTTTGTATTAGATGGAAAGTCACTAACAAATACCTTTTTCTGTCAAGCAGTGCTTCTGTTATCTAAAGAAAGTTTGACATCCATATCTTCAGCCAAGATCCATCCATTTTCCATTACTTTATTACATTAGCTTAATTTGACCTAGAGGAAAATATAGATGCCTAAGCATAAGCTCTGTATCTTTGTGTACTCAAATACCTTGAGAAGGGAAAAAAGTTGGCGTTGGAATGTATAAAAATAATCATTATAAATTCTTTACTGTTCTAGTGCTTGACCTCTATAGAATTCATGTTCTCTCCCTGCTGCTGTTCATCTTCCCTTTCTTTTATATTCCAGTTGGGAAAAAATCGCCACTTTTTTTTTTTTTTCAGATTATGTTTGGGAAGTTGCCTTCAACTTTACCTATGACTCTGCACTGAGAACAGGAATCACAGTTCTTATGCTGGCTGATCCATGTATATCAGGCTGCAATGTGAAGGTTCTGTGATTTTAGCTAGACCAATTCAGTCTCAGCATCACTGAACAGAAAGCTCCCTACTGAACTTCTGCCTATAGGGCCAAAATTTCACCCCTTTTCAACTATGTAGTTCACACATAATTGTCTCTGAAAGCACTGTGGAGCCCATACTGAATCTATGCTTGTGTCTGAAATTATTAAAACCCATAATACTGTCTCTTGCCTAGAATTTTCTGGCTGTATTCTACATGCAGGTTTAGAACCTGTGTTTCTGAAAATGCCTCATAAATAAGGCATGATTATGACACCCATATATTGATGTTGGTGCAAAATCAAATGTGGACTTGCAGTATATGACAGTAAATAGCTTCTGGTTTGCTGAGATCATGTATCAGTTCTTAACTTGGTTTTCAGGAGACATCTTGAATGTAATTCAAGCACCTTCTGCATGAATAATCTGTGTGCTATGGCATTCCACACTTGGGAGTGTTGTTATTCTCCAAGTAACATACAACACAACAGAGTTTTTAGATAGATAGGTTTGAATAAGTTATTGACAGAAGTTCTCCTAGTGAGATCAAGCATTTGAATGCAGTATGGTTTTTCATTGCTCTGATTAGACTAATCACATTCCAGCCCTCTGGAGACATGATTTCTATAACAACTTAGGTAAAAGCATAGTGCATATTTCTCTTGGTTGCTCCTTGTAGGATTATCAACGGAAGAAAGGCAAATCCTTTCTGTGAATCTCCAGTCTCCACTCTTCTAATAAGGCCAAGAGTGTTCTGGTCCTTATGGCCAGGTTCAAGAGCTTTTGAAGTCAAAAAGACTTTTTCTATTCCCCTTAATGAAGTTGTATCGGACATAAACTAAATGCTTATTCTGAGTTGGGAACGAAAGGAGTGGAGTTGTATACTTTTAGTAAATCCAGTTTAATTTTGCTAGCAATTTTGAGGGGAATCTTTATTTAAGTGCAAATATCTTGTGTCTTTTTTTCATGAGCAAGCATCCGGGATAGGTAGAGGACTGTATTTTCTAGATAAGTAAACTACTCTATTGCTGGAAAGTTTAAAAGTATTTTCATAGTTGTGAAATTCTAAAGGAAACAAAGATTGGATTTTTTTGTAGTTTTCAGCATTATGGTTGTGTATAAATAGGTATATTCTAAACCTTGTTAGCTTTTGCAAATAAGTGCACTGAGAGCTGTTGGAGACCATTGTGGACTAAGGAACTATCAAAACATTGGAGATGAACATTTGAGGCACTGCAGAAAAACATACTGACCTTCCAAGCTGTTTACAGTGTGGGAGAGAAGGTTAGTTGCTATATAATCATTACTCAAGTAATCAACATTTGAAATATTATTGTGTTCTTCATGGGCTCTCATAGTTGCATTGTGGTTTTCATAATGCAGTAATAACTTCCTATGTTAACCACCACCATTTTCTATATTAGAAGATGTATAATTACTAGCAACAAATAGCCTGTATATTATTCTATCTACTTATGTCTATCAGTAAATAAACATATAAAATATCCATATAGAAAATCAAGGTTAAAGATGGAAGTGAAACAAGCTCAAACTCAGTGTGGTAATGAAAAATATTGCTTAATTTGCTATATATATTACACAGATGTATCTTATCTGGGAAGCGACTAATTGTGGTTTTGTATTCCTTGTCTGCTATTAGCCAGATTAATGCTTTGCAAAATTGTGACGTTCTCAGGAGAATTATCTCTTCCCATAATATACATTTACAGTAGCACCAAGGAGTGAGGTTTCCTGTCCCAAGTATTTTTTTTTCCCTTTCATCTGTTGTTCAGTAAGGAGCAGACTTGACACCCATCCTCTTCTTATCCTGTATATGAAGCTCCCATGTTCCAACTTTGTAATCTCACAGTTCAGAATTAACTTCCACTATGGGCTGCATTCATTTTAGGGGGATTTGCTCACAGTGTTAAAAGGCAGGATGATATAAATGGATTAAAATGCCTGAGTCTTGTTCCCCATCTCATTCTCATTGTGCTTTGATCTCTCTGCTTCCTCCAGGAAGCTTGGTATCAGAAAGAAAAGATTCTACCCATTAAGCATAAAAGACTTCTGATGCTTGATGCAAGGAGAGCATCCACCATGTTAATAGATTTGTCAGTGAGCTAAGTAAGTGCAGAGGTACTATCTTTTGTTCTGGGTTTGTACAGTGCCTTAAAAAAAAAAAAAAGGAAAAAAAATCAATACTGACACATGACTGAAGCTCCAGAAAATGTTTTCTATTTTACTGACTTTTATGAGAAACTGGCCCTGTGATATTTTTTTAGAAGAAGAAATATAAATGTTATTTTTGTAACACCCAAATTCCTCAGAAGCTGCCTACTTATCTCCATTCTATGTATGATTTTAACAAAACTGAGCAAGTCTTTCATGAAGAATTGAAAACCTCTCATCTGTTGAGAGAGTTAAAATGTGGGCTGATGCTCCAAATGTTGATCTGTTCACAGGATAGGACTTGGCTTTTCTACAAACACATCCCCCTCCATTACAAATCACGTCACTTGTCTGCCTCTGAATGATAGCATTGAAACTAACTTATTCCTATCAGCAAGCAAAGATTTAACAGATACTGTTACTCTTACTGTTACTACATGTTTCTGAGATTTTTATTGTACATAACTTTTCAGAGTCGTGAGCCTCCTGTGTAATATAAGGTGTTAGAAACTCAGGTTATTACCAAAGTGGCAGCCTCAGGCAGAGGAGAAAATTGGCACAAAAAGGCACACACTTACTTTGCTCCTTTTTCCTGCCTTTTGGCTTTACCCTCACCTAACGTACCACAAACTTTCAGAACTCTGGTTTCTGGAATATGTGCTGTATTAAGTATAAGTATTTCAAATGTGGAAAAAAGTGTTAAAACATCAGCTACGTGTATATTTCTCTAATTCAGTCTATGAATTTTTACGTGAAATTGTAGCAGGATGCTGCTCCTACAGCAAGAGTTTAACCTTTAAGCAAGCTGCCTCAGTTGTCTTTTCCTCTTTATGCTTACAACTCGTAACTCGAATAACCTTGTTTCTGCACATAAACAACTCTTCTCCAAGCCCTCTCCCCTAGCCCTTGCCTCAGCCTCCCCCAAAAGAACAATATGACAATCTTACTTTCCTAAGGCACTGATTAATTTCTGCAGAAAATTGAAGCATTTTCACTGACTTCAAAAGATCCAATACAGCCTGTTGAAAGAAGAATCTAAAACGTCCTGCTTGATAAAACTAAATTTCTCATTTTAATCGTATTACTTTACTCTTTCCTTTGGGATGCTCAAGTACCCAGACTTTCATAACAAGCCCTGAGAAGGTGTGATTTCTTGGCACCCAAGCCTCACAAGCTCAAAAGCTGAAAATAACCATCACTTTCCATCTGTATTCCTCTTCTAGAAGAACTAACATAGAGTTAACAGTTCTTATTTTGCCAAAATGCCCTACTTAAGGATCTGAGCTATGATGTATGTGAAGGTTCATTTTCTTTCAGTTCACCTGCCATACAGAAGTAACTAGCTGTCGAACTATTTTAAGACTTCAGACAACCACAGTTTGCATTGCATTTATGTATTTCCTGATCTTCTGAATGCTCTCTCAGATTTTGTTTGATACATTGCACTGTGGAAATGTAATGTTGGATTTTTACATAAGTCCTTTACTTCATCAGTGTGCTGAAAGAAAGTTAGTCAAATACAGCCCCAGCTATTGCGTTGCTTATGTGTTACCACTGTGAAAGAGATAGGGAGCTGGACACTTTCAAATTTGCTGTAGTAGTTCTGTGGCGTTACTCACAGGTGGCCTGAATTAAACTAAGTGGTATCTCTAAGCACAGGACCTGTCATATCTTGTCTCCTTTTCATAACTTCAAAGATATGAAAGTCATAAAACCAAGCCTAGAAAGGGTCAGAAGTCACAAGCTTCTCTGATTGATGTTTTGTCATATTTTGGCTCATTACTTCACCAGAACTCTTCACTTCTAAATTTCAGAATTTATGAGCTCCCACAAAATAAATATTATTAAAAACTAGGCAAGAGGGTCAGAGTGAATCTAAACAACATGCATGAATCAAACCTTTATGCCTCCAGGATACTCTCAGAATAAGAAGATACAATAGATATTACATTCAGTGTGTTATCTATTTCTTTGACCTTATAGCCACCTTACAGTGGCTGAACCATTGTTGAAGGAAACATTTTTTTGCCGCTGTGTACAGAACATTCTTTTTAATGAACACCACTGGGTTTAGTGATGGCTCTTAATGAGTTAGGAACAAGTGTCCTGCAGTTAAATTGTCACATACCTTTAGAAATAAACCAATCAATGAAGGTGATGTATAGAATGATAGTTATCCGTACTTCTCCAAAAAAGAAAACAAATATATCAATGTCTTATATAAAAGACACTTAAGGAGCTGGTAAAAACCTCTGTTAGACCTGTATTTCAGATCCTAAGAATCAATAACAGCCGTTAAACTGAGATTTAGGGACTCTTACTAACCGTAGCAGTAACAATATTCAAAGAAACTGAAGCTTGTCACAGGAAAGTCCGATTTTGTCACAGTGTCTCAGTACTTTTTTCCAAGAGTATCTTTCAGGAGAAATAGCTGCCTCTGAATGTTATTGTAACATACACTGTTTTATACAATAAGTAAGCTTACCACTATGACTTAACAATGACTTTGACTGTCTTCATAATGTGTGGTAGAAATCTGCCATTTTGCTAGAATTAACCAAGGAAATAAATATTATGTCTCCATTTTAGCGGATGTACTTATTTCTGAATATTTAAACCAGAATCTACTATTTATGAAACTTATTTAATTCTGTTATAATTGATGTAAGGGAGACATACTCCTTTTCATTATACATAAATGCATTTATATAGTTCTTTTTGTTCTTAAAGATACATTTATATTTTCGTACAATATTTGCATATGTGTGCTGTATATATAAAGATTGCTTCATCTGCTACTGAAATACAGGAGGCATTGGCCAGACAGCTCGCACTGCCTAATGCACAGGGAATGGGAAGCTTTCTTCTGCATGGAGGTGTCTGTTCTGTCTGTTAGTCATGCTGGGCTTCAGGTTTTCAATGCAAAATTCTCATGAGTTTGAGAGTTCTGTTTTCAGAATTTAGCAGTGCGATGCTTCTCATAAATAAACTCTCTATTGGACAGAATTTTTTCTAAACTTTTAGTCTGGGCCGCTACTCCTACAGTCCTGAAGGGCCCAGGAAGGCTGGACATTCTTCAAGAAGGAAATCTTAAAGGCGCAGGAGCAGGCAATCCCCATCCGCCATAAGACAAGGTGGTGGGGAAGATGACCAGCCTGGCTGAACAGGGAGATTTTGCTGGGACTCAGGGATAAAAGGAGAGTTTATCACCTCTGGAAGAAGGGGCAGGCAACTCACGAAGAGTACAAGGATCTCATTAGGTCAAACAGAGACAAAATTAGAAAGGCAAAAGCCCAGCTAAGACTCAATCTGGCCACAGCCTTAAGGGACAACAAAAAATGTTTTTACAAATATATTAATAACAAAAAAGAGACAAGGAGAATCTCTGTCCCTTATTGGCTGTCGGGGGCAACACTGTCACCAAGGATGAGGAAAAGGCTGAGATACTTAATGCTGCCTTTGCCCCAGTCTTTAATAGCCAGACAGGTATCCTCAGGGTATTCAGCTCCCTGAGCTGAAAGACAGGGATGGAGAGCAGAATAAACTCCCCATAATCCAGGAGGAAGCAGTTAAAGACTTGCTATGCCACCTGGACACCCACAAGTCTATGGGACCTTAGTGACAGAATGAGAGGAAATTGCCTCAAGTTGTGCCAGGCACGTTTAGACTAGATATTAGGACAACTTTTTTACTGAGAGAGTGGTCAAACACTGGAACAAGCTGCCCAGGGAAGTGGTGGAGTCACCACCACTGGAAGCGTTCAAAAAACATGTAGATACGGCACTTTGGGACATGGTTTAGTGGGCATGGTGATGTTGGACTTGAAGATCTTAAAGGTCTTTTCCAACCTTGATGATTTGGTGATTCTGTGATTCCATATGAGTCAAACAGAACATCTCTGGGAGAAGAATATATAACTGAGCTAACTCTAATGCGCTTTCAACATAACTCGCTGTATTTTGTGCATGATACTTAGTATACTAACTCCCTAGCTGAGCTTTTTTACATGTAGAATGGAAAATTATGGCTTTGTACATTTTTTTAATACTTTTTCACATGCAAAAGTCAGTTTGCTTAATCGGATATCTGAAAGAAGAAACAAGTTTTAAAGACAGAAAATCAGAATTATTTTGTATGTGTAAGTGTAATGTGTTATAGACCTCCTTGTAGCAAGACTTTTTTGTAAGCTAGAACATGACTTCTTATGTCTGGATGCTTTGAAATTGGTTCTATAAAACAGCGTAAGGCAATTTAGAGTACATAACACAAAACACAAACTTTATAATAAATAAAGAATTATTACATGTGCTTTTGTGATTTTTCTCTTATATGTGAGTATATTTCTGGTTTCTTAATGTTGGGCTCTTTTTTCTGGAAAAAACTGTTTTAAACTGTTCTGTGTTCTTCATGCTGGAACGCATATGTAAAGATCATCATTCTAGTTATGATAATTGTGAAAGTTTACATTGAGGTGTTTTGTTGTTATGACTCTGCTTCCCTCAAATTCCCTCCTCTGACACTGTAAGGAGCAAGTAGACTAGGTTATTGTATAACAGAGTTACACTAGTAGTTTGCTAGCTAAAACATAATTATAATACTCTAGATTTCTAGCGTAACTAAGCTAGAATAAACACCAGCTGTTTTTGTCTTCAGGAACTGGACAGTATTGAGGTGGTCAAAATTCTGAAAAAGCTCTTCAGTTTTTATTTTGAACTGCAAAATTTTGAATTTACTTTTGATTTTCATTGTTTCAAAATATTTTTCAATTTCATGAAAAAATACTTAAAAGCACTTGTTTTTAATTTATCATTTTCTTTTTTTCCTGTGACTAAAAGTATATGGAGGATATTTTGAATTTAGAATGCCTTTCTTCATCTCTCCTAGTTTCTGTTTTCATGCCGCATATCTCCAACGGAGGAAAAAAATAGAAAGGAGAAAGGGAATAAGAAATTGATTGCCACAAACTTCTGAGTTAGCACTATTGAGAAGTTGGCAAATTTAGTGTAAGAAAGAGAGGTGAGACTGGAGGTCTCTTATATTCCTTGTTACTGTACTTGCCAGGCAATGGAAGAAAAAGGCCTTGGACTTTCACGTGATGACTTTCCATTTTTTGAGCATCGTTGTGCATCGTTTGCTGTCTAACTTTTTTCTTTAGAACGTTGGTGACAAACTTTTTTGTCGGGTGCAAAATAAACTGTAGAAAACATTGAAGTGCATAATTGTGCTAAATTCAGATTAGTGGTGGTACAGATCTTAGCAGTAATGTCAGCTGTTTGCCATCACGGCTGCAGAACATTCCAAAAACCACCTTCTTACTTCTATTTTAAAAAACAGTAAAAAGACTCTGGTCTCAGCAGTGGAAGAACAGGCCAAGAGCTACATTTATTATTATTTGTATTAAATATTTATATATATATATAATTTGCCTGAAACTGCTGCCCAGGAAGAACAGTGCTTTTGGATTGTTTTTAACTGGTCAGGCTTTCCTGACCTGGGTTTAATTCTCAGACTCTGTGCTTGAAATTTTCACCTTGTATGAGACATTCCAGGAAAACAGCAACACTATTTTGAAGTGTAAGTGAAAAACACATGCTTGTCCTGTTCAGTGACCTCAGAACATCCTTTTAGGTACTTGTACTGTTGTTGTCCTCACTAGTTAGGTACAAAAATTTTTCTCATGTGAGGTTTATTAATTTCATCAGCATTTAGGTGTATTTAGGAATTTTGTTATTGTTCAGATACTCATTTAGTACATTTCTGAGTGATGGACTTCTGCTTCCAAGTAGATCCTTGCTAGTCTGCTGTAGATATGATGTTCGTCCACCTACATTAGCTACTTTGTTGTCTGGAGAGAGGCAATATGGAAAAAGTTATTTAAGGAAAAAGTATGTCCAGCGTGCTGCATTTAAAGGTCCTTAGACTCATAGCAGTAGGGAATAGAGATGGAGACTGTTCTTAATGATGGATTTGGTTATGAATTTTTAGATAATATTTTTAAATGTTACTTGTAACTCGGGATTCTGAATTCTGCTTCTCTGTGGAAAAGGCTTTGCATTTTTGTAGATTTTGCTGGTTTGTTTTTAGTTTTGTTGGGTTGCAGAACATACTGTTACATTTTATTTATCTATCATAATTTTTAATCTATGTGTATTTTTCTTGTACTTCCTTTTTAAAAATTATTTCTCTCGCTGTGCAAGCACTCAAACATTTGAAATATAAGCAGTAAAATATAAAATTCATTAATACATCTATAGAAGTTCATGGTCTGAAAAAGTCAGAGGTATTGATACATACTTGCTCATTTTCTTTCACACAGATTAATGGGTTATTTTATAATAGCATGACAGTATACTCTTACTTGTATGTAGTAGTTAATTTTTTTCTTGATCTGCTTTGTGGTATATTTCAATCTTTGTTATTTATTGACCTAATTTTTCTGCAGCCTGTAGAACATTATGGGTTCTATTTAGAACTGAATTTGGCCCCTTGTCTATAATTCAAGTTAATATCTTTGTTAGTTTTGGTGAAGCTTACAGCAGATTTACAGCCCATCTTTAAGATACTAGTTCAAATTATGAGTATAATTGTATTAGTATTAGTCAATTCACTATTACCATTTTCAACAGTTGATTCCATTCCTGGGAATAAAAATTTACAAAATCAAACTTGGTTTTAAAACAACAAAAAAACTTGCAATGACAGTGGTAGTACATTGATTAAACTGAGTCTGTGGCAAGAGATACAAATCTTGTCTAATGTTGAAACTATATTGAAGTTCTAAGATCAGAACTAGTGATGAGCAGTCCTTGAATGTTGTCATTACTTATAGTATGCAGAAGCTTAGCATTCCACCTGGAATTTTTTCTAGGCTGTTTGTTTAGGGTACAAAAATAATCTGAGTATTAGGAGAGCCTGTAATGCTTTGGGAAGATTATATTGAAACTCATAGAAAAGAATAAGCTCTACTTTGACTACCTGTAGATATGAAGAATATAACAAAATAATATATTTGATATTAATTCTGTCACTTAGGCTCATGAGCACTGAGAATTGTTGTGGTTTAACCCCAGCCAGTGACTAAGCCCCACACAGCCATTCACTCACTCCCCCCGGGTGGAATGGGGGAGAGAATCAGAGGAGTAAAAGTGAGAACTTGTGGGTTAACATAAAGACAGTTTAACTAAAGCAAAAGCTGCGCACGCAAGCAAAGCAAAACAAGGGTTTCGTTCACCACTTCCCATTGGCAGGCCGGTATTCAGCCATCTCCAGGAGAGCAGGGATCCATCACACATAACTTACTTGGGAAGACAAATGCCATCACTCCAAACATCCCCCTTCCTTCTTTTTCCCTCAGCTTTATATGCTGAGCATGACATCGCATGGTATGGGCTATCCCTTTGGGCAGTTGGGGTCAGCTGTCCCAGCTGTGTCCTCCCAACTTCTGGTCCACCCTCATCCTGCTTGCTGATGGTGTGAGAAGCAGGAAGGGCCCTGACTCTGTGTCAGCACTGCTCAGCAGTGACGAAAACACCCTTGTGTCATCAATGCTGTTTCCAGCACAAATCCAAACATAGCCCCATGCCAGCTACTATGAAGAAAATTAACTCTATCCCAGCCAAAACAAGCACAGAGAATGTATTCCTTTTTTAACTCTTCTGTTTGTTTTGAAAGATTACCTAAGTAAGATTTTATTTTTATCTAATTTGCTTTTCTTGACTCTAATGAGACTGAGTTGTAACTATTTGAATTGTAGCTGGTGTTTCTATTTGATCTGTTAATTCAAATATGCCATGTCACATCACGGAACCCTTGATTTATTTCCAGATCTCTTGCAGATGGGTTTGCCAAGCAAACAATTTTCTTAGAATTCTTTAGATTATTTTTGGCATTCTGTATTTAGCAATAAAAGTGCAATAGATCACATTTTTATTAACATTTCTAAATGTGTGCATATTATACTGTATGCATCTACATGCAAAATCAATATTTGTTTAAGCTTGTTAAGATGACTGACAGGCTGGGTGTTGCTTCTGCCTTCAAGTGACTATCCACATGTGTATTCCTTAAAAATTAACCAATCCATAGGTTTATAGATTGTGCTTCCTTCCCTCAAATTAGTGGTGTATAGATTATTTTACCATCAAAGCAATATTTGTTTTATAATTGAGACACATATGACATGTATAAGAGATTAGAGATTTTTACTTAAAATATACTTACAAAAATTAAGTCTTTACTAATAGTTCTGAAAAGTAGAAGTGTAAAGTAAATACTAGAAATGCTTGAAATATCTCAACAGAATTTCTTTTCTGAAATTACCATATTGAAGTGAAACAAGTATATTTGTTAAGCAAGTTTAAAAGCTATTTGAAATAATCCATATAATAGATTACAAAATAAATATAATTTCTGTTAATCTTGCTACTGTTTGCTGAGTCCTTAGTGGGGAATTAGTGCAGTATGAAAATCAGATTTAAAAAAGAAAAAATCAACTGGCAAATTGAACAGAACTTTTTTTTCCCCCCCTCTTGGAAAGGGCAGATCTGACAATAAGGTTATTTACATACACGAGGACAAAATCAATGAAGTAATTTTACTTTCTGTTTTACTTCTCTGCTACGTGCAGGTGTGATAAGTCATCTTGACTGGCTGAGCAAGGAGTGATCCTGGAGGCCATGAGTCTTTCCCTTTATTTCCCAAGCCGTACATGCAGCAGCTCATGAACAGACATTTTCTGTATTCATTTTCTGCAATCCTTTTTAGTTTTATGCTGAATAGTTCATGGGAAAAAAAAATTATACCTTTCCTGAGATGCCATTTTACACAGCAGTTTCTGAATTTGTTAGGCTCAGTAGAGATTACTGACGTTGGCATCTCACCTGATCACTGTTAAGCCTTGCCAATGGTGCTGACAAGCAGAATATACTTAAACTGCCAAAGGCTGTATCTGAGTCCTTTTATGTGCATTTAGAACTGTTCTTAGAACTAAAGAAAAGGAGGCTCTGCCTTTTATTCAGGTGTCACAGAACTGTCCATCAAATAAGCAAGTGAGAGGTCAGATCTCCTTTAGCAAGTCTCGCTTTTGTTAATCAGTGAGGTTTGTAAGACATTAAGTTGCTTATTGGCAAATGAGTGTTGTTAAATCTTATCTTGAAATTAGAAAAGAATTTGTGAATAAGTGCTCTTCGCATCTTCTTGCTATCCTCAGATAATTGGATAACACAAAGAAAAGTCCAATAAATGACCACCTAAGTATGTCATGGACATTTGCTTTTCCTTTAATTGTAGAACTCTAGGATAACACATCCTGTTTTGCTGTCTTCTGTGAATAATTTTATAGTGGACATCTTGTACTCATGAGCTTTTGAAATATACCTGTGGAGCTGGAAATGTATATGTTCTTAGAGACACCTTGCTATTTTGTTATGCTTTTCAAATTTGGAAGCATAGTTGTGGCAAAGGATGATAAGTTAGTATTGATCTTCAGTACTTCAGATTCAGAAACAAATCCTCTAAACTAAAACTTAGAAAATGCACAGCTTGGAATAAACTTTGCCTGTAGAAAACCACCTGGGCAAGGATTATACAAAACCTGTGCTTGGCTAAGATAAACTGCAGGTTGTGGTGTTCCTCTGGTGTGCTATCT
This sequence comes from Phaethon aethereus, assembly GCF_964289735.1. Classification (NCBI taxonomy): domain Eukaryota; kingdom Metazoa; phylum Chordata; class Aves; order Phaethontiformes; family Phaethontidae; genus Phaethon; species Phaethon aethereus. The sequence goes on along the minus strand of NC_138589.1, from coordinate 8,117,369 downwards.
GAATTAGTTTTCCCCCCTCTTTCAGTTCATCTGATCTGCTATAGGAAATTATATGAGGAAGTCCAGTGTCCTTATAAAATTCATTTCTGTTCTCAGGTCTGTTTTTAGTGGACAGACATCCAAATCACAGAAGCTGTGTTTATAATAACCTCTTAATTGTCACTCTGCAGAATCAGTTTTTACACTTATACTGCCACTAGTCTCAATGGGAGAAAGGCTTTTTGCTGAATTGAAGTAGAAAGTGGTTCTCAGAATAAAAATGAAGCACATCTTTTGTGGTGGATTCTGGGCTCTTTGTGAATGATCTTGCATACTAAATCATTCCGGTTTTATTATTAAAAACAAAACAAAACACAAAAACGTTTCTTCCCCATTTGCAGCTTTGCAACATTGCCAAGTATCAAGCAGCAAGAGAAGAGTTCCAAAGGAGAGAACCTTTATTCAAAACAAATATGTACAACAGTGGCAAAATAAGTACAGAATATTAGTTGACCTAAATTTCGCTTTACATGAATGTTCTTTTCTAAACTCTGTGAAAGTTTTTCCTTTAATGTAAATATATGCAGAAGAGTATGACACTGAATATCACTCAGATTTGTGGGAAATTTTCAGCTTAGGGTCCCAAACAAATCATGACTGAAAGACAGAAAGGATGTCAAAATACTGTTTTCCTCCATCCCAGGTGAATTGGTGAAAAAAACAGATTTGGGCATATTTCCCAGGTAGCCAATTAACTGCATAAATATTCAGTTTTGTGGAGAGGCTATTTTTAGATGTATCATTCATTTCTTGAATCAAACTGGAGATGGAGACATGTAAGAAATGGGTAGTATTTCTTTTAATACTAACATCTAATGCAACATAAGACTTCTTCCTACTGTTCTTAAAGCACATTCATGTTAAATGGAAAGTAGGCCAGAGGATAGATAATGAACCTGTTTTTTTCTTAGTGTTTACAGGAAGCAATTGCAAAGAAATTTTATTCCTTGGGGAGGTAAATTATATGCAGTGAATTAGTGCTCTGCTACTGTTCTTCTAAGCAGGTAGGAGAACTTGTTCAACTGTCTGCATGATGTTGAATGAGATCATGGAGTTTTCCCACCTGTATTCATCATGTGCCAATTTGCTACAGGTAGCAGATATTTCAAAAAGCCATTCCCATTAAGACAAGTAAAGATTTTGATGAAGTCACTGGAAATAAAAGGCTTCTCTTTTTCCAAATGAAATGCTGTATATGCTACAGAATACTTTAGTATCTTAACAACACACAGTATATATTTTATGATGTGCTTCCTTCTTAGGTGTCAGCGTTAAGAGTTTGGTCATGTCTCTTTTTTTTTTTTTTCTTCTGAAAAAGAATCTCATTTGCATAAGATGGTTTTGAAAAGACTTAAGTGGAGTTTTTTGGGGTGGTGGGCAGGGGCAGGTTAATGAGTTTTACTGACTGTTGCAAACCACAGCACATAGACCTAAGATATTACTCTTTTGCTACAGAAAACCATACCTACATCTTTGTACCTGTTCAGAAGATTTTCTTTGGATCAAATGTAATGATTGCCATCTTGTGCACTTCTTGGTGCACTGAGTACAGCTTGATTCAGGACTGCTTCTGTAGCATTAATTTCTCTCCTCTCTCACTACAATGATCTTTTTAACTTGATATTTGTCTAAAGGGACCACATTAATTCAAGGCTAATTGACCTTATTTAGGCTTTTCAAAAAGTGGGCACTGTCAATATAATCTGGAAATAAAAAGTCATATTGTTGCAAGAAATATGCATGTTTTTTGAATAGTCCTTCCCAGGCATGTGTATTTTCACTAGTGATCCAAATCTTTCAGTCACTGAATAAAGGATTAGTAAGATAGACTGTTGCTTTTGCAGAAATGTGCTGCTTTGTAAATTGGTTACAAAATAAATTTGGCAATGTATCTTAGAACACACTAAAGCTTGATCATAAAAATAACGCATCATTCCTTACATAGCTCTTTGAAGTCTTGCTCTAAAATATTGCAAACTGCTAAAATTTATAAACTGTGCAAAGTAAAATATCCTGTATTTCTGAATTACCTGTTGACATTAAAAATTATAGTTTCCCTCTACCTATGCATGCCAGGAAAGAATCTATTTCATGTGTGTAGCTGGGAAAACAATGCCAAGTAGTGTCTGTACAAACATAGGATTTTTATTTTTTTAATTCGGTCATGTGAAACTGGTAAAATAACATTGGACACCTTCACTAAACAGGACAATGTGTTAGCAAACAAGCACATCCGTATATTAGTTTCTACATGTATAGTCACAGCATAAACACTGAATTGAAATTATGGAAGTTTACATTTTTGCTTTAAACATTTCCCATTCTCCAAAGGGAATCTGTGTTTAATAGCTTTTCACAACAGAGGTCTCTGGATGTTTCAGTACTGCTGAAGTCCTATTGTGAGAACCGAAATAGTGCTTTGATCCCATGCTCGAGTTTTTCAAAGGGACAAACCCTCACTCACTGTGAATTTGTGTCCCTCAGCCTATGCATTGTTTACTATTCTCACAACTATTTGTTCCTGAGCTAGTTTGTGAGCGACTGTTTCCTCAATGTGACTATCATTTTAATGTTACCTGTGTCTAGGTGTCCTGTGGTGGTGTTTTATCTAGCTGCCAGGTTAAACCACAACACTAGGGAACCAGTTTTACTTATCTGAGTCAGTTCAAAGAAAGTCCAACAAAAGAGGAGGGAGAAAGAGGGGTTAAATACTAGGGCTATTCATGTTTCTTCTTAAACTGTTGGACTGCCTTGCCTAGGGAAGCAGTCAGTAACAAGGGTGATAATTCCATAATGACTGTTTTAAGTTATCAAGAGTAGATAACTTTAAGTTATCAATAGTTGCTGATGTCCTGCATGGCTTCAGCCTTTTTTGTGTGAATCAGACGAAGTTGCCAATTCTCATTCTTATATGTCAAACATTATACTTATTCTGCAGTCTAAAGTCTGTCTGCTGTTGTTATTTAAGAACTGGTATTATTTTCTTGTACATATTCAATTTATTGAGAGGATGCACAAGTGCACATTGCCTTCTCTGCTTGATCTGCCACATCTGTTTTCCTAACATTGTTTTCCTGATTGTTGAAAACCTGGAACTAAAGCTTTTTGTGTTCTTGAACCTACTGCTTGTTATTAGATACAGTCTGTATGCTTCTGAGTCGTTTCTCCAGACTGTTGAATACATATAGTGATCTACAAAGGAAGAGAAATACTCAGTTTAGGATGTTTATATGTAGCAAGCTAAGTAGGGAAAAAAAGAAAGAAATGTTTGACCTGTTCCAAAACCTTCAGTAGAGAATAATTTGCTGAAGGTGATGCACTTTTTGTTGGAAATGAGGAAGCTCAAGTTATGCAAAGGCATTTCTGATTTTAGTTCCTTTGGTTCTGTGCTATCAAACATACACTAAATCTATGACCAAGAAATAAAGGACCCCATGTTGTAAGTGATACTCTAAAACAGAGCTTTCCATCATTTGTCTCAACTGTAAGTTGGACAGAATATGTATCCCACAGAGGTGACAGCAAGAGAAATTAATATTCTTTAAGTGTTTACTGGCTGCTTTCTAACTTATTCACCCACCATTTCCACTGAGCTCAGTGTATCGGTGGTCTATATTTCCACATAATATAATGATAGTAGAATTTAAAAGCATAATTTCTGAGAGGGAGGTGTAAAAACACATAGCTGATGCATAATTATTTTTGCTAATATTAACACAAGTTTTGTAAATGGATTTAGGACAAGATCAACTGTGCTATAAAATGTATTATAAAATTACAGAAGGCTTTTGATGATGTAACTGTCCTTTTTTTCTCAAGAATGAGTAAACACTTCTGGAACACTGATGATCTAGAAATTGTTAGTTCTGATTTTTTTGAAGCCAGTTCCCTAAAAAATGTCATATTGGTGACCTGACCCTTGGCATGTACCCCCTTAATAATATTTGAACTTGTTGACCAATTTTAAACAAATTTGTCGCGGGGTAGAAGTCTCAGAGATTAGGTACCTTCCCATTCCATGAAAATGAGTGTTAGATATTGGTGAGAGAGAGAACCATCTTTGTGTCCTTACTCAAGACAGACAACAAAACTAATCTTTTATTAGACATCAGAGACTGCACATAGACTCACCATTGAGACACAAATCTCAACCAAGGTATTAGACTTTGATAGTTTTAAGGCTCTGAAAATAATCAGATAGGGTTTGGGGAGGGTTCTTTGCCCTCCAGTTGGAAAGAGCATCTGTGTACTTTGAATTGGAATAACTTCAGACATTTAAAACAAAACAAAAATTTTAAAATTGCCATTAAACCTTTGAGAGCACTCAGGTCTACTATAACAACCTGAACTGAACATGAAATGGCTCTAAAAATAGTAGGGCACTTAGAAAACTGGAAGGGAAGCATACAGAAAATACAGATCTACGTAGTTCACAAGACTGAATGAGTAAAGATGGGTATTTGCTGCTGCTATTTCTGTTGCCACTTCATTGCCTAGAGAAGAAAGGGATGAGGGCTTTCCATGTAGTTTGGAATTTAAGGAATACTGAGTGTGTGATTTGTCATCCCTGAGTTACCATAGTACCTGGTTTCCCTGGTTACCAGTGACCAAGGAAGGGACACTAGGGAAGCTGGAGGCTTGGTTATTTATTTATTTAGGGGGAAAGAGAAAGAGAGGGGTCAGAGAAGATTTTCTTGTGTGTGAGAGCAGAATGTGAGAGTAGTGCTGGAGGATAACAGTTGGGAACAGATTTTGTCTGAAATGGAATTTATAGATTTCAGTGCAAGGAGCTAAAGTAGTTGAAAGGAAAAGACTGGTTGTGAGAAACAAATTCTGATTAAAAAAATGAGGAAAAGAGCTGTAAATCTGTCTTCCTAAAAGACTGGAAATAAGAAATCAGTTGTGTCAATGCAGGTGATACATGGCATGATTTGACCAGATTTTCTTAGTTTACTGCAGTAGCACTTAAGGGCTGTGGTCCTGAACTGGTCCTGTCTGTGCTGGGGACTTTACGAACAGAGAGCCAAATTATGTCTGTTGTAAAGAGCATGTTGTCCTGGTTCTTGCTAACCCAGAGGATTTTCTTTGTCATCTTTGGTAATTTTTTTGGCTGGGACTGCTGAGTGGTTCCTAGAAGAGAAGTTTAAGGAGAACCTTTAAGTGTTTTCTTATGGCCTGCTGCAGAGCTGTAGGTAGAAAAATAAATATGGCAGATTATAACAAGGAGGGTTTTCAGTGAGGTTTTGTGTTTTGGTTTGTTTTTTTTCTTAAATCAGAACATTGTTGAGTTTCCCTTTTGCTTTCTAACTTACCTATTTCATGTCCAGAAAGCCTTTTGAAATATTCAGCACCATAACAGACACCTGATACAACAAACATTCCTATGCACCTCCTGTTTTGATATTTGGTGGAAAGCAAAGGAAGGCAGTAACTGCCTTCATCCTGTAGACTCATTGGCACTTAATCAAAGCTCAGATTTCCAGGGAGGAATTATTCAGGTTTGGATAATTTTTGACACCTTTACATTAGTAAAATATTTTTTGGACATTTTAATAGTCTTATTCCACAAAGACCTGCTCATGCCAGAGAAACTCTTAACAGCAAATTCCCACAAATGCACAAATGGCTCTGCTGCACTAGTTCCAGTGTCAGAAGCAGCTTTAGAGGAAACATATTTTTTTATGTGTTTGGTTTCTCCTCATGCTTTAACCATGATACACATGTTTGTTTGTTTCCTTCATTTCTATGGAAAATTACAGATACTTGACTGGACCAGCTCCTCCCTAGCCTTAAATCAGGAATATAGAAAGGCTTAAATATAAGAATACTAAACTTTATTGTGTGTAAACTCTTGTTTATAGCTGAAATTGTAAATCATAGTCTTTAATATGCTCTTTTATTTCTTTTCATGCAGGCCAGATGGTAGGTAGCAGATGATTTTACTAGCCAGAGAATTTTAAGCATGTGATTGCAATGTTGTTAGTAAATGCATAATTTTGCTCTGTTTCATTGCTGGGCCTGATGGCCCATTTAGTCAAAATTTAGTAAATGAGTTTTGTTTTTCAAAGGCTTACTTAACTTTATTTTCAAGATTATTTAAGAAGTCAAAAAGACACTTCACTTCATGTCTTCCAAGGCAGAGATTTTTAGAAAAAAAGAGAGAAAAATAACATGCTGTGTATAAGCCCTTAAATTCATTGAGTCAAATGGGCTCTGGATTTCACCGTTAGGTTCAACGTTCCAGACTATCAATAACAATGATGTGGTGATTTTAATATCCTCAGCACTTCACTAGCCTGCAGAATACCTTAATTCACAAGAGTGATTCTATAGTACTGTAATGCTACTTTAACTGGGCTTATTAATGGCTAATAAGTTACTAAGTACCATTAATTTAGATTAGTAATTACAGTGACTTTAGTAGATATACTTTTGTGGGTTTTTTTGGTAGAGTATATGGAGGTAGAATGAAGTTTTGCGTTCTGATTCTTCAGATTTATTGTGCTTTTATTTACCAGTATAATTCAACATACTTTTAATTTGCTTCCAAATATGAGTTGATTCCCATATTCTCTCAATTTTTCTTATTCATTGCTTTCCCCCCCCCCCCCATACTTTCAGAAGGGTATTTCTGTTTTGATTCCAATTTGCATGAGTACAATATCAAATGTACACATGCAAATTGGGTGTTTACATCTGCATATGATCATGTATGTACTCACTTTTTGCATTTGCAGGTAGGCAATAGCTAAAATGCAAATACAAGCTAGTGTCAGTATTTTCAAGATTCTCATTCATGTGACAGCAAAGGAGAATTTTATAAATGGATTGGAAGAAGGTGTGTAAGGGGAGCCTGCCCAGCCTTCTGGGCAACATGGGAGAATGCACAAATGTAGTTGCTTGAAAATCCAAGAGGTTTCAACCAACATCATGAGCTGATCAAAGGAAGAAGTCTTTTGGTCACATGCACAGTCTTATTTTCCCAAAATGCATTTTCTGTGCAGGAATAACTTGTCTCCATTGTAGACACTTCTATATTCAGTAGTATTTCTGGTTTTGACGTGATTCAAATTTCCAGACAATGCATCTCTCTGCAAATCCTGCTCTGCTTTTTGGTGCCCGTAATCAGAGCTCGGTTCACTGTTGCCCAGCTCAGGGGGCTTAAGGGAGCCAAGTGACATCTGCAAACCTCAAATGTACCTTTGTCAGAGAGCGCCATGTCAGCTGCTTCAGCTACCAGGGCCACTCCTTGGGTGACCCCAGGTTCATGAAGTAGCCCTCATCCCTATAGTAACATGCCTAAAGTCCTTGGTTACTGAATAGTGTGAACTTTCAGTGATCCTCCTGTGCCAAAGGCTAATACTTTAAAATTGTCATCCTTAATATCCAGGTGGTATCTGATCTGATCAGAGATAGGAAGGTTTTCAGAAATGAGATTCCCTCCCCCATCCCCACCCTGACTCAGGCAGAAGTACTTCTGTCTGATTTTGTTGATAGACACCAGCTAGCTTTCAGTTAATATATTAACTACATGTCCTAAATATATCTTTTTTTAAACATATAGCAACATCTTGTCATAGTTAGTCTTTCTGTGATATGACTTTCTTGCTAAATATGATTGCTTTCATGCTGCTGAAAAATATTCTGTTCAAAATGTGACATTTAACAGCTAATATATCTAGATTATATCTTCCTTGGTATAAAGCTTTTTCCCTTTATTTTTCTTTCAGTGTCTAAATACAAGTAAAAAAACATATTCATAATTACTTAACTCTGAGACAAACACAACGTACAATTTTGTAGAAAATTTCTGTGAAAGAAATAGGGTATGTTTTGGAAAAGACAGCCTTTTAGAATTCAGTTAAAATGTTGCCAGTGTACATACATTTTGCTACTTGTGCATAAATAGTAATTTAATTTTCTATTCTGTTTTGCTGACATATTCCAAAAAATCTTTTTCAGAAGAATGTGTTATGCTGACCTTACCCTTACTTACTAAATTTTACAAGCATACTGGTAGTCAACTCCCTTGAAGAAAATATTGTTGCCAGTAATCATTATTAAGTGTAACTCCAAATATCCAATATGTGTCATTAAAGTTTACATCTTCAAAAACAGAAAAAAAGAAACCCTGGTGTTCTGAATCCCATAGTTTACGAAAGGCAGAGAACACTTAGATCAACCCTGCCCCCAAACCCCAACCTGTAGCTTGTTAAGTAAATGCCTGATGATCACCACCACAAACCAGAAGGATTCAGTATTCTCACAGGTGATGTGCATTTGTTCTTACGATTTGCAAGTGAAGCCCATCCAAAAGATGAATCAGCAGTTTAAAACTGAGGTATCTGAAGAAGTTTGGAAGGAAAAGTGCTAGTCACCTTCTGACTAATACAACACATTCACCCAGAAGATCTGAAATTGCTGTACAAAATTTCTCCAGCTATTTAGAAGGTGTTAGTAATTGGTAGAAAGACATTAATTTGTCTTCTGATAGGCAGTGCCTTCTGGGGTGAGAAATACCTTTTACTTAACAGAAGCAAAAATTAGCTAAAAGCTGGAAGGACAGGGAGGGGAGGATTCCAGGTAAGTGTGATGTAATAATATTTATACTGTTTTCTCTACAAATGGACAAGAAAGCTGTATTAATGACTTGCTAGAAATATTTTAATGTCTCATGCTGTGGTAGTGGTCTTGTGAATTACAGTTTTTGTGTCCTAGGATGGTGCAGAATGGGTGTGTGCCTATATCATCTCACATCATAGTTCTGCATAGAAAGTTGAAGTGGTCTTACAGTGTTGTGTTTTGGGTTTTTTTTAAAGAAATATCCTGAATGCTTTCATAGTGTAGTTTGAAAATTGCTATGATTCATGGAAAGGATTTATAATGTGAAGAATGAGAACACTGCAAGTACAAAAAGTTCAGAAAATGGGGGTTTTTTTTAATACTTAAGGTTTCTCAGATCTGATTTAGGCAATCTCCTAAGTGTGATGAAGATTTGCTTAGTGGTACTGAATGTGCTAGCTTCCTATATATAATAGATATGCTATATTTTTTTTTATTCCGTTGTGGGGGGAGGATTTCATATTAACTGTGCAGTATTTCATGTAAGGCATTTATCTTTTAATGACTGGTGGTCTAAAGATGCTACTTACATTAAAAAGTAATAGCAGTTGCTATTCAATTAAAGCCATCTTTTGGACGCATGTTTCTGTACCCCTAAAAGATGAACTTTTTCTGAAGTGAAGATAGTGTTTAAATAAAGGTGGCAAGTTTGCACAACTCTGTTGTATTAGTATCTTCAGAGCTGCTTTGTTTTACGCTTTCTTTCCTGAGGAGATCAATAATGGATGGCCGACATCATTCTTTCACCACTCAGAAATGAGAAAGCCTAAATGCATTTCTTTAGGGCAGGCATGTTTTTCATCCTGAGCTGAAAAGCCTGTAATTGAGTGAGGTTTATAAGTGTGATTGCTATTGGTGTGTGTTCCAGTCTGACGTGCCTGTGAAAGGTTCCACTGGCATTTACCTGACTCTTAGGAATGTTGACCTCATCTCCCAAACCGGCCAGCATGTGAAATGTCTGTGCTGGGAGGCACAGATACAGAATTAACCTAATACTCAGAGCATTGAGGCTCAGCTTATGATTGTGCCGGTAACTTTCTTGAAGTTTGCTGGTTCTATGTAATTTGCACGTACTTTAACTTTTATTTTTAATTAAAAAAATAAAAAGCAGAGCAGAGAACATATGTCTGTCCCCTTGCAACATGGACTTGTATCTTCCTGATGAAGTTATCAAGTTTGTCATCAGTAAGAACGTGGGAAAATTGGACGGCTTATTTGACAGGACTCTGCTGCTGCTATTCACAGGCCTAAGAAGAAAGCAGAAATGTGTACCTGTGAAATGATGTGTCAGTATAGACGTGTTTATAGCACAAGACTAACTAAAGAACAATTACTATTACTTGTCAATACCAGTAGCGTTTAGGTCTCCAGTCATTAATACAAATGGAAACATACCCAAATGAAAGTGTCAGGGACAAAGCGACAGGAATGAAGAATGACAAGTTTAGTGTGAATCCAAAGTCATCACTGTGGCTCAGATCCCTCGCATGTAAGCTGGCCTCTCGCTACTCTAAAATGCCTTCCTGCACCCCAGGAAGCCACCTGTGGCCCAGCAGGTCTCTGACCTTGCCAGGATGCCGGCTGCTTTACCTACCAAACGAGCACTGAAAATGGCAAGAGCATGTTCCAGAGCCAGGCAGCTTGTCTGCTCTGCTGGTCTTGCCTGGGGTGATTTTATTTTACCTTTGGAAGTCTTTCTAAAACGTATTTGGAACGTATTTTCCAGAATGGTTCAGGTACATGGGGGAATCACAGTGAGGGTCAGGCCGACTTTGTCACTGTTAAGCATTTTTTCTTTTTGCTTTTTTTACCCATATTTTTAGTCTGACTGTTGGTCTGCTTTCCATTGTGCACATCCCAGAAGTTTGCTGAAAAAACAGCAAAATTCTGTAATGTATTACTGTTTTCACCTGTTCATGTGGAAGGAAGTAGGTAAGACAAATTAGTTTACAGTGCATGTGAAATGGTGCTCGAATACAGAACACAGATGCACCAGGGTACAATAGTATTCTTCCCACAATTAATAGCACTGCGAAAAAGATAAATGCAACTTCAATTTGCATTTTTGGTAGGGCATTTTGTTTCTTTTGGGTTTTGTTGGTTTGGAGTGGGGTTTTTTTTGTGTGGTGGTTTTTTTTTTTTGTTTTTGAAAGGACGTAGTGATTCTGTGGGGTGTCTTGGGAATCTTGGTTGATGTCATGGCGGTGGTATGTGCAACTGGGAGGTGACTGCCTGATACAAAGTGGTGCTGAACGTCACACCTGCACTGGTGTCTGTGCCCAGGTGTCGGCTGCAGGGGGCTCTGAGGAGCGGCGGGGCTGCCCTGTGCAGGGCATGGCCAGTTCCAGCCGGTTCCAGCTGGTTCTGTAAGGTACCCACCACAGGGCACAGCTGAGCCCGTCAGCGAGGCTGGTGGTGTCTCTGTGGAAATATGTTTGAGAGGGCAGAAAATGCTGGACAAATGGAGGAAGGAGGGGAAAAAAGAGTGAGGAAAAGCCGAGGGAACACCACAGAGGCAGAGATGCTCCATGGTGGAGCAGATATCCAGTGAAGACCGTGGAGGACACTGCACCAGAGCAGATAGGTATTTCCTGATGGGAACCCCAGCTCATGGGGAGGGTCCATGCTGGAGTGGGGGAAAAGCATGAGAGGGAAGGGAGGAACTACTATGTGCTGCCCATGGCCCCTGTCCCGCGCTGTGCAGAGCTGGGGGCAGAGGGCTGGGGTGAAGGGGTGAAGTTGAGCTTGGGAGAGCCAGGAGGAAAGGTGGTGTTTGAATGTTTGTCTTTGCTTCTTGCCACCTGAATCTATTTTTAATGGGTAATTTAATTAGTAATTTTAACAAATGAATTTCAGTTATCTTGTTCCCCCTCTCAGCCCTGCTGAGGGAGTGAGCGAGCAGCTGGGTGTTGCTTGGCCCTTAGCTAAGTTTAGCCCACCCCAGAGTGGAAGGTTGTTCAGCAGGCAATGCCAATGTGTACTTCTGTGATTGAAGATGATATTTGGTTGTTAGTTGTGCATATAGAACTCCAGAAGTAAAATAAACCCCTAAATGCTGTAAATTGGCACTTTTTTTTAAATCCAATGTATGTCTGTCTTGCTGTATGAATTCAGTTCTACCAGAAGCAGTATTCCTGTGTTTGTTGTGATACACAGTGGAAATAAGTACTAGTTCTCTTACACATAAATATGCTATCTATTTGTGAATTGAGTTTCAGACTCTTTTATCAACACTGATTGCTGCCTGGGGAAATGATTCCAATATATCAAAGCCTAAGAGAAAAGAAAGCCAAGAGTGGCTGGATATTTCAAAGCAGAATAAAAAATGAGCATTAGAATTCACTACAAATAAAAGCAATTTGTAGTACAGAGGTAGGCGTTGTATTAAATAAATGCATTTAAAATATTGCGTGTAAATGAAATGGATGTCTGAGTTTAAGAAGGAAGAACAAGTGCTATGCATCAGTGTTTAATAAGGTATTTGTAGGTAATTTGAAAGTAAGATTGCCTATAATTCACTCTGGATACTTAAAAATTAATTTTTTCTTTATCAAAATCAGTCACACTGCTATTGAGCAATATTTTATTCTTAAAGTATTTTTCTTCATTTGCTCTACCTATAGCATAAAATACTATTCAATGCTAGAAACAGTGGGAAAATATTCCTAGCGCAAGATATTTAAAGACAGTAAAAGGGATAACTTTCACTTTCTTCATTATGGTGTGATAAAGACAGCTTACTAGAAAAGGTGAAAAATATTTTTGGGTGCCAAACTGGATGATACTCACCATTTAGTTCAATGCTCAAGCATTTCTTTTCAGCTCATGAGTAAATCTATTGTATATTTTCCTGTTTTCCAATGGAGATGTAGCAATGTCATGGCAAAGAAATTTCTAAACAAAAGAACCTCATCTCAGTGGCAATTAAATAATTTTGGAAGCATGTGTTATGTTTTGTCTTCTATAATGGTATAACAGCTAAAAATGTAGCAAAATACAGAAAAGTAATCTTTTATTAAAAAGAAATTAAATTACTGTATTGCCTGACAAAGTATAGGATGTGACTATATTACATTGCTGTTTTGTTTTAAACATCCTGGGCCTATAGAAGGACAAGAGCTAATCTGATTGTTTTAACAACATGTTGCATTCACAAGGAAAATGCTTTCCCTTCTAGTGTTTTTAATATTTTTCAATTTGAAGACATTAATTATTTGCTGACCTCAAGACAGCAACATTTTTCACCATGATGTGGATGCTATTTGGGATATGTTGACCATTTTTATTAGATCAGAAATGGAAGCATTGTACCCAGTCCTTGCTTCCAGAGTTCAAGCCACTGCATGTGATTGCCCCACACTTGGGAAAATGACAACTAGAGAGCAGTATTGAAATTTCCAGTTTCATATTTTTGTAACTCTCTTCAGATTGCTCAAAAAGCATACCTGGCAAATCTAGACCTGGCAATCTTTATTCTGTAGTGAATCTGCTCTGCTACCTCATTGTCACCATTTTGTCTGTTTTAAGACAAAATGGTTCCATGATTACAATAGCTTAACACGTGTTAATCAGCTTTTCCTACTTTTGCATGATTAAACTCCCTTGTCATTTTGTCTCACTTGTGTCTAACCTATTTTTCCCCCTTCTGTCATCTTGTAACTTTTGTTGTACCTGTCGGAGATCTTATTCTGTGCCAGATACTAAGAGTTTTATGATTTCAAAACAATTACTACTAATACAAGAAGTGAAATTTTCATGAGTGGTTTGACATGGGGGCTCTGTTCTACAGTGTGAGAAGATGGTTTGAGACTTTCAACTGGATCTGCATTTGCTGCGTTAGGAAGACACTTGGGCAGGCAGCATGCTCTTTTTTCTTTTCTTAAAGAAGGAGATTCCTCAGTTATACTTCTGGTGAGCTGAGAAACGGTAGAGGATGCCAAGAATCTTTTAACTCGCACTAATTTTTCATTTCAAAATTTCTTGTATATTTGATGGCAAAACATTTTGAAGCAGAAAATCTTTTGTTGTTTGGGTGGCCAAATTTTGGGTGGACAAAGCTGGCCCAGCTTTAGAGCCAGGCACCACAATATGAAACATGCCAGCACTAGAACAGCTCACAAATTGATTTCAACCAGTTTTAGTAATGGCCTGCAAATCAAACGCTTTTAAAAAATAATTATTCCATTTATGTTTAGTAGGAGCTGTTCTGAAAGTTTTTATTTCAGCTGTGTGAAAGGATTCATGGCTTATTTTCAAGGCAGTTAAGACTGAAGACAGACAGACTCAGGTCCTATTTTAGCCAATGTGGCAGCTATCTTGTGGACTTCAATGTTGCAGTTTAATGCATAATGATACAAATAAACTGATTAAGCAGGAACACATTAATTTTCGTTAGTAGCTTAAATATGAAGCAGTACTATTAGAATATATACATGTAGCTGGGTGACACTATGGCTTCAGTAGCTATGCAGTGTGTCTTGGGGAACCTGTTATGCCTGTCCTGTATGCTTTAATGCTGGAGTTGTAAAACTGACAACATTGAGTATCTTATTTCAACCATCATTTGCTACTCAGTCACTCTTATAAACATACCTAGCCAGCTCATCTGTTACCCAGACTTTATAATTTTGACTTGTCTCAATTTATTGCACGTTTTTGACATGTGGCATTCATTTGTGAATATTCTTTTTCAGTTAAGCAGCAAGTTGACAAGTTTGGGGTGAAAGTTATGATACTTTAAAGGACACATAATCTGCTGTGCTTTTCAAAAACCCCAAATAGGTAAGATACAATCAAATTTTATACTAGATTGTGTTTTGTCAGTCAGGCACTGTTATAATTTGACAGGTATGATGTGATACAATGAAATCTAAATGACATAACCCACTGTGACATAACTGGTAGGCCAATGTAGAAATTTAATAAACAGCTCCAGTAAGTTTGCTGTACTTGGCCTGTCGTGTCCCCAACCATGCCCCAGTGTTATGTCAATATTTGGGTTGGGTGTTTGGTCTTAAACATTACAAAATGTAACAGTTTTCTTATTCAGGAGAAATGTGATAGGTATTTCCATGTACCCTTTCTGGATATCCTGGATATGAGTTAATGTTGCAACTGTATAATTATTTTAACATAGGCACCCAGAAGTCATCTTGGTTGTAAGTCTTCAATAGGGAAGCTAAGAATCACTTAACCTACTTACATATAAATTGCATAACACTGATACACTGTAGTGTGGATAGCTATGACCTAATTGACGACTTTCTGAAGTTAGGTTTAAAATAAGAAAGACACAGCCCCAGGTTTCTTTCCACCCCCACCTGCCCTCCCTGCCATGACAGTGTTTTTTTTATCATGACAGTGGCTTACTCAAAGAATTATAAGCAAGGTATCTCCTCATCTATTCATTCTGATTTACATTCCTGCTACTATGAAAGGGTTCTCTTCTAATTCAGTGAAAACCAGTTGGTACAGCTAAACTCCCAAACCCCCTAAAATGGCATGTGATACCTAAAATTAACATAAAATATTATTTAAAAAAAAATATGCACTCTTTCCCTTCAGCCATATATCTCTTATGCCTTGGCCCCTTTTCTAACTAGTTAAAGTTAATGATTTGGAATCAAGAGTGTTTAAGTTTTTGTAGTCATCTAATTCTTGTGTTTTCAGTGGGAATTGGCAGACTCACAAATGTAGCTCATAATTAGAATGTATTTGTTATATCTGCATTACCTGCTTGTTATATGGAAAAAACCTATTAATATTGTACACCACAAAGTATGTATTTGCAAATATTACTTCTGGGCACTTTATCTAAAAGCCTTGTAAACAATTTGTACTCTCTTAAATAACAAACAGTGTAATTAACAGCACTTAGGAAAGAGTTGCTTTCACAACGTGAGTCAAAACTGCTATATGGTTTATTCTAAATTGGTCTGTGTAAATGTTTGCTAAAAATGGTCTGGGTTATGGAAACCAGAGAGCAATTGTCATTCATTACTTTTTTACACTTGAAACATGGACTAAGGAATCAGTGTAAACTTATTTAATATACTTGTATCTTCTTTAACCCAAAAAAAAACAAAGCCCCAAAAAAACAAAGCCAAAAAAAAACCTATATGTAAACTGCTCTCATAATTTTCACAGCAGTGTTTGGGGACTAAGGATAATATGAATACATTAATTATTAATTTGTTTATTGCAACACTAAAGTGAAAAATATTTCTTACAAATTCCAGGAGCTTACTACCTGGAATTGAGGGAGGTGTTGTGGGAGGGGAGAGTTTCAAGAAGCATCAGAAGACAGCCCGAGTTTGTTTAGAATGCTCCCTACCTGCAAATGGCTATTTTATTAAAAGCCTGATCATTATAATCATCAAGCATCTTCATGTCCTACTATTGCACAATGAATGGCAGAAAGCACATGAAGAATATCTAAATATTGCTGTCTGTATGACTGGACTTAGTTGGCATTAACAGGTAGTAACTTACACTGCTTTGAACAAGCAAGTTTGTTTTACTGCTAGGGCTGTAAACCCCAAAAAAGGTCTTCCCAAGGTGGCTTAAAAGCATAGCCAGTTTTCTTGAACATTTTCTAAATGTACATGTTAATTCTAGCAGCAAAAAGGGAAGTGCCTAGCCGAAGCTTCATACAGGCATTACCTTGACTTGGTATACTTTCCCTTTGTGGCCAAGATGGGAATAGATTAAAGCTCACTGTACTCCTTGACCCTCTTTCCTCCATATACTACCTGTGTGGTGTCTGTAGGTTGGCACAGATCATATCTGTCTGCCCTGCTGATGGGCAATATTAAAGCTGCTGCAGGAATGACCCAGGGCTGCCTCTCCAATGTCAAATGTGATGTCACAGAAAAAATATCAAATATGGTTAGTGATGGTGACAGTACAAGATATAGTATACTTGTGCACCTACGTTGCAAACTATGGTATGGTTGAGTCTATGGTAAGGGGACATACTCTTACCTCATCTCCCTAGAGTTGTCCAAAGCTTGCCACAGTGCAGAGTTGAATTTTGGCTGGAATTTAGGTGCCAGGCTATATCCAAAGTACAGCATGAATATACCTAGCTGCTCTGTAAAAATAAGAAACTCTTATCTCCACATGACTCCAACTTTGAAGGTGCCTTATGCCTTCAAAATAATGGTGTCTGTGGAGTCACTCTGAATACATATTTCAGTTGAAATTCATGCCCTCCTTTATTATGGAATAACTTCATTGATGAAGGGCGTTCAAGTAAACCACATCCTGAAATGAACTGGTTAAAGACAGGAATAAACTGTCCCCTGCCTATGTATAGCAGAAAGACTGCAACTGTTCAGCCCTGCAAGCCTGACATATTGGAATATCAAGCCTCCATGCTCTTCCCTGCAAAGGCCAGGGGTAACAGAGGTGATGACTCTAACCTTTTTTGCAAGTAGCCAGATGGTCTTGTTATTTCGGTCACCTGAATAGATAATAGGTAGCTTAGGAAAGAAGTGCTTATTTTCATCTGAGATGTAATTGTTTCTGGACACAGAATATCACCGTTTAAACCTATTCTTATAGTCTCAGTTGCTATCTGAAATAACTTTCTTAGACATGCTAGATTATGCAAGCTAAATGTAAAAAAAAAAAAAATTATAATGAATCGTGAGAATACTGATAGTCTATCTAGGTTTTTTAGGAAATAAGCTTCAGTTACAAATGTTGTGATCTGGTATTATGTTTAATGTAGTTATTTGTCATCTTAATGCATTTCTGGGGTATTTTCCTTGAAAAGCAAGCCATACAATAAATTTTGGTAAAGTTGACATAAATTCCAGGTAAGAAGAGGTAAAAGATAGAATGCAGGTAACACTAGGTTCCAAAAGAGATTTGGGGACTGACATGTTGCTAATGAATACAAATCTTTGTAAGTTATATTGAATGATTGCATTCAGCAAGTCAAAAAAGGTTTTATTGTGAAATTTTTAAATATATTCATCTGTTTCAAGAGTCTCTAGCTGTGTTTTTGTCAGTTTTCTATCCATCTCTTCTCTTTGGTACGTGTGTCTTTATGGCTTAGCCCCACAAGGATATCCAGAGGTAGGAGCAAGGCAAGTAGCATGGCAGACTTCCCTGAAGCTTCTGCCAGTTCACTAATGCACACTTATCTTCGTTTCCTCTCTGTTGTTCTTCCTCCTCTCCCATCTTTCAAAGGTCATATGGTTCAAGAAACAATCCAGAGGTGTGTTGCTAATTATTGTGTGTTAGATATGCTTGCTGACTACCATCAAAACCAAAAAGTGGTTTTCACCAAAGATAAGGATTTAACCAATCAACAATGGGACAGATTCATCCTTAAAGTAACTTCTCTAAACTTGCCCATATCTGAACTGTTTAGTTCACAATTCCTTCTTTACCCATAGAAACAGACAGTTTCAAAACCCAGTGTTATTTTAAATAATGGCAAACCTTCTGGCAACATAATCAAGAAGTAATACTACAGTAAGATATTCAGACTTATGCATATAGTAATGCAATTCTTAAGAGGTGAATTGTGTTTTGGAGGTAGTCTGTGTGAAAGGAGAAATTATGTAAGGGAGATGCTCACTGACTGGGATGATGGGGAAAATGGCACAATGCAAAAGGATTTGCTATGGTTCAGGAACAAATCCATTATTAATTGCCACTAGCAAGAGACTTGAAAGACATGAGAGAAAACTGTCTAGTTTCACACCATTCCAAGCATAAGTTTGTGCTTATACAGCTGAACTGCCCTCCTGGCATGTTCCCACTCATTTGTTTTTTTCCCACCTTGGAAGGAAAATTCATGGAATGCTACTCCATGCATTGCCTGCGTTTCCTTTAAGGAAAGGATTTCTTGCTTCTTGCTTTCCCTCTTTTTTTCTGTGGAAAATTCAGTGAATTAGTAATAGAATAAACCCTTCTTGGTAACTAAAGGATCACTTACATGTTCATGTCCAGGTTTGTCAGTGCTCCGTTCCAATTATATTTTTATGTAGTGCTGAAGGAAAAGGTATTATCCTTTAAAGCTGCTTTACACCTATACAAAATCCATCTTCCCTTGGAAATATATACCTTGGTTACTCAGCAGGGTTTATGCCATTGTTGCAAGCCCCATCTTCAAGTGGCCTGCATTTACACTGTGTCTGCCACACTAACTGCTTTGGTGTACCTGTAAGAATGAGCTACCTCTTTTCCCCCACTCAGCCTCAGTATAGACAAGGTCTAAGTTATGAATGTGATAATTAACTATACATTACAATTCATTAAATAATCTTAATTCGGATGTGGGAACAAATGAAATTCATCATTAGCAACTGAGTTTGAATGTGTGTGGGTGCATGGGAGTATGTATGCTAGAAGAAATTTATGCAGATTAAATCCATTAGCAATTTTCTGCACACCTCATTAAGCAAAATATCAAATCCCACTTAGCTCTTCTGCTGCTTTCATTAGACAATTTAAACTATACTATTCTGTACCGTGGAAATGAAAAAAATAAATCCCTGGTGTAGTGTCCCGCAAGTGAATTCTCAAAATCTACTGCTGTCATACTAACACTTCAGACTAATCATACTAATCATGTTGCCTTACTGTACTGTATCATTGTTCAGTCTGCCAAGAGACAGGCAGCCTGGCAACAACAGAGGGGCTCTCTGGAAAACAAGTATATTTGTTACTTCTTGTCACAGAGCAGTCCAGGCTCTTTGCACCATACGTGGCCTAAAGCATGTGTGTGTCGGGTGTTGAAAATACTTCCCAGTGACGATTGTTGAAAAAGTTGCTCTGTCACTCTTTTTGTCAGAAAACAGAGTTATCAAAAATGAAAGTTGTTTGTGTGAGGATGTCACCCTTGCTAGAATTTATAATGGAATAATTTCTTGGGTTAATAGAATAATAACTTGGGTTATGCACACCAGATGGACTATCTGGTGTGGCTTCAGCTGTGTCAGGGGCTGTTGGTTTAAGCCAACTCCACTGCTTAAGTAAGTGTTCCCAACCAGCCCAGACCCCAGCAGGTTATTCCTGTCCTTCCTCATGTGCTTATGCTGGCACAAGAATGGACAACAAAGGCTGATAAATTGGCTTAAAAGTAACCTGGCAAAATTTAGATGTGCTGCTCTGGTTCACCATCTAGCCTTGCAAATGCTTGCACACAAAAGAAGAGAAGAAAGTACAGGTTGAGGCTAGAGAGGAGGACCGAGTGCTCTTTTTAGTTGTAATAGTCTTATGGCAGTTTAAAGTTTTCATGATACTGTGACAATAATTGTGATGGGTAGTTCAAAGAAAGATCTATAATCCAAAGTTGAACAAAAATAGGTGGAAAACCTTAGGAGTTTGATTGCAAGAATTTGTCATTCTTTCTGCAGAGAAAGGGGAAGAAACGTGATTTCCCCTTGTCTGTCTATTTTTACTCAAGAAGAAATTATGTGAAAGAAGGCACAAGCTAATATTATTATAACTTAGTCTATACTGAGTGAAAATCTAAAAAGGATGGCGAAACTTTTTTGATTCCTTTCTCTTCCTACTTGACTGGCTCTCCTGTTTTCAAAATTCAAAAGTGCCAAATAGTTTTCATTTCCGTGTTCAAACCATTTTGTCCAATGCAAGCTCGCATAGCCTAGAAGCAAAGTGATCTTTTAACCAGCGGATTGGGGGGGGAAGAGGAATGATTCACCTGAGTACTCAGGGTTGAGGTCCAGTTAACTTTACTGTGTTTTCATTCATAAATAGTCAGAAAGCACTAACAAAGGCGCTTAGTTCCTCTCCATGTAGGGCAGTATTTTACTTTTAAACTAGGTTAAACATATTTTTAGCTTCTGTCCTCTCCTTCTTGTGGATGCCAGAGCAGGTAAAACTTCTGTTTTTACCTCACACTGGAAGCAGCGTTGTATAAGTGTATAAGAGAATAGATGAATTCTTGCAGTGCTACTTTGCCTTTGATCATTTGTCATTTTGATCATTACATTTTTAACTAAGTAGCTAATCAATCCCTTCTCATTGTGTCCTTCACATACTGCCTGTTAGTAGCTTTATTCATTTCCCCGACGTTCAAAACTACAGTAAATAGTACTGTAGGTCTTCTCAGCACTTGTGGATGGGCCTTTCATTCTGCTGTGACGGAAGGGGTGTTCCTATTGCCAGCTGGCACCTCAGTCGGAACGCTTTTTGGCCTCACTGTGGTATGTGACTCCCTGTGGGAAATATTTTGTTCCTCATTATCCTTTCTGTAGCCAGTAGGTGCTACCCACATGCTGAGAAGCAGGGCTGTAAGAAGGAATTATCAGGCAAGAAGAGTTCTGGAGCACTAAAAGAGACTCCTGAATCCTATTTCCTCCTCTGTTCTGTCACACAAAAGCAGACCCAATGTGACATATATGAAAGTGGCCAAGTAGAAGCTTAGTGGTTTGTGCTTTTATTGGCTTTGTGTAGACTTATGAGGGCTATGGTTCCCAGATATCTTAGTGAAACTGGGACAGTCCTGACTGTGTCTGGACAAAGTGTAAGCAATTCCAGTTCTTTTTACATGAGTCATTTGTCAGTCTGAGCCTCAGCCTCTACTGACCCTACCCCGCATGAGGGAAAGAGGTGGTTGGCTGCTTCTGACAGTGTGGGTCACTGGGGCACTGACTGGGGCTCTCAAAGCCATGGGACCTCTGAAATGATCTAATGAACTGAGTTTAGTCCTCTAAAGAGAAAATATTACTTTTCTTAATTTTTTCTGTCATCTTGCAACCCAGATAGGGTCAGATCTTCCCTCAGCTGTTGTATGCTCTCTAGTTTCCCTGGTCTTGCCAAGGGAAGGGAATTCTGTCAGGTGTTAGCTTATAAGCAAGTGCTCATAGCTGTGGGTGAGCTCATGGCACAGAACTGGGCCCTGAATTGCATTTGAATCAAAGGAGAATGAAAAAGGAGAGAGGGGGAAGAAGTAATCTCATTTTTTGTCAGGATTGCCTTTTCTCCTGGACCATATCCCATTCTAAATCCCTTTGTTAAACCATGAATACATTGTATGCTAACCAAATAATTTCTCCTATTATACTTTACATGCAATAAAATTCTTCAAATTCAAAGGTCACCAGCCAGACATGTAAAATGACTTCATGAATGACTTCAGCTCGTTAATCATGCCTCAGTGTAGCAGTGGCTGTCCTCTGTTCATTAGAATAACATTTCTTTGCACTTTATGGCGAACCATCATTATAATACAGAACAAGGACAACAGAGTGTGAAAGACTCTTTTTAATGAGACTTCATAGCTGCTCATAGTGGGACTCCCCATCCTGTTTGCTCTTGAAAGAGCTCTCTGACAAAAGTTCAGAAGGATTTTACCTGATGAAGAGACCCAGGAAGAGAGTTTCACAGGGAAAACTGTCAATGAGCTTACAGAAAGCTGCATAAACCTGGCTGCCCTGTTGGCTGAGCTGTCAGTCTTCAAACAAATACAGAGAGAAAAATCTTTAATTATACTCACCACACATATGACATTTTGTGCTGTATCATTGTCATTTGCAGCAGTTCTTAACTCAGAGGAAAAAGCAGCAGTTCAGGATCCCCAGGATCTTGAGTGGACTCTGCACTTATTAAACTACAGAGTTTCTCCTTATTAATTACCAATTATTGAGGAAAATAAACTCTTCATCAGAGCCTCTAAAGCTCAGTTGCATCATCAATGCTCTTGCTGTTATTCTAATATTGTTTTAGTCCTTACCTCGAATATACCAGAGAAACTGAATCATTCCAATAACGCTAGACTGAGACAGCTAATTTAAATCTCCCTTAATAAATATTTTAAGGGTTGTTAATAATATTTTAGTATCTTTCTTCTCTAGCCAGGATAATGAAATTGCAAAAATGGCTTAAAGTTCATTTTTAACTAAAATGTTCTTTGTTTTCCCTCAGGAGTGTAGTAACTTAAGAGCTTGAAAAGATAACAAGGTTCCTCACAAAAAGAAATACCAGTCTTACTACTGACCTCATGATTCTGTAACTTTCTCATTTCCTGTCTGTGAGGCCAATACAGGTTCTCCCCACAAAAAATAGATGTTTACAAATCCAGGCCCTAATCTTGTTCTTCTGCCCAATTTTCAACTCCCTTTGCAGGCAACTGTAGTTTTAATACATATGGGAGGCAGCATTGCAACAGTTCTGTGATATGCAGATAGAGGAGTGATGATGATGAGACATACTTCTAGTATTGCCAGCCTCAAGAGGTAAAATCAAACTTTATAATCAATAGAATCATAAGGTATTTGAAAATGATTATGCTGGGTTTTTTGGCCTGCCATCTGTTTTTTCTTTATTGCATCCCTCCAGTGTTTGTGATGGTGACTGCTATAGGTATTATTCTCTCCATGTAACTTTCATCTCCTATCTATCAGTTAATTTCTACATCTAATCTCCTAATAAATTCTTTTCTTCATCCCTGAGTCAGTTCCACACCTGTAAGCTCTGTGCAGTTAGTCACTACATCCTGAAAGAGACTCTACCCTAGGCAACTGTCTCCCCAGCTTTGCTGCTATTTGTCCCTGCAATTCCTCTGAAGTTTTGTACATCTACCTTTTTCTTCCTCACCGGCCAAGGCCTCTTTCCACATGGGTACTGCATGGACTAAGGGCAGAAAATTGTCATCTTTCAAGCCTGGAGTTAGGAAGAGGCACTGTTCTTCTCCACTCCCCCGAGTATTTCTGTCAACACTGGGTGAAGTAACAGAAGTATTCAAGTAAAAGCAGCTGTTCAAAGTATAAAGCATGCTTACTAAAATGTTCATGAGCTCCTTTCTTCAGCTGCTCTCTTCTGCAAATCATCAGGCTACTTTTTGCAGTATCTCTTGGTCTATTTTCCATCTTTCTCTCTGATAGGCCAAAAAAAGACCCTTTTTTCTTGTAAGCTCTAGTCCTCTTTCCCTTGTGTTGTTCTGATCTGCTTTGTCAAGTGATCAAAGTCCCTGTACAGGTGAGCTGTTGCTTAGTTACCACCTGCTTGGAATTCACTCTTGAAAAATTGCTTTGTCTTGAGAAGTAGCCATGTCTTTGTTCCTTGATGCTCCATTTAAATGGATGATCAAAGTTTATCAACCTGCTCTATTAGCACTGTGTTCTGTGCAAAACTTTTTCTTGTCACCTTCAATGGATTTTAGGTCAATCTGGAGAGAAAAAAAGATGGGAGAGAAGACAAGGATGCTCTGTAGTTTAGTGAGAATGTTTGTTGGAAAGGAGCCTGATAGGGAAACAAAATCATAATCTCCGCCACCAAACAGGATCTACATAGCCAGACATCCCAAATATTTACAAGAGTCAATCAAGACATTCTAATATTGGAGTTTTATAGATTATTGCATCTAGAATGTTGTTTTTCTATAGGCTTTGGGGGGAAGGCTTATTAATTCCATTTTGGTACGCAAAAATACATCCCAATGATAACATCTATACAAGCAAACATGCAATAATCTTAAACATAAATCTTCTTGCTCTAAATAGGCAGCTTTGCCTAGAGAGAAATAGCTGTACTGCTGAGTCACTAAGGATGGTAGCCCCGGTGCCGGCACGGTCTGCAGCGGAGTGCTCCAGCGTGGTGCGCAGTGGGGTTCCTGAGCAGAGGCAGCTGCCGCAGAAGCTGATGAGACCTTGCTGGGGCCAGGAGCAATGGCAGCCAAGTCCCCCGTGTGTGTGTACAAGAAGCCCCTGGGGAGCACTGTGGCCAGGGTGGGCAAACAGCATGTGGTGTGGCAGGTTGTGCAGAAAGGGCGCTGAAGATCTGCCAGCTTGACCAGGAAGCAAGGGTATCTATCCAGCAGAAAAGCCGTGGCCTCTCTAACCTCTGCACCCACCATGACCGATGCAGCTTCCCAGACAGAGCTCTGGTGGAACACGCTGCCACCCAGGTGACAGGCTGCAGGCTATGCCCTACTCTTATACCAGTATTGACAGCGGTAGTGAGCATATCTGTGGGAGATGTGACCAGGTAGGGGAACTCCTCTGTTTAGTAACAGAGCTCTGCGAGGAGGTGGGTAGACTGAGGAGTATCAGGGAGAGTGAATGAGAAAGATTACTGGAATCATACCCTACTTTCCCTGAGACAGGCCCAACAGGCAGACAGGATGTATGATATGGAGGATTCCCTATCCTCTCTCTGCTTGGCTGAACACAGTGACTTAAGGGGTAGGGGCAATGGTGACAAGTTCCTGCCCAGTGCAGCAGGTGTGTCTTCTCTGTGACTGCCCCACCTACCCAGGTGCCCTGGCATAATAGCTATGAGGCTTTGCAAGTGGAACTAAACAACAATGAGGGTGATAGTTCACCTAGCTTGGAGGTGTTACCAAGGTTAAGTTGGCCTACACCCTGCATCAAAACTGCTTCCATAAAGGAAAAAAGATGGGCTGTTGTTATAGGAGACTCCCTTCTGAAGGGAACAGAAAGCCCAGCATGCAGACAGGACCCACTTGTTTGTTAGGGAAGTCTGCTTCCTCCCTGGGACTTGGATTAAAGATGTGAAGAGAAAACTTCTTTGGCATGGCCCCAAGATTACTATCTGTTATTGATTTTTCAGGTAGGCAGTGATGAAGTTGCAACAAGAAGTACAAGGGCAATCAAGAGAGATTTGAGGGCCTTGGGATGACTGGTTAAGGGATCAGGAGCACAAGCAATGTTGTCCTCCTAGTCTTCCTGTTGCAGGGAATGATAAGGGAAGAAACAGGAAGAGCCAGCAGATCAATAACTTAGAGTCAAGAGAGACCAAGAGAAAATGGCCTCAAGGGAGGTTTAGATTGGACATTAGGAAAAATTTTTTCACAGAAAGGGTTGTCAAGCATTGGAACAGGCTGCCCAGGGAAGTGGTTGAGTCACTATCGCTGGAGGTATTTAAAAGATGTGCAGATGTGGTGCTTAGGGACATGGTTTAGTGGTGGACTTGGCAGTGCTACGTTGATGTTTGGACTTGATGATCTTAAAGGTCTTTTCCAACCTAAGTGATTCTACTGATGCTGCTGTTGCTCTTCCTCTTACTATTTTAGGAGTCACCTCCTAGAGTAAGAACAAAAGTTGCGTTTGCGCTTACTATGTGCATGACAGTGTACTACCTTAACTTCATGTTTCCTTTTCAAGTGTGCAAATCGGAACCAGGCAAATCAACTGCCAGGGTTCTTTACCAGCCATGCATTAAGACCATCTGCATTAGACCAGACAGGAGATCAGCAGCAAACACAGGCAACAGCAACATCAAAAGCAAAGAAAGACTATAGGCGGGAAATGAGGTTATAAAACTGTACACAAAAGAGCATTCTGCGGCATCAACAAACATGCAGGACTGATTGTCTGCAGGATCCCATGTTGCACCCAGACCGTTACTGATGTATGTATGTGCTCTATGCTATATATGCAGGTAGAAGATTGTAGTCTATTAATTGTAGCCGAAGAGATTCTTTCAAAGTTGGCAGCGGCAGAAACAGAAACATCTGCTAGCTTTGTTTCTAGCCAGGAACTCATCCCAGTGTTGTAAGTGAATGACTAATGCACTGCTGAAATATCTTTTGAATTTCAGTGGGCTTGAATGGAAAGGAAACAAATTTAGCGTTGGTGCACATTTTCTATCAAATAGTAATAAAAAAAAATCCTGATAACTCATTGGGTGGTGGAATTTGTGTTATCTAAACATCTAGAATTTTTTTTAGCTTCAGGAATAGTTTAAGCTAGATTTGGATTTCTAAACCCATTAGATTTTCTTTATTGAGGCTGAAAACCTGTGGCCTTGTCATATAACAACCCTCCTTTCCCCACCCTTCATGAATATATACTGGTACTGGAAAAAAAAATAGGTGGGTTAGTTATCTCTCAGATTCTTAAACATCTACTGTGTTAAATTTGAGCATTGCTGTTTGAATTCACTCATCCTACCTGTATACTGGCACATTGGGATTGGCTGGATGAATAATGGGCATACTGAAAATATAGACTAGATATCACAGATCTCTTGAAAGGCAGAATGTAAGTTATTTGAGCAAAATTTAAAATTACTGAAGGTTTGGATAAAGTCCATAACAGGTGTTCCTACATGTCTTAGTTTTCAGTGCTTCTCAATACGTAATTTATTGAAATACTCTGTGTACACATAGAAGCTGCTAATGATTTTTTGATGTGATGTAGTTAATAAGTTGATTATACTGACAAGTTTCTTATATTAATATAACTTCTCTTGTCTTGATTTGATTTATTACATCCAGACCTGCCTGAGTCAGGAGGTGCTGAGATTAGCTATAATTACAGCACTCATTATCCTTGAGTACACAGGATGGGACACCAAGTCAGGTTCAAATTCTGTTCTTGCCACCAGTACAAATCCAAGATGATACAAGTGAAGGCAGTGTTGCTACTCCAGTTTATCACTGTTGTAGGGGGGAGCTTTGGTCCTAGCATGCCAGATTGGCGCTCTCATTATTACATTTGGATAGAAGTCAGATATTGGCATATTCTACCTCGTAATTCAGTGACAATGACAAGTTAAGACCATGAAAAATAAGTAATTAAATTTCACTGTCATGAAAGGATTTAAAGTTTATAGAATTTGGCAGTATTGTCCTAAGAGTGGCAATTAGTATGTGTGGTCTTCAGAATCAAATTCCAAGCACTTCAGTAAAATGTAGTAATAGGTACTTTTATAATGTGATGATATGTTTCCATCATGTGGAAAAATGTGGGAACAGTCAATCTTGGGATAATTTTTTTTTTCCTGGAGGCTTTAAGTGTGTGCTCTGTCCATTGCTGTAAGATTAAGTAATTTACAGAAAGCATTGCAGCAGGTTTTTTGGGGTGTGTTTAAACCTATTAAATGAACAGAGAGAACAGGGAGCAGAAAAAACAAAGGAATTAACTTCCTGATTATTTTTTACTTCCAAAATATGTTTCTTATCATTTTGCCATTCTGTCAATAGAGTACCTGTCTAATATTAATATAATACTCTATACCTCTACAGCATCTTCTACCTATGGATAAACCTGTGCCAAAAACTTTCTTCAGCATACTTAAGTTTCAGAATCGGTTTTTTTCAGGCCAGTTCTTTTTCCTAGCTAACGTGTTTTACTTTATTGAGTTAAGTTACATGATGTTTTGATGAGCTAGGTATATTGGGCTGTAGGATCAATCCTCAAAAATAAATTTGGTTTAGAATAAATGTACAATTAATCTTAAAGGTTTTGTACAAAAAGCAGTAATGTCATTGTGTGTAGATGCCTTTTTGGAAAAGTTAATCTTTGAGGAAGATTCTATAGCACAGTTATACTCATTCAAAAATATGGTTGCTGAAGAGTGGCACTGGAAATGCATGGCAGCTGAAGAGAGAAATGTTATAGGCTGTTTAGTGTTCTTGTATGTTTCTCTCCTTCTCTGCTTTGACCTCAGCCCTTCCACCCCTGGAAGCCATTTGTCCAACAGGCAAGGTTGAGAATTTTTAATATATTTTTTTTTAAGCAATTTTCCCTTTGTGCTACCTCTTTCCTCGGGTCTGGCAGAGGTAGTCTTGACTTCTTGACTCTTGAGTCTTCTGTGCTTTCTATATTCTGGAATTTGAAGAAAAAAACCCAAACCAGAATAGAGTGCAAGAAACTCTTCAGACCTGTGTGTTCTGTCCTTCTTCCCAACTTCTGATGACCATCCATTTATCAGTATCTCATATTATTCATTTTGTTCCTATCTCTTATTTGTCTCCTCCATCTCAAAAGGCTCTCTTAGAACGGATACTCCCTTCCTTTTTCCCTCTACTTTGTGTATCTTTTTGTCATGAATATTGCCTTTGATTTTTTTTCATCTTCCTGCCACACGTTCTTTTATTCTAACCTGCCTTTGGGTTCATCCCTTTATTCTGGCAGTACCGTATGTACAGAAGCAGAGGGGTGGCTGCTGACTGACTACTGGGGAGTAAAGAGCAATGATTCTGCTATAGTATGGGGATTTCTTCTGGGAAGTGCAGGAGCCTGGCAGAAGTGAATGAGATGGGCCTGGAGCAGGATCTGGCAAATGCTACATGTTTCCAAGATGCCAGGTCTGTAGCTTAGGTCTACTATGATGCTCCAGGAGTGGGGTCTACAGTTTAAGAAAATTTTCTCCTAACTCAATTTGTTTCCAAATAAAGCAGCCAGGAAGTTACTTCTCCTTACAAGTGAAAACAGATGGAACTCTCATTTTCGTGTTTCTCCCCCCCTCCCTTTTTTTTTTTTTCAAATAAAACTATAAGTGATACCAATATCGCTCCCATCAAGGAGCCAATTCTTATTATACTGTTGATCAAGTCCTGAGATACATTTTCACAATATGAAAATACAAATACTGATTTCTGGGACTGGTAAACTAATCTGCTATTTGAATATAGAATACATGGTTCTCTTGCACTTCTTTTCTAGAATAGAACTATATTTTGTGAGAAAGTGCAATTTATCAAAGTGGTGCTTAAAATAAACGTTAGCTTCAGCTAACGCATGCCATAATGCCAAACGAGTTCTCCTAATACTCTTTTTGTATTCTCTAAGACTGTTTTTATATTAGTTAAATCTATGTCAAGTTCTTGTTATACAGCAATTGCTGTAATTATTAACTTATTCCTAGAATTATATATTCACAAATCAATAGAATCGTAGAGTAGTTGACATTGGAAGGGGCCTCTGGAGATCCAAAGCCCCCCTGCAGGATCTGGTAGCGCAGTTTGCTCAGGGATGTGTCCAATTCTGTTTTGAGTAGGTCCAATAATGGAGACTCCACAACCAATGTGGACAATTTGCGCCAGTTTTTTTATACTCACAGTAAAGAAAAAAAGTCTTAAGTGGAATTTTCTCTGTGTGTTTGTGTTCAGTGCCTCTGCTCTGTCACTGTGCACTGGCTCCACCTTCTTTTCTTCTTCCCATCAGTAATTTACACACACTGCTAAAATGTGAATAAATTAAATATGCAAATCAAGATGATGATTCTCGGGGACAGCAAAATATGCTGTAGATGTAGTAATATTCAGTTTCTATGTGAAGGAGCTTGCAGTATGGGAAATGAAAGCAGATAAAAGATAGAAAAAGCAGTTAAGTCTGATACTCTGACCACTCTTGGTGCACCTAATTCAGGTGCAAGATTCTTGCGTGCTTTCTTTGCTGTCTAGCTAAATTTTATTGGGAAAAGGGGATTGTAAAGCTATCACTACAGTATTTGTATTATAGTTTTTGTTCAATATCCGTTACCCTTTTTTTTTTTTCAATGTTAAATTTTGCTAACAATGAGGTAGTATTAAGTATTTTTTCTGTTAATTTTTTTGCATAGTTACAACATCAGTATAAAAGCAGCTACTGGGGAGATCAAAGCTGAGAAGGATCAAACACTGGGAACATACTTTATTTCCGGCAACTTGTCAAAAATTACTAGGGTTTGTTTCATATAAAGGTATTACAGATTTGTGAAGAACAAACAGTTTTGAACAATGTATCAAAAGAGATTTAAGTTAGAAGCAATAGTATCGATTTGAGATACAAGATTACCTAGATACAGGGTTCCAAAGCAGGTGGGAAAAAATGAATAAAACGAAGAGCAGTCTATGAAACCAAATTATAGATAAGTTCAGGAAGATGATCTGGGCCTAATCCTCCACCAAGCACCAAATAATGTCAATACTACTGATTTGAAAATCACATTGAAGAATCAGGCCCTATTCTGTTTAAAATGGCATGTCAAACTATTTTCCTCTTTAGCGCTGTTTCTCTTTCTGCCTCTATGCCAAGCTCAGACAGGGACTCTAAGAACAAGTCTTAAAGCAGGCTTTCACACTGAGTCTTTCTATATTAAATTTAGTTTTCATGAAGCAGCTAGATTCTATTTAGGTTCCAAATCTCATAATATTGGAAAGTTTTTGTTAATTGCTAGGCTGTAAGTCCTCTGATTAACTGACCTGAATACTTTCATTTTTAACTCATGACAGATGCTTTTTGGCTCCTGTTATTTTTGTTCCTAATAGCTGAGGGCCTTGCAGAGTTTAAAAATACCAAGCCTTGAACACTTTTGCTCTAAGGCATGCAATTTCTTTGCCAGCTGATGTTTGCTAGATTTAAAAACAACAACGAAACTTCCAACCTTGAAGTTAATTACAAATTTGGCAAACACTTTTATAATCTTGATGTTACCATGATATATTTTGCATAAATGATATCTAAATGTCTACACTATAACTATGAACTTAACTAAAGAAAATCTTTTCAACTTCTAACAGAAAATGTAAACCCCTTTTTTCTGAATCTGCAGTGTGCCAAAGGATCAGGGCCTTAACATTTTATGCAGGCAAAGTTCTGACTGCCTGGGCCTGTTCTGAAGACAGTTGTGCTGCACCTGGGTACAAAATCAATCTTCTGTGAAGTGTGTGTGTGACTGAATAGCTTGTTGAGTAGGATTTCCTGTTGTTCAGGGGAAGGTGGCATTGCATTGGCATCCTCTCTTCAGTTATTTGTTAGCCTGCTGTATAGGATCATCCAGGGTTAGCTTTTGCTTCCCATTCTGCCAGTTTTGGTTAGCTGTACATTTACTAGAGCTATGTAATTTTCTAATATTCCCTGGTCAGAGGGTTTTGTAACCAGAGACAAGTCAAAAAAGTGAGGTGCCCAAAGAACTAAAGAATGGGAATTTTTATTTAGTATGGACACACTTTCTCTTATTTTATCTAGGTTCAGGACTGCTTATCGTTTGCTTTTCCACAGCTGTCTCTGGCTTGAAAGTATAGGTGGACAAGATCTGTGTGTATTTAAACGTATGTAATCTAACATTGACAGCCTTTCAGAATGGAAGGTTAAACAAAAAGTCTAATGATTAACTGACATGGTTGTTAGTCATTTGCATCTGATGGCAAAGGGTTGGAGCAGTTTGGTTTACCATGTATTGCTCCCACTTTCTACAATGTAATTACCTCCCCAAAGAAGGCAGCTGAAGTCCGAGACCTAGTTTCCTCTAGTTTCCTACCAGGTTCTGAAAAAAATGGTCTTTGAAAATCATAGTTGAGCACCAGGTTCCAGTACTTACAAATGTATTGATTTACAGAAACAAAGGTAGTTCTTGTGCTCAAAGACTAGGTGACATTGTAAAAATATTTATATGAAGCTACAGTGGCTTTTATATCAGAACTACAAGAACTCATTAGGGATGCCTTCTAGTGTCTTGCTTGTCCAT
Source organism: Phaethon aethereus (assembly GCF_964289735.1). NCBI lineage: Eukaryota > Metazoa > Chordata > Aves > Phaethontiformes > Phaethontidae > Phaethon > Phaethon aethereus. The sequence continues at coordinate 8,085,527 of NC_138589.1, read as the reverse complement.
GCACAAGGTAGCAGTGTGAGGAAAATGTGAATGGTATCTATTTAGTAATTACTAGGAGATCTTTTTTTTATTACAAAATTGAATTTTGCTGGTCACTTAATGTCTTGCCCACTTCAGATTTTTAATGACTGGTGTGTACAATACTATCTTCAGTATGTCTTCAGCAAAACTGATTTTATTAGCCATTGTTTCAATATTGTTAATCAACTGCAGCAGAAAAATTAATAAGTCTCAACCAATTTAGAATTAAAAAGTAACATTTTGTAGGCAGTTAATTCTTACAGCAGGTTATGCACCTTTGATATTTTTGAAAACGTAAAACCCAACAACAGCTTCAAAGCAACAAAGATATTTTAGTTTTGACCATGTCTCTAAGTACTATAAAAGTTATTTCACAGAACTTCACAGTCCAATATGCCAAACACAAGCAAGAGAGGCTGCAGATAATGCCTATTTTGTATGCATGCTGGGGCTACAGTTGCAAGCATGGGCTTCTACATAGAAATCTTATTGCCTTGTATTTATATTAATCCCAGGAGGCACACACACATTAGGTCTGCCGTTTCCTTCTTCCCAGAAACAGTGCATAGACTCATGACTTCTGTCTTGCAAAACCAGGACTGAGTATTGTACATTAGGCTATACTTACAACCATAATTTGCAGAGGCAGAGTCATAAAGGCAGATCCTCAGAGTTTTGGAGCTAAGTTCTTGTTACAAGATCTACACAAACCAGGGGTGAGAATTTCTCTGAAGAAATGATTGACTTTATTCTGAAGCTATGGTTGCTCTGGTCTCAGCACAAGTTTGAGAGGTTCCAGTCAAGCTGAGAATTGATAAAGGAGAGTGAAACACTTTTCTGCTTCACCAGCTATCTGCTTTCTCTGGCTGCCTCTGCACTTCATGTGGGTGTGAGCTCTTCCATTTGTAGGCCAACTGAAAGCTTCCCTACCCCCAGGGAGTGGGGGAAATCCATAAGACTTACACTTTGGCTCCTCACACTGCTAAAGAGCTTAATTACAAATACAAAAGAATGCAGCTTACTTTTACTAGAACTAGTGAAAAAATGTCTGGATTGTCTTTTTTTATCATCCACAAAAGTGTTGAAATTTTGACATAAGACCAAGAAAAGGTTTCTAATACTTCTGCACTCTGACATGCTTTCTATAAGTTATACTGGGGCAGGTAATAACTGAACGTACAGATCAATCTTATTTGCAGAAAGCCTATTAATAGGGAAAATTGAAGTGTTGATATCATCTGATACAAAATTGTCATGTATTGAGTTTGAATCTCTGGTTTGGGGGTTTTTTTTTGTGAGGTTTTTTTTTTCCTGAAGAGGTCTTAAAAGGATGATCTCTTAATTCCTATGCTCTGCACACAAAAAGGCAGTCATCAAGCATAAAATAATTATCTGTGGCATGTTACTATGCTGACCTTCAATTCTGAAACTGAACGTATTCATACACAATGCTGAGGTACTTAATGCCTTCTTTGCCTCAGTCTTTAATAGCCAATCCAGGTATCCACAGGGTATTCAGCCCCCTGAACTGGGAGATGGGGATGGAGAGCACAATATACTCCTCATAATCCAGGAGGAAGCAGTCAAGGACATGCTAAACCACCTGGACACCCACAAGTCTATGGGGCCTGATGGGATCCACCCGAGAGTACTGAGAGAGCTGGTGGAAGACCTTTCCAAGCCACTCTCCATCATTTATCAGCAGTCCTGGTTAACAGGGGAGGTCCCAGAAGACTGGAGGCTTGCCAATGTGACGCCCGTCTACAAGAAAGAAAGGCTGGAAGGAGGATCCTGGGAACTACAGGCCTGTCAGCCTCACCTCTGTACCGGGGAAGATCATGGAGCGGTTGGTCTTGAGAGTGCTCACAGGGCATGTGCAGGACAACCAAGGGATCAGGCCCAGCCAGCATGGGTTCATGAAAGGCAGGTCCTGCTTGACCAACCTGATTTCATTCTATGACCAAGTGACCTGCCTAGTGGATGAGGGAAAGACTGTGGACATTGTCTACCTGGACTTTAGTAAAGCCTTTGACAGCGTCTCCCACAGCATTCTCCTGGAGAAACTGGAGGCTCCTGGCTTAGTCGGGTTTCCTCTTTGCTGGGTGAGGAACTGGCTGGATGGCCGAGCCCAGAGAGTTGTGGTGAATGGCGTTAAATCCGGCTGGCGGCCGGTCACAAGCGGTGCTCCCCAGGGCTCGGTTCTGGGGCTGGTCTCATTCAATATCTTTCTAGATGATCTGGATGAGGGGATCGAGTGCTCCCTCAGTAAGTTTGCAGATGACACCAAGTTGTTTGGGAGTGTTGATCTGCTGGAGAGTAGGAGGGCTCTGCAGAGAGATCTTGGCAGGCTGGATCGATGGGCAGGGGCCAGCTGTATGAGGTTTAATAAGGCCAAGTGCAGGGTCCTGCACTTTGGCCACAACAACCCCATGCAACGCTACAGGCTTGGGGAGGAGTGGCTGGAGAGCAGCCCGGCAGAAAGGGACCTGGGGGTGCTGGTTGACAGCCGGCTGAATATGAGCCGGCAGTGTGCCCAGGTGGCCAAGAAGGCCAACAGCGTCCTGGCCTGTATCAGGAATAGTGTGGCCAGCAGGAGTAGGGAAGTGATCGTGCCCCTGTACTCGGCACTGGTGAGGCCGCACCTTGAATCCTGTGTTCAGTTTTGGGCCCCTCACTTCAAGAAGGACGTTGAGGTGCTGGAGTGTGTCCAGAGAAGGGCAATGAAGCTGGTGAGGGGTCTGGAGCACAAGTCTTATGAGGAGCGGCTGAGGGAACTGGGGTTGTTTAGTCTGGAGAAGAGGAGGCTGAGGGGAGACCTTATCACTCTCTACAACTACCTGAAAGGGGGTTGTGGCGACGAGGGTGTTGGCCTCTTCTCCCAACTAACTAGTGATAGGATGAGAGGAAATGGCCTCAAGTTGCGCCAGGGGAGGTTTAGATTGGATATTAGGAAAAATTTCTTCACCGAGAGGGTGGTCAGGCATTGGAACAGGCTGCCCAGGGAGGTGGTGGAGTCGCCATCTCTGGAAGTGTTCAAAAAACGTGTGGATGTGGCGCTTCAGGACACGATTTAGGGGACATGGTGGTGCTGGATTAATGGTTGGACTTGATGATTTGAAGGTCCTTTCCAACCTAGTGATTCTGTGATTCTTTGACAATTGATTGAGGGCCTTAAAGGAACATAGGAACAGAAGGAGCCCTGAAAGTATTAAAAAAAAAAACAACAAAAAAAACCCAAAAAAACCCCAAACCAAAACCAAAAAACAAATAAACAAACAAAAAAACAAACAAAAAAACCCCAAAAAACCCACTTCTGTTCCATCTTCAAGTGTTTCCATTCTTAGTTTGGAGGAGATTGCAGAGTGCGACAAGGCAATTCAGTTTCCAGATCTGCTCTCCTTTCAGGGTCTAGTAGCATGGATCTCAATATTATCAGTTTTGAGCATGACTTTTAAGATGTGGGTTCTTTTCCACTTGAAACTGAATATAATATTATATTCTTTCATATAGGTCATCTAAACAGCTGTTGAATTGTAGAAGCTTCTAGCCATTGGTGATCTGAGTCAGGTTTGAACTGATGACCTGCTGATGAAAAGCTTGAGTCAGATTTCAATCCCCAGAGTCATTTAGACTGTGTGCAAATGCATAATTAACATCAAAGAGGCAAGTCTTTTTTTAGCAGTAGGAGATGAGGGAAGAAGGTAGTCAGTGTTTAATAATCTAAACTGTCCTGATACGACACTGTAAAGAAAATGTCTGTGCAGCTGGGAACAGCAAAATTTGATGTTAAAATGGAAACACACTGAGTTACAAATCAATCAGTATTTCACTGAAATAAATGGCAACACTTCATTTTCATCGATGTTCAAGGACTGGGAGGGAAAGAGCAGAGTGGTAGTTAGGACACTCATCTAAGTATTGGAATTATGTTAAATTCATTTATGTAAATAAGGTCTCCCATATCAGGAAAGGCCATGTAAACACTAATACATTCTGTGTAGGAGAATGGTGTCTCCTACCCTTTCTCCTTCATAGGTGTCTCTTTTCAAAGGATTCTGAGTTCTTCCTGGTGCATTATGGTGCTTTTGTTTATAGTCCTGGTTTTTTTTGCAGGAGAAGAACTAACCTTAGTTTATTTTAGGAGGAAAGATGTACTGTAGTGAGTTTGCCAATCCCCTTCAAAAATAGTGATGTCCTCTGCATTAAGCAAAGTTTAGTTTCAAATTTGCAGTGATGGACTTTCCATAGCATCTTTTTGGGAGACTTTCTGATGGACAAACAGATTTCAGTGTTACTTTTTTTTTTTTTTTTGCTGGTAAACACAGTAGCTATATTTTCTCTTAATATTATCTGATAATTTCTAATTATATACGCTCAACTCTTTGCCCTGTTTTTATTGATGTGTTTAGAGACTTCTATATCTATAGATTTTTATCAGAGGCCAGCAACAGTTAACAGCCATCAACAGAGTTGGAAAGGAGGAAGATAGCTATAATCCAGTTTTACACAGAAAGAAATGTATAGAAACATACTAGGATAAATGAGAGGCGGTTTTCCGTAAATGAGAGTAGATTTTCTTGGTGATGTTTCTTTATCTGTGAAAGACTTAGTGTTACACTGTCCAAACCTCCAAAATCCAAAAAGAACTCCCCTTTTGTCAGCTTCTTGCAGGCAGAATTTTTCAGGTCAATGTTGTAATTAAATTGGAATGTTCCTCCAGCAGATCTATGGTAATAAATGTTTTTGAGTGAGGACAAGGCTATCAAGTTGTGGTTCTCAACTGGCAAGGTGCTGTGATACAGTGTGGAGCCTGCACAAATAAACTCTGCTTGCTCTTACTTGACTTTAGTCAAGTCAACTAAGAAGTTGACTTGACAGGCAGGTTTACTGTCTCTCTGCAGTGTTGCTGAATTGAGAGTGCTAGGATGTGGTTGTAAAGACGTTTGAATGCTTCTGGATGGAGTCTGATAAGACTATTATACCCGTTGCACGTGGCAGCTGGCAGTAGAGCTGCTGTTAGTGGGATGGAAATATCTGCTACCCAGGAAAGATGACAAGAAGGAATAGGAGGTCTAGGATGGGGTAGGAATGAAAAGTTGGATCTAGTGAAACACTAGCGTTGTCTGAAAGTTTAGGAGTTGGTCTATATAAGGTTGTCTTGAAGGTGAGCCCTTCAACTTAGCTTAGATCATTTGTGCAGGGCCTTCCCTAAGTAACAGACTAATTACTTGTTACATGTGATGAGTAGAATAGCATGAAAACGACATCACTGGAAGTGGCTTCCTCACTGCTTTGATTTGAAAAGACCTTTTCTAATTTTTGGCTTGAATTTATTCATGTTCTGTTTGCTTGCGTTTGGTCTTATGGCAGCATTGTTCATTAGCTTAAAGAATGTTCTTCCCACAGCGATGCTTATCTCCCCTCTTATATTTAGAGCGCCATCAAATTCTCCTCAGCTTTCATTTTGCTAGATTGAGTGAGTCGAATTCTTTTATTATCCTCTTTCAAACCCTCTATGCCCCTTCTCAGTCTAATGCCCTTTGTGGTACTTTTCCAGCTTGAGTTCAGCTTTTTAAACAAAGGTCATGATCAGCATTATAGATAATATTCCAGATAAGATTTTATTTTCCTTCTACTCAAAAACACTATTCACTTTATAGTCTGACAGTCTCAGTGAGAATGTCAAGATTTTGCACGGGTCAGAGAGAAGTCTCCCTCCTTATTAGAGCTGTAGACCTTCCCTCTTTCACTTTGTCTCATAATTTCAATCACTTCTGATAATATGCACGAACCATTTTTTCATCTACAGGAACAAAAGGTGAAATACAAATATGATTTTATTAATTTGTTTGTGAAGGGTCTTTCCTATCTTTTATTATAAATGCTATGCAAGATTAAAAAGACATGCACTAATGTTCTTTTTGTAATGAAATTGTATGAAGTAGCCATCAATAAATCAATGATCAATAAATAAGCAAGTAAACAGAAACTTATTAAACATTTTAAAAGAATTTCAAAGTTTTAAACACACATTGCAAAAATGTTCAATAGTCTCTGCATGGACAAGTGTTAAGTTTTCATAATACTCTATTTTTGGTAAAATCATTTTACTAATAAGACTAGTTTTAAGACATACCTAGCTTATGTAGCTAGAATTAAGAAGAAAACAGCTTTTAAGGACATGCTATATTACTTTCAAAATGTCACATTTTGTTATGAAAGATTAAGAAATGCAGCTCCCCACTTTGTTTCATTTTATGCCACAGTGTGATAGAGTTAAATCATATGGAAGTGAGTCCAACACAAATAACCCTATAAATTCATAGAATTGCTTGTCATATAAGATACAGCTCCCTGAGTGACGTCCTACCTCTATTGAAATCTATGGGTTTTTTCCACTGACATGATTAGGTAGATTTTCAACTTAAGTGTGTCATAATCCAGTTTTATGGCTGCTTGCTGTCAAAAGCAAAGTCACTACATGTTTAATTTATTTACCCTATATTAAAAACCAATAGCCTCTCCTCATTTAAATGCCTAACCAAGAGAAGTTAAGATTTACATGAAAGAGATACAAATACAAGATGAACGCCGTAGTAAAGAGGAGAGTCACACCAAGATGCAAACAGAAAAATGCTGAACTGGTAAATAAAAGTGCAATTCAATGAACAACTAATTTAATTTTTTACTTACACAGTAAGGAAGTCTACAATAATAATAATTTTTAAAACCTCCAGAGGGGTTGTTAATGAATTACTAACTACTCACAACAGCAGGGAAATATTTTTAATACGTCTGCTTGAGAGATGTCAGACCAGCACTAAGTCTCTTCATCACTTGCACCATTAAAGAAAGGACTTTAGCAAAAGGTTATGCTGGCCCTCCTCAGAGAAGAGAATTTCAAGCAAGGAGAATTCTTTGCCAGAGTCACCATCAATCAATACGGTTTGAGATTCTGCTATAAAGTGCCAAGCATAGTCAATTCACACTGTTGTCAGCAGGAGCTTGAGAATAGTTACTAGGTTATGGAAGAGAAATCGTGATGTTTACCCCAAAAGTTGTTTTAAAAATGCTATTTACTCAAATATTAATCAACCTACAGATGCATGATTGCCTCAATACTTACAATGTTACAAAAGCCCGTGAATAGTTGGTGTTTAGCTGCTAGTTGTATTCACCATACAAAATTTCATATTAAAAGGCAAAATGCAAGAACATATTTTCCCCATGATCAAGTTGCCATATTTGCGTAGTTTCTTACTGGATGAAAAATAGATATCCAGTCCGAAAGGCTTTTGGAGTAGATGGTAAACTTTAGTTTTTATCTTTTTTGTTTCAATTTCATACCTCAGGCAGGTTGCTTTGTAAATGAAAACCGCTAATATTTTAAGTACATCTTCCCATTATTGGTTCAGTTGTCATCTAGTCCTGCCTTACCATATAATCTTTAGGTAATGGTGGTGCTTGATACTTCTAGGCCCCTTCAAATTGTGTTGATTTTCATGGCAAGCGGCTGTGTGGTGCTTAATTGCTGGCTGGGGCTAAACCATGGAATACAGAAGAATAGGACCAGAAAATGTTCGGGGTTTTGTGTGTTTCAAATGTTCATAATATCCACAAGTAGGAAAAGGGTTAAAGATTATGCTAGTAGTCTGGGAGATGTACTTCTGTGGGGGTAGTGATACTTAATTCTGTCTCACTACAGTCATGGTGGTAAGAATGAAGCATGTTCTGCTTAGTCTTTCCTCTGATGGTGTCTTTAGATAAGCTTTCTTCCTTTCTCTTAATTATGCCATGCTTTACTATACATTACACTTGTGATGGAGGGGTCTGGATGGTAGACAATTTTAGTTGGAAAAACTTTAGGCTCCACAAAATTAATTGGATAAATTAAAAAAATGCTCTTAATACCATGCTCTTTGAAGAAAATTTTCATATTATATCAACCATTCCTATGAAAGATAGTGAAGTGATTTCAGGTACATTTGTAAGTGCATCCTTTTTTCTTGACAACTAGTCTTATAATCAGTCTAGACAATCTCTGAAGTGAAGCCTAAACCACAGAATATAAGAGAGGTACCCTTCTGTTCTTGGCTTCTGCTGAAGTTATCCTTTTTCTGAAAAGACTAGCATCTGGGAATCTTTAATGCTCATTAGTAGGAAAAATATCAAAGATACACTTCACCCTTCATGTCCTGACTGCAGTGGAAAAAGGTTAGCCCTGAGCTGCATAACTGACACTGCATATTACAGTGTTACACTGTAAACACCTGTATACAGGTTTGCTTGAAAATTGTAGTATTTAGTTCACTACTTGAAGGAAAAAAATAGTGCTAGTAAGAAAAAGGAGAGGTCAGGTAGCAATTTCTTATATTTGTTCTCTTTTTTATTCTACTACTGGATGTATTTCCCCTGTCACAGTTTTTCAAATAGTAGTAGAAGGAAACATAGGTAGAAAAACATTAACATCATGTCCCTTCCAGGTTACACCTAAATATTTTTGAACAAGAGATAAGGGACAAAGAGGGAGCCACTGCTGATTTGCAACAGCTAATTTAAAATGAAGCTACCCTGTGTAAAGATAAGTTAATCTCACATTTGAGAGCCATTTCTCCTAGAACTAAAATATGTCTGGGTAACAGATCATGTTAAAGGACTTTTGCCTAATGAAAACCACTACTAAGAATTTCAGACAAAGAATTGGACTAGATAAGTTACGTGGAGGTGTATAGCTTAATACCTAATAATTGCAAGGAAGAAATGGAAAAGGAATATCAAGAAATAAACACCAAATGACCTTGCTGCCTTCTAGAGGATGTGTAAAGCAAACTGTCTGCCAAAATTTCCTGCCAAAATTTGTACAGCCAAGTGCAATACCACTAGCTTCAGCAGCGGTGAAATGCTAGAGTTGTCTGAATCGTCTAAATTGCTTTTTAGGAGTCATAGGAAACATACTGATTAAGACTTCACTGGCTTTCAGCGTTGGCATTGCTCTTATTGTTGGTATTAACAGATACAACTGGTTGTAGAAAACATAATCTGGTACAGTTTTTCAGTGTTAAAGCAATCTTGGATAACAAAAACTATAGTTTCTAGGTAAAGAGTTTAATGCATCAATCGTGCCAGCTGGCCAAGAGTCAAAAAAATAATGATTTTTTTTTTTTTTTTTGGGCCCTCGGTAGAATTTATGTTCAAATTACAGGTGGCTTCAGATGGGCTCAGCGGGTTGCGTTTTTTCTCCCCAATGAATAAGATAATATCAGGACACACAGTAAAGTCACTAACTGAAATTTATATCACTCAAGCTGCAAGGTAACAAAAAAATAGAAAATGGAATGAGTTGAACTGCATGTTAGTCTAATTAATCTGCTGCTTAACCAAACGGCTACTAAACTAGAAGTCTCTCATTTGATGCTGAAAGCAAGCATTTAAGTTTATGAAAGTGATGTTTAAACAAAAATATCTGTTATAATAGTCATTACCCTGTCTGCTGAGGAAGTGCAGCAAGTGTTGAAAAGAAAGATTACAGTTAAAATTGTGACAAAGAGTAGATTACATTTCTCAACTTTTGTCACTATCAGAGATGGACATGTGAAAGCTAGTACCAGAACTGAAACCTCTGTGTTATGGACATTCTGCAATATGTCATGTCAGTGGATAAAGAGCAGGGTCTAGGCAAAATATTGTAATTTCTTCATTTCCAGAAAAGCAAAGGATATGCATAGGAGATGTGTTGTATCAGTGAACTGTTATGGGTATGGTTATCAAAAGAATTTCTAAGCAATTTTTTTCACACAGAATAATTAGTCTTGGAAATATCAACAATAGCTTGTGCTTTCATTTTTGCCTTGTGTACATAGCTGTTCAAAGTTTTAGATAATTATCCTGTTAAAATGACATAGCAAACGATTGTATAGCCCAGCTAAGGAAGATGAGGAATAGCTGTAGTTTATTCTAAATAGTCTAAGTCAAAGTTTAGGCCCATCCAGTTTATGCTGAGAATAAATTCAATGCCCAGGTAGTAGTAGAATAAACAGCACAAAAGTGGTAACTTGACTTCCATTGGCAAGTTCCAAGACTACCACTCAAAGTTAATAGCAGAAGTCCAGTTTGATTCCAGAGCTGACTATACTCCATGGATTTCAAAATTGGGCTGATAAAAGTAAAATTTCTTTTGGCAAGTTCATTGCACTCTTAACTTTAAATAAATGTCAGTAACAATACCACTTAATCTGCTGGCCTCTTATGGGATTTGTTTTAGTTATTTTACATTTCACGTTTGCTGTCAAGGTGTTTTGAGGAAAAAAAAAATTGTCTAAAAGGTGTAAATATGAAATATTTCAACACATTCTTGTAAACGAGCAGCTGTTTAAAACGTGATAAAAATATCACATAACCTTTGGTTAGCCATCTTGTCTACTTTTATTTTTCTCTGAGCATTATATTTTCAGATTTTTCTGCTACAACAATCTATGCATAGATTAGACTATTAGATTATTATTCCTTATATGAAAGATTGGTAAAAGTAAGGGATTGTCCTACATTTTAAAATACGTATGAACTCTTTGTGATGAAAATGCAATAAAGTAGACATGCTATGCTCTTCATTGCCTCATCTTTCATGGTGGTGTTTTCCCTAGTGCCATTTTAAGCCCTGGTCATACCTACATGAAAAATACCTTCAGGCATTTGTACATCCTAGAAGCGTCTTTACCTTTCCTCTGGTGTCTCTGGCTTGCCAGGTACTGGAAGAGTTATAAACTGTTGTTCTGGAAGACAGAACTAGCTTTGTCTCTTCTTTCCCTCTGCCTTTTTTTTCTCAATTAAAGCTAAGCATAAAGTTGCAAAAAACACTGAACATGAGAGCACAATTCCAAAAGTGGGACCTAGTATGGCAGAAGGTGTTCCTTTAGGAATGAGTAGTCTCGCCATCCGCTCTCATACTTGCTTGTCACCTCCCCCAGATGAAACAGTCTGAAGAGTCTGATCAACTGATGAGTAGGCAGAGGGACACCTGAACACATGGGCATAAGTTTGGGCAGCGAAGAAACCATATCTGAGCACCAAATGTGTTTGCTGGATGGCAGAGCGTGGCATCCTAAACAGCTGTCCATGTTGAAGTTACGCGTCAGTGGACAGGAGAATGTGAAAATGCTAATTTAGCTTTTGGCTGGGTAGGTTTAGAAAAAGCCTGTTTATCTGCATAGAGATTTTGGATCTGTTACATTAATCATGGTGATGTACAGAAGACCGTTAAAGAGCCCCAGAGAACCTTCTATTATTTATCAGACTGAGAAAAATTAACATAGCCAGCCAAAATAGTAAGTTTCCTTTCTGCAGGGATGCCAGAAATGTATTGGCTTTTGTGTAAGCGATAGCAGTGGCCATAGCCATTTTAGGGGTTCCTCATTTCACTTCTGTAAAACTATTACCAGTGCCATGTCCTACTCAAAGGACACAAGGCAAAGCATCCTTTGGGCCTTCTATTGTGGCATCAAGACAAGTACGATGCCTGCTTTCCAGAAGTAGTGAGTAATTTCTTTCTAGTTGAGGAAGAAAGAAAGTACTGAAAAAGGGGTCCAGGAAGGCTGGACAGCCTTCAAGAAGGAAATCTTAAAGGCGCAGGAGCAGACGGTCCCCATGTGCCATAAGAAGAGCTGGCGGGGAAGGCGACCGGCCTGGCTGAACAGGGAGATTTTGCTGGGACTCAGGGAAAAGAGGAGAGTGTATTATTTCTGGAAGAAGGGGCAGGCAACTCAGGAAGAGTACAAGGATCTTGTTAGGTCAAGCAGGGAAAAAATCATGAAAGGCAAAAGCCCAGCTAGAGCTCAGTCTGGCCACAGTTGTAAAGGATAATAAAAAATGCTTCTACAAATATATTAACAACAAAAAGAGAGGCAAGGAGACTCTCCATCCCTTACTGGATATGGCAGGGAACATTGTCTCCAAGGACGAGGACAAGGCTGAGGTACTTAATGCCTTCTTTGCCTCAGTCTTTAATAGCCACTCCAGGTATCCGCAGGGTATTCAGCCCCCTGAACTGGAAGATGGGGATGGAGAGCGCAATAACCTGCCCATAATCCAGGAGGAAGCAGTTAAGGACCTGTTAAGCCACCTGGACACCCACAAGTCTATGGGGCCTGATGGGATCCACCCGAGAGTACTGAGAGAGCTGGTGGAGGAGCTTTCCAAGCCACTCTCCATCATTTATCAGCAGTCCTGGTTAACAGGGGAGGTCCCAGAAGACTGGAGGCTTGCCAATGTGACGCCCGTCTACAAGAAAGAAAGGCTGGAAGGAGGATCCTGGGAACTACAGGCCTGTCAGCCTCACCTCTGTACCGGGGAAGATCATGGAGCGGTTGGTCTTGAGAGTGCTCACAGGGCATGTGCAGGACAACCAAGGGATCAGGCCCAGCCAGCATGGGTTCATGAAAGGCAGGTCCTGCTTGACCAACCTGATTTCATTCTATGACCAAGTGACCTGCCTAGTGGATGAAGGAAAGACTGTGGACGTTGTCTACCTGGACTTTAGTAAAGCCTTTGGCAGCGTCTCCCACAGCATTCTCCTGGAGAAACTGGCGGCTCCTGGCTTAGTCGGGTTTCCTCTTTGCTGGGTGAGGAACTGGCTGGATGGCCGAGCCCAGAGAGTTGTGGTGAATGGCGTTAAATCCGGCTGGTGGCCGGTCACGAGTGGTGTTCCCCAGGGCTCAGTTCTGGGGCCAGTCTCATTCAGTATCTTTCTGGATGAGGGGATCGAGTGCTCCCTCAGTAAGTTTGCAGATGACACCAAGTTGTGCGGGAGTGTTGATCTGCTGGAGGGTAGGAGGGCTCTGCAGAGGGATCTGGACAGGCTGGATCGATGGGCAGAGGTTTAATAAGGCCAAGTGCAGGGTCCTGCACTTCAGCCACAACAACCCCATGCAACGCTACAGGCTTGGGGAAGAGTGGCTGGAGAGCTGCTTGGTGGAAAGGGACCTGGGGGTGCTGGTTGACAGCTGGCTGAACATGAGCCGGTAGTGTGCCCAGGTGGCCAAGAAGGCCAACAGCGTCCTGGCCTGGATCAGAAATAGTGTGGCCAGCAGGAGTAGGGAAGTGATCGTGCCCCTGTACTCGGCACTGGTGAGGCCGCACCTTGAATCCTGTGTTCAGTTTTGGGCCCCTCACTTCAAGAAGGACGTTGAGGTGCTGGAGTGTGTCCAGAGAAGGGCAATGAAGCTGGTGAGGGGGCTGGAGCACAAGTCTTATGAGGAGTAGCTGAGGGAACTGGGGTTGTTTAGTCTGGAGAAGAGGAGGCTGAGGGGAGACCTTATCGCTCTCTCCAACTACCTGAAAGGGGGTTGTGGCGACGAGGGTGTTGGCCTCTTCTCCCAACTAACTAGTGATAGGACAAGAGGAAATGGCCTCAAGTTGCGCCAGGGGAGGTTTAGATTGGATATTAAGAAAAATTTCTTCACTGAGAGGGTGGTCAGGCATTGGAACAGGGAGGTGGTGGAGTCGCCATCTCTGGAAGTGTTCAAAAAAGGTGTGAATGTGGCACTTTGGGACACGATGGCGCTGGATTAATGGTTGGACTTGATGATCTTGAAGGTCTTTTCCAACCTTAGTGATTCTTTGACTTCTTCAGACCTTTAAAATATACTTAACCAGCACTAGATGTAAAATTTTTCTTAGTTGCCTTTTCTTGAGTAGCAACGAGGCTTCTTCAGAACTGTGAGGTGAACTTTTGCAATTAAGTTTTTTATGCAAGAATTCAAGATTACTTGTTTTCTGGGAGCTTGATTCGTCCCTTCTGATTCATGGGATCTACCTTCAAGAGTCAAAATCTTGTACTGAGGCCTTGTAGCCAAACATGCCTGAAGAGAAAAGGAATTTCCAGATGATATGTTGTAGTGTTGTACATGGAGTAGAAATTGAACCCCAGCGAACCTGTCTATGGGCATCTTCATCTTTCTTTAGGGAGGCACTGAATTCGGAAGAGAAGGAGAAAACTTCAGCTCCAGGCTCTGATGTCTTGTGCCTGTTTTCTTGGTCTAGTGCCAACAGTTTCCAATGCGTTAAAAATAATAATTTTTAAAAAAGCCTAGCAACTGTTTGCATATAATTCTTAGATGCTTTCACTAGATCAAAAGACATGCCAAGTGCATGTGCCTGTCAGCATCTCCATCCAACATAGTCCTCATGGCCATTTACTGCTGCTCCCACTCTCACCTTTAACTAAGAGAGTCCAGGATAGCTGGGGAGACCAACAGCAAACAACCTATACTTCAGCTCACAGCGGGAAACAGAACAGCCTGATAAGAAAGGTGTATGTCTATAGAAACAAAACCTTCTCTGTGTTCCTTGATCTTTTTTTTTTTTTTTTCTCCTCCTTCTCCTGTGGTCTCCCTCACCTTCTTGTACTTTGGCATGTGTAGAAACACAAGACTGGTGAGACAACGTTATACTGGTGGTCTCTCCTGACTCACAGGAACTTCAGGGGGACAACGTTTCATCAAGGATTACTGTAAATTTTATTTTCCCCACACAGACTGAAGAAAGAGAGACTCAAAAATGATTGTAAATTAAATGACACGTGCCCAGTATAGTGCTATTTACTTGCAAAAATTCTTTAATTTACTTAAACTTATTTTCACCGTATGAAATAGTATGACTTTTAAACAAGAGGTTTAGCACATACTGTGATTTCTTTGTGACTCTTTCTTTGTGACTGTGTCTAGAACAGAGTGCTTGGTACCTCAAGATTGTATATCCTGGAAATATTACATCTTAACTGTTTGGTTCATGGTGCAGCAGCAGGGTAGGCTGTAGAAAATGGAAGCAACCTAATCTGGATCTCTTCACCGGTTGGGTAAATCTTTGTTCTGTAAGTAATTCTCTGTATATGTGGCAAATTGTAGTTATGTGAATAGATATCAAAGAAGTATTTATATTTGCTGTATTTATTTTTTATGCTGTTAAATTTATTTTGTTTAGTTAATTGATTATATGGTTATCTTTAATGCAAAACTCCTTAACATTGTTATAGGAGAAACTTGCCTGGAGGAATGCTAAATAAGTAAGCTAACTAGGCCTTCAAAAATATTTAGCTGCTGTTAAAAACCCCTGTAAAACATCCCAGGCTTACAGTCTCATCTCCTTTCCCTTACCATTTCCAAGTGTTAGGAGGATCAGGGGAGCTATAAACTTCTGGTTTACTTTCTGTTAGTAAACTTAGTCAAATAATTAAAAAATAGATAGTAAATACATTTCTGAATAAACTCTCTGAATTCATGCCACTGCTGTTTACTTGTTAAAGCATTGTTTCTGAATATAAAATGATTCTTAAACACAATGTATTTGTAGTGGAAGTCTTTTCAAACAGTCCACAAACAGTGGAATGTTTTTAATTTTCCTGCAAAAGATATGTTAGGGAGTAGAAACAATACCAACTAAAAATTGTTCTGTTTCACACTGTACGTTTTAGTAAATGTTGTAAATATGTTTCACACCATACATAGTAATAAAGAGTTAAAACAAGCAATTTCTCTGCAGTCTGGAAATTTTCTGAACCTATTTGGAAAAGACTTGCAAATATCTCAAATAATTTTTATTTCTATAGTGTATAATATCACTAATTTCAAATAAAAGTCACTCCACTTTCATTCAGAAAGTGTTTGGTCAACACTTTATAGATAATAATTACATTTTTGTAATTCCTTCAGTGAAAATGCAGATCGCATGGCTGATGATGGCTACATATCGTAGCTTTTAATGAATACTTTGTTATTTTCTTTTCCCAAGTAAAATGGTATTCCAGTTTTATGTTGTATTTATTAATTCCCGTGTTGATTAAAAGTGCGTAGTTCCTGTTTCATGTGACTTTCTTCAAGCTTTTATATACTGTTTAGTATTCTTACCACGTGGCAAACAAACAAGCAAACCTTTTTTTTTGGATGCTGATATATTTTTGTGTGCTCTTCCTAGTGTGTTCTGAAGCCAGAGAGAGAGACTGAAAGTGGACAGGAGTCAACAGCCTGTTATTGATAAGCATTCCTACAGCTCAGAGGGAACATCCACATATTCCCCCACCTTGAAACTTGAATACCAAGCTTTCAAAACTCAATTTCCTTCTGGAGATTTTCATTTAGCTAGCAATCCACTGTGCTGCTTGAGTTAATGTGGTCCATTAGAATCTACATGAGATTGTTGCATCCTCCATACATACTTATTATGTAGAGAATAGATTTGCACTGTCTGAGCAAGGAGATACGTGGTCATTTGAGGTAGGATAGGATGTATGTGTTGTTTCATATATGTATGTAACATTTTGGTTGGTATTTACATCTTAACACATTTTAGACGTGTTTTATCCAAGCTATAAATTCTCTCTGTAGTCATTGAAGGGAGATAAGCATTTTCAGAAGGTAATTAATAAATATAAATGTCTAAGGCAGGTGGCATACTTGACTCTGGAGGTCTTTCTCTCTTTCCTCTTGTCCCCTTCTCTGTTAACTTTAGGGTAACTATAAAACTAGCTTAGATCAGGTTACTAACTTTTAAACAAATTAAGTAGGTGACATGTAGCTTTAGAGAACGTAGTGTTCAATATGTATATCATCCATCATTTCTTGAGTTACAGTGTCTTGGGATCAACTGAATAGAAATCTTTACTTTTTTTCTGAAGTTATGTCAGATTTTTGCCATAATTCTTAAGTATTCCTTCCTCCCTGAAGCATCTCCTTTTATTTAAGATTGCCCACCATGCTGCTAACTGAACTATATTTCATTTCATTAGCTTATTCTGATATGGACATACTGACATCAACAACATTTAATCCACTATTCAGATTTGCATAATGATGCATGCATGAGATTTGTAAAGCTATTATGCAATAATAAGCTATGTATTTCCATAATTATGTCATAAGCAATTCTGCCATGAGTAGTGTCAGTGAAGTCAAATAGGAATAACATTACAGTCATAAAACCATGAGAAAAACACTTACCTGCAATAATATTGGTATGACCTTACAGTTTCTGGTGCCCCAAGTGAAACTAGTCCATTGCAAACTATATAGTTTGTTAGGTGTGTATATTTATAAGAGGGTTTAGTAAAGTGCAAGTTTTTGGGGGCAACTTTTCCATAGACACCGTTACCACAAGGGTTCATCCTTTTGTCAGTGTTATAAAAAACATTTGTAAAAAATTGAAAGAAGTTGGATGTTTCAGTGATAAATTTCAGTCAACCCAGATCACAGCATCCTGAACTGTTGTGAGGAAGATGGGATGAAAATTCAAATTGGAAAGTGAATTTTACTGTTGAATTTAATCTATATATAAACTGAAATATGAAATAGTTCCTGTCTCCCTTCTTCCCTTTTTGCACCCTTGGCTGCTTTACAGAAGGCCATTTAGAGAATTGGGTTTGAATTCTTTGATACAGACCTGTTTCCAATGTAAAGAGTTCTAAATGCCTTGCTGCCAGGTTTGTATGTATTTTTTTTTCTTGGATTATTAGGGTGCTCTCTTAATTAGCTCAAAGGTTGGCTTTAATGATACAAATCAGAATGTCAGTTTTATTCTTTTTTATGGTTTTCTATTTAGCCTTTATTATAAACATCAGTGAGAGACTAGTGATGAGCGAAGTATGAAAATTATGGACATATTTTTAAGGAAAGAAATGTGGAAACTCTGCCAGCAGTCAGCAGTTTTTAGAGAGTGAAGCTGAAGGGAGCAGCAAGTTTTTAATAAGAGTAAGTAATTAGATGACTTGCACATCTGATCGTTCCTTCCACATAAGTAATGCAGGCAGTTTATTTCAAATATCGTTACCGTATCACATCGTTGCTGGTGCAAGTATCTTTTATGATTTTTTTTTTTTTCATTTTACTATAGCATTTTGATTATGCTTCTGTACTTTATTTTGGTGTTTACCAAGAGTAATAATTTGTAGTCATGAATCAGTAGTATTTGGGGGTCATTTTGAGATACTAAAATATTTTAGTAATGCAGCAAACTAGAAAATCTGTAGTCAAGATTATATTAATTGTCTGTGTCCATTTATTTGGCTGTGATTACCCTGGTTTTGAACCTTGTGCTTCATTTTCATTTTTAATATACCATTTTTGATTACTCAGGGGTCATTTAAATACTATAACAATGACATTCCCAGAATTGTTACCATGAAAAGCAAGTGTGATAGAGCACACAGTAGTCTGATGTTGATGCTGCTTGTGAAAGGAGATGTTCCTGTTTAACAGTAGGCTTATAGGCTTCAGTAAGACTTTTGACACTGTCTCCCATAACATCCTCATAGTGAAGCTAGTATGGGTTGGATGAGTGGACTGTGAGATGGATAGAGAACTGGCTAAGCAACAGAGTTCAGAGGTTTGTGGTCAGCGGCGCAGAGTCCATTTGGAGGCCTGTAGCTAGTGGTGCTCCCCAGGGATCAGTACTGGGTCCAGTTTTGTTCAACATATTAATCAATGACCTAGATGAAGGGTTGGAATGTACCCTCAGCAAGTTTGCTGATGATACAAAACTGGGAGTGGCTGAAACACTAGGAGGCTGTGCTGCCATTCAACAGGATCTGGACAGACTGGAGAGTTGGGTGGAGGGGAACCTCATGAAATTTAACAAGAACAAGTGTAGAGTTCTGCAGCTGGGGAGGAACAACCTTGTGCACCAGTGCAGGATAGGGGTTGACCTGCTGGAAAGCAGCTCCATGGAGAAGGACCTTTGAGTCCAGGCAGACAATAAGTTATCCATGGGCCAGCAATGTGCCTTGGTGGCCAAGAGGGCCAATAGTATCCTGGGTGCGTTAAGAAGAATGTGACCAGCACATGAAGAGAGGTTATCCTCTCCCTCTGCTCTGTGCTGGTGAGGCCTCATCTGGAGTGTTGTGTCCAGTTCCGGGCTCCCCAGTTCAAGAGAGACAGGGAACTTTTGGGGAGAGTCCAGGGGTAGGCTACAAGGATGATCAAGGATTGGAACATCTCCGGTAGGAGGAAAGGCTGAGATACCTGGGGCTGCTTAGTCTGGAGAAGAGGAGGCTGAGAGGGGACCTTATCAATGTCTATAAACATCTGAAGGGTGGCTGTCAGGATGATGGAGCCAGTCTCTTTTCAGTAGTGCCCAGTGATAGGATGAGGGGCAATGGGCATAAACTGCAGCAAAGGAAGTTCCACCTCAATATGAGGAAAAACAACTTTACTGTGTGAGGGTGATGCAGCACTGGAACAGGCTGCCCAGAGAGGTTGTGGAGTCTCCTTCTCTGGAGTCCTTCAAAACCTGACTGGATGAGTTCTTGTGTCACCTGACTGAGGTGATCCTGCCTTGGCAGGGGCATTGGACCAGATGATCTTCAGAGGTCCCTTCCAACCATTTCCCTACCGTACCATTCTGTGATTCTGCTTAAAGAATTAAAAAGTCTTAGTGAAATCTGCTGAACCTTCATTATCGACCACTTTTAATTTATTCTAAATAAAGACATGATAAACATACATACAGTACAATATAACAAAAGGACCAGGATAGTCCTTTTGAGATTGTAAATGCACATGCTTAGAGATGTCCATGTTGGACCGCCATGTGAATTAACAAATCTGTGTGTGTTGAAATGGGCATTTAATCTGAGCAGAAACCAAATTATTCATACAACTGGTGATGTAGATTTTCATCCTATTATAGTGATTTAGTACTACATATTAAACTTGTTATACAGGCTGAAAAAAAGCAATTCAGGCACACACTTCTGTCTCAGTGATTTTGCCTGTAAGGAGCAAACTATGAATATAAAGAAATTACAAATTGAGAGAGATGTGCACTTAGTTTCAATCTTCTAATAAAAGCTTTTTGAACCAAGGGCAGAGACTGCCTGACCAGTGAGCCGTGTGATAAAGCACAAACAGTGCAGGAAATGAAAACCCTAGGAGTAGCAGATGATGTGGGCAGGAGGCACAGGTATTTCACTCAACTCTATCTGGTTCACTCCCCAGGCTCTCAAAGAAAACTTAAACATTATTTACTCAACCATGTGCTAGTTAAAACCAATATCTCTAGACCATCTGTTCAGGAAGATGACCTCATGCAACTTTCTGCCCCAACATTACGTCAGTGTAATTCTGACTAATCAATCTCTGCTTGATCACATTGTTTTAGAGTTTTCCTTACCTATAGAAAACAAAAAGGTATGCTTAGATTTAGCTGGATATTTCAACACTATTTTGTGAAGCAGAGTAAGATTCTTACTAGTTAAAAAGTAGCTTGGTTCTGCTGGATATATGCCAGATGAAGGGCTTGGCCATGTATGTTCAATACCTCAATCCTATAACTATAGTCTTTCACTATGAAATGTGTTTCTTTTCAAGAAACTTTTCAGAGCTATCAGCATTATTTGGATCTTCAGGCTTTTCTCATACCTAACTATTCTCATCCAATTATGTATTCATAGCAAAAAAGGATTGCTTTTATAAGAAAATATTGTGATGTAGTAAAATGGCTAAAATACTTCTGAGCAGTACTAACCTTTCGGCGTGAAGTGCTGTTGTGCATCATGGACCTTAAAGTGTTAAAACGTTAAAGTGGCTGTTGGCTATAATAAAAGAATCTTGCATGTAAATAAAGCATGAAGTAGAAAAACAATTCAGTGTTTCTGAATGAAAAGAAATGTGAAGAATGAACAACGGTCTTTCAAATTTAGTGTGTTCTTGGTTTCCAGGAGTTTAGCACCAAAGTGGATGCCTGATGAGCACCTAGAACTGAGTCAGGAGTTTTAATTCATTCTGCCTCATCTGTTCAAGATAGCGTTGGGTATTTAATGTGTACCTCAATATACAATCTGATGAGAATACACTTGTTAATTTGCCTCTTTCTCCAGATTTTATATTGTGCTTGTTTAGTCAGATCCAGTTTACATGTACGTACATTAATCCTACTGGAACGATGAGCAGAATTTGATCCAACGTTCCCATTGAAACGTTGTGAAAGCCTGGTCAGACATTCTAGTACTTGAAGGTGGTTTTACAGGGCATTTTCACATGTCCCTGTCACTTCTGTTTATTCATTCACACCTTTGCTGCTTTCTGACATAGTTCCTGTTTGTTGCCAGGCAACTATAGCTGTATTATGCAGGGTTCTGCAGTACACCCAGAACTAAATTGCAGTGCACCATAAAGCAAAAACTGATGTTAGGCTGTACTACTTTTTTTTTTTTTTAAATCATACCATGCCTTTGTTTTCCAACTGTTTGTTTCTAATTAAGTGGCATTCATCTGAAGGATGAAAACTTTCCAGATATATAGTCAACAGAAAAATAAAATTGATCAGGAATGCAATGAAGTGGGGAAAAAAATTGAAAGGCATATTTATATTTTTTTCTGAATCTTTTGAAATACCTTTGGGATGTGCCATGGCTCTTTTGAGGCATCACTGTTATGATGTGTGTTACCATGCTTCTCAGCTCAAGTATGTTACATCAGATTGGTAGGTAGCATCAGTGCTATCCAGAAAGAAGCAGAAATACTAAGTGGTTGATTAACGTCTTTTTATTTAAATGGTTGTAAAATCTCTAGGCACAAAGAGATTCTGTGTGTGTGTGTTTTTATAGCACAGTGATATGTGGAGCTGGTGGCTATGCTGTTCTATCCATTAGAGCTATAAAATTCTTTTAATGAATCTGGACAGGAGATTGCAGGGAAAACCTTTTGTGCAAGATCCTGAAAAGTCTCTCTAAAAAGACAAGTAAGGGAGGAAATTTACAGTTGCTGTGAATGAATACCTGTCTAATGCTGAGGAGGATAAATCTCACACAAGGGAATTAATTTACATACTATTAAAGTTGACATGTTAATATCAAAAGCATTAAAATATGTAAATAGCGTAAGCATGCACAAAATCCTAATTACTGCTTTACATTATCAACTCATTTACTCTTTATGATATTTTATGATTGTTCAGCTGTGTCAGCAAACAATTATAGAAACCTACTACAACTTGATGATAATGCATTTCTGTTTATTTCCTTTTCTTTCTAAAAAACATTTTTCCAGTCCTAAAAGAGAATGATGCGGAAAAGATTCATGTTGCTGAATGTCCTTTTTGCATGAACAACATATGCTTTGAGTTTTTAGCAGTTCAGTGGTCTTCCTTTTATCCTGCTTACCAAAAAAAGGCAGATTTATATGCAGGCTAATGAGAACTGACATCTCTTACACTATCTACTACAGTTACAGTACAGATTTAATCCATTGCAGGTGTTATATCATTACAAAATAAGCTAGAGTCATATAAGCACTGAAGAAAAACTTAACAGTTATTATCATAGAAAAAGATGCTTCATTTTATGAGGCATTGTACCTTTTCAGTCATAAAGTCTTTACAGCAGGGAAGAAATTTGTCATAAAATCTGTACTGCCAACCTGTAATAAGGCAGTCCCTTTTTTCCCCTCAGTAACTTCAAACAGTTATTGAAATCAGAAAGCAGTGATGTGATATTTCTTGATTTCACTAAAAATGTCTGAATTTTGATCATGTATTATTAATCTCAAACAGTTGCTTTAAATTAAATTGAAATTTCTTTTTGGATGTAACACTGCTAGTGTGATGAGTCTCTTGATATATGGCAAGAAACATTTCATGTCACAGCAACGAGACGTATCAGACGGTGTTATATGTATGTCTTTAGTGGTCTTAAAGAGGTGTGTATAGAAAAAACTAAATGTGGGACAGTTCCTAGACTATTTGTATAGAAAACATTACTGTTATAATCACAGTGTCAGAAAACTGGGCTGAACCGTTAGTTTGAAAAATTTACTTTGAATTTAATTGAATTGGAAAAAAATACAACTTTTAAAACGTGTCCTAGGAGGATTTTAATTCTTACTTTTTTATAGGAGATTTAGGTAAACCGTTCAGGTTTTTTGCTCTCCTGTAAGTAAACATGAAGGGAGGCAAATTGTGGAGGATGGGGCTATAATCTAAGCCTACGCTATTGCTGCGGAACTGATGTGATAAAGAGAATAAAGTGAGCAAAGAGATTGACAGAGACAACTTCTTTTAAAGAGGAAGTTAGAGACAAAAGCCTCACACAAAACTATTTTAAGCCAAGGCAGATGACACAAGATTCAGCATTTAATGAGCCTTAAATGCCATAGAATGTGCCAGATGTACAGGTATAGCGTAAAGTCTCTGCACAGTTGTATACCTTCTCAAAACATTTTTTAAAGACTGCTCAAAGCTCACACACTCAAATGCTGTCATAAGCTGCTGATAAAGACCAAACCTTTTCAGGTGGTTGCTATGATCTATTCCAGGCTAGATTTCATTTTAACTGTGAGAGTTTGAAACTCAGTTTTCCTAGCACCACAGATCACTTCCACAGGAGTGTCATTTTGCATTCTCTCACTGCTCACTTAGGTGATACGGGCGGGTGTAACTTGTTAAGCAGCACCCAGCAGTCGGCTGAGTGCCTGTGCACTGTGCAAACGTGCATCTCCATGGTGTGTCTTGGAAATTGGCTTTCCAGTCTGCGACTGTTTCTTGCCAGTGCTCACTTTCTTTGCTTTTCCTAACTTGCTGGCTTCCCATACAGAAGTTTTGATCAATCACGGTTCCCACTGATGTGTTATTTAGGTTTCTATGTATGGGTTAGGGCTGCATTCAGATCTCCTCCAAGTAACAGTTATATGCAATTTTGTGCTCAAGTGCAAGAGAGCTGAGACTAACTTAGACTGCTTGCTCTCTTTACTACTAAGGTTTGGTAGACCTTGCATGCCAGTGCAGATGATGGAGGAAGGTAGGTACTATATTCATATAATTGTTTGGAATGCAATCATACCCTGTTATCTCAGTTAAATGTTTGAGTTGTTCTTTTAAATTTTTTGTGTAGGAGACGCCAATATCCATCCTGTTTCTGATAGCAGTAGTCCAAACAATGCTTGTTCCTATTTTAGATAATCTGAAAATACTGGCTTTGAGGTATACCATGTATAAGTGTACAAAATAATTTTTGTCAACAATAACTTTTCGAAGAATGCTATTTCAGTGGGATGAAATTATCTGCTTATCACTACAGATTGAGCTTGACAAGCCATTTCAGCTGCAATGAGAAAGAAAATAAAATTCAGAGATACCGAAAGTTTCTTGTAGCATTTTTAAAACATTTTGATTTTGAAATTCAAAATTACTTTTTCAATTCAAAATTGATCTAATTCACAGAATAGGTGTAGGAAGATGAAAACAAAAAGCCATTTCAATTCAGGGCAGAGAAAAGATTTCTGATAATCAGAATTTATTTTCCATTTTGTGATTCAATCACTAAACTAAAATGTACATCATCTGCTCAGTTTTTCTATGCTTCTTTTTACATTTTGCCTTGCAGTAATACCCTGACCTGATCTAGTCTGAAATATATATTGTAGCTAAATAAAATGATTGCATACCTTTGTGGCAGAATATAAATAACGGTAATAGTTAGGGTTCTGTTTTTACTAGCTGTAGGCTAAGGGGTTCCTAATTACATCACACTACTTTACAAAAATATCTTACAGGACAGACTGGCTCAGTGTTACTGGAGACAGCATGGTCTGTGGTGTCCCTACTTACGCTGCAAAAGGGAGCTGTGAATGCGCGCTCGGAGCCATATGGCAGCATGTGCATGGCAGGAGCCGTGGGACTTGAGAAGGCCCAGTGCCAGCTGGCCATGCCCTGCTGGAGTAATGGACCACTGCTTGTCATCCTGGCTTGTCCTCAGCCTTGCGCTAGATCTGTATCTTGTGTTTTTCTTTTACATGTGCAGCAGGGAGAAAATACTTGCCATACTGTTTCTCTCTTTGCTATATCACTGCGCATGCTAGAGAGAGGGCAGCGTGTAGCCTCTGTATATAAACTGTAATGGAAATAAGGGGGCGTGTGTGGATTATATGATAATTTTTCATGTTGTACTTCAGGAGTAGCATAAAAGCTCATTAGTAAATTCAGAAAAATATATCTTTCAGCACCCAAAATGAGAGGGAGTCATTAAAAACTTGTAGAAATATATTTTGGGGGAAGGTATAGCTTATGTGCTATGTCTTAAATACTATACAAATGCAGTGGTCTTCCACATGGGTATCGGTTCATGTTTCAGACCCTAACAAAAAAACACGTGCAGGTGTGGAAATGAAGGGGGAGCAAAAGTGGTGATGAGGTCAAAGGATGGATCATTTTATGCTCCAAATGCATATTTCCAGCTCTGCATTTCTCAAAACCAGTGAAAACAAGAATCTAACTTAAATACATCGGAAGAACAAATTTGGAACATACTGGACAGAATTGTAGAAGAGTAGAGAAATGGGAAGTCCTTCATTTGCTTACTTTAAAATGAGGAGCATATAGGTTTCTATAGTATTTGTATTTTTTCCGTACACCACCTTTTACTAAATATACATATATTTTTTTTTTACTTAGACTTTTTTTTTCTTCCTTTAAAAAAACATATTCATAAATACAAAGCTAGTTTTGCATGTCTGCACTTTGCCATTATTTCATGGGGTCTTGTTTTTCTGTAGTAGTGGCCAGATGGAAGATGTGTGACTTCTGCTTTAGACTAATACAAGCAAGATGTTGCCAAATGACAAAACTCTGAGAGGAAAAAAGACAACTCTCAATCTTTCCCGAAGTGGTGTAGTTATGAAAAACAAACATTCTCCACAAATACGAATTATAGATAAGATTTAAATCTTTACTGGAACTTTTTTGGCTTTTCTTACCCCATATCAAAATCTCATATTAACTAACAACTACAAATCTATGTGCAGTTAGATGTGTAAATGTTAGGTGTATAGATAGACTAGAAGAGTTATCTAGGGAATATGGAATTTTTCATAGTATGTCATTTATATCTTGCATTCTACTTTTCTGCCACGCATTCCAAACTAGATACCATCTTTCTAAAAGCGCAGTTTTGCCCTCTCATTTTGTCCTACAGTAGGACCCTGAAATGCTGTATCAGCTGAGTTTGTGGAAAGGGAAAACAGGTGCCCTAACTTTTTTAGTGTTTGATATCTGCAATGCATTATGCTGATGGCAATGAATTAATTACCAAATTCTGAGAGTAGCTGAGGAATATTATTCATCTGCAATGGATACAGGCCATAGAGGGATGGAGAGAACTGACTAATGCTGCACAATGTTTCTATGATACAATAAAGATTAAATTTTCAAGGACTTTGTCTTCAGTTCTGTGAGAAACTGGAGCACATTCTAAACTTTAAGTATTTACTTATGTCATTGCCTGTTCAGTAGGCCATGAGATCCTGTACCTGTGGGCAGTATGTATCTGATCTACTCACTGTGTCTGCTAAAAAAAAAAAAATTTCAAAAAAATAACTTCGGGAAGAAAGCCAAGGTAAAATCTTCATATTTGTTTTTGTACTAGATGTATTTGAAGCAAATCCCCTTTAAGGTTGCTTCATTTTTTGACTGTGATGGAATTTTTGCTTACAACTCAAGAATAGGTGCACTGTGAACTGCATTTTTGTCTTTATCTCAGAGAATCTCTCTGTGGACTTACCTGAATTCAGCTCAAAGTCTCAATCTGAATGGATTGTAACACACATAAATGCAATTGAATTAAAAAAAAGGTTGATCTTTAGTAATAAATTAGCATCTTGTCTTGCTATTAGTGGCTGAAGTATTGCACATCAGTTAGTATGTAATGTTTATTGTGAGAAAATTAAAATAACTTCCATACCACATAGCTAAATGGTTTCCAGCTACGTGTTTTTGTGAGTGACTGGGTTATTGCTCCAGGTTTTTTTAGCAGGTAAAATAGAAAACCAGATTATGAAATTAATTTGATTGAAACTGGATAAAGAAACAGAATATATATATTTTAATCTCTAAAATACCAGAAATACATGATTGTTACTAGTAAGTGTGTGTGTGTGTTCTTCCAAGTAGTGAATTGAAATTGGAGTGCTTAGTTCTGTCACGGTATACCCTGAGATTTTGAAGGTAATTCTCCATTCGCTTCCTGATATTTGTTTACTGATATTACCATGTGCTTGAGAAAAGTGACAAACACAAGAAGGATTTTAATATTTGTATGACTTAGGCTTACTATGTGGTGCTTATCTTTTTATCTTAAGCTCAACATGCTGAAAATAATGGCTCTTGCTGTTGTGATTTGAAGTCCTGCCAGAGCTCAGGCATTGGCAGTAGGATATTACTGTGGCTACTTCCAAATGGCTATTGACATTAATCCATTGCCAAATATGTATAAAAATCTCCTTACAGATAAAAACAGATTGGGTGATAGGAACAAGGATGCAGATAACACATCACCAGGTGAAAATACTAATAAAAAATTAGACAGCTGGAGTTACTATCCTCAGTTGAGTTATTTATTCTGCATTTGTTCTGGAAACAATTTGTCATTTGTTACCGGAGCAGATATGAGAGGAGTTGACCAAAGTGTGCATGTGGTGATACTATTGAGATGTACTTTGTACCTTACTGGGTAAAATATGTGTTTAATTATATACAACTGGGCAGATTCTCAGCTCTGTATAAAGCAGCATGACTTCACAATCTTTAGTAGTACAGTTGTCCAAGTGGCCAATCACGTATCTTAGTGACCGTTGTAGCTTACTCTTCAGTATGTGACAAACTGTGTACCAGAACTTCCTATATTGATGCGAGGGATTTACAAGGGATTCTTCTTCCTTATAAAATTAAAAAGTCTTCTATAAGTGTAACCTTAAAAGTTGTATTCTTCTAACAGTCGTTACCTTTGTGTCATTACAATTTGATTAAAATATAACTGGGGTAACTGTATGTGTGAAGAACTTGTTCAAATCCTTTCGTGGAGGTTTTTTAGCATAGTATAACTTTGTATTTGAGGGGCCTGTGTACACTTGAAGGCTGGTCACAGACTTCTGATGAGCTTCTGCTGTAATTTTGTTCATTCAGTAGTGCATTTATGAAATAGGTGTAGTATGCTTTCACTTAAAATTTGAGAGAGAGGATTAGGCTAATACTGTCAAAAATATGTGTAATAAACCTGGAGGACAAAAAAGCAGCATATAAAATATTGCGTTATTGTTTCATGTCTATTTTGAGAGGTGAAAATTTTGCCTTGATGAGCGTGGTGTTAATGGACATACAAAATCCTTTCTAGCTAAAATGTCAGGACACCTTTAGGTCTGCCAGTGAATCAAGCTCGCATAAGGTCCACTTGTATTCTGTTCCCACAGCAAACTGAAATTCTTCAAAGCAGTGAAATAAATGTGGACTTTTAGAAATTTTGTAAAAACCCACTGAAATATAATTTGGAATGTATTTCCTCACTTTGCTGTAAGAGTATAAAGCTTTATGAAGACTTATAAACGTAAAATCATAATTGGTGTTCATGAAAATTCACACAGACCTACTGTGTGATTTTTATCCTGTTCTAAATTGTTTTCTTCCATAACTCATTTATTTCAGTTCAAAGAGAGCTAAATCGCAATTAATATCCTCTGGCTACATTAACGGGTAGAATTTTTATGCCCGCAAGCAACAGAATCCTGAATGTTGAATTCCATTGGTGCTCAGGAGCAGGATTTCTGATTTACTGAGGGTACATAATTAGTACCAATTCTTTAATATGACATACAAAAAGCTATTAAACTTGGCTTGTATTTTTTTTAAGTGTACTAAACCTATAGTCATGTACGGACTATAAATATTTATTTCTTAGTTAATGCAGTAAAATTGCCCAATGTGCTTCCAACATGAGGCCAAACAGTGCAGGCCTGATTTTTTGACCCAGCATGCCAAAGGGTTTTCTGTTTCTGGGAACCTGCAAATATTTCCAGCAGTCTAGAAACAGTGGGAAACATCTACTTCTTTTGATTGTCCGTGATTTTAACTAGATCTGAAGGTGCTCAGATCTTCTTATAAACAAACCTTGGGATTTTTATATCAGATTTAGTTTAACTGGGGCCATTGGTTGCTCTATTGCTAAAAAAGCAATGTTTTTTAAGAACACTGATGCTAGCAACAGTGGCAACATTTAAATAAATGCAGTCAGACATGATCATTGTTAATTTGCCGGTTTTGCTGTTGGTCTTAGAACAGCATTCTGTATGAAAACTTGGTCTTTACTATTCAAACAGTGGTGAAAATTGACGTATCTATAAAAACCTTTCATATTAATCAAACTGTGATAAATTCTGGCAAAATTTGTGATATGGTCTTTGAATTCTGCATTTGAATATTCAGTTTAAAAATTATTATTGCTTGTCACACTGTAATAGACTAAATAACACAGCCCATACTCATGAAGTATGTCTGTTTTAAAAAAGAACCTGGAAAGTCTGTTATCTAAACATGCAAGTAATCCTTCTGTGACAGAAACTGTTATTTAATATCACCCAAGGAAAAAAAAACAGAGGTGTTTTCTTCTCACACTTCATCCTTGCTGCATTTGTATACCTCTCCTGGGTCTTACCATTTCTTTCCACAGTTTCAACAGGTCTTTGTTGTTTACAGATTTAGTTAGAATAAGCTCCGTGATCATAGATCCATATACCACTGAACAAGTTGTTAATGACCTGAGTAACCATGCAGTAGGAAAAAAGTCTGGAAGTATACAAGTACTTGTGTGTAGTACTCTGTTGGTGTACTGCCTATTGAATTGTGCTACAAGCAGCTTGCCAGGAGCTGAAGGTGCTGATCCTTTACTTTAGAAAACTTTTCATACAACTCATCTCAAATTATTAGTAAAACAAGAAAAATTGTTAAGAATTAAATAAGTCATGAGAAATTGTGTAATATAAACAAAGTTAGAAAACATTAAAATTCTTGAAAGAGAAGAAAAATTATTTCCTTTGATTTACTACAGAAGCATGAACAGATGTGGTAGTCCTAATGGCCTTCTGCAGAACATAAAAACTAAAATGCCTTTTGTTCTGACAGTTTTTAAACTATTGTGAACTGTGGTTAGGGATACCAAAAAGTGGATGAAAGAAGAACTTCATCTAGAGGTGTTTTAGAAAACAATTCCAATATAACTGTGTACTGTCTTCCATTATTTATTATAAGACTTTACTGACTTGATTTATTAATAATTATATCTTACTGTATTCATGTTTACGCTCTGCAAGGAACAAATCATGCTATAAATGTTTAAACATACAATATGATATGGTCCAAAGAGTACACAGTTTGGAGTGTAGTTGGCAGAGTAAGACTGAACAGACATGTTGGGATTGTGTCAGATGGGGCAAAGAACATGTTTTCAGTCCCCAAAAATGCGCAGAGCCTCAGTTGGTTTGCCTTGTGTCTGTGTGACTCTGACTAGAGGAGTTGTCTGAGGACCGGCAGAATGCACATTTGTAAAGGCCGGATGAAAGTCCTTTCTAAAAGAATATTTACCTAAGCAATCCCAATATCCACAATAAAACAATCAAGTGAAGGCATAGAAGATGTAACTGGCACTTTCACTTGGTATTCTGAGGAAGTAGGGCTTCAGTATCACTGCTTTCTTTACCTGGGACTTCTGCTATGGAATAGTGCTGATCATTAACTTTGTTTAAATTAAATAAAAACTATCACCTCACCTCAGGGCAACTCAAAATGGATCTGCTAGCCCTTTTAATTTGTCATTATGCAAAAACTTAATCATATTGCAACAATTTGGACCAATTTCCTTCTGAAAGACACTGAACTGCTCAGCTTTTACTGTCCATGTGCATCAATGCTTGCGAGAAACAAGGCTACGGAAATGTTTTTTACACTAGTTTCTTTGAAACATTTCCTGAATGTTCTGCCTGGTTCCCCTTTGTGGAAATGATGCCTTAAGATTCTGGAAACCAATCTCCTTCTTTCAGATTATTGAGTAGCTTAAACACAGTTTCTCTCAGACACCTGACTATGTGGATGCTCAGTTTACAGTTTGTCTTTTCAAGGGCCTCTGATAGGGGCAATGTGTTACATTTCTTACTTCTCTCTCGAGTTTCATTTTGTCTTATAAAGTATCATTTTTGCGCAGACCTTGCAGCAGAAACAAATTACTGTTCACTGTGGGAGTTTAAAATACATGCAGATGTAGACAATAGCTGTACGCCCCTTGATAAAGATTTCATTCCCTGTGAATCCTTATCGCTCTAGAGAGTTCCCTGGACTTCGGTGGCAAAATCCTCTGAGAGAACTCAGTTTCTGGCAGGCACTTTGTGTCCAGAGTATGGAAGCTGTAAGTGGCTCCAACTTTTCTTTAAGCCTGCTTTGACCATGAATTAAATCTTCCTATTCCTTCTCCCCACCTAGCATCTCATTCCCCACTGATGTTTGCCATTACCAACAGCTTGCCCTGACCGTTAAGTTACTGACCGATACAATCTCTATTGCTTCAAAGGCCACCATCAAGGCTGTCTGAAGACATCAGTCTTCTGAACTAAAAAAATTTTGTACTGCCTGAGCACCAAAGTGCCAAGGGATAGCAACTCAACCAGCTCTGTTACTTTTGTTGCCTTTTAAAGGAAAGCAAAAAATTGTGGGTATGTGGTAATATGTTTCTTAGATGCCTTACCTTATAAATTTCCTGAGAGCTATTATGATGTGGACCTGCTGTTTTCTTTATTCTAGTTTTTGTTTTGGAATGGAGAGTTCATTTCACAGTGTTGACTTTCAGTCTGTGGACTGTTCTGGTCAGGAAGTAGCCACACTTTCAGACATGAATTTATGCTTTTGTGAGCATTTTGTTAGCTTTGGCTTGGAAGTTATACCAGAATGATCTTTAGTTCAGACACAGTTTAGTAAAAATTTCATTGAGGGGAAAAACAAAAGAAAAATAAAGGCCTGGCTGGTGTCCTTACACTCATGCAGTGTTGTGAGCTGGGAGCAGTAGTTCAGCAACAGTTTGGCAGCTGAACTGCAGTTGCCTTAGTGAAGGGAGGCTACCTTTGCTGCACTATGCCAAGACCAATCTTAATTTAATTTCTTCATATTCCAAAGCAAATTCTTTGTCTTCAGTGGTGTCCCAGGACTCTGTGTATGTGTGTTCACAAAGTATATCCCTGACATCTTTACCTAGTTAGGTGATGGCTTTGAATGGAATTATACAAAAATGAAACAATCATTTTCAATTTTATTTATTTAATACTGTATGATATCACTGTAGTTGTTCTTTCCATTCCTCTACCACAATAAAACTGTAGACAATACTCTACAGGAAACTTTTATATATAGTGAAAGGACTTTATTTTTGGAAGACTATAGTTCCCTTCTTGGTTGTCTGCCTGTTAAAAGCAAACAGTTATTTTAGTTTAGAACACAGTTCAAATCAAACACTAAATACTGGTTAATGTCCTCCTTGATTCTGGGACAACTAGTTTCTGCACTCCAATCTGCTACATTGCACTGCAAAAATATTATATTTTAATACATATTTTATCATAATTCTGCTAAGCATAATGGTAAACAAAACATATCTTTACAGAAATTGGACAGTAGGTGTGTAGCTGTGTCTGAGCATTAAGTTAGTATGCATGTCTTTTGACATGAAAGGAGAGGTCATTCTTCCCATGTGCTTACCTGACTGGACCCTGTGGAACAACATAAGGTAGCAGCAAATTCAAAATAAACACTTCTCCAAAGATGCACAGTATAGTTTCATCACCGTGTTAATGTGGTCCTATCAGCTTGTCTCAGCTGAAATGGGAGAGAAGAGAGGATTGCATGCACATATAAAATACTCTGCAGATGTATTTGGAGATGAAGTGATGAACGAAAGATGAACAGTATAGAGAGAGTGCATTGAAACTTAAAGCAAGGAAAGAGACATTGAGGAGAAAAAATGCAAGGTGGTAAGATACCTCCTCCAAGCATAGCATTGCCACTGTTTTAACTACATGTTGAGAACATAGTGATTTGGTCCCAGGTTTCAAAAACATTTAATTAATTTTAAACAATTTTTAGCTCACCAGTCCTCCACTTTGGGGAAGTGCATGTTGCTTCCTGATGGATAGCCGGCTAGCAGGACTGGTTTATATGCCTGGTCCTTCAGGGAGTCACCTGTCCTCTTACAATAAATAAATATGGAATGGACATGGGCTGCTCAGATCACTAAAACTGCAATTTTACTATATCTTATTGCTGACTGTATAATTTTGTGTGCTCTCTCAATTCAGTAAGATATAACCTGTGCCATGTTAAGGTAGTTTGTGTTCTCACAATATGAAAACTTTGGATGCAACAACTCAAATTTTAAAAGATGGTCATAGTATTTTACCCAAGAAATCACAATCGAAAAATTCTTAAGTTCTTTCTTTCAGAACACTTTTTCATTTAATATATCTATATATATGCACACACATTTTATATATAAAAGCTTTCAGATGAAAGGCTGCTTGATAAAATAATTATTTATCTCCTATTATGTTTCATTACAGAAAATTTATATGCATTATTCTATTATGACTGTAAACTGTAGATTAATTTAGCCAAGTCAATGTAGTATATTTATTTTTAATCTCTCTACGTTGTACATTTTGTTCATGCACTAGAGTATTATTATATGTGTAATACATAGTTATTAGGTACTTATAATAAATGACATTTTGTTTTTATATATTTCTACAAATTCCTAAACTCCTGTATCATCATACTTTAGAGGTAGGGTATCATTACATCTATAAATTTAGGAATTTGTAGACATAATGATACTCTAAAGTATTATGATAACAGCAATATTTCTTTTCGTTCATTGCAAAATAGCAATCCAAATCCATAATTCCTAATCTCATTTTCACATTTAAGTGTCTAGTCAGTGAAGGACAATATTATAATTTATTCAGGATGAGCTTTGTGGTAGTGTGAGATTATGGATTTAAGCAATGTCTGCCTCTATAAGGGTGATATACCTTGATATGGGGATATGATCCAGTGTTTTAAATAAGCAGTTAATAAAATGTGTTTCTACTGTTCAAAAGAAGATTCTGCATGGTATTTTACAACAGCTCAGTGTTTCTGACTGTAGTTCATGTGAAATGAAGACAAAATACTTATATGGGTATATTTTAGGCTGCATTTTTATATCCTCTGTATGTTTTCTGTCTTACAGCACATTGTAATATAGAATTCTGTCGTTTCTTCTGTGACACCTACAGCATCTAGTCTTGTGCTTCCCTTTTAGATATAAGCAGAGCAGCGTAGTCTACTGGAAATTTTTTTAAATGTTTGCTTACACTAGGGCTAGAGGGTAGGATGCAGATCTAGGTCTGAAAAAATCACAGGCTGCTTTTCTGGAATTGATTATGGAGAAAGGCAAAGCAGAGTACAGGAAACTGAACTTGAAACTTTGCATTGAAACTTAGAATGCAGTGCACTGCATACCCCTCTTGTTTGAAGGCTAGACTCTTGAACATTGCCATTTTGGGATGAAAAATTATTTATAAACACCTACTAACTACAGTAAGAAAAAGGGAGTTTTCCAAGAATTTGTTCTTTCTGGTAGCGTTTTACTTTGTCAGAATAGCCATACTTCAAGCTGTAGTAGTAAATGTTAAAAATATTTATATTTAAGCTATTCCACTAATGCCTTTACTGTCCTGAATTTTACTAAATAAGAATATATGAATATTTAATATTGCTAAATATTTCCACAAAGCCTATAGCCACTTGTAGGATAAAATTCAATTGCCCTTGGCTCGCACTGAAGAGCAGCTTCCTTTTGAAACAGCTATTCTTGGAAAACGGTGCTATAGAGCGTGGAGCAATGGAATGGCTATGCATAATGTTAAGGCAATTTCTTTTTGCCTTTAGGTAGTATGACCAGCTGACATTTCAGCACAAGGATCCTTCAGAGCAATGTAGAGAATATGATGTGACAGTGTCTTTGAATTAACCGCTGAACTTAAAAAAAGTATTCATTATATATACAACATATGTACTACTCTCTCACATAATCAGAGAGTTTTTCTCTGTCGTGTTTCCATATGTAGTTGTCTCTTTTCTTGTGCTTATTTTTATTTTGACTGAAGCATACTTAAATGATCACACTTCACACACACACCCTGCCTTCACTTTGCAGGAGTATGCCTCATGCATTGCCATTTGTGGTTTCCCCCTTCTTCCTTCTCAGTCTGATTGCTTCTCTTGCCAGGAGTGTCAGCAGAGGGAATATTCTAAGTGCAGGAGAGCTAGCAGCTCCTTGCTTCTGAGAGGGCAATAGTAGGAAATGTCAAATTCTGTCCTCATCAGTTTGGATTAAAGCTGGATGGAATATTTGGCAAATGCATTAAAGACAAAGGAGAGCATGCTGGAAGCTGCAGTTTGAACAGTTAAATTGGCAAAGGAACTAGCAAAGAAGTTTTTTTTTATGAAGAAAAGTATTAGACAGCCTTAGCTATGTGGCTTTGTTGTCTCATCATAAAATAAGTGTCACAAAACATTATATACTTTTTTGTGAAAATGCACTTCACCTAATGTTCCTGAAACCTGATAATGAAAGCAAGTAATCTCTAGGGTGCTGAATGCCAAAATTTCAATGAATGGGGTTGAGACAGGGTAGTTCTCCACAACAGTAACTTGTCCTATTGCTGGCTTGAGCACATGGTTTGTTATTTCCAAGATCCTCTGTGGTTTATTCAAGAAGCTTGATGGGTTCATCTGCTTTCCTAGAACAAATAATGTCCTTTCTGGTTGGTGGAGGGCAGAAAGGAGGTGAGCCAGCAGGAGTTACTGATTTCCTCCTCTGTGGTTTGAAAATTTGTATTCTGGTCAACAATGCAGTATCTGGGTGAGAAAAGGCTCTTCAGTGAATGGAGATGGTCTCCCTTTTTATCTATGAAAAACAGTGATTGTGCAAGATAGTTACATGAAAACAACATACCAGTGACTTCAAGTGACAATTTCTGTAGGAGAATTTACAACTGCTGTGACCTTCTAGTCAGCTCCAAATGTGTCACTGATTCACTTTGATTGCAGTGTTATTCATTTCTCATGTTAAATAATTTATAGGTTGTTTATGTGTTGCACTGTAATAAAGTCATAGCTTTTTGATCTCTAAGGTGGATGTTGCTGCCTTTTATGCCTTTCAGACTTTCTGCTTCTACAAATGATTATTATCCTTAACAATCCTTTACTGTACAAATGTTTTACAATAAACTAAGGGGACGGAGCGTTCTGTAAATTTCATGGCACATCACTTAAAACATCATATAATTACAAGATGTATGTTGGAATAAAAATTATACCTTTGCAGGTTAAGTAAAGAATCACTAATAAAATTGTAACAGACATACATTATACAGCATGGGGTTCATAATGAATAATTGCTAGGTTATTAGTGCTTAACAGATTAAGGGTACTTCCATTTATTACTGTGCTCCACTAAGGATGAACATTAATTTTTTTTCAAAGCAAATTCACTGGAAACAGACAGTTTAAAATTTATGCTTGTAATGATTGCTACATGGTCCATTAAGACCACCTCTAAGTGAGCTTAATTTGTAGCAGATAAATGTACATGTCTACATATTTCTCAATGTAGTTTATGGTGCATCCTGCACAGCTGTGCCCAACTGATTAAATCCTCACAAAATTTAAATAGGAAACCCATTACATAGACAGTATTATATCCATTTATCATACACACATTTTCAATTTAACTCTGTAAGCCTTTGTGCGGGATATTTTCACTGATTCATTAAATATGTATAGCAAGGCCATTTTCTCTTCTGGTTTGTTTTGCTCATTTGTTTTCTGGGTTTGTTAGTTTCCTACTTTTCAGTTCTATCATCCAATAATTAAGAACTTCAGCAAACTGAAAATCATCTACAACAATTATCTCAGTAATGATCATAGATATGACAGTCACTTAAAATCCTAGATCTAGAAAGCTCCTACCTAGGGAAAAGCAGCAGGGGCTATAACCAGTATGTAGGCAAAAGTGGTTGGTACTCATATCCTCATTTGCCTTCCAGAGTGGTTTCTGGACTCTGGATTTATCCTGACAGGTAGACATGCTAGATGCTGAGAAAGGTTGGGATTATAGGTATTTCTTCCCTTTCTTCCACATTTCCCATTGGTTAGCTCTGGGAGTCTCCTGATTTTGTTAAAATGCTTTCTACGATCCCATTCTGAACTGTCCACCTTTATCTCTGCTTTAGGTGTTTTGAGTCTCATATAAACCATAGTTCAAGTTCTGGATTCTAGAAATAGGATTTGAAGCATTTGCCCGATCTTAGAGATCAAATTTAGCTGCTCTGAATTATTATCTGAAATCCCTCTTAACGTCATTGACTATAGAGTAAATTAAAGCTGTTAACTTCCCATGCCCTGAGCCCCATGTAAAATAGGCGGTATGAATTCCCTGTCAGCCAAATACTACTCTACTTGATTCAAGACCATAGATCTTTCCCTGGATCTAGTGTTATGGTAAAAGTCTTGATCATCATATCCTGTTGTCTGCTAGGGTGAGCCTCTGCGACTGTGCATCAGTTTATTAAGCTCAGTAGAGCCTGTGCTAGATAAGGGCCAACCTTTTTTTTAAGCTGTAGGAATATCTTTGCTTATCTTAGAGTAACACTAGTGACATGAGATTTTAAAAGAAATTAACTTACTGTTAATTTATTTTTTAATTCCCCTTATTAAATGTCAGAGACAGATTCTGTACTTTTCTACAAACTGAACAAACATACAGAACTACAAGGAAGTGTTGACCTCCAAAATCTTGAAGAATTGAAGATTTCATATGAAAAGAAACAGCTGCTTAGTAGGTCTCTGGTAGCTGACTCTGTTTTCTTAATGTGTGTATAAAAGGGAATCGTATGTTTTTGGTTTTGTTTTTTTTTTAGCAAACGGGTATTTGAGAGAGAAATTAAAAGGACTTCATAATTTTGCTTTTCTCTGTGGTGTAAATAGTGAATATGATTTATTATAACCTTCTTTTTAGCCTACCTTTAAAGCTATTTTGTCCTTAAATGACTTTTTTTTTCCCCTGAGGTTTATAATATCAGTCCCTTTTCCAGAGAAACGCCAAAACTGATGGATGAATTAATTTAAAAACCTTTCAGATGACAATTAGAAACTAGTATATATCCCTGTATTCTGATTTTTTTTCAGTATATTTAGAATTTTGATTATGTATTAACTGTAGGATATGATTGATTTTTGTTTGATGAAGATGAAAATTTTGGTGTAACAGTTTGCCAACTTGCATGATTTTTACATAGAATTTTGGTGGGAACTAGAGCTAGTCCTGATGTTCTTCAGAGCCTTTCACATGTTACCTGTGCTCAAGCCCCATGGTTTGACATCTCACTTCACTTCTTTTCCTTTTAAAAAGCAAAATCATCTGTAGGAAGCAAACAGGATTTCCAACTATGAACCACCAGATAGCGCCCCTCTATTCTCCCAAACAGGATTAAGACATGGATAGTGAATAATGTTTAGAGCTACATCACCATGGGAAGGTACTGAGGGACGGACTTGCCAAATCTTGGAGAGAGAGTAGAAATGTCTTGGGAGTTTCAGGAAAAGGCAAATGTCCTTTATTTGAGTTGCAGGTGATGGAAGCAAGAACTTTTAAAATGCTGGGCAATTCTTTCATTATTCCAAACACTCAGGTGATCTGGTGGTAGTCCCCACACCTAGAATCAGCCAGTGCTGCTGGCTCACTGTTTCAGTTTTTTTCTCAAATAACAAACATCTCGCCCTAAACATTCTCTCGGGATATTCCTGACACCTGACTCTTTAAACAAACACTTGGAGAACCAAATACCTGTTATAAAATACAACAGTATTATCTTGGAATAAGATCTATAAATATGATATTATAGATGGATTTAATATCTTATAAGATTAGATAAATGTTTAGGAAAACCACAGAAAAATTGTCATGGATATTCATTTCAGTTCAAGCATCACACAGAAATAGAGACTGGCTGAACTGGACAGTTCTTGAACAACCCATAGGTGAGGTCACAGTTTTTAAAGACCTCTGTGAGAATTTGGGCATCAGGGCCTGTGTCCCAGTTCATTCAGAGACATCTGTTTCGGTGTTTATTTTCCTAGTGATCACTGCCAGTAGGAATCAGTTGTGACTAGTAAAGTGCTGGCTCCAGGGTCTGGACAGTTGGTGGGTTCTTCAAAGTGTGAAAACAACAAGTTTCTGTCACTACAGGTGCGAAAATAATATTGCAAGTGCATATGATATTATTTCTAAATTTCAGGGAATGTTTCAGTGGATAAAGAATTATGGGTAGTGATGTGCTTGCAATAAAGTCTAAACCTATGATTTTATAAACATGCTTTTTTTTTATTGCAGAAGTAGGAAACTATTCAGTAGGAACATTGGTAGCTATCTAGTATCTGATGATGTCTTTTTTTTATATGGAGACACAAAACAGGGTCTGTCAGCTATGCACAAGTTTTTGGAGGCTTGCTTGTGATATCAAGAAATGGTTGACTGTAAGATTCAAGTGTATATATAAAAACAATGTTTGTTCTTGAGATGAAATTGTTCTTTGTATGTTTAGTGGATAAACATTTTAACAGAAGTGTTTATTTAAAAAGGCATAACAGTGCAAATGTATGAACCTGAGGAGGTTTGTGTCACAATCTGTTATCTTGAAACCTTACCAAGACTAACTTACTTCAGGGAAGTCTGTTTTGTGTTGCTTCTGGCAGCAAAATGATTAGTTGTAGAATAATCTTACGTAGAACTAGTTGTTGATTAAAAAAGAAATGGACTGCTCCCTGTGTCATACTTTTAGAGGAATGTTCCTTCATGTTTTAATTTTTGAGGAATAGCTAATGCATTAATGCATTATTGTTAAATAATCATTATATTTTAGATTATTAATTTAGCTAGCTATAGGTGTTTAGGAATCCATCAGCTCTTCAGCTTGAGGGTAACTTTTTTGCAATAAATAGATGTATGAAAGCGACAAACTAGCTACCTATGAGAAAATAGAAGACTATATAATAATTTCTGGAATATTTCCAGAGCGACGGAAGAATAATTGGTAACTGGGTTACTAGAAAGAAAATTACCCTTAATCCACTGAGGATTTTGAAAGCAATAACCTTTTGGGTCCAAATTATATTAAGTAATTAAACGTTTCAATTCTTGGGTGCTTGGCTGAACTGTAGCCCCTATTCCATCTTACCTCAACCTTTATAGTTTAAATACATTTATCAAAGTATGGCCGATTCAGAAGGCAGTTTAAGGAAAGACTATAGTCCCAGCAGAGTCAGAAGTAGCATCTTGCCTTAAAGCTGAGCTAAATAATTCAAGCAAATTCAGTGAAAAAGGCAAATTTTAGATATAAATTAAAATAAATATAGAAAATATTTTCTGCGTGAGAAGGGGATAAATGCAGTTAACAGTAGTTCTTAACAATTTTTTTCAAGTGAGTTGTTTGTCATCCTCCAAATGATAGCAAATTAAAATATGTTCATGACAAGCTGACCTTCATGACAATACATTTTGTCCTTAGATGGAGGTTTGATTACCATATAGTTACCACAGCAAATGTAAAATACCTGGCTTGGAAAGCAGAAGCAATTATGTTTAATTAAACTGTTCTGTTTCAAATGAGTTGATTTGCAGTCAAATTGGAAAGCATCTTCACATTTTAACCAAAAAACAAATCTTCAAGTAATAGAAATATATATGGTATTGCTAGAGAGATATTTTGTGAAGCTGTGATTAAGACTATTTGGGATTTTAGTCCCTGTGCTGTACCTTATGGTGTATGATAATGTTTGTGGTTTACATCTTAATTGCATTAACTGGCAGTGTTATAAGCTATATTCTTTCTTTGTGCTCCCCTACGTGTCATATGATTTACTTCTGATTTTTTTCCTGCAATATTTCTTTTCCTCTCAAAGTATATTGTGTTTTTTTAAACAATAACTATTATGTTATATGCCAAAACATTTCAAATACTGCTTAAATACAGAGGAAATTTGAAATGTTTTCACATAAATCTGTAATGTGATATTAAACAGATTTAACATAAATTTAATACAAACATAATAAAACCAACTTCCACTGAATTTAAGCCTTTCTAGAACATGTATTATTCTTATTTAGCTTTAAAATATCTTTTCTGTGTTGCTAAACTGTTATTTTCCATCTGTTTCAAAACCCTTCTTTAGGATGCCCTTTTCTTTTTTAAAAAGAAGCCTTAGTGATTGTCTCTCCTTTAATTCATTCCTTTCTGAACTATTGTCTCAAATGGTATGTGCCTGGAAGGGTTAGTAAGCTGCTTGGAGTAGATACCCAGGTCTGTCTTTTTTTAGGTACTCTATACCGTGATGTGCCTACCTTTTTGCACCTAGTTTTGGCTGTGTGTAAAAAGCACAATGCAGAAAGTACTTTAGATATACAGTGTTCATAAACACAATGCATAAACAGGGCTGAAGAAAGTGATCCATAACATCCCACTTGCTGAGCAGGGAGCTAACTTGGAACAAATTTGTGATTTTGCAGTGCTCTGGAGTATAAGTTTCACTTTTCTTAAAGTTCTGGTGTGAGGAACAAATGAGTACAGCTAGTGAGTCCATGAAAATGAAGGGAGAGAAGAAATAAAGAGAAAGCAGGGGCGAAGAGGATGAAAAGTTGGGTGAGTGGGGATAGAAAATGCTTACAGGTCCTAAACTTGCAAATTCTCAACATTTGGACAAAAACGTACACCTTTGTGTTAAAGTTCTGGATCCAATATTGCCCTTTGAATTTATCAGTTTCCATTTCCTCATTTTCAGTGACTGTGTATCATGGAAGTGTTTGGACTTATATACTGGTACTTATATACCCAGACAGTTTCTGGACAATTGCCAGCTGCTGGGTATTCTGAATAACTTAATCAGTGCAATGAAGCAATGCAGAGGAGCTGATTTTGGATGTTTCAATGGTGCAGGCACATCCGGATACATTCTCTGAGTCTAAAAATGTTCACTGCTGAAGTCCCTTGTGGCCAGTGTCATCTTTTAAAAGACTTCTCAGGAGAAGCATATTCTTACCAAGGTCCCTTTGGCAACACGAGAAATTTTTTCTGCTATATTTTGTGGCTTATCATTTGAATCACCCTTAAGGATATGCTCTAGGCTGAAATTCTGTTTGCACTATTAACTTTTATTCTGTGATAACTCATTTAAGAACATCAAATAGTCTCTAAATAGGCTTTTTATTAATGTTTTGTTCAAAAATAATAAATTCTGTTCCTGTTAAAATAGAATTTTGCAGCCTCTGTAATGTAACCTTGAAATTTCAAAACTCTTTGTAAGACCTTTCAGAGCCTTCCTGGTAAATTGAAGCATTTATTGTTTTATCAAAGGATACACTCAGAGGAATCCTGATTTCTTTTTTTTCCCCAAGTGCTGATGTCTTAACCCTACTTGCACCTCAGATTTGAGTTGTATATAAATGTATAATAAATATATAATGCATACAACTATATTTATATATTTCAGGAATACAAATGGCTCTCAAAATCTAATTAGCTTTTTCTTTGAATACTGCTTGGTTAGTTTCAATTATGTGGTTTGAATCCATTGTTTTCTCCGATTAATTTTGCAGTATAAATATTGAAGTCCAATGTAGTTTGTCTGAATATGCATTATGTTTGGAAGTGGGAGGTTATTGATGCTTCTTGGTCAGGCCTTACACAAACATAACTGAGAGAAAAGGCATATTTGTATGTGCCTGAAGACAACCTGAGGAGACTGTGGCTTTCTCCTTCTGCTGACTAGTGTAGTACAGGCTTTATTTTGCGTTAGAGTCTGATGGAGGAGAGGCTGTCATCAGTATTGCTGCTGCTTCTAGGCCTATTTATGACATATGTTTTTATAGTCTCTGTTATTACAGAAAATTTAATTCATACATAATGAATAAGGAGTTCTAAGAATTAAGCAGAAGGTCTAATCTGACTCCTTAAAATGCTCTTGAATCTCAGCTTTTGTCTAGAAGATAGAAGTTTTTGGGTCAGATTGGAAAGAAAAATGCAGGCCTATTTTTTTGTATGCAGATCAGATGGCACATAAGGTAGCGAAAAGTTGATGAGAACACCCAAAATCTTAGGAGAATAGTTCAAATGAAATTGTGCTGGCATATACAAACTTGAATATTAGCCCATAGACAGCATCAGTCCTTCAGCTCAATATTTGTTTAAGCCAGACAGAAATCATAGTGCCTATAGAACTATGTGAGGAAGAGGGATTTTTCCCAATTCACTGTTGTCTAGGCACATGCAAAGCATTTCTAACTTTGCTACCAAACACAAATTTAGCTTGTTATAACACCTTCCTTGAGCAGTCATGGAGTCCCACTGAAATATATCTTCTGACTCAAACCTTAACACTGTTTCTACTATTGTAGCCAATATGTTGCTATGAAAAAGTACTTATCTAGAATTATTGAAGGACTTGACCTTCTTCTGTGAAGTATTAGTGACTTTATTGAGTTCTCTTTTAATAGTGTTTTTGTTATCTCTGCCCTTGTAAGACCCTTCTTCCAAATGTTATAGCTTATTAGTTTATAAGCAATTTTCATTGCAATTATAGCCAGTACAGGAATATTTTGTTACCTTTTTAACACATTGTCACCATGCATCATTTTTAGATCCTCATTGCTCCTTATTAGAGGTTATTTAAGCTCTTGGCTCTAACTGGACAATGAAGCATACTTACGATATAAACTAGCAAAAGCTTATGTAAAGATTTTGTTGCGTTGGTGACAGTCTGTGGTGCTTTTTTTGGCCTTGGTGTGTATTACCCAAGCATGTCATAATTTGGAGCGTATTTATTACTTCTCACAACATCCTTGCAACATAAAGAAGTATTACTATTATTATTATTAATCTTCATTAGTTGTAGAGGTTTGAGGCATACAGCCAGCAGACTACAGAGGTACTCAAACTAGTGAAGACCACGTTAAGATGAGATTTGAGAACAGCGCATTTGTGGTGGCACGGTGCTGTGCCCAAGTTGCGAAGCCATGTCTCTCAAGAGCACCTATGAATGCAGATGAAGCACCACACAAGCCTGGTACTACCTGCACTTATGGGATAGACCTTCTAATTCTGCACAGTCCGTGCTGTGTACTGCACCACGTTGAAGCATCACCTTAAAACATCATTAGCATAAACTTTTGTGTTTTGTGGCATCTGAGACAT
Organism: Phaethon aethereus; assembly: GCF_964289735.1. Lineage (NCBI taxonomy): Eukaryota > Metazoa > Chordata > Aves > Phaethontiformes > Phaethontidae > Phaethon > Phaethon aethereus. The sequence continues at coordinate 8,041,383 of NC_138589.1, read as the reverse complement.
TGCAACTACATTTTGAAACTGAATCCGTGTCTCCAGAGTCCTGCACTAATGTCCTAGGCCATTCTTCTTTTCATCTCTACATGCAAGCTAATTTCAGTTTGGTTTTCATCTGTCAGGGATTTATAAACTTTTAAGGACCCTGTTCAAACTCTTTCTCTAATTACACAGATTTCTTATCCTGTGCATTTTGGGAATTTACTCTTCCACTACAGAATTAGAGAGTGGACACCGTGCTGCTTCCTGAAGCGACTCAGCACTGAAGTCTATTTGCAGAACTTGAAGGATCAGCCTCTGAATAGTTTGTTTCACATATATATCTCCTGCTAGTAAAGCAGAAATGGCCATTACGTTTTTGAGTGGAGGATAATGCCATGGCTGAGACACAGAATACTTGCTGAGGATTTGCTGTACATAGATCCACATGATGCCAGAATCTAAACCCAGACAATGGTACCCTTTGGCTTTTAAAATCTAGGGGGATCCACAAATTGTTTCTGTCCATTTATTCGCAATGATTGAATTGATGAACTCTGCAGCGTTCTTCATCTCCATATTCAGGAGCAAGTAGCTAATACAGATATGGACTGAATTGCTTGATTCACTGCAATCCCAAAAGGCTTTACTAAAAAAGTCCAAGTAAAACATGGAAATTAGCTGGTAATTGTTACCTGCTATGTTGTGGGTAGATGGAGCAGTCATATTTAGTGGAAATAAGGTGGACTGGACAGAGGATATACCAGCCTATGCAAAATATTGACTAATAAGCTGCTGTATACAGGTAGTCATGTGGCATCAAAGGGTGCATCAGTTCTTTTGGTCTGAGAGAAGGACATGTGGATTAAAATTATATACCCAAACATTACGAGACAGGCCAGAGTATATGGTTTCAGAGCACTCCAGAGCAATGTGTAATAGAAAATCTTCTTTATATATTATTCTACAGTATCTAATTTTTTAAAAATTCTATATCAGTATTTTTCTTTCCACTTTAGGACAGTTCGAATGTTTTTGAAATACTATAACATTTAAATTTTAAAATTATTCAAATAAAAGCTAATTATTATAAGTCTGAATCAATTCTCTCTGATTTTCCTGAAAAATGGTTACTATAGGCCAGACTACACTTTTTCTATCATTGTCAGAGATGTCAATGGATTTCCTTGTATATAACCCAAAGCAAATTGTGGCCATTTAATTCTGTAAACAACAATAAAAATAGTGTACACCAGAGAGTATGTATGTGGATCGTGAGTAGTTGATTTTTCTTTTAATTTAGGTTTATAGACTATTGTTAGTAGTATTGTTTCCTTTTTCATTGCATCCTTGAGAGTGGCTGTTTACAGATACACTATTACTAGAGCTACTTATTGTAATATCCTTTTTGAGTAAAGTCAGGCAGCCCGTGCTAATTACTGTACAGAGATGCTCTACAATGCAATATACACTGTCACTTAAGCCCTGTTCATAAAGACCTGAGTTTTCAAACGTTCAGTGCATTACAATAAGTTTTGGTTTGGGCTAAATTGCACTATTGATTTTTTTGTAATTAGGTTTTAATGAATTGTATTCACTGAACTGTATGTTTGTCAAGGGACTTCGAAGATTGGATTGTGATCATTTAATTCATTTTATTTATTTTTGTTGTGTCTAACAGTAGAGAGCTTCTGGAAATTTTTTCTAGATATCAGTCACTTTAAAAGAAGCTAACACAAAAATCAAAGTCCAGCACCTACTTTTCTGTAGTATAATATTAATGATACATGTAAGATTGTAGGAATCTGGCTTGCCTAAAAGCTGTTGAAGTAATCCACCTCTTAGAAATTTCTGTTTTCTTACTGTTTGCTCCCCTGCGCAATCTGGGTTAAACTGCTTGACTAAAATTGTTCAATAAGGGTTTTTGTTGGACTTTTGCTCCTTTATGGTTGCTTATATTTGTTTTAATCTTTAAACTGGGTACTAAAAAGCTGCTTTTCTTTGTTGTTGTTTAATCAAATATCATGGCAGCAGGTAATACCCAGTTCTGATTTAGTAACATGCACTGTGTTCTTCACCATGAGCTTTTCTTACACTGTTTTATTAAATTATGTGCTTCAGAAGGAGAAACACATGTTCTACACTAGCCCCCAAAATACTTGTTAAATGGTGCTTTATACAGCTTAGTTTATTCTTGAAAGGCCAGGGTACCTGCTGTGACTTTGTACTTATGACTACATTTCACTCTTCTAATGGAAAATCAAGTCTTTTCCTGAAATAGTTTAGTAGTTTAAAAATCCCTATCTTTAATTAGTGATTTCTGTATCAATGTGTAAGCTTTTCCTTTCTCATCACCTTTGCTAATATACTGGACGTTCCACTGTGCTGGACAGCAATCATGAGTGATTTTTGCTGAGCCGAGCCGGTCAGCATGGTTTTCTTCTGAACTGGAGAGTGAGTCTGGCCTTTGGTCAGTAGCCCCTTCAAGGCAGGACAACAACCACCTTTCATGGAGTCTAGTCATGATCAGTCAGTTGTCTTTGGTAGGGCAGGTGCTGAACACTTCACTGCACTTGCGTGGGACTTTTTTTTCTTAATGGGATTACAGCTAATCCCAACAGCAGATTAACTTGTTCTTCCTGCTGCAGCAGTCTTCTGGGTTTCTCCCTCTATGAGATACCAGTTTTTAATGACTACATGTATGCTTAAATACGGGCCTCTATGCCATCTCAAAGCAGTGGTGGGGCTCTGTTGAGAGTCCTTGCAGACCAGAAGCAGCCTAGCAGTGTTAGAAAGGTATGAAGCAAAGCTAATGTATCCCACAGAGGTGTGACATATTATCTTGAATTAGCCCCATAGCTTTTGGATTGAAATTTTTGGGTGTAAAACTGGTTTGTAATACAGAGAAATAATGTACAACTGCCTGCATGTGGCTGGATAGACGTACTTTCAGGTTGTTTTCTTTGATGCTGACCTACTATATGACCTTGAGTAAATAAGTCTGAATCATTCTGTGCTTTTGTTCTTCCTACATATCTTTATTCTACCTTTTATATTCAATCTGTAATATTTCAGCCTTTCATATTGAAAAAGCAAATCTTTTCTAATATAGTTTACTGTTTTTGTCGTTCACCATTGCAAAAAAAGATTCCAGCATGTGTTTTATTCTGTATGATTTGCACTTGCTTAGGTAAGAATCAGTCAATTCAGACACTAAAAGGTGCACAGGAATTCTAGCTTGCTGTATTTTACCATTTAATGTCAATAAATATGTTCATCTAGAGGATTTGTATCTTTCAAACTAAACATTAGGCATAACTTTAGTTCCTTGTTAGATTTAACCAGAAGCCTGGTGAATTTATGCTGTTCCCCTTAGCTGTGAATCTGTTGCCTCTTCCAGAACTATTTGAGCATAATAGGCTGTATTGGGCAATTAAAAAAGACACAGAGCTATTACAACTGTGTCTAAATACTACTTCTAAATTTGTGCACAGCCATTTCTGCATAGAAATATGAGCTTTGCACATGTGGCTGTGTGGTTTAGTGCCAACAATTTAGGCTTATGATATGAATGCACCTGCATGTAAGAATTTATTTTAAAATTTGGTCGTGTAGAATGTTACTTTTTAATTAGGTTTTCTTTTTTTTCTCTTGGACAAAAATTTGCATATGTATGTATTTGTGTACTTCATGTGTATTTTTAGAAGGAGTCACTGTAAATTGAACTTACAGAATGGTAAAATACTGCTTGCGTATACCCACCTATGTAACTTCTGTAAATATAAACGAGGGTATATATCCCAAGGTGGAAAAACTCAGAAAGTCTGGCTGAAATGTGGAAAATCTCTTTTCTTTTTGTCTAAGGAAGAAAAGAAATTTCAGATCACAAGAATGTGTTGTTCATGCTTCCTCATGTTTTTCTCTGAAAAATTTATTCTTTTCTTTAAATTGCAGCTGATTTTCTTATTAGTATCAGAATTTTTAATACAAATATTCATTTTCTCTCTTTCTGGCTATGAAATAGTTTACTAATAGTTTTGGCTGTAATCATGGTGCAAGAGGCATTTGTGCAAAATAGCGACAGGCTTTTTATTTGTTGAGATACTACTAGCTGTTTACAACCAGTGCTGGTAGCAATGTTTTTTTTTCTTTAGAGCATATTAGTACAACATTAGTAATGGTATGTGTGAGCCTTTCGGGCAAGACATGGAGGGAAGAGTAAATATTTGGAGGCAAAAGCAGATATTTCTGGATGAGCATCTTCCTCCTTGTTTTCTCTTACAAATATATCTTATCTTTGTCATAAGTTTAATTTACAGATTCCTTTTCCTGTGACAGCCTCCTTCAGTTTAAATCCATGCAGTATAGCAGGACAATACCAATTAGCTAAAGTAAGGTGAATGAGATATTTAGTGAAATAAATAAATATTACACATAAGCAACTCATTCTGCTCAGTTGCACTGAATGAATTCCCAAACAGGTTAAGCTTGAATTTGTACACACTTATTTTTTAACTCTTCCTCCTGAAAACTATCTAACTCTGGTGTCTTCCAATTAAGTGAAACATGTCAGAATGAAATTGAAGAGAAGGTGAAAACAATGCAACAACTAAATATACATTCCCCAGCAAATAAAAACTACAAGTCATAGAATTAAAAAGGTTCTAAATAAAAGAAAAATTTACTTGCATCGTTACCTTGTATGTCCCTGTGTCAATAGAGGATGGTTCTTTTCGTCAAATTTCCAAGTGTTTAATCCATTTTAAAGTACCTTTGATGGTGGGGTTTCAACAAACTCCCTTAGAAGATTATCCCATGGTCAGATACATCTAACTATTAGGATTTCCTTTCCAATTTCAGTCTTTGCTCTATTTCATCCTATTATTCCTACCCCTTGGGCCACATTAAATAGTTTTTTCCTATTTTCTTGTCCTTCAGACACTTAAGGATTCTTATCATTGACACCTCAGCTTAGAAATAGTTAACAAGAGAAAAAACTGCTTCAGTAGTACAAGATGTAGGGGATACAGTGTGTTTTAACTGCTGGTTATATCTATCTTGAACTGTACTGTGATGTTTTTACAAAATGTAAGAGGAATTGAAATACGCATTATTTTCTCCCCTTAATTCTTGAGGTAAAGTGAATTTTTTTTTTTATTGCTTTGATCTTCCCAATTTGTGTTACAATGGTTGGATCAGACTGGGGACTTTAAGTCATCCAAAATATAAAACTTGTCCTGCTTGGGAGGTTAAATACCTCTTAACTGCTTACTTATTTCTGCTTGATCCAGTGTCACCAGGGGACCAGGTCCACCTCATTTCCAAGTAGATACTGAAGTGGTTTTCTACGAGAAGTGCTCCAGTTATTTACAGCACACATACACTGCTTTGTTGAGGGTATAATTGCTTCCTACCATCAGTGATTTTTCCTTTTTTCTTGTTCTGTCTTCTAGTTATCAGTGTTGCTGTTCATCTTAGGACTGCAGATTTTCCATAAAAGAAAGCTTGGCTTTGTCAAGGTAAGTGAACAAAACCATATTACGTTGCAAACATTCTTGTGGTAAGAATGCTGCTTTTATCTTTGACACTTTGTGTTGCTGTTTTCTGCTTGTGTGTGTATGCTCCATGGTGAATGCCTATACCAGAGGAATTATTAAGCTAAGGAGTGAACAAGACAACAAACAATGTTGGTTGCCTGTAAAACTAGCTTCATAAAGGAAATGTGTCAGAGCTATCAGCAAATATTTCTCCAAGATCTCACTAACTAAACATTCAGATAAACATAATTTGTATAGCTTTCTTAAACAATGTTAGATAATGTTATAACTAGCACAAAAGCTGAACACTGGTGATTTTATATAAAATTGTTAAAGATATATCTTATTAATTTCTTACATCTCCTTCAGTTATAATTCAGAATACTCCCATTTTACTCCTGAAACATTTTCTTCTATTCTTCTTTATGCCATGAAATGGGACATCATCATACTGTCAAAGTACAGACTAGTAATAAAGAAAAGAATTGAAGCTATTTGAAGAAAACTAAACAAATAACATCCTGTCTGTGACTAGCTGATAGGTTTCTGTTTCTGAATGTCTATTTGATCATTAGTGATGCTTTCTTTTGCATGTTTTCTCTAGCTGTGGAGTTATTATTACTGACCATGTGACACCCACCATTAAAAAATGAAACAACATTCATTAGCTCTCATGGGTTCGGTTCTGGTTCAGGCCAGTACTGGCTCACAAACAGGCTTTGTTGCCCTGAACTTGCTAAAATTGATTTGTGCCAGTGAAAAGCACCAAGTGGTGCCAGGGCCTCAAGAAGCCCTTTCCACTTCTTACCAGCTGTGGTTCATGCATAGTTGTATGGCTACCTTTCAGCTCCCTAAATCTGGCATAGGGATTTGAGAAACTACAGAGAAGTTGCAATGCTCTTACTGTAGCATGACTAATGTCAACTCTATGGCAAAATAGCAGGAGAAGAGGCTGAAGCATGCTTAGGGGGCTATCTCCTGAAGCATACGCATCTACAGAAAGTGGATACAGAAAAGTACTGCAATGGACTGTTAAAGGCAGGTCTAGATAATAAGCCTATCAGACAGTTTCCAGATACTGATACTGCTGGTAGGAATAACACATGAGGATGTATCAGGAGGATAATTTAATTAGAGTTGGCCCTGGCAGAAAGGGTCTTGACAGAAGCAAATGGTCATGGTGAAATGCTGGTGAATAAGAAAACAGGGAGAGAAGAAAAGGAAATAGAGGATTGAGAGGCTGTGACACAAAAATTGGTCTATAGGTTTTAACAGATGCAAACAGTGAACTTACAGACATCATAGAATCTTTGGGTTGAAAGGGACCTTTAAAGGTCATCTAGTCCAACTCCACTGCAATAAGCAGGGACATCTTCAACTAGATCGGGTTGCGCAGAGCCCCGTCCAACCTGACCTGGACTGTTTCCAGGGATGGGGCATCTACCACCTTTCTGGGCAACCTGTGCCAGGGTTTTACCACCCTCATTGTGAAAGATTTCTTCCTTGGGTCTAGTCTAAATCCACCCTCTTTTAATTTAAAAACATTACCCCTTGTCCTATTGCAACAGGCCCTGCTAAAAAGTCTGTCCCCATCTTTCCTAGGGACCCCCTTTAAGTACTGGAAGGCTGCAGTAAGGTCTCTCTGGAGCCTTCTCTTCTCCAGGCTGAACAACACCAACTCTCTCAGCCTGTCCTCACAGGAGAGATGTTCCATCCTTCTGATAATTTTTGTGGCCCACCTTTGGACCTGCTCCAACACGTCCATGTCTTTACTGTCTTAAACTTGCTACTAGTAGTGCTTATTTTTTTGTTTAGTTCTGTTTCAAGTTTCAGTGAAGACTTCTGTTCCTATCTGAGAGAAAATAACTGGTTGCTGTTTTGATGGGAATTCTTGACTCCTGAAATAAGTCAACCTATAACAGTAAAAAGAAGTTTATTGTCCTTCAGTGTGAAAGAACCAATTTCCTTTTTATATTATTACTGTTCTCTGATTACATGATCATAACTCTTGCAATCACAAGAAAGAGTTACGGAAACCACTGAAGCTTTGCCTTTTTAGAGCAAAGAATGTAACAGTATAGACTATTTAGAAAAATGTGATCTGAAGAAGCCATATAAATATTACTGGCATTATATCTGGAAACATAAAGCAATTTAGTAATTACAGCCCCAGCATGGCTTATATTTACTATATTAATTATATTTGCATACATCAGGTTTATACATGGAGACCTCAAAGTCATCACTGTCAGATTTCATGAATCTGTGAGTCAGGTAAACATCTGCAGCCAGTACAAAAAAGTGCGCTTACTCAAGCAATTTATCAGGACTATGTAAAAACTGCTTCTCACGAGCCTTCTCTGTTAATTGAGCCAGGACATAAAATAGCATCTGCAAATGTGTGACTCTTGATCCCAAAGCAAGGAATTATTGCTAGGCTCTTTACAGAGTATACCTCGAATGTGATATGTCCAGAAAAGCAGTACAGCAGACAACCAACTAGAACAGTCTTAAATACTTGGGATAAGTCTCACTGATTAAAATCTATATTAATGTTATCATTGTCAAATCTAGCTTTATCCCCAGTAAAATATATGTATATGTCTGATGTAGAAAACATTGTTATCTTGGCAGTAAAATTCAGTGTCTGTCCAAGGTTGTCTGCAAAAGACTTCTCTTTTCATTGCTGACTGTTTTTTTTCTTGGTAGAACTAATGGTGATTGTTAATGATTTTCGTAGTCACTACTATAAAACACAACCAAAGCACCATGAAGCAGATAGGGAAGTTTGTAAAAGTAAATATCATTTCAGATGGTCTTCACCTGAGCCTAAGCACAATCCCCATTTTTTTTTTTTTAGTTCAAAAGATTTTCGTTCAAAATCAATCGCTGTTTGCTGCTTGCCAGCTTCCTCTCTGGACAGTGCAACGAAGTACTCGAAACCCTCCTCTATAGTTACAAGAAGCCATAGCGATCTGAGCAGGCAAAACACGTAGTACAGTGTCTTTTTCTTTCAAATATGTGAAACTTTAAAAATGGTTTTAAACAACAACCTGAAATACTCTAATGCTAAAACTGAACATTTGTCAGAATGAAAGTTTTGCCTAAACAATGTGCCTTTCTACTAACAAACACATTCTAAGCAGCTGCGTATTTAGCTATGTAGGAAAGACTGGTGCAGGCAAATAATTTGAAAGGAAGTTGCTCATATTTTGCTAGATCCTTAGACAAAACTAGTGTGAACTGCTTGTATAGGCTTTCTGGGTTTTCTCCAGTAGACACATGGACAGTAATCCTAAGACAGGGTATTCATAACATAATTATCGATTTCAGGGATACCCAAACAATCCCAACTGACAGCAGCATTACCACTTGAACTCTAACTTTGCTATTTAGTAAATTTTATGTGAAGAGATCATGGTTTTCTATATGTCTGATTGGCCGAACATTTATAAGCATTTCACATGAAACTGGTCTTGAAGTTACTCGTGGAATGTAATTGTGACAAACAGTAAACTCTTAATGGTAATCAGTCATCAAATTAAAGAGAAGGGTTTTAAATACTTATTTTTGTAAATACAGAATATGGATCATGGAGAAAGCGTCTATTTTTGCATGTTTCACTACCCTCATTGTGAAAAATCTCTTCCTTGGGTCTAGTCTAAATCCACCCTCTTTTAGTTTTCCTCTTTCATTAATCAGCAAAGTTGGTCAGCATCCTTCCTCTCATCTCTTCCTTATCTATATCTTTTTGGCTGTTATCACATTTTATAACCTACACTTCTAGCACTTTCTTGTTAGTCTATAAAAGACCAAAAGGAAAATTCAAGTAAGTCTGGCGATAAGTAGTCAAGTAATCTAGTTTGTTTTCTTTACGCACTTACTTTTGTTCATCAGTTGAGTTGCTGCTTTATAGACAAGACAGTCTAATTAGGTACAGAGAACATCATCCAAAAGTAAGGTACCATACTTCAATTCTGATGAAGTATTATGGGAATCTTAGTTTTAAACACACCATTCGGCACTGTTCGTGCACTGTTAGTTTTAAACATTTAATTTGCCACACACACACAAAAAAAGGGCTAGGGCAATAAATATTTAATCTGGATCAGCATTTTAGCAAATTTTCTTCTTGAGAAACAAATATCTAATGTGCTATGTGTAGACAATGAGTAGCCAGAATATTTTAAAATGAGTGGTATTTATTATCTTTACATCCTTGCTAGTGAGTAAAATGATACTGAAGATGACAGACCCACAGCAGTTGTGAAAGGAACAAAAACATTCCCAAAGAGTTTTACTTTGTCATACCTACTAGATTGTTTCACTTATGAGGGGAAAAAAATGCATTCAGAGCCTTGCTAAAATTAGTGTACATGACCTTGGGCTTTACCTTAAGCTCATGAAGTGCTTACATTTGGGATGCATCAGTTTACAGTATCCCAAAGGAAGATGTTTAAGATATGTCAGAGAAATTATCCTCTAGAAATGCCAATTTCTTTCCATTGACTGTAAAGGGGTCCCAGGCAGCTACCTCAGCTACAGATACCTGTGTAGATTCAGGCACTTAGCAGACAAGTGGAAATCCCCCTTTCCTCCTACCCTTCTTATGTGTTTTTCTTGACTTCAAGGACTGAGCTCTAATCTTTCATCCTCAATTAATACAGGAAGGAAAGGATGATTTTAATTTGCTTTTCACTTCTATTTTAAGAAGGGAAACAATGATTTTGAGGGAAATCTGGAGTTGGTTTATGTTAGTGCTCAATTATGCATTATTTAGAGAAGGGTAAATACTAGGATTTGAGAATACAGCACAAGAGTAATAGATTTTTCTTTCTTTAAGGAAAATAGCCTATTTGCTTTACTGCAAAGCATTGACTGTTTTGATATGTTGAAGCCTAGAAGGCTGAAAACAACGACACAGATGTGATTCACATAGGGCTCATCAGCATGGTGCTTCAGTGTTCTGGCTTGTTGGAAGGCTTCCAGGGGATTTAGGAAAAGAACATACTGAAGAAATGCAAACCATTATTTAGCCAATTAGTCGGGAAAATGTGCTTTTTCAGCATAGTTGGAAGTAGCTGTGTTCATTTTTATTTGTTCTTATCAAAATTTCCCCAGACAGAACAAAATATTTAGTCACAGAGCTGTTACCTATAGTTAAAATGATATGTACCAATCTGAAGAAATTTTAGAATACCCTGTTTATTAAAGGGCTTACATGTTTCCTCGGTGATTGTAGGAACAAAATGGAAGCATACTGCATTACAACAAGAAAATCCATTATTGTTTTAGTAATGTAGTATTGGGGCTTAGAACGTCTTTTTTACATGGCATTTATTTGACTATTTTAAACTTGTGAATCCAAATTACAAGACTTTATGTATTAGATTCTTCTTTGCTGGAACAGGATTATCAATGTATTGGGTTTGGGGGGAGGTGAAAGAGACTACAGGAAAATGCTACTCAGTAATGCTATTCTCCTTGCGTGATGTCCCAAAGAACTGGTGCAATTGAAAGAGAGACCAGTGTGGATCCATTTTAAAAGGTGTATTTAAGTGATCTGGTTTTAAGTAAGATTAAGACATGTTAAGGTTTTCTCAGTCTTTAGATGACTACTGTAGATGCAAAAATTTGCAGATCAAAATCAAAAGTGGTTTTACAGGGAGGACCTTCCAGGCTTTCCACATAGTAATGGAATATGATACAAAGGAGCACAGTGTCAATAAATCTACAGGATAAAGGTCAGGTTTACATCGATGGACAGAGCTGGCAAATACATTTGTTCTTGCAATGTCTGTGTTTTAAATGCCACCCTCTGATGAACCTAGTGCAGAAATACACTTTTGGGTTTGATGAGATGTCAGTTTTGTTCAGTGCTGATCAAATAAGATGAATGAAAGTGAAACAAGAACAAAAATATTACTTCTGTCATTTATTTTTTATGCATTACAGGAAGTGGGTCAGTCAGGGAGATTTCTCTTAAACAAATAGCAATCACTGCACAATATCACCCATTGATCTATTTCACAGCAGGCAATAGCCTTTTTGTCAGAAAGGACATACAATTCAAATACCACAGAATACGTAAAAATGCCCATGACATGTTTAAGTATCTTCCCCTCCTTTTACTTGCCAAGCCATCCTTTTCTACAAATCAGTCGAGGATGCAGAGGCAGGGCATTGCAAAAACACTTCCAGATCAACAGTGAAGGCAGATATTCTAGAAAAATAATGTAACACAAATATTGCCTAAAGTAAAGGAAATTTAGCAAAAGTAATTTTTCATTCTATGACATAAACATATAAAAAATGCCTGACAAATTGGCAGTTGCATGAGCTATACTGTCATTTTGCCTAACTGTAGCAATCTGAAGGTCCTATGCTTGGCTGAGTGGTGTATCCCATCACTAATTCATCTTCAGAAAATGCTATCAAATGCTAGAGTCTATGTATGCCATAGGATTGTAAATACTTGTTTTTAAAAAAAAATATTTTGTGGATAAACTGTTCCAAAAATGTGACACTTCCCTTTATACTTAATTTTCTTCTGAAATTATTTTAAAGCATTTAAATGCAATATCCTGCTTTCGTGTATCTGAAGTGAGGCAACTGAATTCAAATATAAGCATCTAAAAAAGTGGCTTGAGTTCCTGAGCGTTTATAACCTGCGTGGAGGTAGATGTTATTTCCAGTTTATCACCTGCATGTCAGCACAGCTAAAAAGCAATACAAGAAATTTTCTAACAGTTTCTTACAGTCAAATATGGAATGTCTGCTTTATATGAGTTATTTATTCAAATAACTGAATTACTTCACTTTGCTTGACATGTTGTCTTGGCTTATCATAAAATTAATAGATTATAACTTCCTCTGAAGATGCGTATTTTAATGCAGTGGCACCCATAGGCAGAACTGTTTTGATTTAAGTCAAAAGACTTTTGTCTATTACTTTGGTATCTTATTTATGGAGGTCAAATAAAAAAAAAAATCCTGTAAATCATAATGAGTGTCTGAAATAAACATTCCTCTAGTAATGAACTGAGATGTGTGAGAAATACCGAGAACCTCTCTCCTCTGGCTGAAACCTGGGTTTACAGGTAGCCCATAATCTCCACTTTATCATTTTTCTTTTTAGAGGCAAGAATAATCCTCACTTTCCTCTTCTTCAAAAACGGGGAGGAAAATAACAGCACTTATGAAAGGGAAAGTTGGTTATAGGAGCCAAGTTAATATGAGGAGAGAGGAAACTACATTCATGTGGCTGATTTATTCCCGCTCTGTCCACTTGTTGGATTATATACAAATATTTAAGTATTTTCTATTCAATATAAAAAGACTGCAGCTCTTAACCATGGTAACCATTGTATCACTTGCTGCTTAGTATACCTGTCTTACCCTTGCAATGCCGAGAAATGCCATTAAATGACAAGCATGTATTCAAGGCTTCAGAAGTGTTGATTATATTGTATAAGGTTTTCAGGAACAAAAATATCCGTGTATAATACAGTTTATAATCTCAATAGTTCTCCATCTTTTCAGAATCTTTTTAAAACATGAAGAGATTATCACAGGGGAAAATCTGAGAATTACTCTTATAGAATGGCAAATCTAGAGTTTATGGGAATGACTTCTTTTTTCTTCTACCCTTTCTCTCTACTGTATTGTAAGAACACATTATCATTTGTATTAAATCCTATAATCTATAAAAATTAAGTAATATTGAGATTTGGGGATTTTAGCTATGCTTTCCATTATGAGCACTCTTACACGATACCATATAGTATGTTTACTTGTATAGCAATATGAAATGCGATTATTAATGAAAATAAATACATAACATTTTAGGGCAGTATTACAAGATATGTATTATTATACACACTTGCATTTAACAGTGGTACCACAAAAATGAGACAAAGCATGGATTATTTTAAAGCTTTAGGCATTTCACTCTAAAGATCTACTGTGACATTTTCCTTTTGTATAGGAGGGACAAGAAAGATCCTTTCCATTCCTTAAACCTTTCAGCTACTGTTCTGTTGGTAGCCCCCAAAAGTCAGAGACGGTTTGAGTAGTAACACTTATTTGGCATATTTGTGTGGAGCTTTGATGTCAAGGCTTTGAGCACATCCCTTCCACCTGAGGTCTTAGCTGAGCAACCTTACCAGAGATCCCACCTCCTCACCTGGGAGCAGTGTTTAAGCTGAGGCTTTTGATCTTTGGCCTTGTGTAAACTACGCTGCGGCCATGCTTGTGTCCTGGCTGATCTGGACCCTTGATTCACTGCCTTGAACTTGGACCTGTGTGGTGATCTGGACTCTTGGCTAAACTCGGTTTCCGTCACTGGATTTGCTCTGCTTGCCTTGCTCTGGTATGGTGGTCCTGCCATTTTGTTGGTGAAACCTCTGTGGCTGCCTGCCTTGTTTTCATAGTGAGTTCCTGGCTCAGCTTACCGTCTTGAAGCAGAGCCTGACCTGACTGCTCAGGCACACTAGAGAAGTGAAGGGGAGCTATCAGCTTCAAATTGTAAATTAAGTGGGCAAAGCAAACCTGAAGGACACTATAGACCAACCTATAGACTCACTTTGTTCAAAGACCTAAAAGAACTTACCTTTCTTAGCTCTCTCTTGACCAACCTAAAGATGTATTACTCAGTTACCAGATAAATTTAAGTTGTACCAGAGGAAGAAAAATTATATCTTTTTCCTATTTGGTGAGATATAAGATTCTCTGGGAAAACAGGAAGAAGTAAACCATGCATATTGCACATAAATAACTCACAAGTTTAACTACACCTGATTTAAAATCAACTTTTCTGCAGCTGCAGACTGGATGGATGTCTTCCAGATACATACCAGACATCCCACTGTGATATCCTTCATGTGAAAGGAGGATCAGCTACATTTTCCCCCTCTGAAACTGGCCACTAACTCCCTTATTTTTATTTCTCAGATCTCTGTTGGATCGTTGCTCTGTCTAAAGCACCTTCCCATCATTACCACACATAATTGACCTTTTTAATAGCGAGAGAGAACAGAGAGAGAGTGTTAAGGGAAGTTTGTACTGTGAGTACAAAGTATGTGAGTGAGAAACTCTGAGACTTTTGGCTGTGTCCTCTCTTACCCCTACAGAGAAATCAGCTGAGAGTGTTCCCGTGACAATGAACTTGGTGGCTGGCTTCAGAGCACGTTAATATTTTGATGACAGCAAACACTTGATAAGCATGCAGTGAGCTATCCCACGGAATTGTTCTTGCAGTGGCAAATAATTTGACTCACGTTTGCTGACTAAGCAGTTGTTTTCATATGTGGTTTCCAGTTGTACTTTATAAATGACTTTAATTTACAGTGCCTCTAAATCCCCATGCAATAATTTGTATCCTTTCCCTCGATAGTTTAATTGTTTGTAATTTTTTTGAGGTAACTTCTTGATAATCCAGTCCAACAACTTCTTTCCCTTGCTTCTGAATAATAAATCTTTAGATACTGTATATTCAAATTATCCTAGGTACTTTTTATAACTCTTTCTAATCTGTGGAACACAAACAATATTATTATTACACTTCCTTGGGGAAAAAAAAAGGCAGCACAAAACCTTCTTTCTTTACGTAAATACAAAACAGATCATTTAATTAGATTTGCTAGTGTAGCTGACAAATGGTCTGCGTGTGCTATAAATGGTGTACATATATCACGTATGCTTGCACTTTAGTTCGAACTTTACAGTATCTTCATGCATCTGTGTAAAGAAAGGTTTTAGTTCCAAAATATAAAGCTTCATCTTAATCAAATCTTTACAGGAGTTTTTAGTATTCTAAACTCTGCAATATGATCCTTGGGACTTTAAATTAATGAGAGAATATTTGTGTGAAGAAAATTATGTGGAAAAAAACCAGAAGAAATACATGTCTAGATAAATCTGGCCTAAAGTCCTTCCAGTTTGTTCATGATGGATCACTGAGCATTTGAAACAATATCTGAACTTTCCTTGCCTATCAGTGGGTTAGGAAAAAGAACTTTAGGAAGACAATCTTGGTGGCTTGTGAGACAGTGAGGTTTGCATTTTGATACTGGTATTTCCTACCTGTCAAATGAAAGTGCTTGCATTCAAGCAAAAGATTAGGAAAAGGACCTGGGGTTCTGGTTGTGACAGCCGGCTGAACATGAGCCAGCAGTGTGCCCAGGTGGCCAAGAAGGCCAACAGCGTCCTGGCCTGTATCAGGAATAGTGTGGTCAGCAGGAGTAGGGAAGTGATCGTGCCCCTGTACTCGGCACTGGTGAGGCCACACCTTGAATACGGTGTTCAGTTTTGGGCCCCTCACTACAAGAAGGATGCTGAGGTGCTGGAGCGTGTCCAGAGAAGGGCAACAAAGCTGGTGAGGGGGCTGGAGCACAAGTCTTAAGGGGAGCGGCTGAGGGAACTGGGGTGGTTTAGTCTGGAGAAGAGGAGGCTGAGGGGAGACCTTATCGCTCTCTCCAACTACCTGAAAGGGGGTTGTGGCGACGAGGGTGTTGGCCTCTTCTCCCAAGTAACTAGTGATAGGACGAGAGGAAATGGCCTCAAGTTGCGCCAGGGGAGGTTTAGATTGGATATTAGGAAAAATGTCTTCACCGAGAGGGTGGTCAGGCATTGGAACAGGCTGCCCAGGGAGGTGGTGGAGTCGCCATCTCTGGAAGTGTTCAAAAAACGTGTGGATGTGGCGCTTCAGGACATGGTTTAGGGGACATGGTGGCGCTGGATTAATGGTTGGCCTTGATGATCTTGAAGGTCTTTTCCAACTTTAGTGATTCTGTGAAAAGGAGTACGAGCTCTATGATGGTTGTCTTTTAAGAGGAGACTTCGTCTTCAGAATCTCGTTAGAAAACTCATAAAAAAGCACAACACTGAATAGGTATGGAACTTAAAAATAAAACTTGCTTATCATTTTTTTGAAGGACAAGTCAATCCTGCCAGTTTGTTCATGTAATCTTCTTGTATCTGGTTTCCAGAGACATCTGACTCATGTCATTTTCTATCACTTCAAAGATGAAATAGTGCATCTAATAGTTGCTTTGATCCTCATTAGCTGATGAAAAGGTTTTTTTAAAATTACAATATTCAGTAATACTTATTAAATGCTTTCTAGTTGTCAGTGTGATAGGGACTTCTGTAATTACCTGGGACAAATCTGTTTTCTTGAGAAGAAATATAAAAAATTTGGAATTATTTTTCTGCTCACCAAAAATTCTGAATTTCTCAGTGTATATATGTATTTGGACCTCAGGCCAATTCTGTTATCGTCCTTTCCTCCTTCAAGCCTTATGAAATGAATCTATTGTTTTGCGTAGATAACTAAGCTCATGTCACATCTTAAATCTTCTATGAAAACCTTCTCAAAGCTGTAAAATGAAACTAATGAAACAAATTAATGGGCTTAATCCAGTCCATTAAATTTGCCCTTTTAACCCGTGTAAATAGAAATTCACTGATTTTTATTGCAGTAGCTTATAAAACCTAGTTGGTGGATGTAACCACTTTGAAATGGGTGTCTTTTTATGTACTCAGCAGATTTACTCTTCTTTCTTCTATTGCCATAGCGTTTTTTTTCCATGTTCAAGCCATCACTGGAATATGAAATGTGTAACTGAATTACCTTACTGTCTTCAAAGCATGTAATCCTGAGTGCAGAAATTTGTTTCTTTATCAGCGCAGGCAGAAATCAAGCAGAAGTTTACAGCCTGCTTCTGTAAGTAAGGTCAACAGCACAGTAAAGTTCAAAGCAGGTGAACAGATGTCCTAATAAACACAGCAGGATTAAATAAGGAAGGTAGTTTTTGTAGGCTGTGTCTGGTCCTTTAGAGGGAGGTGATATTTTTTTTTTTTTAATTCTCTATCCCCCCCAAAAAAAGCCTAGCTTCCAGAAGTTCATTTAAGGCCTCTTGATTCTCTGAATACTTCGTCTTTTCCCATTTTTACTCTTCTTTTTAGATTCAGGTTTTAGGATGTGAGAAAAGTAGACCTGTTATGATCAGCAGTAAGTGGCAACTTTTGTGGCCTTGATTTCTGTAGATTGTGGGCAGTAAAAAATTCAAAAGTAATTACTGGAAAAATTGATTCACCATTTATAGTTCCTATAGGTCCAGTCATCATAAATAAGTAGGGAGAAGAAAGAAAAATATGGAGAAAGTCAATTAAAACCTCACTGTGTCAGTTAGAATCAAATATAATAATAAAGAAGTTTATTAAAAATAAATTCTTAGCATAGAAGTGTTTCCCAAATTTCTAGTAATACACTTTCCTGCTTTTCCCCCTCTATTCCTTTGCTGTCGCCTGGTCTTAGATAGCATTTCCTCATGTGCTTTTTAATTTGTTTTTACTTTCTTAAAAACCAGTCCTGACTTACTATGAATGAATATAATTCATGGGTGACAATTGAAAGTTGACAAGGTTGATGTTTTACCAGCTAGCTGCCCTTGCTTTTTTTATTGGATGGCTTTACTCTTTATCCTTCAGAAAGGACACAGGACCTTACTGTCTGTAGTCACAGTTGTGCAAATACACATTGAAACAGCTTTTCACATTTCTAATGTTTTATATTCCTCATATAAATACAGTTACACCTAGGCGTATATGCCTGCAGGATTGAGTCTTACTGAGATGTAATAAACAAGGGAAAATTCTTGTTCAGGTAGGATTTGGCTTTTCTCTAGTGATGTCACATCACTTTAAACTAGGTTAGTGACACTGGGAATAAGAAAGGAAAGTTCAGTATGTGTCTGCTTTCTCTTCTGAATCTACTGAAAGTGCTCTTCTAGCAATGTGGGTATTCTCTCTGGTCAGTTCATCAGAAGTAGCTGAGTCAGATATCATAAAATAACTAACCCACACGCACTTGCTAAAAGCTCAGCCACATCATACTAATTGTTTAATGAGTTTAATAGTTATAAGTTTATTGTAGCAATAAAATATCCTATAGCTGTAGCATGTCAATTCAAAACCACTATTACTTCTTCATAAGAAGGCTGTCCAGAGATTACCAAACTACTATTCAAGAAATTACATGACTCTGTGTTGGTGTCAAGGTGGAGAATATTCATCTGCAGTTACAGAACTTATCCTGGAGAAAATTGTGATTCAGATAGCTGATTGTAATTTTAAATTAAAAACAAAGAAGTCCGAGTCCTGGCTCTACTGAAATTTCACTGAATTGCTATTTGAACAAATACAGCTGATGTCAAACTGATGTCAACATTTTTTGAACGCTGTTGAAGGTAAAGGAAGGGCAAGAGCTTAGTGTTAAGTGGGAAGTTACTAAGGTAACCCACATGGGTATAGCTGAGAATGTTAGCAGTGAAGAATTGGATCAAAACCGAAAATGGTTCTCAGACAAATCATTTACAATTACTAATGACAGAAATGAAGTCCAAAGAAAAAACTAAATAAACAAATTTGAAACTGGTCATACAAAATCAAGAGAGCAGGCCAGAATTAGAAGATAGCAACAAAGAGAGTAGTAGCTCAGGAGAGATAGTCTGAGTAAGAATCTTATTAATAGGAGATTTTGCACTGCCAACTAAGGTTATTAAATCAGTAACTAGAGAAATCCCGAGAGAAGAAAAACACGTGATTGATGTGAGTAAAAATACTTTGAAGAAGATAAAATATTGTTAAATAATATTGATTGTTTCAGTCTCCCACTTAAAGGGTCAAAAAATACATCTTTCAAAAGTGGAGGATATGCTAGCAGAACTTAAAATGGATTGGGGTGCAGGGAGGAAAACTGGACAGTGGCTTACCAATTGAGTGGGATTGACATAGTACAAAGGAAAGGTGGCTGGAAGGAATGTACAAATTACAAAAGAATTTCTGTAATGTTGAATGTCAGCATGTTCAGTGGCCTCTGGAAAGGATTTAAAAGAAAACAAAATGAATAGATAGGGTAAGGTATGAAAGGCTCTTAAATGAGTGGATGGCAAATCATATGACTGTGATTAATAACACTGTGAGAATTCATGGAACTGCCTTGCTCCTCTTAGAGATGCTTATTCTGGTGGGGAAAATTAAGTATGAGTTTATGAAGAAGGTGGTGAAGATGAGACCTCTACCAGAAAAAGAGGTTAAAAAGTAGTTTAATTATCACAATGAGAAGCCATTAATAGATCTGCAGAAGTAATGCTTGAGTGAATTGTTGAATAGATGGGTGGTGGTTCTAAGATTACAACTCTGTGCCTAGAGAAGGCAATCCTTCACTTGACCTAGAGAACAAGGTCTAGAGAGGCCAAGTATGTATGGACAAGAGAAAGAGGGGAAAATTGCAAAGAACCTGGCTAAAGGACTGTAGAGAAATAAGAATCAAAAGATATTACCAGTAAATAGACAAAGGTAGACTATACATACATTTTGTGTAGAAATAAATACTTGAATACTGTGGTCATATTGTAAATATTTTGGGGAAATGGAGTCATTAATGAGGATGATAGTGAGGTTCATGGATGAATTCCTAGCAACAATCCTGTTTCTCCAAAATTAGGAAAGAACTTAGAAGATACTTTGGTATAGACAGTGGGGGATGCTTCATGCCAAATAGTCAGTATTACTGGTCAGAATGTTAATATTTTCCAAGGGGGGAGATTTTTGAGAAATACGAGAGAGGGACTGTGGACTTAGCCTCCCCTGAACACTCATTAAATTTGATAAGATTTCTGCTACTACTTTTTGAATTTTTCTTTTTATTTCTTTTTGTATGAAACTAATAATTTCAAATGCAATTTATAAAAACTTTTCTAAAACTTGAGGCAGAACAGACATTAATAAAAACTAGCTTTATCTTCCTGTGATGAAAAAATACATGTTCATCCTGTTTGCTGTTAAAAATGCATTCATGGTAAAACCCCAAGCTGTCTGTCATTTTAGTTTGGCTTGTATAAATAAGGTATCTCTGTTTAGAGAGAACCGTGCACTCTGTTATTTATCATCCTGTTTACTTTGTGTTTTCCATTCTTTGTTATAACCCTTTGTTTTTCACTTTTAAAGTGTGTGCTCATCAAAGAAAAACTTGCCTCTGTATTTGTGTTTGGTGTGCAACCATTGCCAGGAATGCAGGCTGTAGGAAAGGTTTAAGAATATGTTTGACCTGAGAACTATAGCTACATACATCTTTACCTATACATAGTCTTGCAGACATATAAGTATGCATGCCCCTGAAGAAAAATTGCATCTTTTGTGTTCAGAGGAAATGTGTATGAAATCTGGTATGTGAAATGCTGACCCTATGACATCAGTGACAAATTCGGTGTTGATTTCAAACAGACTAGTATTTAGCCCTGTAGAACTTGTGATTCTACACAAGTGGTTTGGTTGTGGTTTAACCTCAGGCAGCAGCTAAGCACTGTGTAGCTACTCGCTCATTCCTCACCATCCTCACCCAGTGGGATGGGGAGGAGAACTGAAAAAAAAGGTAAAACTTGTGGGATGAAATAAAGACAATTTAATAGGACAGCAAGGGAAGAGAAAATAATATTAATGATAAAAGAATATACAAGATAAGTGACACATACAGTTGCTCATCACCTGCTGACCAACGCCTAGCCAGTTCTCGAGCTGCAGTGCCCCTGGCCAACTCCCCCCAGTTTATATATTAAGCATGATGTCATATGCTCAATATGACGCTGGCAGGGCATGAAAAGACAAAAGGTCCTTGACTAATGTAAGCACTACTTAAAAACAACTAAAACATTAGTGTGTTATCAACATTATTCTCATACTAAATCCAAAATACAGCACTATATCAGCTACTAGGAAGAAAATTAACTCTATCCCAGCCTAAACCAGGACAAGAACACACGTTCTCCAAGCATGAAGATATGTGTTTTGTGGGGAATACAGGCAATCTATTTCAGTTTAGGATAAAATGACAGAGGTATTTTTTGTTGGTGGACGGATGGGTGAAGAGGCTGCTTTATTGCTTGTTTTCCTTGGAAGGAGTTCATTTCATTCAATGATACCGTCAATGGTAAAAAAATATTTCAGGGCTGCTGAATTCTCTTCTATCCCAGCCTAAGAACACAATCTGAATTTTGTTCCAATAGCTAAGTATTTTTGAGGGGGCAAAAAAGCCTGAACATCTCAGTTTTGTTCTTCAAAAATTCTTTAGGACCTGTACTAACCTTACCTTGCACTGAAACACAGGTCTTCAAGTGCACGTATTCTTTCTGAAATGGGATTTCTGTGCTTTTGAAAGACTTTCCCATTAGTTTACTTCAATTTAGATGGAATTGATCAAGGTAAGCTTGCATACTGTTTAAAGAGATTAGTTTAGCAACTTCCACATTTAGATACATATTCAGAAAAATATGATTAAATTTCTGTTCACCAAAACAGAAGCAGTTGATATGATAGGACACCAAAACAGAATGTATTATGCCTCCTTATGGATTGTACTTTTGCAATAATGCGCTGGCAAAAAAACCTAGGCTATATAACAAAAGAGTTATTTATTCTTTTGTCTATGTGGTAAAATTAAATATTCCACTAATTGTTTCAGAATTACTTTACTGCTGCAAATAGTCCTCATGAAACATTTACATCCTTGCCCCTTTAACACAGTGAACAAAGCAAAAAATGCCAGCTGCTAGATCTGTAGGTTAACTGACACACAAGAAAATGGGTCTTCAGTTCTGGTAGCTTACAGATTGGTAAGGTCAAACTCTTAATTCAAGTCCCGTTAAATTCCATTTAAATTGAATGTAACTGCTATGAAACTGAGATAGATTGTATAAATGAGATCAGAATCAAGCCTAATCCCTGAAGTTAATTTGAACATAGAACAGTATTGCCCTTTATTTTTTCTCCCACATTGTCTTTCTCATCACTCCTCAAAATTATTTGCTTTTCCTTAATAACTCAGCTATACCTCACCTTGGTGTCAGGAGCTGCACAACTCTGTTTTTAAGGTTTTGAAAAGTAATTTCTGTTCTGTATTGGGATAAAACTGAACTTTCTCATATATTTGTAGAGCAGAATCACTCTGAAACACTTGTTTAAAAACTGAAAACTGAATAGATCTTTTTCAGTCCCTCCTCTCACAAAAGCTTTGAGACCCTCATCAGTAAAAAAAAGTCAATGTAGCCTTTAGTTGCAGATATTCAAAACCAGTATAGTTACTTCTCTTTCAATACTACTTCAGTAATTTCTTCTTTAAATCCTTTGTCAGCCTTGCCCAAACAACACTTTCTTAATCTCATTTCTTGCCCTGAATCTCACTCCATCTTTTCCCTCCTGTTCTTCCCACAACCCACACAACCCCATACAGTTTCTTTTCACCCACATATTACCTTCTAATTCAGCAACATTTCATTTTCATCAAGTACTTGACCTTCACAAGCCACTGCCATTACCTGCCTCTTTTGGGACCCACTGTATGATACCAGAGAGTGGAAGGAAAGAGTGTCAGTCCTTTGAGTGGTGCAGCTCTACTCCTACATGGATGAGTTTCTCCTTATAGGGTGCTCTTACAGAAAATTCTAATAGGTTAAAAGATCAAAACACAGTGATACCTGAGAGTGTATTCTGTGCTAGTTCTCCAGTGCTGTACTGAATTTTGGAGTGCAGTTCTGGTGCTGAGACGCTGCTATGGAGAAGACTGCAGTCGTACCAGATGTCAACTACCATAATCTAGGAGATACCATACTACAGCACCAGGGCGCTTCAGTCATTTTTAAAACTGGACTTAAAAAAAAAAAACAACTTCTTTTGCTAAAATTTTGAATCGCTAATGCATATCTTTAGGGTTAGTTGTTGTTGTGGAGTTGGTTGGTTGTTGCTTTGGGTTTTTCTTTTAAATTTCATTTCTAAATAGATGTAGAACTAAAATACCCCGAGATCTTTTCCTGCAAGATTTCAATCCTAATCTTGAAAATCCAGTATTTTATTATTTATGTTATAAATGTAATGCACCTTGTAGTTCAGCCCTCTGATTTTAAGCATGTTTTCCCTGACTTCCACTAATAACTCACATTTCATTCCACTTCTTTATGGAGGATCTGCACAAAAATGTCTTAGCCAGACTCTGAAGCCCTGGGCCTGTAAATACTGAGAATTTTTTAGAAGGTTATTTCCTTTATTTCTCCCACGCTGTAATTGTTTTGCTCATTAAGAGATTGCTGCATTAAATTTATATTTGTATTTTTTTTTCATCTTGTATTTCAAAACGTGAATGTATAATATCTCCCTGGGACTCTGCACCATTATGATGAAAGATACAAGTGGAGTCTAAGACAGACATGTTTAATTAGTGAACAAACTTGACATTTTCAGTGTTTAGACTAGACGGGAAAAGGCAAGAGCAAACTAGCATTTTCAGGTGGAGCTTTTTTAGATTGCAGACAGAAAATAATTGATTTAACACAAATCAAAATGAGACTTCTGTACATTTGTAGTGGATAAAAGACCATTAGAGTTAGGATTCAATGCTTAATCACAAATCTAAATATTCCAAACACCTAAATAGGAACAAATATTACATCATTTTTGAGTGATAACCACTCAAATTCTGCAGATGGCAATGGAAGACCTACATCTTCATTAATAAAATATTTAATTTGGAATCAACCTCTATACAAATCCAAAATTATCTTCTCAAATCTATTTTCTTCTTTTAATCAAAATTCATTGGAAATGTTATTATTCTTTACTTGCTCTGTGATAGCACAAACTTTACATCATTATATAAAGCATTACATTAACATGGGGCAGGAATGGCAGTTTTCAGACATTTATGTAATTAATTTCACTTAAGTCAATTGTGACTACCTTTTAGTTTGATTTGATTTTTTCACCCCAAGCTTCACATACATCATCTTGGCTATATCCTTTTAAAATACAACAGCTAAAAATCTTGATTTTTATTTCTTTTTAAAATTGAATGCTTTTTATAGAAATGTTGATCCCAATTTCAATCAACAGAAAAAGTATGAAGGGAAAGTATTTTTCATTTCAGGTTCTAAGAAATTCTTAGATGCCCTAAATATACTTTTCTGGATTTTTCATTCAGGGTAGAAAAAGCTGATCTTGGCTATGTACTCTGTGACATGTTAGAGGGGGAAAAAAAAAAAGTAAAAAGGTCGCTACCCCACAGTGATCATCAGTGGAGTTAGCTCTGCAACATATTAGGAAAGAATTTTTTGGTGGGGTCTGAAGTCAGCATAAAGCATTCTCTTGACATTTAGCAACCTGCTGAAATAGAAAATGTAACATGGAAAACCATCAAATTCATAGTAGTGGTATATTACTTATTCGATAAAGTTGGCACGCTGTGTTGTGGTATAGCATAAATCATTGAGATATTGGTTGAACATTTCATACAGAACTATTTTCAAGCTAACACATCTGTATGGTGACACTGATCAAACTTCAAAGAGTTAGACCTGTTTGCTAAAAGAAAAACTGGAAAAACCCTTACCTTAAAGATATTGGTATGTAGATCTGTTGGTAATCTCTCTGTTTTTCTCAGAAGCAACACTGTTTCAAAACAGGGCTGTCCTTAAATTAGAACTAGCATTTTGACCTCTGCTTCCAGAACACTTGTTTGAGTCTGGTCAACCTTAGCTGAGTGCAGTCATCAGTGTTTGAAATTTGCTTAGACACGGTGTGTTAACCTCATTTTCTGTTTAATGGGGCAAATCATCAGATCTCAAATACAATCAGTGTAATTATTTCTGACCTGGACATTATTCACTGGCTGTCAGTAGAGAAGTTGGGAACTAGATGAATAGCAATACTGTCATCTATTACTAGTGATAATAAAGGAACGTAAGGCTCTGTTGTCTTTGCCCTGTTTTTCCTAATTTAACGTGTGTTTAGTCTAAGACTTGTTTAAATAGTTCTAATTTGTCACAAAACCTCTCAGAAAATATACACTAGATACTTTAGAATGAAAGCCTTATCTTCTGAATTTATCTTGATAATTGTGCCATCTTTGTTCTCCTTTCTCAGTCCATGAGGTTCCTAATCTTATCTTTCTTTGCTGCATTAGAGTCTTCAACCTTAGAATTAATTTATACCATCACAGAATGGTACAGAATCAGATCCATAGGATGTTATACTCCCTTCAGTGTTGTGAAGGACCGAGTGACATACAAGAAAGCCGACCATCTGGGCTGGCAGATTGAATGTGTTCATCTGCGTCTACTGCTACTAGTTCTATACAATATTGCCTAGTAGATCATTAAGGTGGGTGGTCAGGTTTTCGTTTCAACAGCTAGGGACATTTTTTTCTCAGCTGGCAATAGAATTTTCGTTCTTTGGAAGTCTCTTATTCTTTGATGGGTAATGAGTGATTCAGTAGAAAGAAGCAGGAATAGTTCAATTTCACATACCCTTCTAATTCAGGGTTAGAGGATGAAACAGAAGAACCTACAGAATCTGAGAGCTAGGGCCCTTAGGATTTAGCTAAGGCCAACTTTCTCATCTGTGAAGTTGTGTTTTTCATTATATCTGACATTTTTTGAGGGTGAGTTTTGTTACGGATTATTAGCCTATGGCACTAGGCTGGGAAGATGAGACTTCACTGAGATACAGAACACAAAAAAAAAAAAAAAAGAGTGAACAATTGAAATTACAGGGTTATTGGTATCTTGTTGTCAAGGTAGCTTGAGGTTGGTTTTGCACTGAGAGGAATTCAGCTCGCTTTTATGTGTGGTGCTATGAAATGAAGTCAGTGCCCAGTGTGCCCCAACACTAATTATAAAACTTTCTAAAAACAAAGAACAAAACCAAAACAATTCTTTCTAGCTTTCTTTCACTGTTTAACTCTTGTCATGCACCTCTGGAACCACTGTATTGATTTGCACAATTGAGGGCTTTAAATGTGGCCGATTACCATATGTACCTTGTTCTGTCCTGGATTATGTATATTCATTAAACGAACAGAAAAGATAATGTTGCATCAGATCATTATGTCAGGGGTGTTACTTAGGTCATTTAAGGGTCAAGTTCCTGAATTCACTGCCATTAACTTTGAAGAGAGTAAGGAACTAATAACTTCTGGGTAGCTGCTGTGCAACTGATCAGGTAACAAACATATCACAGTCGTCAAACATTAACAGCTTATTAAATAAAGGGGAATCTAAGAAAGGAAGTTTCTAAGAGAATTTAGTGAGAACCTTCTGAGCAGCCTTGAGACATCTTTGTTCAGCTTTCCTTAATAAATGCAGGGGATTAAGCCGGTGAGTAGATGCCTGCTCTCTGGAGGAGGTCTACAGTTAACAGACATAGGAAAGATTTCAAAATTATCTTGGAAAATACTATTTGGGAAAAAAAACCAGGATGCAGTCCAACATGTATATATTCAAGATACTGTGTTTAGGCAGGATTACAAGATGGAAATAAATGGCTGGGTAGTAGTTTGCATCTGAAGGCTGTAAGTTTAATTTGAGTTGTCAGAAGCATTGTCATGAGTGCAGCAGGTGTTCTATGAGATGTATCAGCAGATGTATAACCAGGACTCGGAAAACTTTTTTTTTTTTTTTTTTTGCTGTGCTTGTAGTTAAGACCTCACCTATGGTACTAGGTCTAGTTTTAGTTCCTGCATGTTAAATAAAGAAGTATGGTGGTGGGGGTTTTCTTTACATATTTAAATATTTGTCTCAAACCTCTTTAGTTTTCTCTCTTCAAAGTTGAATGAGTGACTCAGTTCTCTCAGGCCACTCATAGCTGTGTTTCCTGGATCTCTAATCTGTTTTTATCCTCTGAACTAAGTCTTTAAATAAGCTTTTTTTAAAGATCTATAAGAGAAAGGAAACAATTTGTTTTCTATATGAATGACAATTGAACAAGCAGTATTGGATTTAGACTGCAACAAGGAAAATTCGAATTAGTTATTAGAAAAAAAAAACTTTTAAAGGTAATGATAGTGATGCATTGGAATAGATTGCCTGGAGAGATTTTGGAATCCCCATAGTTGGAAGTTTTTAAAAAGACAATCTAGACAAACATCTGTCAAGATTGATATGTTTGATCTTGCCTTGGGACAGAGGATGGATGAAATGACCTCTTGAGGTCCCTTCCAACCCTGTTATGAATCTATAAAATAATGTTTAAGCTCCCAGGTGAGAAATGAACTATCCAAGCACAGACAATCTGCTACAAATGACCTTTGATATTTTCATTGACAAAAATTTGGAAGCAGTCTCAGTGTATAGCTAGTAATGATGAGATAAAATTAGCCAAAGTAACATACTTCTTCAGTCAGAATCCTGTATAAATACATTTCTAGGTTAACTCTGTATGCACTGTGACTTAAGGCTCTTGCAGGAAATAAAATTTAGATTCTGTGTTTGCGGAATGAGGGTCTTAATTTGAAAAGTTAAACAACATATTTGTTATCCTATTGCCACAGAATTGCTCCTTGTCTATCCAAGACAAGTTTGTCAAGAGAGTATGCTGATAAACTTGACTCAGTCTGGAAAATGGTCTTCTGCGGAAGACCGTATGACTTGCTTGTGAAAAGATCAGTGTCCTTACTTCAGGTCTCCAGAAATAGCTGGAATATGACTTTAAAAAGAGTTTGCTTCTAAGGGTCTTCTCACTAAAGAAGCTAATTTCTTTCTGGGGTTCTCTAGAGCAATGGTTTTCAATCTTTTGCAGTTTTAAGACCGTTAAAAATTCCTTGGAAGATGTTGACTCTAGAATAGTCGTTGTAAGGTTATTAACCAAAAGTCTGGTATTAAGGGAACGGCAACAATAATGGGAAAAAACCCAGCCTGAGCTTGCAGGTGTCTGCATCACAGATTAAAAACACCTACTGAAGAGCTGTACCATACATGGAGGTGAAATGGTCTGTAACTAGCCATAGGAAAAGAGCAAGATCTTCTGACAGCAACCTTAAAGACACCATTTTATTTACTTTGCAGATGACTCTTCTGTGAGAAATATTGTTGAAATACAAGGCCAAATAATAAAAATGAAGAGTTTTTATAGAATCACAAGGTATTTCAGATCTGAAGAGGCCCCTGGTGATCTCTAGTACAACCTCCTGCTCAAAGCAGTGTCAGCTATTATGAAGTCAGAACCAGGTTTCTCAGAGCTTTACCCAGATGGGTCTTCAAAACCTCCAAGGACAGAAAACTGCACAACCTCTCTGGGCAACCTCTTCCACTGCTTGAGTATCCTCTTGTTTTTGTGGGTCTTTACCACCTTTAGACTCCCTCACCCTTTTAAGGATAAAAGAAGATTTTTTTTTTTTTTTTTTCCTCAGTAATGACAGTGTCTATGCAACACCAACAACTGAAGTTCTCAAATATACTTTGGAAACATTAATCTTTGTTAACAAATGGTTGTGACTAGTCTTTCAACTGCCTTACCCTCACCTGTAAAAAGAAATGATAATGCTTACTTGCCTTTGAGTATTTGAGAACCTTTGGAGAAAACTTTATGTTAAGATGTTTCTCCTACAAATAAGGATATTTTATTCTTGCATAAACAAAAAAAATCCTACCTCTTTTTACATTTGACGTATTCAAAACCGAGAAAGTATTAGCTCAAGGACTAATTTAATAAGAAAATGCAACTGCCATTATCTCTTACTGAATTAAAGGACATTGAGACTATCAAAAAGATTAATTTACTATGTTGAAAAAGCTTTATACATTCGTCCCATTGAAAAGAATTATGCTATTGATTTCATTGCTTTCAAATCAGTTGTTTCTGGAAAGACAATTAGGTATCAGGATGCAGGAAAAAATAGCTTATTTTGTATCATCAAAATGGAAAAACAACAAAGAATTGAGTACACTCCCCATTTATGTGAAAAGCTTTTTCTAAACAACTAAATTAATTCATCTCTACAAGAAAGAAATAGAGATAAATAGTTCTGCTATCTTCAAAGACGTGAACCTTGCAATAACTAATATTCTTGAAAGAAAAAGGATTATAATTCTTTTTCAAAGAGTATAGCATAATTTTGGAGAATATTCCTTGTTCTGTGTCATTTACATAAAATATTAATTTCAAGCAAATTAATAAGAGAATCTCTCTTAAATTCTGATTCAATGTTCTTATCAGTCAATAGTTTAAATGAAGATACTATGAATAAGCACATGCAAATCCTACACATGCTGCAGAACAGCAAAACAGTTATATAATGGTATGGTGAGGGAAGTGTAGTATAAAGTAGATACCTAGCTCAGTACAAGTGTAAGATGATGCCTGGTGCTCAAGACTGCTTTGTATACTATCCTTACAACTATGATACATAGAAAAACACAAAATGCAAACTTTAATAGATGGCAGCCTGCTGAGCTTTGTCCACATATCCAACATTTATAACAAAAGGAGCTTTGCTGTTTAAGAATCAAGCCCGAAAAATACCATGAAAGGAAACCTATGAGGTATTATAGCTCACCTGGTAGGTATGAGGACAAGGTATTCTAAGGAGCTCTTCACTTTGTCTAGGAATCAAAATCGCTCACTGAAGATGATTAAGGCTTTTAACTGCAGATATACTTGGCCTGATCAGTGACTTCTCCAAGGTGTTCAGGTTGTGTTATACATATTTTCAGGTTTGGAGAATTCTTCTAATCTGTTGCAAATAGCTTCACTGAACTTGTGTCTTCCTATAACAAATAGTGGGAGAAACGTCCTGTTTGCTGCCAGTTCAGCACTGGCAGTGTGCTCACTGCTGCACAAATGGAAAAGGACATTTGACCTTATTTATTCATTGGCAACGGTTTGAAGCAAAACTGTAAGCTCCCTTGGGACACTTGACAGGGTTTTTCTATCACATAAAGCATGTTCTGAAAGTAGCAAAATGTTTTCTTGCCAGCTGAAACAGCTGTAATACACTGCTCTCAATTTGTTGTGCCCTAATTCTTCTGCTTAAACCATGTAAAATTTGTTACCTTTGATAGCAGTCTCACCTAGCTCTTCAAAAATAGCTTAGGATATGACTTAACATGTTCATCGTCTCTGCCAAACTACTGCAGTTTATATCCTTCTTTGGAATTTATATGAGCTTTTAAATTATTTATGATAGCGAATGTTACTGAGAAGAATATGAATCAAAATGTCAGACTTCGATAAATAAAATTTACTTTTTTCTGTCTCTTAAGGATCACATGGATTCATTGTTTTCCTCATTTTGCCAGTGAGGAGAGAAAGAGGTTAAACGACTTTCCTCAGGGGAACTCTATCAGAGTGTAGATAGTATATAGTATCAACTAGACTATGTACACTTACATATGTGATTAACTTTATCACAATAAAATGAGGCGTTTGCAAGCACATTCAGTGCCCTTAAAAATTAAATCTTCTTTGATTTGGGCTCTAGTGAAAACTTGAACAATAAGATGAAGTAGAAGAGGACAACCTGCAAGAATCCTCTCAATTTACACTTGTCTTTCCCTCTCTTATTTTTGTCTATGTCCTCAGGATGAGTGTGAGAAAATAGCCAGTCTTCAGAAGCTCTGAGAGCTTCTCCCATCTGATAAGCAGGCAAATCAATGGGGAAACACTCTTACATCTTGCAGTTCTTTGGCTTTACACAATCATATTTTTTAACTTCTCTGTAAATAAGTTTTGAGATAAACAAATGTGTGTGCGTGCCTTTTTTTCCCCCCTCTGCTCATCCAACAATCCGGAACCAGGGAGACTTATTTGTAGAATATAATAGGGTAAATGAGTATCAATCAGCATTAGGAGACTGCAGTTGAATGAGGCTGCTCATCAGGATAGTAAAGTCAATAGCTGATTTCATGATTAACAGAAAAAGAGGTTAGAAGAGACAAGGAGTCTTTATTTCTTCTCTTTGCCGTGAACTGAACTGTTGCTACACTCATGCATGATAGACAAAAGAAAGCCAAAACAACCCTCATTCAGGAGCTCTGTTCATCTGACAAAGGTCGATGTTTGTAGGGTTAGGATTTCCTCCACTCTGATATTTCTAGAAGTGTAAAACACAAGAGAGAAGCTTCATGAGCTAAGACAGCTTTTGCAATCAAACCTGGTTGTTTGATGGATGCATGGCATTTAGGTCTATTGATCAGTGACACAATAACATGCAGAAAAGGCATTAGATACTTTGTTGTCAAAGCTATAGAGGGGTTTATTTTTTCCTTCTGATAGCAATATTTAAGGGGAAAACTTCTTCAATGTAATGGAGAAAATGCTTGTAAATGTATAGCTTATTAAAAAAAAAAAACCAAACATTTGTGCTCCAAGAAAAAGTTTTTTAAACTTAAAATGCCAGCTATCTGAAATGTCAATACTGAGTCAGGTTGAGGAAAAAGCGTACTTCCTGACAGCACCTTGTATTTTTTGCTGAAGAGCAGATGTGCTACACACATTTAGGAACACCAGCATGCTTCTTAGCTGGGGTAGATATTTTGGTCATTTGCCATAAATTCTGAAATGTTGCGCGCTAAGTTAACCTTAGCTCTTTAGACCCTAAGTATCAATCAGCGTCCACTGAGATGTACATCTGGAGCAGTTATTCTTTGTCACAGAGAATAGCTGAGCGCTTACTGTTTTACAGATGGTGGGTGTTTTTCCCCTTAAAAAAAGGATTACCTCTCTAGCATGTGTGTACACTATAATCTCTCTATATACTGCTACATATTTTTGCTTCCTGGCAGAAATATTATTAAGGGTTTAAGTTGTGTGATTGTTATTCTCTTATTATTCCCAGGCAAAGCCTGGGAAATGAGAGGAACAAAGAGAGGGACATTTTATGTGCTTTTTTCTATACTTCACTGTTTATCTGCTTTTTTGCCAATGTAGATGAGAACAACCAAAATGAATGAAACTTCTTTCTCTTACCAGCCTAGAATACTGGTTTTCTCCTATCTTTATCAAACCTGAAACTTTTTCTTCACTTTATACAGTGCATGCAACAAGAAATTTTTATTAAAGAATTATTAACTATTATTAGTAGCACTTCATGTTAATAGCTAGTTTATCTGTTGTATCTAGAGCTGCATAGGACAATGTAACTGTCCAACGGCCCGTCTACAAGAAAGGCCGGAAGGAGGATCCTGGGAACTACAGGCCTGTCAGCCTGACCTCTGTACCAGGGAAGATTATGGAGCGGTTGGTCTTGAGAGTGCTCACAGGGCATCTGCAGAACAGCCAAAGGATCAGGCCCAGCCAGCATGGGTTCATGAAAGGCAGGTCTTGCTTGACCAACCTGATCTCCTTCTATGACCAAGTGACCTGCCTAGTGGATGAGGGAAAGACTGTGGATGTTGTCTACCTGGACTTTAGGAAAGCCTTTGACAGCGTCTCCCACAGCATTCTTCTGGAGAAACTGGCGGCTCGTGGCTTAGACAGGTTTACTCTTCGCTGGGTGGGGAACTGGCTGGATGGCTGAGCCCAGAGAGTTGTGGTGAACGGCGTTAAATCCGGCTGGCGGCCGGTCACAAGCGATGTTCCCCAGGGCTCGGTTTTGGGGCCGGTCTTGTTCAATATCTTTATAGATGATCTGGATGAGGGAATTGAGTGCTCCCTCAGTAAGTTTGCAGATGACACCAAGCTGGGTGGGAGTGTTGATCTGCTGGAGGGTAGGAGGGCTCTGCAGAGGGATCTGGACAGGCTGGATCGATGGGCAGAGGCCAACTGTATGAGGTTTAATAAGGCCAAGTGCAGGGTCCTGCACTTTGGCCACAACAACCCCATGCAACGCTACAGGCTTGGGGAGGAGTGGCTGGAGAGCAACCCGGCGGAAAGGGACCTGGGGGTGCTGGTTGACAGCCGGCTGAACATGAGCCGGCAGTGTGCCCAGGTGGCCAAGAAGGCCAACAGCGTCCTGGCCTGTATCAGGAATAGTGTGGTCAGCAGGAGTAGGGAAGTGATCGTGCCCCTGTACTCGGCACTGGTGAGGCCACACCTTGAATACTGTGTCCAGTTTTGGGCCCCTCACTACAAGAAGGACATTGAGGTGCTGGAGCGTGTCCAGAGAAGGGCAACGAAGCTGGTGAGGGGTCTGGAGCACAAGTCTTATGAGGAGCGGCTGAGGGAACTGGGGTTGTTCAGTCTGGAGAAGAGGAGGCTGAGGGGAGACCTTATCGCTCTCTCCAACTACCTGAAAGGGGGTTGTGGCGACGAGGGTGTTGGCCTCTTCTCCCAAGTAACTAGCGATAGGACAAGAGGAAATGGCCTCAAGTTGTGCCAGGGGAGGTTTAGATGGGATATTAGGAAAAATTTCTTCACCGAGAGGGTGGTCAGGCATTGGAACAGGCTGCCCAGGGAGGTGGT
This sequence comes from Phaethon aethereus, assembly GCF_964289735.1. Classification (NCBI taxonomy): domain Eukaryota; kingdom Metazoa; phylum Chordata; class Aves; order Phaethontiformes; family Phaethontidae; genus Phaethon; species Phaethon aethereus. The sequence goes on along the minus strand of NC_138589.1, from coordinate 8,007,649 downwards.
GGAGTCGCCATCCCTGGAAGTGTTCAAAAAACGTGTGGATGTGGCGCTTCAGGACATGGTTTAGGGGACATGGTGGCGCTGGATTAATGGTTGGACTTGATGATTTTGAAGGTCCTTTCCAACCTAGTGATTCTGTGAAATATTCATGATTTTGGATTTTCTTTTCTGTTTATAGGTACTTTCTGTAATTAACTAAAAGGAGAAATTGAGTTGTTCTTATAACTTCAGGTGAATTAGAAAAAGTTTACCTTAGTTTGCAGCAAACAGTAATGAAACTTGATATTGAAATATTCGTTAGAGGAGACTAGTCCTTTTGCTTAGTTTGAAAAAAGAAATAGTGAAGGAATGTTTTTGTATTTTGTAGTGACTGCAAGAAAATAGCACCTAAAATAAGCATGGACATCTTTCACACATTCTGGAAATCTTGGTACTTCAGAGCTAAGATTAGAGTTCTACTTTTTTTGACTTTTTTTTACTTGTTTATTTTATTCTTAAAAAGAAAATTTAGTGTCACTGTAAACCTAGGTGCCTTGGCAGAAAACAGAGGTTTGAGAGCATCACAATTGCAAAAAAATAGCAGTGATTTCTCTTCCAGGCCCTTGCTAAGTGTATCACATCCTGAGCTGACAATCTCAGATGGCTATTCTGTAGAGAAAATGACGTGTGTGTGTGTATATATATGGCATATATATATAGTTTAACTTTCTACTAGGTGCCCACTGCCACCCATAGTAGTGCTTCTACTCCTGACTCCTGGAATTTGAAATGAGCTCACCCTCGCCATCTTCATGTGTAGCTTCTCCCTGCCCCCATACTTGGAGGGTTGCAGTAATACCTGAGCACATGGAATTGGGGCTACCTTTTCTTTCAGGTAAAGAGATAAAACAATCAAAAGGAATTTGGGACATTCCTATTTATATAAAATAAATTGAATAAACCAAGACAATGTGGAAGGTTTTGGTCAAGGTAGCAATTTGAAATAGTTGTCTAGTTACAGCCCTTCAGCACTTGTACCTTTTACCTTCCATCCACACCCACCTGCCCACTGTTCTAGTACTTCACTGGAAGTGGGGTGTAAGTGTTGTGGAGTCGGTGAGCCTGGCACAGTGAACCAGGGCAGCACAACTGCTGCCTGTATTGGGACTGCACTGGCAAACCTGCACTGCTGCTGATTTGGTGGAGACTTCTCAGGCTTTCCTGCAAAATCACGTGTGTATGCTGCCAATGTCACAGATACACCCCGTACAAGGATGGAGACTGCAGAAAAGCAGGATCCTTGTACAAGACTTCTGTTTCTTGAGAAACAGTCTCTTAGAACAACAATCTCTTTCATTTTGGCTGAAGTTTAGTTGTATTCTTAAACCAAAGTCTAGCACTGGAAAGATGAGGGTTATCCATTTCCTTCTAGATGCGTTCAACATGATTCTTATGCTGCATACAGCACTGTAATATTGTTTATTGATTCAGTGTGGGGAAAAAAATACGAACAGTTTAGTAGGTAGGATAATCGGTAGTCTGCATTAACATATGAAAGTTATTTATTGGATTTGACTGTCGAGGAATAGAATTCTCTGTTCCCTGTCTTTTGACCCTGGAGTTTGTGTGGAGTATGGGGTTAAGAAGTCAGTAGTAGTTTACTAACCAATAATTAAGATTAGGTAACTCAACACCTCAAGACATGAGAGAAACAGATGTCAATTCTTCTCGTTGTTAATGATAGCCCATTGTTTGATCGTTGACATATAAGAAATTAGTGATGCATGGAGTATAATTTCTGTGCACCTAAGAGGCGTACGCATACTGCATTTAGAGTAATGTCTCTTAAATTGGCCTATTTGCTACCACAAAGAATGTGTTCTTTGCTTTTTACTCCAGAACAGGTAATAGGAGACTCTTTAAATGTAACTGTCTGCTGCAGGTCTGAAATACTGTACCTACATGAATATACAAACACACACATGAAACCATGGCAATGATGAATGCATAGCCTTGCAATACCTTGAAGCAGAGAAAGGGAGAAATGTACTTACTGACTCAAAAGATTCCAGAGTTACTGTGAGCTACACATAGGAATCAGCTCCTGAAAAAGGAATGTTTTACTATTACATGGTTCTGTTTTCCTTGGTTACCTAAAGAAATAAAATTTGGTTTATTGTGATTACATTTTCAATTTAAAATATACTGAAGAGTTTAAAGCTCTGTGCAGCTTCCTTTTTAGGTAGATCATACAACGTGCTAAATATGTTCAATTTATACACCAAACATAAAATGAGGCTAAGTTTTAATACTTACTGTAATCCGTAAATAATACTGTGTAATTATTTCTCTACATAATTAAGGATAAATTTAGTCATATGCACCTGCATATTAAATATAGATATACATCCAACATGACTTTAATCTTAGACTGCTCCATGTTAAATATGCATCTTAATTACTGAGGGAAATATTGCAATCCTACTCCTTTTGAACGGTACCTTAACTCTTCACCATACTTTTTTCTGTCCTTCCCTTTACTTGTTTGACCATATTCTTGTTAGTAGACTGCATTTGCCATAGTGCTGGCCCTTATGTGCCAAAGACAAGGGGATGCCTGTGTATTGCTCAAGGCAAGACTCTCAATTCATGTTGTTCAGGAACTCCACCTTTGTCCTAAGTCATTTAGGGAATTTGCAGAAAAGATTCAGGTGAAAAATTAACGTACTGCTGACAAGACTATACATCGGCTAGTTGTGGAGAGTAGCTTGCTTGTATCCCGCTTTATGAAAGGAATCATAATGCAAATAGAAATTAAGTTTTCTGTTTCAAAATGCTTCACAGATTTCAAGATATTATTTCTCTAGTTCATTGTTCATGTAACTAAACTCATGCAGAATTATGCAATCTTGCAGATGTTTATTCACTGTGGAAAATAATTCTCTGTGTGTTCTATGTATACGTGTGGGTATTCCCTAAGAAACAAATTCAAAATACAGAAACTCAGCATCTCACTTCTAAACATTCACTGTTTCCTTCTGCACTCCCTTTGGAGCATATGGCTCCTGGAACAATAATGGCTGTGTGTCTACAAATCACACAACAGAGGCAGAGCTGTAAAGAGCTGAAGACAATGAAAAACTAGAATTCCCATTTTGCCATTCAGCCTCTGTTCCATTTTCTCTTTTTATTTGACCTTGCTTGAATAATTAATGTGGGACTAGCAAGGAAATATCTAAGGAAACAATTTCAACATAATGCAATTATGGAAAAATCATTATTCAAACTTAATGTGTTTTCTATACAAAACATGGAATAATTGGCAATGTTGTACTAACCTCAACTAATTGGTCATGATGATGGGTTTGTGGACATTACCTCCTTTTGTTTTTTTGTGGGAGATTCTTCATTTTTTTATTAAAATAATATGAAATTTCTACAATTGCCTGGGAAATCATTGATGCTTTATTCTGTAGTTCCAGAGTAGCACAGAGATTAGCAAGTGTGGGACTGAATATTATTGTGTCATCTTCAGCTGGCTTAACAGAGTCTGGTTGGCTTGAGGACCAGCACACTTGTATTCTTATATCCAAGGAGCACTGCTGAGACAGCAGGGCAGATACAGAGTCCAAAACACACAAAGATCCCTTTTGGAGGAAAGCATATAAATGGTTGTTATGAGAGCTAAGTTATAAAAAGGCTGAGTGAAATATGGCATCACTAAAATGCATAGCAAAACTCAGTCTGATTTCTATGCTGCCAGAATTTAATTCTAATTCAGCAGAAGTTTCTAGAACGAAAGAAAAGGTCAGATACACAAACCTGCATAGGGCATGAATGTAATATATTTTAACCAAAGCTTACTTTTATTGACCTGATATTTTCTAAATTTTAACACAGACATAACTCTTTTCCTTGTATGCAGAAAATTGTGTTTGAAATATGTTTAGACAGTGTTGATGCCTTTCTATAGCTAATCAGAAATAACTTCTGAATCTGTGGAAAATTAAGCTGAAAACTTTGTAAGACAACTTTGAAATATTTCTAAATGAATGCATAAAGTTGGAGGCAAAATTGTTACTTTAAGAGCAGTAGTCCTGATCTTCTGACATCAGATGGAGGTAACCAAAAAATCCATAAATATACATTGCCACAATTCATTTTACCAGTTGGTCCTTCTAGCACACAGTATGAAACTGAATACTCAAGGAACAGGTAGCTATCAGATTAGTTATATCTAACATTTACTTTTCCACAAATGAATCTTTGTGATAATGTCCCTTTTAAGGGTTCACTAAGATGAACCTGATGTTATGCAGAAGGTTACAGTTGGCTTAATGTCCTTGTTCCCTTTCCAATCAAAGGGAGAAAAACAGAAAACAAAAGTTAGTCTCTTTTTTTAAAACAGGTAGATCATTGTTACGGAATATGCTGCAGTGTTTTTTAAATATTAACTTCTTATTTTTTAATACATACAAATACCTAACAAAATTAAAATCTTCTTGATAATTAGTCATTTGGGAGTAGAATAAAATATCACCACCATCAGAGGCACTACAAAACTCCTAGGGTCTTACCAGAAAGTCATGGGACAATTCAAAGTCTTTTCATCTTTAATGGACTAATTCAGATGTATCTGCACACAGAGGTTATGTTGTTCCATTGGGATTTGTCATTTCATGTTGTAGTATTGCTGCAACAAACTTTAAGCTACAGTACAAGCTCTTCAAAGCACACAGATCTTTTTCTTGTGTGGTTCTTGCCATTTATTTGGAGTGAATACTTCTGATCATAAACCCAAATGCTCCCATCAGGCATACAGTTATAAGTCTAAAATGATTCTTGCAAATGATTGCAAGAGCATGTCAGTGACTTACTTGCCCACAGGGAAGTCAGTCAAATTGTTCCCGAGATGGAATCCAACAGAGCTGAAGGAATTGAAATATTCAGAGTGAGATCTACAAATCCCCATTTCATTTTCACGAGTATTATGAAGATTTGTTTGACCCTTACTGAAGTATTTCCTGAGAGTATTTTATACTGCAGAACACTTTGTGGGTCTCATCTGCTTTGATGTACAGAGCATGCTGAAAAGAACCAGTCTTTGTAAGTCTTAGACTGGTGTTCTGTAGTTGTATCTTGCTAAACGCTTGCCTTCCTGCCAGAAGGAAGACCGCCACACCACATTAGTTATCCTTTTCCATAGGTGTTTATGCTGCCAGCTTCTCTCCTGTCTGTTCATAATTCAAGTTTATGTAAACGTAGAGAGAAAATATGTAAGCAAACTTGAATTTGTATTTCTAAAAATTAATGAATTCTTTAAAATTATCCCAATCTTTTACTCGGCAGGTGACTTCCGAACTTGCATGTCTCTTCCTTGAGATTGGCTTACCTAACACTTGCCAGAGTCAATCTGGGATCTTCCTGTAGGAGGCATTCTCTTTTGTACAGGAAAGAAAAGGGACTTAGCACTTTTCTTGCTTATTTTCTGATAATTACCACCATCACAAAAAAAAAAGCATACAATTATGGATTTGTAAAAGTAGATCTTCCAGTAAAGTGGAGATATGACAGGGAGAACAGAGAAGCGAACACTCACCAGGTTCAGAAGAAAATACACAAATGAGTCACTTCTTTCTAAACTCGCATCAAGCAACACAGGAGGTACTGAATATCCTCCTCTCTTTCTCTTCTTCCCCCCCCTCTCCCTAAAGCCATTGTAAAACACAACTGATGACTACAGGCAACTTTTGTTCCACATGCTGGTTTCCCAATAATACTCAAATTTAGCTTTCAGAATCTTAATTTTTATGGAATAAAATACTGCCGCTGTTTTCTACATACAAAATAGCAAAACATGCCAGAATTTTAAAGCATTTAATCAGTTGAAACAGAGTAATAGTAGGCTCTGTTTGCTGAAATTTCCTTAGAAGCAAATGGTAGTGACACAAATAAAGTCACTTCCAACCTCTCATTCTGTCTAATCTAATCTTCACTTTTATTTGATCACTATTGCCATGGTATCTGAGAAACAACCAAAAATCAAAAATAGGAATACTCCAACATCTGCCCCTCTTCTGACCTTCCCAGCGTTTATGTTGCTTAATTAAATTTCTGAAGAGTTTTCTGGGAGGAGTGACAAGAGCCATACTGAGAGAAAGGCAAATTGTAGAGGAACTCTTGCACTTAGTTCTGAGCTTAAGTGCTGTTCTCGCCTCCAAAGAGCTCCTACAAAGTTTGATTTTTCCAACATCATGTCCCTTAGATCCTGAATTCTTAAGAAACAATATTTTATTGCTACAGCTGTATTCTGTTTTATTCAGCTGTAGTGTATAAAGAAATGCAGCATTTCCCTCCCTTGCTGTTGTTACCTGAATATTTAGTGCAGACTTTCCTGTATGACTATCTCCTTGAATTCCTAAATTGTGCTGTTCTTTCCTTATTAACACTTACCTACACTAATTTACAGCTTCAAATTATAAGGGTTATTATGAAAGACTGCAAACAGTAAGGGCTCTCTACAGAAGTAGATAAAATCTTTGTTCTTCACATAAGCTGATACATAAACGCTGCTGCAAAATCCCTCTTCAGGCTCTGTGACGTTCACAGGCTGCTTGAACATGGACTGGAAGTAGGTCAGGCTTTTGTAATCTCATTTCTCAGATTTGGTTTGATCACACCAGAATTTCACAAGAGGAGGGTCTCTGCAGGAGCTAGGCAAGGTTTAATGAAGAGACATGCACGATGGAGAACTTAGACTTTGCGAGTTGATTTTACATAAATTGCTTTGTGCACAGGGACTTCAGGAATCCTGTGCTGCTACGTAAGTCAAACTTGCTTGTTTTTGCTGAGGTTGGCACATGTTGGCAATGTTTGTGAGATATTTGGGTAAATTATTTGGCCAGGACATTGGGGCCTCTTACTCACCTACACATGAGTTGCTGATGATTCTATCAACATTCTTGAGCTTCAACACTTGTATTGCACTTCTCCTGTTAAAATACTTTGGTTTTGATTAAACTAGCCATGCCAAGCTACCATCACAGGTCTCATTTCATAGAAAAGAAAACCAGTGCAACAAAGCATGTTTTGTCTGATACCACAAAATCTGTAAGAAGGCAGCTCTACTGAAAAGTAAGCAGGGTGATACTTGGTTAATCTTAAGAAAGTGATGTCAATTCTGAGAAGACAGAATAGACTTGCTTTTTGTTAGGATTAGCAAAAATTCAATAGCAGAGACAAATAAAGCTGTATGAATTACAACCTCTGCTGAGATACAGAGGAAGGATTTACCGGGTGATACGCTGTCATTAACTGCCCTTCATTCTGTTACCTTTGTAGACCATAATGACCTATGGATATTATATGTGACTATGCAGAACAGATTCATGTAGTATCTTGCAGCATCTTCAAAGATAGTAAACCTTCCAGCTGTCGTGCAGAGGGTTGACACAATTGTGCTAGTATTGCCAGAGAAGAAGTGTGGAAGGTGAAATCAAAAAGGAAGAAATGTGAAGAGTTTTAAGTTGGTTTCTTTTCTTTGCTAATCAATGATGACATCAGCCTAAGTCAAGGCAGGATTTTAAAGCGGTTTGTTTAAAGTGGTGCTGGTGATATTACACTGTGCATTACCTGAATGGGAAGGTTTTCATTTCATGCTCTCCATACTTGCAGCAGCATTATGATACCATAATCTGTCAAGGCTAAACTCTTTTTTTTATTGCTTTCCTTTCACAATCAAATGATTTTATGTATTAATTAAGGTATTTTGCAAAAATCATAAACATTAGCATATTGGTAATTTAAAAAGCAGTTACTAAATAAATGCTTATCATGCAGTGCACATGTTCCACTGTGCACTTGGCTTATGTTGATATTGCTGTTTCCATTTTTATTTCAGCTGAGTAAGAGAATTCTACCCAAAAACTTGCTTTCTAATCAGGTAGATGAGCAAGGATATTTAGGCACATAAATTGCAAAATTGATTAAGGTATGCAGCAATCCACCTACAGTCCCTAGTGTTTTTACTGCATGAATTTCCTGATCACTGCACATATAAAAACCTACAGAGCTAACTAGCTATTACATATGCAGAGAAAACTAATTTTCATGTACAACCATTGGTGTTTCTAGGGAATGTATTACATCTGAAGCTTTGAGAAATGTGGTCCTTTAAAAAATAATTTCAGACTTTAGTGTTTATGTTTTTAAAGCTAATTGGGGGATCTTGAAGCCAAATTCTCACTGGAATCAAATGGATGCCAAAATCCATATCGTCCTTTTGAAAAAGCTCATCTTCAGCAACTATTGATTTTAATAGCTGAAATAAGTAATCAGAGCAAAACTACTAATCAATAATTTTCATGAAAGTTATATCTACTAACTTATGTTTTCTATACAAATAGAACAGTATTGCTGTGACAAATCTCTGGTATTTGACTTGCTATAGCTAGAAATAATCTTATCTATCAGAACTCTATATTAACCAAATTATCATATTTTACTGCTTATTTTCAAGTGTAGGTTAGCTAACATTAAAGCTAATATCAAGACTGGGGTAATATTATTTCAAAGATCCCTGGTTACATGATAACAGTCTATGGCCTTGCTGACCTCTGTGATAAGATTCCTAGGCATCTCTTTTAATTTCATGCATTGAAAGGTAGACTATCAAGTTAAATAGGGCAAAATTATTAATAAATTCCTTCAGAAATGTTAAAAGTAACAGAATCAAAGTAAATCAGTTGGGTTTTACTATTGGAATAAAGGTCTGCATGATAATGTGCAAGCTTAGGGAAAACCTGTGTTCGTGTTCTTTGTTTGACAGGCTGGGCCTTGAATTCTCAACCATGATTATTCTGATTCCACAAGAAAAATCGTCCCAGTTCTAATGTAATTCCTTACAGTAAATTATTTTATTTCCTAAAAAAACAGGTTGTCAGTTTTTTAGGGAAGTTACACATTGCTAATACAGGTCTCGATGCTTACTGAAGATACTTCTTTTTAGTTATTTCTTTATGTCTAAAAGCATGCAGGTTTTATGAAATGTAGAATACCGAAAGGAACACAGAATCCATATTACATGGCATGTCCTGCTGTGGCCTTACTTTGCCAAAGAAATGTAGCAAAAATGTGCTGGTAATATCCTTTGTCTTCATTATAAGAATCTGTGTTACTACATTCTTTCTGATGTAAGGCCATTTACCTTGACTCCCAACTACATTTAATCTCATTACATTCACTGTCATTATAGCAACATCTTTATTCCACTTGAAAGACTTTAAAGCTCTGGAGGATGATATTACAGTAAGGGCAGAATATGCTTTATTGAATAGGGTCCTGTGTAAATTCCAGATATGATCATGCCATCCATTTTTATGAGCCTGCTCACATGATTCTGGGTTAATGCAGCAATTGTGATTCTTCCAGTTAAATACGGGGATGGAAAATCAGACGTGAATAAGCATCTTAAATATTTTGATATTGAAAGAACCAAAAAAGATGTATTGAAAGATCGTAATATAGATCTTGACTTAAAAAAGAATTTTTATATTTTTTCTGCAAAAGATGCTACAAAATGAAAACATGTATAAATACAAATGCTAATGTTAGAAATAAGAATAAATTAATTCCAAGACAGGAAATGACTTCACTGTAACTTGCCCTCGGTATTTCAAGGATCATACTAGTTTTTTGTAATCTTAATTAAAAAAAAAAAAATCTACAGTGCAGAGTTGAATAAACTTTACCCCTGGACAAAAAATAAATCTAGTTTTGGCTACTTGTCAAGGGATCAGCATTAAAATGGAAATTTTCAGACAAAATGCTTCAGAAAAATAAAAATCCAGAGAGGTTGGGATTTTCAAGTCTTGTACAGCTCATGGACAGCCTGTGGGGCTGTTGAACGTGTCCCAGACAGTCCTGAGAGGCCGCAGGACTCCCAGCAAGGTGGTAGTATACAAGAAGCTACTGTCATATTCTCTATCCGCCCAGCTCTCTTAGGCCTATGAAGTACATTTCTGAAAATGTACTTTGTGTTGGATTGCCTCTTTCATCTCCTATATTCTTGTAGGTGGTTGTATAGAATAGCAAGTACAAGGTACGCACAAAATTTCTTGGGGATCAGATAAACTACTTTCTTCATGACTTGCTCTACATAGTGAAATAAATAGCTATGTGAAATTAACGGGTCGTAAGATCTTTGTGAAAAAATAGTAAAAACTTCTTAGTGCATGTCTGAATAAAGGATTCTTGAAGTACTCGGCATGACCATGCTTATAAATAGACTTATCCAATAACTGAAGGGCAAGTTACTGGTTCTTGCCTTTGGTCAGTGATAACGTTGTATGATCTTGTCATTTATTATGGTAAATTTTATTAGGTGTGTTGTTATAGGCTACCCATAAAATTTTATGTACTAGTAGAAAACAAAATCATAGTTTATCAGATTATTTCTCTGCCTCTAACTATCCCAGATGGGTGAAAACAGAGATTTGTAAGGTATAGAACTTCTTAATGAATACAGACCTAGAGGGTGGTAACGTTAAAGATGATTCTGTCTGCTCTTTATCCTTTGAACCTGCAGCAACCAGCACTGATCCAGGGACTGACCCAAGGGAAGGGTACCAGTAAAAATTATTAGTTTCATTGAGGTGGCTACTAAAGATTTGATTTTTGCCTTGAGAAGGTCTACAAGATGTAAAGACTGGGTATGTCTTAGGCCCAGTCTAGTAAAAGATACATGCAGAATATCTTTTTTTTTTTCCCCCCCAGGGGTAAGCTTTCTGGTGTATTAGCTTAAGTAAATGTTCATGTCGCTAATTGGTTCAGATAATTTAGGTAAATGGTGTTCTATTGAAGATGACTTTAACTGCAAGATTAGTCATATGAACAGAAATAATTGCCTATCTAGCCATTTTGGTAACCTCTGCTATTCTCTTCTTTTTACTTCACTTTACAAAGCAACTTCATCGGGCCATAATAAACATTATTCATACACAGCCTGTAAGTCTTGCTTTAAAGGGGCATATAAATGATGAAAGGAGAGACAAGACAGGCAGGAAATAGGACTCAGTGAGGTTATAGATTCTTGCAGATTTTTCTTCCAAACTGTTATTCAGTAAAAAGATTTCCCCTTCCATCATGCCACAGAACCATACTTCCGTGCTACCCGTTCATGGCTGTTCCATGGCACAGTATCTTCATCATTTCTATTGAACTTGGGAGACATAAGATCAGGCTGACAGAGGGTTTCCTCACAAAAAGATTCATTGTTTTTTTTCACTTGAACAGAGTTTTCATTACTGAGGAACACAATCTAATTTCCACTTATACAATGGATGGGTCCCATAGTTCACAAAAATATATGGAGGGAAAAGGTGTCTTACAAACCTATCATTCCATCGTTGGTCTCTCAGAGTTTATCCCCAAATGAGTTCAACAAAATGCCATTTGTATTTCCTTTTTATACGTAATTCCATGCAGACATGTCTAGAAGCAACATTTGTCCCAGGGTGCACAGTCGAATGTTTCTACAAGACTGCATTCCTGGTGCAGTAACTGGACTCTCTGGAATCTCATCAAAATTATGGCTGCCTCCCCTATTACTACGCATTTTGATGGTCCTGAAAAATCTTTTCTGAATTGTTGTTTTCAGTAGTGTTTATATGCAGTAGTATTAAATTTCATATTTGCTAGTTATTTCATTAAACAGCTTTGCTCCATAATTAAGCTAATGACTTCATTGCTTTTCTCCTTTCTGATCAACCAGGAAAGCAATTTTTTTCTTGTATTCCCACTCAGATATGTTCTGTTTTCATCTAAAAATTAAGAGTTTTGATCCCATGTCTTTCTCTTCTGTATTAGAATTAGTCAGATCTAGTTTAATATTGGGAGTTACCAACTAATCCCTGTTTAGACATTTTTGTGTTCTAAAAGTGCTGCTTTTCATCACTCTACTAGCTATCAAATAGCAACAAGTTGGCTGGTTTTGCCACTAGCTCTCCATCATGCTGGGAAGTGTTCCTGTTGCAAAAGAATCCAGTAAGATCTGTTGGTTTAGTTCTAAAACTTGTATAGCTAAAAACAAATGGTTGATGTAATTTGCTCTTTTGGGAAGAGAAAACCTAAAAATTGCAGGTGTACAAACCTGTAGCAGAATCCTAGCAACAGTTAAATCTACAGAAAAAGCTTGACCTAATCTTATTTTTTCTCAGGCTTGCAGTCTGTGAATTTAATTATGTAGGAGTTGAAAAAGGAGACATACTAGACATTCCTAGTAGACATGCTTTGACTTAACCCTGACTGTTTTAAAGTATTCCAAAATTCATAATTCTGAAGGAGCATTTTTCTTAAAAAAAAAAAGGTAGATAAACATTCTTCAGAGAAAATGTTGGTAGAATTGGAATCTGAATTACTTGCTGGCACACAATTGTTCTCACTCCTCCTCCTAATTGGATTTTAATTCAGCAATCTGATAGATTTTACAAAACTAATCATTCGCTTTGATCCCATGAATACATTCTCCTTGAATACAGACAAAATCAATAGGAGAAAACAATTGATGAGAGGAAGAAAAACCATTTTCCTATGCTCTAAAAATGAAGCTGTCCATTGACAAATGGTAGCATATTCTACAATTGGCTTATATCATATCTCAAGGATAAAGATGCAGAAAAGACTTATGAGGGTCTCTCAGTGGAACACATCAGTATCTGGTGTCGGGGATGATTCAAGTTCACTTTGTCCTCCACCACCTTCTCATCAATTCTCTTAACTTTAGCTAGCTGCTGGAAACAGTTTTCTATTTGCCATTGATATGTGCAAGTTAATCGACACCATTAATCTGCATTCTAGATATCTGGAAAGTGTGTTCCCTACTACTAATACCATTTTTCCCATACACTTGGAAGCCTATGGACTGGCGCATGTATGATCTTATCTGTCATTACGATCTAATTTCTTTGTTATAGCAAACTGACTTAATCTTTACATTGTATAGGAAATGCTTGGGCTTTTCATAAAGGAAAAGGCTTGTTTAATTCAGCTGACTACTTTGGGTTTAATTGTGATCTAGATGATTTCCTAGAATTTACAGAGACATATCTATATCCCCACAGAACTGTGTTCTTATCGATTTACAAGCTTCCAGTAAAGTTTCAGCAGACATTGTAACCTTAACAATTGTAGTGCTAGTACAGGTTCAGGTAAACTTAAAGGTCTTAATTTTACTTTCGCCCACTCATTTGCTAGCAGCTTCTTAGCACCTATAATGAAAGAGGGTATTGCATTTACAACAGCATCAGTGTGGTTGTAGAGGTTTTTTAAGTTTTTCATCATAGCTATTTAATTGTTTAATGCTGTATCATGTGGTTAGTTCAGTGTGCGGACATTGACAGTAATGGCTTTGTTCTTGATTTTTCTTCCAAACTTGCCATTAAGTAGTGATTAACAGCATTTTTCCTCTGCCAAGCAGTAAATATTTGGGGCCTACCAAACCAGCTTCCCAGCAGAAGGAAAACCAGGAATATAGAAAGTCTCTCTATTCTAAATGTGGTTAATGTACACGTGATCCAGGGATACAGGTGCTATTAAGTAGAACTCTTCTACTTTAGGAATCTTAAGCCAACAATAATGCTCAATATTCAGACAGAAATTGTCTCAAAAACTGAGACCATGGATGAGACCAAGCTCTCCTGGCACTTCTGTGGTTCCTCTCTAACCATCACTACCTCAACAATGAAACCTCAGTATTGAAGACTGTATTCTTTTCAGAACTGGCACCTGAGGAAAAGAATTTAGAAAATTGCATCTAGCAGCATCTTTTGGGTACACTTACCAGAAAAATACATTTGCAGATCAGATTTATTAAGCATTAAATGGGGCTAAGTACATCTAGCCCTTCGTTAATTATGCTTGGTCATCCTGCTGTACTACAGAGAGGTTTGTTTTTTTTTTTTTTTTTACCTTCCATATACCTTTTGGGGCACGTATGTCATGATGCTGGTTGATAGCACTGATTCCAGTAGCTGAACTCTTTTGCTTACTTTTTGATAGCTCTGTGTTCAGGTATCCTGAACAGTAAGCACAGACCTCATCCATCTGTCTTTAAAGTCCATAAAAAATTTCCGTTGGAAATCTAGTTTGAGCCCTGAAACACATTGGCAGTTATGAAAATTATTCAGTCTTTCAGGAATCATCCAGTATTACTCGATACTCTACCAAATTATTTTTCCTACAAAATCTCTTTTCATCCTTTAGTTATTTTCATTATGGGTGTAGTCCCGAAATATAGCACATATAGGAAAGTCAGGCCTTTCTAACCTAAGGGGAAATGACTTGTAGTACAAAAAACAGGGGTACGATTTTGTTTCTTTACCCTGCTTCCTCACCTTTTCTAATTTACTAACCTTTTATTGAAGCTTAACAGAACAGCTGACAGTATGCAGCACTTTCTAGAGTCAGCGTTACAAAGAATGTTAAAGTTGCAAGGAAAGGGATTAACTAGAGCAAGTAAGGAACAAAACACAGAAACTGTAATTTCTTTTTTTAAGTGCTTATGTTTCATCAGATTGTTAGTTGTCATTCCCATGTGATTTAATGTCATTATAATTTCCATAATGCGTGATGCATTTTTTACACAGCATTTTCATTAGGTATCTTTCTTGCTTTCTTTGCCTGACCTACCACTTTGCCTCTGCTCAGATCTGTATAGATCTTCACTCCTCTAGCTTGTGGCTGTTGCCTTTTTAAGTCAAACTCCTGCCTTGTCTGTAGTGGGGCTGTACCTTCCCACTAGTGCAGAAAGTTGCCTCTGCTGGCTATGTAGAATGGCCCCAGGAGGAAGCATAATATTCAAAGCCTTGGCAGCGATACGGGGTGCCATGGCTAGCATGTACGTCAGGTAGTAGTAAGTGTGAGCCAGGACATTGCAAGGTTTTACTTGTTTGTGTTGAATCCCGGGTTTATCGGAAAAGTCTACAGAAGATGGAGATATGCTGCACATCACTCAGGAAGAACTTAGAAGTTACTTCAGTGATACCTTTCCTGACCTAATCCCTGACAGCATTTCCTAAAAGCGAACAGATGTGTAACAATTTGACTGTCTTAAAGGATGGAATACCAGCCCGTATATTCCTAATGGTCTGAACAAGCTGCAAAAACTTTTACAAAATCATCTTCAATTTTTTCACCAGAAATCTCTACCCAAGAGAAACCGTGTGGCTAAAACTCGCAGTGCTGCAGATATATTTTCTGCCTTGTTTCTTCTCAAAAGAGAAAAAAAGGATTAATTTCTCCAATTCTGTAGAAAAAATAATTTACCAGATTAAAAAAAAAAAGTTTTTCCCTTATTTTTTCTTCCTACCAGAATCTTAGTGTTCACAGGAAAACTGCAGATGGCTTTTGCTTTCACTGTTATTCCTTGTAGGGGTCACGTGCTGCTTTTAATTACAACCTTATTCCCTTCTGAGGCCTCTGCAACTATTACCCAGAGCAACATTTTAGCCACTACATTTAGACTCAGACAAAAGCTAATCTTCTATGTCAGAGGTTTACTCTACTGGTTTTATTAACACCTTCAGAATCTTCACCCGTACTTTAAAATTGTTCAGGTCAGATTCATCCTAAGTGAAGACAAGCACAATGAATTCTCAGACTGCTGTGTAATTCTGTGACAGCTGACAAATTCTGTGCTATAGCATGAAACTACAGAAAGATGTAACTGCAAAAAAAAAAAAAAAAGTAGTGGTTGTAAATACTGATGGGCTCAATAATTATCCATTAACAACGACTAATGAATAAATCAACTATAGACTACGAAGAAAGGATCCCAAGGACCAAGTCTCGCATCAGGAAAAAGACTCTGCTTTGTGTTGTACAGACAAGGATAAATCTGTAACTTTTAGTGAAAGTGCTCCAGATTGTTACGTCTTTGTTTCAGAATGTAGCTTGCTTTTATGTTATATTTCATTAACTCTGTGAAATATGTATAGAATTGCCAAGAAATTGTTTCTTTCAGTTATGTTTATGTGGTGTCATTGATCTGAGTAGGAACCACATAAAGTGCCATTGATCTAAGTGGGGGTCAGGTTGAAACATCCAAGGGAAGAATACGGTATTTTGGTTCTGTAGGAGCAAAAGACCCACTAGATTAATTCATTCACATGCACTTTTCCAAGTGAGTCACAAACTATTCCTGTATGTACTGAGACTTGAGACTTGTCTGTTTCAACAGCAGGGAGCAGAGGCACGCGAGTCTTGTATTTGTTGCTGTAGTGAGCAATACGTTAGCAAGAGCCAATATAATATTAACCTCCTTTAATTGCAGTCTCCTCATCTGTTTGCTCTACTGTATATATTTAGTTGCACAGTCTCCGGTGTTTCCAGTATGATCACAAATAAGCGATTGTGCAGTTCATTTTCAGGCATCGGTGATGAATTTTCATCAGCCTTTAGTAATGCTTAAGGAAGAATTTGACTGTTTCAAAACATTAAAGCAAATACTTAAATTGGTTCATGTCTGTTGTTTCCTTATAGACTCCTTCAGGCACTGATAGGAGGTTAGATTCAGACTACAGATAATTTACAAGATAATATATCAATTAAACATATTACCAAATATAGAAATGATCAGAGAGGACAATGGAGAGGGCACAGATGAAAATGCAAATGGAAATCTAGGAGTCTGATGAATGGGAAAATGAGTGACTCTACCAATACCCAGATGAAATTAGAGAGTACTTTATGACTGAAAGTGGTGAATATTTGATGAAATTCAAGGTGCTGAAAGCTACAGTAGGTGGGGAATTCCTTGAGTTTTTAACGTATTCCAAACTAGGTGGTATGTGTAGACAACTCATCGCAGTAATTGGCACTTAGACCTCCATCAGTTGGCGATGTAGTGCAATTCTGCCTGACCTAATTCATCCTGTAGGCTTATTTATTCTATTGTATAGTACTGTGGTACAAAATTAAATGACTGCTGTGTTGTGTCTAGAAGAGGGGATAATTTATTTGTGACTGAAAGAACATAGTACCATCATGGCTGATTTTTGTGGGAGTTCCATGAAGTAAAATCTGTATCAGAATCAGGTTTGGCAGAGCCATGACTTTCTGAAAATGCTTTTTGCAAATGTAAGGTGTAGAATTACTGTGGAAAGTGATACACACCTAAAATTAATTGCTGTGTAGCAAAGCATTTTTATACTACTTGGCTGATCTTTAAACAAAAGTTAGCATTTCAAAAATACTTACTGAAACCATTAGCTTTCTTGCAGTGCATTCCAGTTCAATAACTTTAATGAAGAGAAGTGATATCTTCACTTGAAAATTCTAACAAGGAAAATATTTTCTAGTCATCTCTGACTCCAGAAGTTCATTTTTTTTCACTGAGTTGTATTGCTTTACAGAAAAAGTATCCATCATTCATATACAATATCCTAACCTAAAAAAGACCCGATTTATATCTGTTTCCAGAGGTCTCCCAGCCTGGGGATATTAGTCGGAGATGACTGGAAAACAGACTCTGTTGGTCTATTTATATAGCATGTTTTTTAAAGCCACAAAATAGCACAAGATTTGCTTTTGCATTTGCATTACTGATTGTTGTTGTCTCAGTGGGTAATTATTCTTGCAGTATTCATTTAACCGCTCAGTACTTGAAGGTACACTGCTATGGTGAACATTACACAGTTGGCAGAGGGGGCTACAGCAGCAAGCGTGAGGGGTTAATTGACTTTTATTGAGGCAGTTTATAGCTTGCTCTTGTCTTCATCCTTAAGCACTACTGATCCTCTGTAAACTAAGATCTATTGCGACAATATTTTTAAAGATGTTTAGTTTTCCACTAACCTATATTTTATTTGTAGTGTTTTATTTTTTCCCCCCAAGATACTCTAGTGATAAAAAGGATAAGGTCATTGTTACTGAGTCTCTTTTTCTTAAGGTGAACATATTAAATTCTCCTGACCATTAAGGGGCAGATGTTGCCCTTTTTTTTTTTAAGAGAAATTTACATACACTTCAGTTTGCGGAACAGAAATTGCAGTAGTTCAGTAGGTAGCTGCCTTTGCTTAGCTTACACAAAGTGCTGTAAGGAGATAGGAGGGGAGAAGTGTTACCCTTTTAAGTGATTTTTAAAATATCAAATCTTATTTCAATTAATTCTGATGGTTTGCTACTAGTAGTATTTTACTCTTATCACCATTCAGTGTGTTTGAGCTCTATTAAAGATTTAAATGGAAGTTTTATAGAATATGTTATTTTAGGATTTTATGGATTATTATTCATAACATCTGCCACTTACAGGAAAAAAAGCCTTAAAATGCTCCATTAATATGTATTTAATGCTTGTGATACAATTTTATATTAAATAAGATTTGGTTTATTTTAGCAGTTGTGTTTGTGTAGCTATGGGAAAGATCTGTTTGCTTTATAAATCCTTAGGTTTGAGGTTTATAGCGTGGCTATTAAAACTTTCATTATGAGGAAACTTGATATTTCTCAGCATATAACATATATATGTTTTTTTGCAAAAGGTGGAAGACTGGAAAAAGAATACAAATTAGACTTTTTAATATTAATGAATGGTCACTGGTAACTAAAATGGATTAAGGAGTAACATAGATCCTTTCTGTTTTCCTGATGTTCATATTATAAAATCATTTTCTTAAGAAACAAAACTTTGCTACAATTTTAGATAGCCACAAGAGAGATCTTGGAAGGTATTCTAAAGGCAGACACATCAAGCTTAAGTCGCTTTTTATTTTTAACTGCAGGAAACTCCCATTGTTCAGTTTTATGCTTGACATTGAACTGGGCAGGTGTGTCCACATAAGGTGCAACAGGGAGGATTTGCATGCTGGCTTGCTGAAGTGACAGAATTGTGCAAAATAACTGCAGTGGTCTGGCAAGCTTTGGGAAGCAGGTGGATCTGAGGTACCTATCTCTGAAATTACAATGCTGGAAGTGCCTGCTTGCCTGCTGCCTAACCCAGGAGGCATCTACACTTTTTTTCCCCCATATTATTATTCATCAGGCTCCTCTTCTGTACATCTTGACATGCCTAAAATTGCCCCATTCTTGATGGATCTGGGTGGTATAACCTATAACTGAGCAATCTGGGATCCAAAAATTCTACGTGTGTATGTCCGAATATGATGTATGGTGAATAGGAGAATTTGGATATGCATATTGCAAGGTATAAATTTACGTATAAGAAAAGATGTTGATACTGATTTTTACTGAATACAGACAACACTGTTCATTTAGAAGGTTTAGAAAGCCCTTTCTCCTCTTGTATTGTTACCTTTATTCACTTGCATTTCCAAATGCTGTTAATATTGAACAAGTATGATAGAATATGATAACAGTATCACATTAATCAGCAAGAGAGTCCTTTTTTCAGAAAAGTTTTTTCATCAGGAAAAAGACTGGTCACATGGAAGTGTCTAAGAAATTCATGAAAGTTACATCAGAGAACTTTTCCAAAAAAGGATAAAATTTTTGCTAAGTCAAGTGAAGAGACCAGAACAGTTAGCAATCTGATAATTAGAGCATTTAGCTAAGAGCATTTGGAGCAATGGTTAGAATCTGGCTCTGAAGATCACACGAATGTGCCTGAACAAAGAGGACATACCTATTTTGAGGTGATGTTTTCTTTCTCAAAAACTACAAATTACAAGAAGATAATTGAGAACAGTCAACGTGGACTTGACAATGATAAATCATACTCTATGAGCCTGAAGCTACTCATCAAAAAAGTCAATGGTGGAGAAGGGAAGAGTAGTGAATGTAACATACCTTGATTCAAGAAAGGGTTTTCACACTTCCACAGCATTCTCATTTGGAAACTAAGGAAGTTTGGACCGGATGACTGGAGTGTTAAAGAGGCTGGAAACTGGCTGACCACCAGGCTCAAAGGGCCAACCAGTGCTTTGATGTCAGAGCATGCAGGGGTACACACTGAGGCTGTTTATGTTAAATGTCTTTGTCAGTGATCTGGATGATGCAAGTGAATACACAGTTGGCCAAATTGCAGATGATACTAAGTTGGGGTGGGGTATGACAAAAGATAGAGCTTTAGTGCAGAGAGACCTGGAAAATCTTCAGAATTTGGCCAGCATAAACCTGGTAAAGATGAACGAAGTGAAGCACAAAGTTTTGTACTGGAATGGAAAAACTCTGTGCCCTGATACAGACCAGGAACCCATTGGCTAAGAAACAGATAGCCCTGCTGGAAAGGACTTGGAGTTATAGCAGATGCAAGACTGATTGTGAGCTGCCAGTGCCCTCTTATCATGGATAGGACAAATGACAAACTGGGCTGCATTAAATATGTCTGCTCGTTTCTGGTGAGGCTGCATCTCAAATGCTACATCTAGTTTCAGGCCCTCCAGCTCAAGAGGGAAGTTGACAAACCTGCAGTAGATCCATCAGTGGGTTGTCAAGATCATTAGGGACCTAGAGCAACAGCCCTGAGATTGAGGGATGTACACTTGCTTAATGAGGCAAAGATGCTCATAGCAGTCTACAGCTACTTGAAGAGGAATTGATGGTGATAGAGTGGTAGAGTCAATCTCTTCTCAACAGATGACATAAAAAGGGGCAGTAGTCATGAATTGTGTCTTGGGAGGTTTGAATGAAGCCTTCCTATCAAGACTGCCAACACATATACAGGTTGTGAGTGTGCTTTTCGTACTCCCACATCTTGCAATCATTTCTTTTAATATCTTTTAACACTTCAACAAATTTCAGTTGTTTTTAACACAAGGAGTTTAAACCTGTGAAAATTTCCACAGGTTTCCACAATTACACATTCCCTCAGCTATCTCTGGTCATATCACTCTATTTTTATGAGAGCCTTAATCTTTTGTCTCTTGCACAGTGGAATGAGTTAAAGGTAAAATACCAACTTGGAATTCCCCAGGAAAGGAATTTCAGTCAGCTTTCACAACAGGTTTTAAGCAGATTCAGAGAGGGTTTTAGTTTATGGATTAATAGCTCGTGCAGAACATCTTTGTTGACCTAGAGGACACCAACAGCTCTGAGGCTTTTAAGTCTGTTGGGTTAATGATTAACTGGTTGAAAAGTCTCAGTAGTTTTTGACATAATAGACTATCATATTCTATCAAGTAAACCATACAAGATTATTTAAAATTGTAATTCTGATTAAGAAGAACTATTTTTACTAGAATACAGTAATGTGGAAAATAAAGCACTAATAGAATTGCCAGAATAATTTACCATTGCATGACATGAAAGTGGCTTAAATCTCTGCTCACAGATGAGCACACGGAGTAATGGTTCAAAGTGATCGTTACTACTTAATCGTGACCTGTTTTGCTGGAAGAGGTAGTTAGAATTCTCCAAAATTATGTATTTCCTCAACTCTTTCTCTTCTTCCTCTTCATGGCATATATCAAGTGACAAGGTTCATATTGAAATGAATTTTTTTCAAATCAGGTAGTGAATTAGCAGAAGAATGACTATAAAATAGTTGTTAAACTTTAGCAAGCTCTTTCCAGGTGTCCTGAGTGTACGCCTACTGTATTATGCCTAACATATATTCATGGAATTATTTTGAATACTGTAATCAAACTGTTTTACTTTTAATCATGTAAGTCATTATTTGGCTAAGCCGGCTGAGACTCCTGACTGGAGGACTGGAGTTTCCAGTTCCCAGAGCCTACAACCCAGAGAAATACCATCAAAGAGTTTCAGGAATAGAGAAATTACTTGCCTGGATTACTCAGTATCACCCCCATTAATGAAATCCAATAGATGGTAAAGATGTGCAAGTTCATTATAGGCCATTCGGACATCTCAGTGTTGTATCTCTTGTTATGTCTATTTAAAGAGCCAACATTGTCTTCCAAAGCTCTAAAAATAATATTAGACTTTTCTGGGTAACGAAAGGTATTGAGCCATTTTCAGTTAATGAAAAGCACTGAATGATGGATCATTAGGATATTTAAATGCTAGTCATATGTGAAACTCCAAAACTATACAAATGTTTTAAATTTAATTCATTTGGTTCTTGGTATTGATTAGTAAAGGCAATTTGCAAGACAATTGTTGAATGGATGGACCACTCAATATTTTGGTTAAAATGGAGATTGTCTTCTGTTAAAAGGAGGGGGATGGTAGTTAATGATACCTTGCAAAGTAACTTTTGCCATGGAATTCTCTTTCAAAGCGTTCATTGTTTTGTGATTGACTGTTTTAAATTCTGTGTCTCCTGACTAGTCGTCCTCGTTCTAACAGGACTGAACCAATTCAAACATCCGAATTTCACAACCACCCAGGGTTTAAAATATAAATTTCTCCCATATCCCAATAAGATTGGAGAGAATATATGTCAAGTATGTTTGTGAGAGCAGATCACTTCCTGATGTCTCAGTAGAGGTTTCTATCCTTCACTGACACACAGTCTCTGCACTGCAACCTCCCTGACTTCTGGTCAGGACGGGGTGATTTTGCTTCATTCTTCTATGCCTGTTACGTGGCCATTTGTTTGCTAATGTCAAACATCCACTGTGGCACATTAGGTCAAGGTGTAAAAAGTAATGTCCAGACTGTCAAACACATGGAAAATGCCTGTCCTGTGTGATCATTATACAAATTACAGCATTATAACATCTTTTGTCAGATCAAGTGTCTAATATCACATATGTGTATATAAGATCTTCAATGAAGTATTTTTACAATGGCTCTAAACATTGAGTTTTCTGCATACTATGTCTTGCCTATCTTTACCTGTAAAGACCCAGTCTGTGTCTTGAAGGTACAGAAACTCTGCAAAATGTTCTTGTGCTTGGGATTATAAATTATATAATTATAAATTAATTCAATAATTCATCAACTGAAATACTGTACCACTGAAAAAAAATTAAAAAAAAAAAAAATGTACAAAAGCTAGTTGTTAGATTCAAAAGAGGAGCTCTACTAACCTGTGAGATACCAAAGACCAGGCCAGGCAGTCTAAAAACCTTTTGAGTTTTGCCCCAAGTGAGTATTTGTTGAAAAACCTTGAAAAATATACCTTGACTTTAGGTTTTGTAGGATAATGCTCTTGCTGAAAATTTTCATATCCGATATTACAGTTGTAGGTAGTCAATTAAAGGCAGTAGTAACTGGAAAAAATCTAGAGAACCCATGCTTAAAAAAATAAGAGACATTAATTTTGTGTCATAAGAGGACCACAGTGCAAAGAAAACGGGTTGATATTTGATCCACAGACAGTGACATTGATTAAAGGACTTACGGACATCATGTGCTGATTTCACATTTCTGGGAAATACTGGGAGTTGCATTTGAGAGGACACAAAGTGTTAATTTAAAGCCTATAGGTAAGATAAAAATAGAGATTGTAATGTTTTTAATTCATACAGATGCCTTTTATAGCTTGTCATATAGTAAAGTTAGAATTAATTTACTGAATCATTTTACAAGGATTTAAATGATCTAGAAAAAGTTATTTTCTTCTTTTATAAAAACTACCGAGAAAAAGATTTAGAGTTGTGGAACAGAGAAAGACAATTACTCTGGGCAAAATCAATAAGACTATGCACAAGGGAGAGAGGGATACTCAGCATGAGTTAAGGGTTAGTAGAAATAAGCCTTTAGTGTGAAATTCAATCCTGTGCTAAGTACCAACACAGGCGTATCACACAAACCAATTAAGGACCGTTTAAGACTGATGTACTTTTTCATTAAGTGTCTCTTAAATGTAAAACTTGACTAGGTCCCATCAGTCAAATATTCACTTAAAGGTGACCAATAAAGGTAGTAGAAAAGCATTTCCCTTAAATTACCTTTTCTTTTGACCAGGAAAGATCTTGCTGAGAAGCTCAGAAACAGTCTAGAGTAATAGGAGGTTAAAAAGGTAGTCTGTGCTTTTACAAGTCCCTAGTTTGTTTGTAGTTAAGAGATGCACTGAATTTTGCTCTGCAAGGCTGCAATTCCTCATAGGACAGCTTGTGAATTAGTAAGAAAGAGTACAAATGATTTGCTTGATCATTAATTAGCCATCCCACCTTTCCATATCATCATTTAACTTCCTTAAGCTTACTGTTTATATATATACACCGTATTAATGATCTCACATATAGATAGCAGTGGAATACATAGTGATTAGTGAAGCAATAATCACATAAAACATTTATCGATTTCATCAGTATTAATGTTAATTCCATCAATTTGCAGCATCACAATAGAAACTGGATTACAACTGGAGATGTATTCTTAGAAATCATAAATTATTACCAGATAAAATTATTTCCAGGGGAACAAAACCCCATGAAAATAACAGTGTCTTTGTGAGGTATTCTTTAATAAAACAAACCCCCACCCCCCAAAACAACAACAGAAAACAGAAAAGAGGCTGAGATTCCAGTGAGATCAGTACAATAACTACAAGTCTTGAAGTTCTCATTTATTTTAGTTCTTCTTTCGTGACATCATGATGATATGACAGCAATGCTTTTCAAGGGCTGTGTTTCTCTTCTATAGGAGTTCTTCCAAATTTTGATCAAGACAAATGAAATATAGACTGACTGTGAAAGCTCATGAAAAGGCAACAAAGCTAGTGAGATGTACAGTAAGATTTACCTATACAGCACTCCGAAGACTATAAAGATTCAGAAGGTATAAATTGACACTCCTTTGGATCATTTACCATTTCATACCACTAAGATTCTCATCCTAGAGTGATTTTGTTTGGAAAAGAGTAGGGAGTAGTGGGAATACAATGCAGTATTCAGAATAGTGATGGGGGCATTTCCTGCATTGCGTAGCTCAGTGAAATAAATGCATGATGAAACTAAGGGCCAGTGCATTTAGAACAAATAAAAGAAAATATTTCATGCAGAAAATAGTTAGCCCATGGTTTTTCAATCGCAAAAAGATAACACAGCTGTATGTAATGGGGCTGGGTAATTTTTGTTTGCTCATACTATTTGTAACTGTAATAATACAGATGACCAAATTTCATGAATGGGAGAAATATGATGGAAAGGGAACGCTTCTTTCTTTTTCTTACTGTCATTTCATAGTCAGTTAGATGTTTTATGGGTATATAAAGTAAGGACATAAAGTATGAGAGGAGCTGTAGAACAGTAGATGGATCCATTATGACAAATTCTTTATTGCTTGCTCTGTGAATACCCAATCCAGAACGCCCGTTGTTGCCAAACTGCAAAAGATATTTCTATTTTAAGAGTTAGTTTGGACAAGCAAAGCTGATAAATGTTAGAGCTAAAATAAAACTATGGAGCAGAACTAAGTGACCCAATAATAATATCTTACAACTTTTTTATTCATATGACACCTGATTTATAAGGCTGTAGCTCCCACTGATTTCAATGATTCCTTGTGATTTACATTGCTATAAATGACAGTGAGAAAAATTCTTGCACGAAAAGGCATTTTCAGTTGTGATTTTTCTGTCTCAATGCTATGTTGCACAGGTTCAAGCACTATTTTCTCTTCTGTCACTTTTTGGCCAAGACATATTCTCTGTAAAAGGTTCTGGAAGAGTTCTGTCACATTAATACTTTCTAACTGAAGGCATCATTTGCCAGAGCCTATATTCAGTGTCACACTCTTTAAAAGAATTGCTCTTGGCATCACAGCCTAATGGTATTACAAATCCTTTCACAGTATCAATAGTGAAGTGGTGAGAGAGTTAGAAATATTAGAACGGTGCTCCGTAGTCATATAGCTTGCCAAAGAATAATCTGACTCTTGCTCATACCAAAGAAATGTTGTCAGTCTCAACTATCCTGATTTATAGTCTGATTAGAAGACTGCTGGAATCAATCTTTATCTGTCCAAGGGGAACAAAGAATTCCAATTTCGGTGCTCCACAGTGTTCTAAGAAGAAACCTGAACTTCGTGTGTAAACAGATCAGTAGCATCATCCCTTGTTTCAGATTCAACAAGGAAGTAAATCACCTTAGCAAAATATTCTTTTGGATAAATTGTAAAGCAATATCATATGATCCAGCAGACCCCACGTGGATTTTTGTACACGTAGTAATCTGTCAAAAGGCCACCTAAGAAAGCATCAAGCACTGATTTGACCATATCAGACTACTGACTGCAGCCCCTCTGTCACATAGCTCCACCAGCTAAATGGATAAGTCATGACAGAAGGAAGTATTTATTTGGTTCTTTCTACACATTTCTGAAAACTAAGTAAGAGAATTTCCAAAAGAGCAATAGTCTAGAAAGTTTACAGAATTTCCTAAAATTAAATGAATGCGTTCAGGTGGTGTGTATACCATTTCACATGAAAACCACATAGTCAGTAAAACCAAATGAGTTTAGTATAACAAACTTGACTATGTTGGCCAGAAGAATTATTAGTGATTTCAATCTATTATTTTACATGATTAGTTGGATTTAATTTTTAAGTCTTAGAAAAGGTTATAAGCTCTTTGTGAGAATAATTGTCCATTATTATCCGCTCTGTCCTCCTGATGGGACAAGAATTTCTATGCATTGCTGATATAGCAAAAAATCAGTAGGAACAAGTAAGCATAGCTAAAATGGCAGAAACTTGAATATAATCAAACCTTTCAATCATTTCTGATTTTTATTATCAGTTTCTTTAAGTAGACTGTTTTAAATGTTTACCAAAGAAAAAAGTAAAAGCACTGATGGAAATAAACCCTTCTAAAACAGTCGTATTGTGCAGATGCAATTAGTTTTCCCTTCTCTAAAACCATCAGAAAACTTAGTGGCTTCCTAAGGTATATTTAAATATTCTTTGATGAATTTTCTTGTGTCATACTTATTGTGCATGTGTCACACAATTCCAAAGAATGGGTAGAGTGGGAGCAATCACTTCTCCTACATAACCATAATATGGCTTCATATATAATCATGAACAATTTACATACCTTGTATCTGTGCAGGAACAACCATATTTAATACAGTCCTTCAGTTAAAAGATTGTTGTCAGTTGACTTCTTGTGGGTAGATTGTTATCTACAAAGCAAGCATTCAGTCTGAATATAAGGAAAAGGTAGGGTTCGTTCTTTGTTAGTGTAGCATGCTTAAAGGAATTGGGAAGACTGAAAACAATTCAAGTATTTTTGTATTTTTAAAACCCCTCCTTTTTATGTGTCACTATGTCAGGAGGCAAACGCAGTCTGGCATTGGACTCGGAGCATGTTCCTGCAAATGTTGGGCAGCATCCCTGCTGATGGGAGTTAGTATAATCCTTCCTTCATTCTGCCACTGAGTTTCTCATTGCAGTTCACCTCGTATCACTGCTACCACCTTAAAATCATCCCTTCTCCTTAGAGCCTTCATGCAGTTTTCACTGTTCTATCTTCCTTTTTATCCCACGTGTTGTGTCAGCATTGCAAGCCTGGTTAGGACTGCATAGAACTGACCTTTCTGCATCCTCTTGGTTTTAGTCACCTGGAAAAGAAAGGACTTTTAATTTTTTGTTAAAGTGTATACAAAGGAAAGGCAAGAATCTTTGCTAATTATTATACTGTGGACTATTTTATTTTTGATCAATGACCTATATATATATATGGAAATACATGCTGATTAGTGATTGCTTTTGCACTAGTGTTAGGATTCTGGTGTGCTTGGGGTTTGTTCTTAAGACTGGAGTGAGCACAGGCCATTTCACCCACTCTGCTACACTTGGGTCCCTCTCTCCTGTTCTCTACAGTCTTTTTCAGTGTCAATTCTGTCCCACTGTTACCTCCCCTGCCTTTCTCTGTCCTCAGTCTTGTCTCATTCTTTTCAGTTGTCCAGGATCCATAGGCTTCTCTTGCAGCATCTATATTCCTCACTGCTCAGCCTCTGTCTCTCTTGCGCTCTACTGACCATTTCCAGTTTCCCTCAGCTCTGTCTTCAGTCTCTTTGCATCAACTTCTCCTAGTTTATGTCCTTAGAAACCTTTTTATCCCTCTGTAATCAAATGAGACAGTTTGTTCCCTGTTCCTGGAAATGGCTGAACTTCTTTGAACTGTTTCTAAATTTTTTCCTGAAATTTTCAAAAATCAGCCTGAGAATCTTGGAAATTTCCTAGAAACTTTCAATCTAAATAATTCCAGTTTTGTAAAGCTATGAGCAATTGAGAATATAACTTTATGATGGTAATTGTTAAAAACCTTAACAGGGGACAACCTTTTAGCCTTGCTTTTTCAGCTGTGCCCAATAACATTTTTTACTCATTATTATGCCTTATTATGCCATTATTTCACAACATGTGATTTCACTGAAATAGCCTGTTCTTGTTACTGTGAAAATTAGTGACAATATCACTGGTCATTGCTACTAGCTATCTTTTGCTGTGCTTTAAAAATATTCATGCAGATCGCTGATATTAAAATATAGATATTGTACATCCAAGTTTAAACAAACTCTCATAGACAGAGAGAATGTAAATGGAAGACTGATCAGAAATAACACTTTTTGTTACTACCAATATGTATTTTTTCTTTAAAATCAGGAGGGGGGAAGTATAATTCTATTTTTCATTAATTTTTAGGGTCATGAATTAACATTACTAGAAAGTGTGAAGACCTGAAGTTTCACTTTGACGCTGTATATTAAGATTTAATGACCTAGACTTATTTACACCTAAATGAGTTTTTTAATGGTCTAATTAACAAAATCATCAGTTTGCCTCTTTAAACTAAACCACTCTGAGGTAGTATCTTTTAGAAATTTCAAATGTTTAATAAAAGATGAAAGTCTTCCGTGATTTTAAGTGAGTACTTTTCTAAGAAGCCATTTCATCTTAACACATTACTGCTGCCTCAAAAAATTGGACTTTACATTCAGAATAAATTTAAATTAGGATGAATTAAATTTATATTTAAATACAGAGGAATTGCTGTTTTCAGAAGAGGATCCTGCTTATACTGCTGAAGTGCAAAAGGTACAGTTTGTGAAATGAGAAGTATGGTCTTCTCAGCACTGAGGAGAATAAGTCCTCTGTTTCTCTTGGCTGCTGAGTGAGACATGATCCATGGTGGATTAAGTCCAGTTCTATGGGTTTGGTTTTATTAGGAAATGTAATTATTAAATACTTTTCATTGATTTTTAAGCATTCTTTCCAGCTGTGATGGCTAGAATTCAATTTATATCAGAGGACAACAATAATAAAAATAATGAATTTTATTATCTTTTGTCTGGAGGCTTCCAAGGACCTCGTAGAGACAGATTTTACCCCCTTTTTTAAAGAGCAGAGGCTGGCATATAGAATGATTCGGGACTTGCCCAAAATCACTGAGAAAACTGAGTGACAGGCCTCTTCATTCTTAGCTAATTCTTAATACTGTGACACAGGCTAACATTTCTGATGTGCGATTGTAACTTATGTAAGTGGCAAACTTCAAGTACAAGAGGACCCCCACTGTTTCCATGGGGCTGCTTGTATGAATCAAGTTGAGCATTCAGATAAGGTATTTGCAGGTTTAAGACTTTACATATGGTGGAGAATTGAGCTTTATATAAACTTTAAATAGATTCCCAATCCTTTGTGCTTCCCATTGTCCTGTGTTGCCTCTCACTCTGAAATAGGGCATATCAGACAGCCAGGAGAACTGAGCAGACAACTGGAAGGGAGAAGGCTGCCTCCTATGAATTAAAAAATCTAAAGGCTGACCCCCCAAATCATACGCTTCAGTTTCAATAACTTCCATGGCTTTGATATCAATCCTGTGATTCTATTTTGGTTTGTCTTCTGATTTTTGAACTCCTGGGGTTGGCTATGCTGACATCATCTCTAAATCTGGTGGAGAGAGAGAAAGGCAAGCATTGTTAGGGTGAAGAAGCCTGAACAGCAGCGGCTGCTGATCTGCTCCATCAACACAGTCTATTTTATCACACGGCTTGAGATCGAAGGTTTCTCAACTATATTTTTAGTTCATTAAGTAAAAGCTTATTTGTTTTTTGACTGAGGTGATTATACCCTTGGTGAGGTGCTACTGCTTGTTCTGCAAAATAATACAGACTGTTAATCTTATGATAAACTCAGGGGTGCAAAATGAGCATCACTGAAACATCTATTATATTACATTCATAGTCAGAATATTCAGAAAACAGACCTGCATCTCTGAAGTCATTATTATCTCTGCTTTAATGTACATTGCATCAGTTACAAAAGAGAAAAAATAAGTTACCCGAGTCTCCTGTTAGGGCTAGGGAGCTATGCAATTTAAGTAAATAATAACATAGAACATAGCAACATCAGCAAGATCAGAACGGGATATTATGAGCTCTGCCTCAAGAGTATTTTTAGTCTCTATCCCTTAGAGAAAGGATTTGCGGCAAGAAATACAGTATGTTAAGGGATTTCACTGTTATCTAAATAGCCCCTGCACTGGAGGCCATGAAGTATTGTAGACCATAATTAATCCTTCATCTTGCCATCAGTGGTAGGTTGATAGTTTTGTGACAGACTGGTGAATCCAGGCAGCTTGTGAACCTACTGTCTATAACTTGCTCCTAGACAGTTCTAGAGAAAAACCTGCAGCTACAACAGAGCTGTGGCTGTGTCTAAATGGCACCATGCGATACCACATAGAAATACCAGTGAGTGAGCGTCGAGTAATTACTAGAAGCCATCTAGCAGCAATAGCACAGTGCTCTGTTTGGGTTTATTACTCTGATTAGGAATAACATGTCAATACTGCGATTCTACTTTTAGTAACAAGCAAATTTGGAAATATCACTATAACACAGCATAATGCTACGCAGACCTGTACCTGGTGAAATGGGAACAGAGAGGGAAAATCCTGGCTTCCATTAGAGCCAGTAGGAGTTTTCATGTTACTTCAATTGGTTCAGGATTGCACCCATGTTGTTTTTACTGGCTTGGGGTTTCCCACCTACATACGGGCTCATCCCACAGCTGGTATTATCACAGCCTATTCATTGTAATTCTTATTCTTCATCCGAGTTGTTGTTTTGCAACTGTTGTAAACTAAAGAATAAAAGATAAATCTCTGGCAATGTCTTGCCTGTTCAGACAGAGGGGTCTTTAGGAACTGCCTCTTACTGTCTGTTGCTATAGTGCCTAGCACAATAGGGGCTTGGGTCTTAGTTGGAGTCGATGCAGTATCCTCACTGTAGTAACAAATGTTGCTGAGGAGATAGAAAAATACAACAGCTACTCTGTAATGCAGTCATGCACCATAATGGCATAAAATAATTTAACATACAGACTAGTCACATTATGTGTAGTATTATACCTTGCTATGTAAATACTTCTCAGGTACTAAAAATAATCTTTCAGGTAGCACTGATGGTCTTGCAGTAACCCAAATTATTTTACAGACCCCAAAGCTCTCTTTCACATACATACAGATGCCATACTCTCTAATGTAGCACTGAGCTCGAGAAAATGCAGCTACACAGGAGTTGAAATGCAGAAAATATTTAACAGTACAAGAGCTGCAAGACAGAATGAGCTAAAAAAAATGCAGTCTGTTAATGTTGCGAGGTAGATTTAAATAAGTAGGAAATTATCTGCTGTGATGGAATTTGGCAAGAAGACCAAACAACATTCCCTCATGTCATCCAAAATATGTCATGTCCATCTGAATAATGTCCTTCCAGATGGAAATAGGCAGAAATTTTCCAGTAAGCAAAGCTTCATTAGCAAATGCTGAGTTACTGAAAACAAAAATAGTTCTCGGGAAGTTCTCTGGGTCTTTGGGTTTTCTTGTTGTGGGTTTTTTTTTTTTCTTCTCCCACCCCCAACACAGGCAGATCTCCATTATTCGTGGCTCTCCTCTGTGTGGCTTTCCTCTGACTCCAGGGCACCTAGAAGGTTTTCTGCAGCTCAACCAGGAACCGAACCCAGAGGCCACAGTATCTTCCAGGTGTCTCTAGTAAAGCTGGAAACCCTGAATTTCTGAGGTCTGTGACCCAAGTGTGGGGGCTCCTGCAGCTTTGAATCCTCTTTTCACACCAAAAATTTGGATACCTTAACTATTGCCCCAACCCCTGGCCTGTGTGGGTGGAAGCCCTAGGAAAGCTTGCTCAGTAGTGGCTCATTCTTTTGCACCCCCAGCACTGGGCACTATTAATACCAAGAATGCTGGTTAAAGTGTGGATGCCCATATTTCTGAGGTTCCTATTCCATTGGTAGGTGAAAAACAAAGAAACCCAGGAGTTCTGAGGCTCTCAGATCTGCTGCTTTCACAATGGGATGCTTTCCAGGTCATCCAAGATTTGTACAGTTGGCCCCAGTTGTTTCAGACAAAATAATCGGCACCAAAACTACCTAATTTTTCCAATGTAAAATTTTCAGAATTTTAATTCATTGGAAAATTTGAGAATCCTCTTTTTCATTCTCATTCAAAACAGAAGTGTGGAGCAGAGATCTTGATTTAGAGCGAAAGCATCTCCAAGCACTGTCTGGGGAATTACTCAGTGCTCAGTCCTTGGACCAAGTGCTTCATACTGAATTGCTAGCATCACTCCAAACTTGTCTGCCTGGTGGTTTGCTATCTGAGGTTGTTTGGGTTAGTCATTCTCAGCCTGTGAGATTTGGCATATCCAGAGTGCGAGGTTGATAATGTTTGGCACTTAATTCTTGGTAATATATTGTTTATGCTAGAGCTGTTAAACGTTCTATAACCTTTAGATAGCCTGTTTTTTAACCATGACTTTTATAGTGTCAAGATATGTTGAAGCGTAGGTACAGTATGTTCAGTCATGGTGTGTGAGTTCAAAGCTTTGTGACTCTGTTACACAAAATCTCCCTGTGCCTTCACAGCTATAATCCTTCCTCTTGATAGAAACATGAAAAATAGCTGTGGATGCTAAAGATGCTCCCTGCTACCCGTAACAACGATGTTTCATTGCATCAGAGTTAATAGCTGTGGAAGGACTGAGCACAACTGACTGGTGCTATGAAATGTCACTATATTTGCAATGAATGCACGGTCTTCTGTCCCGTGCCAACACGGAAGAAAGCTAACATCGCTTTATATTAACAGTTTCTGATATGCATATAATTAGGATGAAATTTGCACTTGGTGTGGTAAATAAAAATAATTACAGCTCTCAAAACACACATTTAATAAATATTCAAGAACAGTAATAATTCACCAGCAATCAGTTGTGAGCAAATTTTATTAGAAATCAAGAGATATATAGTGCCTGTGTGTGCATATACATAAAAGCAAAGGTGGCCAAGGCTGCAGGTTGGTACCTTGTCCCTCTTTGTGTCCCTCCATGTAGACTAGGTGCCATGGCAACCCTGTGTTCTTGCCAGGCAGAAGCTGCATTTGCAGGTCGTTTGTAGGAAGATTTGCCTGGGATCTTTGTACTGCGGCACACCTTGGTCTGCAGTACCTGAGGATGCAAATGAATTCAGTCCTCACATAGGAACGATGTACGGAGTATTGAATACCCAACATTAGCCTTCTGGCTGTAGTAGGGCTACTCCTATGTGGCAAAGTGTTTGTAGGATCAGGACTGGAAAAAACTTTGGCTAAGATGAGAAGCTGTCAATTCCCAGAATCAGAAAATTCAGAAAAGGATAGTGAAGGCCTTATTCAAGGCAGTGCAATGAAATTTCCCCACCGTTTTGCAAAAATTATATTAATAAACAGTTAATCTGGGAATTAGTCCAGCAGATCATGCACAGGGACATCAAAAAAGAAACCGTGCTGGCATCATTTTATATATAACAAGTGAGATGTCAACACTATGCAGTGATTCGAGCACATTGGTGCCTAACAAGAGAGGAAAGGTGTATGCTGGGGGAAAGAGAGAGAAAAAAGAAAAGTTAGAGACAGCATTTGTTTAAAGAAAGAAATCCATCATATGGCTTTTTAAAATGCGGATAAAACTCTTCTCTCCAGCTGCATACAAATGGGAGAGCGTCTCACATATTAAAATGGAACTGGGACTTTCAAGTACCTCACTCAATATGCAGAAAATGATACTGGATGTTGACAGCTTTTCTCCACAAAGACAACAGCTGTAGGGGTCCTTTTATTAGACAGCATTAAAAAAAAAATCCTAAAGTGAAGTTTTCCCAAGTCAATAGGCAAATATTCAATAAAACAATCAAATGCTGTTTTTATTTTGCTGTTCAGTATGAAGTTTGTTACATTTCCTGCAAATTATACACAAAACAAATCCCTTTTTAGGACTCTGGGAAGTACTCGCATATGACAAATGGTGATTGGTATATAGATGTGCTGAGCTGGTAATGTCTGTGTTCTCCAGAGCCTATGAATCATCTGGCAGTGCCAGTGTGATGTTAAAAGTAGAACAATATTTTCCTTTCCCATTCTGGAATATCCTGAACTTTCCAGAACCAGGGAGCCTTCCTTATAGTTAGAGACGATGCCCTGTGAAACCACAAACCCTGCCCCTTCTCAAAGTCTCTGTCTAGTTCCATGTGTGAACTATACATACTGCCCTTATTCTTACCCGTGTACTCCTAGTAGAGAGCCAAATCCTGGATTCAAACACTCAGAATTATGCGCTAGATTCTAGCTAATTTGAAACTGCATTATCCCTGTCTCTCCATGGTTGCAGTCAGTCTGGGAGATACCCCTAAAGGTAAATGCATGGGGTTCAGATGCAAAGTGACTGTTGTGGAAGTACTTTGGCTTAAGAACCGCTTCTTCCATGTCCCAGTCAGCTGATGCTGAGAAAAATTCATTCTAAAGTAGTTCTTCAGGGATTTTTTTGAGTCTTCTCCAAGAACAGAGGGAGATATTTGGGAAAAGATTAGTTTATACTGTTGAAAGTGATGGTTATATCTTTCACAAAATATCTGTGATCCTTATATGAGGATCTGGGACACAAAACAGGTAATATGCAAACAACAGAGTTAAGTGGGATGTTACAGAACATCAGCAAATCTATACAGTCTAAATTTGACAGGTGATACACAGAGATAAAAATCAGCCTGGCAGCTTTTAATTTCCATTTCCGTTCAAAAGATGACTTCCTAGAGATGAAGTACTTGTCCAAGAAATAGCTACACTTTTCCTCTTTATCTCTCACAGATTCAAGAAGGGCCTTTGCATTTCACGGAAGAAATGTTTCTTCCCTAAAACTTCATATATTATCTGTGTTTTTCCTCTCAGTCGCTTTCAATCAAACCAGGGGTTTCTTTGTTGTCTGTCTTTCTGTGTTTGCTTGCAGAGCTTCAGTTAAACACCAGTTACAACTTGGATAGGTATGTAAGGCCATTCCTGTTTAACTCTCTTTTTCAAGTCTTGATAATGCATGTCTTGATCATAGTGGCTGTTATCGCATGGAAGGCCAAATGTATCAAATATAGATGCTCTTACAATCATTTTAAATTGTGTCATTTAGGAAAAGTAAAAGGACTGATGAAATTTGATATACTGAGAGGGTTTTGTAAATCTCTGCAAAGACACGCGAATACATTGCAGAGTACAATGTGGATTATCTCTGCAGCTAGTTCTTATTTGAAAATCCTTAGTTTTGAAAGTTAATCCCACCTTATCTCTTTAAAATGTGTACTTTGTTCCTCACTTTCTACAGTGGTAGAAATGAGAGGCTACATTCATCTTCCCGGCTTGTCGTTTGACAAATTATTCCACTGGCTCATCCCTTACCTTTTGTGAAATACAAACATCTCTCCTCACCACAAAGACCCTTTGAAGCTTACCCCATTCTCCCTAACTACCTTTGTGTCTGACCTCCATCAGCATAGGGATATTTGCTAGCTTAATTAGCTAATCCTGCATTTTCTGTCAAATCTCTCCTAAACCCTTTACCATGTCTACACAAGGCCCAGAACCTCACCCACAGCTCAGCAAGGTACAAACTGCAGTTTCTCTTCCCTGACTCAACTTTCTCTCTTCCTCTTCTGTATCCACAGAGCTAACTAAGGTGAGACAATTTATTGCCACTTTATTGACTCTTACGCTGTATTCCCACTGGGATTTCAGTGCCACCTAGGGCTTCTCAGTGCCAGAATAACATAAATGTTTCATAAAGTTAATCTAGAGAAGGAAGGGGAGCAGGAGGAGTCAGGTTGCTCACAAATGTTGAATAACGGGACTGGAAGAAATGCTGTAAGTCACTGTGAGCTGAAAGCTTACATTAACATCTCTATTCTATAATTACATGGTATGCTCAACGGTTGTTAGCTTTAGCGGGCGTTGCACAGTAAAGATGCATTAGAGTAATTACATTGTAATGACAGAAGATCATGAGTTAAAGATGATGTGGAGCCTGTTAGTATACACATCTGAAATTGTTTGGAGCTGATGTGGGAGGCGTATCCACGTGGAATTTGATAGCACTGATATTGTAATTAAGGTGAGGAGAGGGGGTTTGTACTTATTTCCTACTGCTGCCTGTGAATATTAATTAGCTCATGTAACCACCTGACCCTAGCAATAATCAGGTCTGCTAGATAGAGCAGGAGGGAAAATGTGAATTGCCCACTAAATATTTATTAAGAA
The DNA here is from genome assembly GCF_964289735.1 of Phaethon aethereus. Taxonomy (NCBI): domain Eukaryota; kingdom Metazoa; phylum Chordata; class Aves; order Phaethontiformes; family Phaethontidae; genus Phaethon; species Phaethon aethereus. The sequence continues at coordinate 7,971,227 of NC_138589.1, read as the reverse complement.
AGCAGAGATATAAACAGCACAGTTGTGATAGAGAATAGAAGCTCCTGGAAGCCCAAGTGCTTCTTTCCTGGTGGAAGGAAGAGCAGAATTTTTCCTGTTTCCCCTGGCCTCTGCTTCATGGAGGCCAAGGACATTTCTGGCACCACACAGATGACAGCAGCACACCTGGTTTGGTACACAAATGAGTAGGAGAATCACAGGTCTGCAGTGCTCTCAAATTTCTGAAGACAGTTGAAGACTTTTTTTCCTGCTTGCCTTCCTGCCTGCATAGGCTGTAAGGAGGAGAGGTGACCCCAGAAGGCCAAAAATGTAAGTCTGAGCTGAAGAGCTTCCCTAAGTCTGGATACCCTGGGTAGACATGTGTTACTCTTCCTGAGGGCTTCAGCATCACCCTCAAAGAGAAGGGAAATTACTATGTAATCACTTGCAAAGATGCAATGAAAAAGTACATGGGAAAACCCTGCATCTTGTGGGTTCTAGCCCCAAGTCCGAGGCTTCCTGGTGATGGTTTCTGCTTGGTAAAGGAACCCTTTTCACCATTCACTCTAATAGTGTAGTGTGAGCTCTGAGGATACCCAGAAAATGGGGTTCAGGGGAGAAATCTGAATGTGTGCTTTTTAAAGATGCCAAGTAAAAGGCCATGGAAAAAATGAAGATTAGTCTGTATCTGCAGCATAACTAGGTAGCTCTGTTCGTCTCCCTGTTAGGTCTTGGTCTCGTTTGCTGCAGCAGCAGCCTTCCTAATGGTTTCCTGATAAGACTCATTATAGAGTTCATTTTTTTTTTGTCCTTCTGGTATGTCCCTCATGTCTTCCTATCACAGACCCCTCCCCAGTCATAATAATTCAATCACCTATGATATACAGCCTTTGGAGTCTGTGTGGAGGGACAGGCTGTGGTAAAAAAATGGTGTGTTCCTAAGCGCTTTAGGGGTGGCTAGGCAGTAATTCTCAGAAAAGGTGGTACAGCACGATGCTGCTGTGCACTGGTGTCTGGTTGCTGCTCTGCTGGAGATCTGTGAGCAACAATAGCACTGCGAGTCCTCTTTCTTCTTTCCTGACAGCACCACCATACCTGTATCTTAATCACTCAGTGTCAGACAGTGTCACAGGCTCTGAACGCTCCTCTCAGCAAAGCACAGCACAAATACCTCCCTGCTGCTTGTAGCTTAGGTTACCATTACTAGACTGAGCTGCCTGATGGAACACTTGAATGCTCCAGACAGGCTAAAATCTTCAGAAGCATTGGCACCAACATGCGTTCAGTCCAAGACACCCCTCAGCCCTGGGCCAGGTGGTTTCTGTGCTCTCCCGACTCTGGTGGAGGCTGCCACCGCTGCTACCCTGCTAGTAACAGCACAGACAGGAGGCAGGGCTGCTGCCAGAGAGAGGTGACAAACGGAAAAGATCGTTGTTATGGCTGTTGATGTGATGTTAGCTGCCTATGTTACAGAGAATGAGGAATTTATGTACGTTTTATATTAAAATGCTGCATGCGTCTCGGGCTATCTGATTTGTAACTTTTATGACTGGTATGATTTAAAACTGAAAGGATGAAGGGGGAAACCCACCCGAAATGAAACGGGGACATAAATAAGGGTTTTAGAGGAAACAATGGAATAGTTCACTATAGGGAATAATTGTAGCTCCATCAAAGTTAGAGTGGTTTACTGTTCTCAGCAGTGAGTCTAGCATCAAAGGGAATCCTAAACGTGAAACCCTTGGAAACAGGTGGCTTACCAGCAGATACAAACCGATTCATGTAGAGAACAAAGGGAACGTTTTGTGAGTGGGACAGCCTGGCTTTTCCCAACTCAGTGACAGCGCTCTTCCCCAAGCACGGAAAGATTAAGCTTGGGCTGTTAGGCCTTTCACCCTGTTAACACGTTTTCCTCAAAGCCTTGTGCCTTTGAGGTATGAATAAATAAGGCTTTATTCTTTAAAACATTATGCAAGTTACACCTGTTCAGAGCATCCTGCTGGGAACTTTTTCAAGTTCCGTACGCAAGTTAGACCTGTGGTGTTAACACAGGGGTCTGGTGAACCCCGTTCACCCATGGGCAACCAAGTATTTACAGTAGTTTTATTAAACTTCTGGTGTTTAAATGCTTTACAGAATAAGGGCCACCAATGATAAACTTCAGCAACTTGACGTTCTGTTTGTTACCACTTTATGGGCCTTCCTGATGCTGTATAGGCCTTTGTTGTGTGTGGAATAGAAACGATTATTTGGAGCTATCCTGCTAGTAACAGCACAGACCAGACGCAGAGCTGCTGCCATGGAGAGTTGACAAAAGGAAAAGATCGTTGTTGTGGTGGTTGATATAGTCTTATTTGCATACGTTATAGAGAATGAAGAAACTAGGTTTAATTAGTGTGGAAATGCAGAGGAGCGATGATGGCTTTACACTAGGTGTTCTACTTTTGCCGGGTCAGTCTTCTTCCAAACAGAGGACCTTCATGTGCAGAGGAAGGTATTTGGGCTGTTACTTTTGTCTCAGATTTTTCTTGAGGGTGTTTCTTCTATCCCTTTTTTGAATCACAAGCACTTCACCCCCTCAGGTTAGGAGTGTGCCTCAGGGTAGACGAGTGTCCCCCACAGCATGGTCCAGCACGCAGGCAGATGCACCTGTTGTCTTCCTGCTAGATGTTATAATGCCAACTTTAAGATGTCTCCTGCAAAACATGTACACAAATGGATGCAGAAATCGGTGGCACTTTTTTTTACAAGTATATGGCTGTTCACCCATTTGAGCTGTTGCAGGATTGAGACCTCGTTTAGAAACAAGATATTGAGTAAAAACAGTATGTTCGACTTTCATTTTTGAAATCTTATATAGATGGTAAGTATTTTGGAAATGAGAAAATACAAAAATGCTCAAGTACTGCATATTCAGAGGCCCCAGCTTTAGTAAAATGTTGTGGTTTTATGAGACTACCTTACAATTCATTTCAGCTGCCCCAGAAGTAAAAAGACCAGTGGTTGTGTCAGGGGCTGATTGCAGAGGTCATAACCTTCTGCACACAATATATTGAACAATTCCATCATTCCTGCCTTCAAAGTGAATTTAGACTGACATGGCAGAACAGAAAAAAAATGCTTAATAAACTAAGGGTTTTATTGCACACACACAGAGTCTCATAGGTATGAATTCAGCAGAGTGGGTGTGACTCCGTAACAGGTACACTAAAAAAAGCAATGTTTGTATTAATATGCCCTTTCACCACACTGAATAAAAAAGCCCTTTTCAGTTATTTTACTCTTTATCCTCATCAGCTTTACGTTTGTTTGACTATAATATTACCTTAGTAAAGAAACCTTGTTATGCAAGGTGATAAATATGAAATTTAAGAGAACGAATCTTTTATGAGGAGTAGTAGATGCAGTGCACTGAGCCAAGCAAAGCTTTCAGGAGACATTGCCCTGGCAAGCACTGGCCTGCGTGCGTGTCCTCTGGCGAGGAGAGAAACTTTCCATTGTGCTGCCCCTCCAGCCTCCTCAAGAGCAATGAAAGCGAGTGCTTCCAGGGGCCAGCTCATCAGCCCAGATGCTGAATCAGCCCAAGAATTTTTAACTACAGGAGAAAAATGGATCACACCAGAGGACTTTCTTCTTGAAGGTAACTTCACTCTGTCCTAATCAGAGATGGGAATTTCTGGGGTATTCTGGACTTGTTTAACAGGTCTTGGCAGTTTAGTACAATAAAAATGGAAATCATGGTCATGCACTTTTCACCTTAGGCATAAGCATTAGTTAACCCTTTGATGTAGTAAGATTTGTAAGAAAATCCCCAGACTTTCATCCCCTTGAGAAGACCCACAGCAAAGCCATTTGATAAACCATGCTCAGTCTTTAGCACCCCCTCCTTACAGTACTCCCTAGGAGAAAGAGAAGCTTTAGTATCCCTAATTGCCACATAAGCAGCTGAGCTCTAGGAGACTTAGACCAAATCCTCCAGGACATCAGAGTGCCTCAAAACTTTAGAGACCCTCTAAAAGCTGGGACGAAGGATGGGAAGCAAATCCAAGGCCTTCATGCCTCAAAAATTAATCATAAACACAGCACCATCCTTTCCTATAGAGAAGTTCCTGACCATAAACAATTCTTCATTGCCAACACTTGTTTGCCAATTGCTTTCGCTTTGTGGTCTCACCGTTTCATTATTATGTTGCACAGCCACTGCCACCTTATTTTTCAGCCACGTGTTGTCAGTCATATTTTAGCTTCTTGTTGTTGCACTATTGTCAGGCCCTAAGCTGTTTATGAGTTCCTGACATGTGAGATGTCGGTCTTGTTCAGCTTTCAGCTAATCCTGCTGCTTAGATGCAAGAATATCACACTTAACCAGAGAGATTTTTTTAAAAACACATTGTGAATTACACTGAGGAATCTTCAGTAAACCATGACAATAAATAATGAAAGGATGTTTGCCTGGAGATCTTCTCCCTAATGAGGTTTGGTCTTAAGCAAGCATTCTGTTTGGAAGTCAGATACCTTGTTTCTTGAGATTTCCACATTTCTTCCTATCTAGCAGGGCTTTCTGTGAGATTTTGTTAATAATTGACCGTGGCGTCACTAATAAGTAGACATAATGGGAAAAGGCATGACCATAAACATACTTAGGGGGAAAATAATTTTATGTACAATTCCAATGTCTAATAGTTATTTATCTGGTTTTTTGTAAGCAAAAAATCTTAACAAGTTAGTGCAGTTGTTTTAGAAGTAGGCATAGCTCAAAAAGAGACTATGAACAGGGGTTAAATAGAAAATACTATTATGGTCCACATTTCTCCAGAGAAAGGTTTCTGGTCTAAGGTGCACCTCTTTGTATTGTTATAGTCTCGGGTAGGATCCGTTCTCAAACGAACTTTTCTAAATGAACTATCTCACTTTTGTAACTGTGGAATTTGCATTAGTTCACACTCCAAAACCCATCCGCCTCTGCGTGCACCAGCCTTGCTGTCTGCTCCTTTAGTGACACAGAAGGTCCATGCCATGGGGTTGTGGCAGCTACGTGGATGAATACTGGTGCCCCCAATATTCCATCAGTTCAAACCTTCGTTGCTCTGTAAGGTACACAGGTATTTTGGACACTATTATAAGGAGACATATGTAATAGCAATGGAGGCATTTGCTTATATACCAATGGAGGTGTATATGATGTATACGCAGAAGAAGCCAATCTCATGGGGATGATGTACAGCTTACTATGTTTGAGGGAGATGGGTGCAGTTCTTCTGATGCTCATTGAAACCCCTGTCATCCTGAATCACAAGCCCATATATTAATTTCGCATCTGTTAAAACCGGTGCAATATTTCCTTGTAAGTGTACTTAAGGATTGATACAAATAAAGAGAGTGAAGCACTTTTTCTACTTGAACAGTGAATTACCTAGAGACTCAGGGTCCTGGGCTGCTTCATTGGGCCTGGAGAATTACTTACTGGATGCTTCTTGGATTCTGCAGAATAGATGTACATTTCAGGTAGTGGGATACAAACGCAGTTAGGTCTACAAATCCAGACTTAAGGATTCCCCTGCGGAAAAATCCTCACCACTATTAAAAGGTAGCCAGAACGTACATATGGCAGGCCACAGTTACCAAAAAGTAGTATGTATGGCAAATAGTTTTGCTTGGATCTTTTAAGCTAAACTGCCCCGTGCCATGATTTGGAGTAACTGTATCCAGGATGAATTCTTCATCCCTAGATGATATATTTCATCTCTGCTCATTAGCAACTTGTTCCCATACTGGGCAGAACACTCCTTAAAGTAGAGCAAAAGGGAAGTATAATATTGCCAAACTCCTAAATTAATAAAGCTCTGCCCTGATCTAAAGCAGCCCAACCATCCACTTACTGCAGTGAGCAGCATGTCCTCAAGTTGCGGAGATTCACAATGGGAAAATCTCTCTCTTCACCTCAGCTGCACATCTGATAGCCCTTAGGCAGAAGGCAGGTTTGAAAGGCATCTAACCAGTAGCTGCACAGTGTCTGGTTCTTCAGGTAGTGCAAGGTTCAGCAGCCAAGTAAAAAAAAATGCATCACTCCTTTCCTCCTTGCCTCTGGCAACATCTGCTTGTGTGAAAAAATGAAAGCTCAGTAGTTGTGCACTTCAAAAACTAGTTTGATGTCTGACTTATATTCAAAGTGCTCAGTAACTCTATGCATTGCACTTACTTAACTGTTTTAATGTCTCACAGCGCAAGCAACTTGGTAACGTAATAATCAAACGGAAGTTTGACAGAGGATGTAGCAAGCTTACCGTATCCCTCTGATTCTTCTAACTGTGGAGTGACAGATACTTCAAGAGGAAAAGAATTCCCCTAGTAGCTTCACTGTTTTCCACGCATCTTTCTAGATGAACTTTTCCAATGGTAAAATCATTACAAAACAGAAGTGCAATCTCTCCAAGGGCTAACTTGAAGACCTAGTCTATTATAGGGAGCTATAATGCAGTAATGAAGCTTACAGGCAAAACAGGACTTTCTGTGACCAGCTTTGTAAGGTGAAGGAATGGGAGAAAATGTTGCATCAGGAGAGTTAAGCCAGAGTGGTATTTTTGACGGCCTTATAATCTGGCATGTTACAAAACCAAGGTCTCTCCAAAAGCTAGAGCCCAAACTCAAAGAAGAAAAACCCTTGAACTTCTTGAAAGGTGAGCTCTCATCCATATTGAGAGGCAGTGTTGAGAACACTGGTGTTTGGGTATCTCTGATACTCCAATCTCAAACTGGATTCAAATTTCACCTCTCGATGGCAGCTGCAGTATTTTCTGCTTCCGTTCCTCCGAGATTGTTGCAGGGTGCATAATCCCCCAGTTACATGACGAAAGTGGCTGTGGGTGTTTTAAGGCTACATAAGAAGAAGGTCCCTTCCCAGTCACACTGCAGCTACACCAGGCTCTCTGACAAGCAAGAAAGCAATGCTTAGACATACCTCCGCCAGAGAATGGTAGTGGGAATCCAGGCAGACATCAATCCCCTCTGAGATGGCTTATTGGGAATTTTTACATGTGAAAATAGAACAAAATCAAGCCTGTCTGAAAAGAAAACTCAGAACTTGCTACTGGGACAGAAAATGAGTGAGAAAAAATAAATCTTAAGTCAAAAAAGCAAATTTCATTTCCAGCATGACAGAGAGGAAATAATTAGCTATCTAAGTTATAGATTTACAGTGAGAGTTCCTCAGAACAGCACACTAAACAGACGGAAGTCTATAGAAAGTATTGAAAATTAGAGACACTTGAAAGAAGTATTATTTGCTTTCATCCTTAGGAAAAGAAGCAATTGCAATCAATCGTGTTGTAATTTTAATACTGGCTATGAACTATCTGTAAGATTACTTTGCATTTAATAATGCAGCTTACCCTAATATAAGATAAAAGCACAGTTTGCCTAGTTTGGAAAATAAAACTTGGGAATTTCCTTGTTCAAGTTGAAGCGAATCTAATAGTCATATGCATCACAAACTACAATGCTGTATCTTACCCTTTTTTTTGTGTGTGTCTTTAATTGTGATAAAATTAACATGGAAAAATCAGTTTCTAATTTACTATTAATTGACTCCTTGTATATACTAAAATTTTTGGCTGTCTGAAATCATAGCATTTCTGCTCTCCTCAAAAAAGAGATTAGAACACAGTTCAGTGCCCTGCAATTGTGATAAATGATTTAGTCCCAAACAGGATTCCAATTTAAGTTTACAATTTATTAAACGAATAGAGGCAAGCAAACAGCGCTGGGTGCGCCGGGAGTCTCCGCTCCACCTAGACGCACACCTTCACTTCTTACAATTCTTTCTTTTATACTTCTCTAGGCTTCGTTTCTCACCTTTCTCCGCCTTTTTCTTGGAAGATGACTCTTTCTCTAAGTACGTCACCGCTTCCCCGGTCTGCGCATGCTTCATCTTTTTCTAGGTGGTCGTCCAGTGGTCGTTGGGAGGAAGATGCTCCTCTTCGTCAGTGCACTCTACATGACCTCTCTGTTTACGCATGCGCTCCGTTATTCTACTTCTATTATGCTACCTCATTTGGCTAAACATTTTCTCGACATTTCTGTGGTTATCTACAACACTGGTTTGCACTAATATATCAGGAACTAACATACACATATCAGGAGGCTACATAAGCTACACATATCAAGGGAGCTACCTAAGCTACACTTATCAGGAAGTTACATAAAGACTACCACTCCCCTGTTTATGGTCATGCCCTACATATATTCCTTTATTTCAATATAAATGACATTTGCTTCAAGCTTATATTCACTAGATTTTCTTTACACGAATCACTCATTCCTCACAAATAAACCCATGACAACTGCACTTGGCAATGGCACCTAACTGCTTTCCAGAAAAGCAATAATCTCTGAGAAAGGCCCACTGTTTAAATACACTGTGTAAAATTACACTAGATGAACATCAAGGCTCAAGTCCTTGAGAGGAATGTGTGTAGTGTGAAAGTGATTTCCTTCTCAGAAGGTTTGATAAAATTCACACTGCAGTTTCCTTAAAAAAATTAAATCTGGTTTTAATTCAAGCATTATAAATTACAAGAATTTAAGGGCCACTGAAAGGAAAAAAAATCTCTGAATACTTGACAGAAGTGGAGACAGTAGAAAGTAGAAATAAGCCTGTGACTTGGTTACTATGCTGTAACTGCTCCTAAAGAGCCTTTGTGGGAAATGTCTGGGTGGCTTGAACAGCCTCAAAGGGGGCAATGAGATAAGGAAGAATTAAAGGTCTTAGTGAGCTGTTGTGTTGCCTACGAGCACACAAGGGTCTGTCCACCTTACTTCAGTGTCCTTTGATGCAGCAAGGAAGTAACATCTCCCTGGTGTACCAGCTAGCCTGCCATCTCACTATGAACATGCCTGCAGGATCTCTCCTGCATCTTGTCCAGGTTGCTATTTCCTCCCTTCTTATGCAATAAATGTCACCCTGCTAGGAATAGTATGTGTCCTCTTCCAATATTGCAGCAGTCATTATTAGGAAAGAGCACCTTTATATTTAGACACACTTTTAAAAATACATATATACACACACAAAAATATTATTATTGTATCTTATACATTTGTTACAACTGTTATTTGTATTTATAGAATTTATGCTATATATTTGCATGCATAGTTACCTTTTATATATGTACTCATGTATTCCTTATATTAATACTTTATCTAGTGTTTATATTATAGTTTTATATAGTAGGTAAATACTGTATGTGTAATGATATATTTACTTACATGCTTTGTGTGTCTATAAACTGACGTGAAGGCTATAGGTGCTTTCCACCTGGGTGGGCGGGGAGAGGAGGAGGATAGGTGTGTGTTAGGGGTTCTTTCTTTTATGAACTGAGTCAGCCATAGCAGCTGCCCCTGCGGGCCCAGGCTGAGGCTGGTGACAGGAATGAGCGTCAAAGATCTGGAGTGAAGCGCGTGTCACTGTGCAAATGATGCAGAAGCAGCCCGCGTCCAAAAAGTGAGCTCATGCTGCTCTCACAGGGCTTTGCTGCAGGTGGGTGCTTTTGGGGTGTATTTATTTGGTTTGTTTTCAGCATGACTCTACCTTGACTCCCAAGTACCTGCAGCTAGCAGCATGCTAAATCCAGGTGCAATGCTCTTGTTAAAGCAGCCAGCACCTGCCCTGTGGCTCCTGGGGTACAGGGAAGGGGGTGCTGGCTCTTTCCAAGCCTCACATGCTCTTACAGCCCCATGGTGACAGTACTGCAGCCTCCACAGCTGAAGCAGCCTCTATTCAGAAGGCTGAGCCCTTCCCCAGCAAGGCAGCCACTCGGCCAGGCTGCTCTGCCTGCAGAGAGCAGGACATGACTAATAAGGAGCTGGCTTTCAATGCTGCAGAATTTTCCATCTGTTCACAGGATTTATAATTACACGCAACTCACTGTGCACCTTCAGCGATCCGCAATTGGTAGGCATTTGCTCCATTAATTATCCAGGTGCTTTGAGCTGTTCCATGCACAACTGCAGAAGTTATGGTGAAATTTACATATCCTTGCCGTGGTTTATACCATGTACCACGTTTAATGTTGCTGAACTGTGACCGACACCGAGGATGGCTCCAGTTACTGTAGCTCGGAGGGTTTTCGCACCGTGAAATGCCACCAGATGGCACTGGTTCCGAGGCACCTCTGGCTGCCTCCTGTCGGCCCCGGCGGCGACTTTGCCATTGCAGCAGGTGCGGTTTGGGCTACTTTGCTCATTTTTTACTAACTAACTAGATGGTGGCTACAACAGTACTTAGCTTTTCATGGTTTGATTTGGTTTGTTTTAAACTGTGACTATGAAAAATGCTGTAATTCTGTGACAATGACATGAAGCTCTGGGCTTTAGACAGACTTAATTTTCTTCTATGTGATGGCTGTTTTGGGTTGGTTTGTTTTTTTTAGGCCTGAGCTAAGCCATACAACCAGTGTATGAAGAACAGAGTGCAGTGAGTAAGTTCACTGAGCGCTGGTATTTGTTGCTAAATTAGGCAAGTTCTTATCAAAAGGTAGAAATCAGCAGTCCAGTCGTGCGACACTCATGAGGGCCAGATTGTCTGCTTAGCTGAAGCAGTACTTGTCATTCTGCTGGTATGCAACTTGCTGCCATGGTTGCTTCCTGATGGAGCCTCTTCTCTGCCACCATGCTGGTGAGTCCAACACATTTGCTCACTTCGCAGTGTTTCTTAATGTTTCTCCTGTACCTTAGTATTAGACACTGATCTCCAGGTATTTGTGCCATGTTTCTTGTCGTTTTGCTGTAAGAGTAAGGTATTGTTCATTGCTTTTGACCAAACTGTGCCTCTTAAGCTGGCTGTAGCATCCTGAAGGATGCTCTAGTGGCTCATTTGATTGATGATTTGCAGTAACTGCTTTTATTACACGTGGGTGAAACTGAAAACCAGTGTCACAACAAATAGCCTAACAAACATAGTGTATTACAGGACTTCAGTCAGTCATTTATTACACTGGAAGTTCTTTATCTGTCTTTATCTGCATCAGAAATGTTTCCTGGATAAAACCAATTTAGGGTTATCACAGTTTAATACACTGCTCATACATGGATGGCTTTTCACTAAATCCATATGTTGCAGAACCTGCTCATTGCTAAAACAATAATTTCTTCATTTAACAAAGTTGTAGTCAAATCAAATTTTTATTTTGCCTGGAAACCAAGTTTGTTCTGGTAACTAAGGGGGAAAAAAATTCTCTTTTAAATGCCCTTTTCACCTATGAAAAGATATACACCTTGGCCCCATGCTGAAATGCTACACAACCTGCATTCCTTTAGGATTAATCCCAACCGTCTCCTAGGTTTGAATGAAACACTTAGTCCAGGGAAAATATAAAGAGTACAAACACAAAACAGATGTTTACATTTAAACATATGCCATTCTGCTGTTAAAAAAATGATTCCAACACCAACATATCAAAGGCATATTACTGACATATGGTGTCTGACAGGCTTCCACAGCCAAATACATGCGCTGGCTTTGATGACAACCATGCAAATTGTATCTTTCCACGTGAACAGTTTATCAAGGGAACAGCCAGCTCTGTGCCCGTACAGGAACACAGATTTTGGATTTCTTTGAGGACACACCATGTTGTAACCATACAGTGTGTCAAATCAGGAGAATGTCTGTCAAATCATTCGCTCCCTCATTCCCATTCAGACCCCGGTTAAGACTCTAAAGCATGTGCGATGCAGTAAGCAGGTCTGCTTAGAAGTGAGTTCCAGCAATGCTGCACATTATTGCACTATAGTTCCAGAAGCACTCCTGGGATAGCCACCCTGTCTCCCAAAGAAGTGTCAGGGGAGAGCTAAAACAGCTAGACAACACAGCAGCAAATTGCAGCCAGCCACAGCAGGTTGTTTCTTGTTTCTTCTGCAGTGAGGATCTGCCCTGCTCCTTCAGCATCTACACAGCCCAAGCACAGCCTCCCATCAGTTGTCCCAACATTGTCCTCACTTGCTGCATTTGCTAGAACCATTCCATACCACATTACTCATCCCACAAAGGGACCCCAGGAACAGCAGAGCACAACCGCTGCTTGCTGCTGAGCTGTTCTCCCAGTGGCCAGCAAGCAGAGTACATTAGCCACAACAGGCCACTCCCAAACCTGCCAGCTTGATCTCCTTGGCATATGGTTGATGGTTCCAGCACATGGGAGGTTACTATTTTGACAGAGGAGAAATAGGTGGTAAAGCTTATTAAGATTATACTTTATGTAACATTATACTTCATATTATAGCCATGTCAGGCTAGTGTACCCAAGTTTCCATTAGACTTAAGCATGTTTCAGTGGAAAAAGCATCACTGCAGGTGCTGGGAGAGCTTTGCTGGCCAAAATTCACAGTACCAACCTGGAGGCTCTCGATGGGCCCCCAGGGTCCGATGTAGGGCTACAGGAACTTTTAAGATGTCTGCTTTAGAAGTCCGGTGCCTAACTTTTGCCTATGATCCTTTCTGGAAAGTCCTCAGGTGGTAGTTGTTCAGCTCAGAGGCTGTGAAAGCAAGAATAAAATAAGCAAAGGCCATACTGAAAGTTTAGACAGATATCAGCTGAGGAAGATCACACCATTGAGAAAGAGACTTCACTGTGCCTGCATATGTAAATAAACAAGAAAAAACCCTATCTGCTTAAAGCTCAGTTAAGCCCTATTGTTGTCACTTCCCCAAAACAGCTCCAACCCTGAATTCAAGTTCATGGGCACTACCTAATTCATGTGTCCTAAATAAATATTCTCTACTAAATAACTAACATATTTCTGCATCAGCATATCCTTGAGTCTAGCTGTTAATTCATCATTTTAAACAAACACCATCCAACTGAGGAGGGTTTCCCATGGATGCACTAAACAAGGAGAAATTCCAAGGTGTTATTCCTTCTCTGTCTACGTTTATAGAGTAAGGGGGTACACTCTCAGTGGTGCCTGGCCAGGGCTTTCAGCTCCTAGCTGGCTCACGTCCTGTCACTCTGGAGCACAGAGAGCAAGCTGTCCTCCCTCCCTGGGGACAAGAGTACATCTGTTCCTCAGCCCAAGGTGCTGAAGACAGGCAGCACGCTAACTGGCATGCAGCATAAAAATGCCGAATGAGCTGGGCTAGCCCAAAGTTGCAGGCTTGACTGCAAGAGGTCTGCCTTGATGCTTTCGGTACTTCTAGTCCCAAGCTTTCTGCCCTTAAATAACAATACTGTTAGTGTTTACAGAATTTCCACAGTTCATTTTATCAGCCTCTCCTGTGTGTTCTCACTGGGGGTGGGGGGTGGGTGTGCACACCATATATTGTCTTCCAGTCACTAGTTGGTGCTCCTTTAAGGACCTTGTAAGACATTTTTTTGTGTATTGTTTCCCTGCATATGTGGGCAGCTTTACTACTTCATCCCCCTCAGGACCACTTAACAACATCAGCAAAGCAATTAAGTGTAGTTTTTCAGGAAAATGCCAGAGGCATTACACTGTCTGGATGGGAGTCTCAACCCAATTATTTTCAGCTAGTTGTGAACTGTGGAAAGTGGACTTTACTTCATTATAACTTCAGTTCCCACTGATTAAAAGTCTAGTGTGTTACAGACAGTAAGGAAAAATGAAACAATTAAACTTTCCATCAATAAAATTGCTGCATATTCTTCAACATAGGGGTTTACTCCTCTCCAGAGAAGTGATTAAAATGAACTGATTGAACTATAATTTGATTGACTGAAGAGCCTCAATCTATTGCACTAAAGCTTAAATTCCATCTTATTGCTCTATTTAACTCTGAATATAAAAAATTACCAGTGGTCTTGCAAACCCCTTGTGCAGTCATCCAGCTGAAATTTCTTGCTGCTCACAGACTGCGGTAGGTTCTGTTCTTTCTCTGCTGCGTGTGCATGATTCACAACGGATTGACACTGGAAAAGACACAAGGACACTTAAGAAACAACATTAATACAGCTTTAAAAAAATTATAAAAGGCCTGTTAAATTCTCAGTTATCTTGTACCTATTACATAATCACTTGGGGATTCTAAACTCAACCACAGGTAAAGTTAATCCCAGAGACTGGAGAGAATAGTTGTTGCAGCAAAACCCAGCATATTCTCCTGACCAAAAAATGCAGCTGCGATGCATCTTCCTACTGCAGAGCCATCTTCAGCACGGCATGAGCTTGCCAGATGCATAGGTTTGTATGCACACATATGTGTGTCTCCCTCTAGGCGCTACTGGGGAGGCACACTTAGTCTGGTCTCGAGTGTCAGTTGTGCTGGCTATGAATCAGGATGCCTGCATTCTAGTCCAAAGGCTGTTTCTTTGGACTTGGGGCAAGTTTTAAGGTTTGCTTAGTCTACAAGGCCTTCATATCCACAGATGACAAAGCATGCTGCCAGAGTCAGGGACTCCTATTCCACAGCAAAGCCTAACATAAAGCCAGCTAAGAAACAATGAGCTGCTAGCGTCTGTCAACAGGCTACTGTGACACCTAGAATAATAAACATTTTTATTCTAGGTAAAAATACCCAGAATATCATCCCTTCCTATGATGAGGTTGCCCCTCTGTTGTATGACACCTGCTTTCTCTATTCCCACCTTGTGCTTTGAAATAAACCATAGTATTTGACTTACAACTAGACCACAGTAACACTGAGTAACAATATATTATAGCTTTAAGTTGCAGCAAGACCACACTGTATCAGTAATTAAATGAGTCAGGCTGGGTAAAATGTGCAGATAAAGATGGGCAACAGCTGGGTTAAATACTTAATGCACTTCCTCTAACAGGCAGCTCAAACTCCAAATGCAGTCAATAGGTGTTTTCCCATTAACATCACCAAGAACCAGGGGCATGTACTCCTTCAGCTATAATATTTGCTGTTGAGCTTTGCACTTCTGGTTGTGACTGATGTACGAGGCTGGCTTCATAGCTAATCAGGCCATATACATGATATATCAGCTCTGACCCGTGGACACTGCCAATCCCACTTCTACGGGGATTTCTGACCACAGGCAAGGGCTGCTAATTCACCACGTTCTTTGGTCTTACTGTTTTAAGAACAGGGCACACAAAAATTCCTCGTATTTGTTAGCCAAAAGCTACCAAGACTGTACCATAGTCACTGAGGCAATATTGATCTGATAAAGTGCTGCCTCGCTGTAATTTAGAAGGAACAACTTTGACAAATTGTATTTGGCACATAATGATTGTCTTGCATTATTGTCCTTTTCTTATGTTTCCCCTCTCATTTTGACTACCAATTACTACAAATGTTATCCTCTACCCTACCTCAACATACGTTAACTTTGAATAATGATGTGCAGCAACAACAGTAACAGCAGCATTTTAAAAAGGCAACAAGGGCAAACGCAGAACCACAAATCTGTAGGTGTCTCCAGAGGCTGCAGGATGTTTGCTAGCTTCCCTGCGCCCAGTTTTATGTACACACCCCAGAGGTATGCAGGGCCCCAAACAGCTCAAATGCCTACCTGATGCCTATTTAATCTTTCAGCCCTTACACAGACAGCTAAGTTCTCTCAATTATAACAGCACATAAAAGCTGCAGAAGGTGGTGCTGTATTTGAAGTAATTGGTGTCTTATTTTCTTGCAGGACAAGAAAAGAGCAAAAAGAGGAGCTGCAAGCATGAAACTAGCCTCGAGACTTCTCTTATATCTAAATGAGAAAGGGGCAAGGATCTTACAAACCATTTATTCCTCTCACAGTGATCCTACATCTGTGGCAGCAAGTAGAAGCCTGGGAAGGGTTTTTTGTCACACTGATGCAAGTCACAAGAAATCTGGGGAGCATGCAAATGATGTCAGGAGCAGGGCAGGACCTTCTTCCAAGCCCAGCCTGTGCAGGCATGGAATAGGAGGAACAGGTACTCTGTGACCCAAGGAACTGCTTAATGTGGTTTCTCAGAAAAGCATCAGCAACTGTACGGACAGGAACTTGCCAACAGTTCCACCAGACCATACTGGACTGGCACATGAGGGAAAAAGAAGTGAGGAACAGGTACTCTGTGACCCAAGGAACTGCTTAATGTGGTTTCTCAGAAAAGCATCAGCAACTGTACGGACAGGAACTTGCCAACAGTTCCACCAGACCATACTGGACTGGCACATGAGGGAAAAAGAAGTGATTCAAGGTGGGTCTGTTTTCTGTACTGTGGGGCTCCTGGCAGCTGCACAGGACTAATCATTCACAACTACCAAAAAAGAACATCATGGCGCTATGGATGCTGCAAATCGCACAAGTGGCTTCTCTGTCCTTATCCTGGTGGGAAGAGGCATTGGAATTTCTCATTTTTCAACAGCAAGTTAATTTCAAAATATCTAATTACAAAAACATGTAAAAATGTATCAAGCCAGCAGATTTATGTTTGAAAAATACAGCACTTTAATTACAGAGATACCATAATTCTCAATTTTTGAGGAAATGCGATTACTGCAATTTCTTCATTAGGTTATAGTTTCACTATTTAAGAACACATTATTTAAAAGGCACAGCGTTATCATCTGTTTATTCCACACTGCTAAAACCCCAGCAAAACATAAGCAAACACTTGAATACTCTCCTCCTAGCAACCAAGGTCCTTCATCAGAAAAGCAGCATATTTGTCTTTTTTCTGTACCTTGTATTAAGCCAAATTTCTAGTTTGCATCTCTTCAGGCCATTCAATAACCATCAAATTCCTGGAGCATAATTTTAGGTGAATATAATTTAGGTGGCCAGTGACTAAAGCCATCTCTTTGTTCATTTTCTAAAAAAATTTAATTGAGCTTTTTTCCAAAGACACCACCTGAGTAACAAGAGTGCCCTCAGCTTCAATGTTACAGGAAAGCCATCTATCAAGCTACCCAAAATGACCTTGGGCCAAAACTCCATGCTGGATAGATCCAAATCCCTATCTGAACGCCTGTGTCACCACTACTTACATTTAACACTATGGTCTTGGGGCCGCATTCTCTGTACCCCTTACTTCCACTGACAGAAATATCAAGAAATTAATTTCAGGCACTAAGCTTCTTTACATTTACTAACCTGCTGCATGACATTAACTCTTCAGATTGCCAGCAGCATTTTACGAAGCGCCGAGATTCTGCAACTCCCAGTGCAGTAGGTACGAAATACATGTATTGTGTACTCTCTCGGGGTTTAGCTGTCTCTAAAGGCTGGGATAGCAGTGATGTTTTTACACTGAAAAATGGGGTTTCTGGATCTCTGAAGACCTTTGCAGGATGCTGGGGATCCTAAAAAAAAGAGGAAGGAAAGACACTAACAGAATCCTCTCCTTCCCTACATCCCTCCTTTTCTTACCTAAGGGTAGGGATTCTCCTTCCTTTCTTATCTGGGGAGACCTATGGTCTCCTTGCTAACTCTTCAAGAAAAACAGAGGAGCAACTGGGAAATCTGTCTTCCATGGAAAAGATGAAAGACAGCTAAGTGAGAGGATGTGTCCTTCTTGACACTTACAGTGTGGTCAAAGAGCCAGCTCCCCCTGCTCTTCCCAAAAGAGTCCTTAGACAACTGTCCAGAAAAGCACACTGCTAACAGCAGGATATCCTGCAGCGCTCTGGCCTGCTGCTGTGTCATTTCAATGCCTGCGAGGTCAGGTGAGTGTATTAAATTAACACTGTTCCCAGGCAAAGCAAAATGTCTGCTAACAGAATGGCATAGCATAATAATGGGATATGAGGTGTAGATACGTGCCTAAATAGTAAATGGTGGGAAGGAGTGAGGGCACATTGATGCGATTCCGGCTTACCCGACTTAGTGCCAGATGCACATTATACCGCAGGTCTCCTGGCAGACTGTGTCTGTTCACCACCACTTAACATTTTCATAGCTTATTTCAGTATTTGTGCATTTGTTTCACCCTTAATAATTTATTTATGAGCTTAGAATTATTAATAATCTGAAGCTTCATTACAGACTACCCTGGGGGAATCTCACCTGCTTCGTCCCATTAAATTATTATTCCCAAATATCTAATTTACATTTAATAAGACATCAATTGAACATCAATAAAATAATAATGAATTAATAAGCTATAGCTTCTTAGAAATACTAGTAGCTTAAATACGTAAGCAAACGCAGTACACAGTCTGCGGGTCAGCTGTCAAATCTCTCTGAGAATATGTCAGAATCATTGAGTATTTAGAATATGATAAGCAGCCATAACAGTGTTTAATTGCTATGGTCTTCAACTAATTTGTGTGAGAATTGTGAACCTCTAAGGCAGAGCTGGGAAGTAACCAAGTGTTCCATGTGAGTAAGAAGGCCATCTCAAAACACTAGAAATGCCTAACGGACTCCATGTTTCCATGAAACAAAATGGCAGAAGAATTTTGGTTTGGTTTAATACTTTTTTTTTACTTTAACATGATTTTTTAAATGGAAATGCTTTACAGAAAGTTACAAATACGTATTTTTTTTTTTTAACTGACAAACTTCTGCCTAAGAACATTAAAATAGCATAGTTCAACCTTGCTGGTTGGGTGCTCTGTTTTAACAAAATACCAACCCAAAGAACAAGCTATGGCAAATATTTCTCTCCAGACACAAGTGGCATTATTTCACCCTGGGGAATTTCAGTAAAGGCCCTAACCCCATTGTACCCCATCATGCCGCAGCACTGTTTATCACTAATTGGGGCCACGTCCGTGGACATTTCCTAGGCTCATACAAAGCCCACATGAGGCTTAATGGAGGAAGGGGAAGCACAACAGTCAGAATTTTCAGTCTGGATTTTTTTTCCTTCACCAAGTTCTTATTATGTGCTCTCCTTTATAGTTCAAGTTTTATTAGGGCTTGAAAAACTATTCTATGATTTTAACTGCTCCTGTCCACTGCTTGGGTATCTCCATTACACAAACCAGGATAAGGCCAACTGTCCTCAGGCACACAAACATTACAATTCCATTTGAAACTTTTAACGCCGCGTGGGACATTTAAGTCCACAGAGATGTGTTATTCAAACCCTAACACAGAGAAATTTGTTTAACATTTTAAAAAAATTAAGAGCTACAGGGGCTCTCAGACACCCTGGTCTGACCTCCTACATCAGATTTTTCCTCAGTTATTTCTGTACCAATCCCCATTAACTCCTACTTGACTAAAACACATCTTCCTGAAATACTTCCAGTCTTAATCTGTAAATGGAAAAGCCATTATCTCCTCTCAGCAGTTCACACTAGCATTTATTACCCCACACTTAATAACACACCATCTCACTTGAGCTCATCAGGCTGTCACTCCCCCTCTCTTTTACCTCTCTCTGCCACACAGTGCTCTGGCAACCCGTATTTTAGTCCCATGCAGGTGCTGGTATACTACAACCTGGATGACCTAGACTCGTCAGAGGTATGAGCAATTCTACCGCCCAGAAGTATGCAACAACTGCATGCACACATTCACATCCTCGGCATGTCTTTTTACCGTGAAGGATTCATCAAAGTCCAGAACCAAGGACATCTCCCATGTTCTCTTCCTCCTGGGCAGATCCAAATACGTTCTTTTTTGGGGCACTCTCACAGGGAAATGACGACCAGCTTAACACATACAGCATTTGCCGACAGCTTTGAGGCCTGGTTCTAATTTTAGGGCAAGCCACTTACCAGATTTTCCATTTCCTCTCATTTAACTACACAAGTTTTGAAAGAAAAATACCACTCACTCCTCTCTCAAAAATGTCCACTATGGACTAGTTTCACTGCCCTCAAACTACTCGCTGACTTGAATAGGTATTTTTCTTCAGTAAGAAAGAATAAAGCCTCCAGTTTCTGGGCCTTTTTCGCAACGGAACCTGTGAAAAATCAAAGTAATGTACACCAATTCACAGTCAGTGAGTACAAAAATAGTCCCCTAGAGTGACAGCTATCAGTTTGTCTCCAGTGAGAGCTGCATAACCTCTCCTGTAAACATGACAATGAATAATAATCAGTCTCTTACTCCTCTCTTACTCTTCTGTAACCGATCTTTAATTATGGCTATTACATTATTAATTGCTTCAGAGTGTTCTACGTGGCTAAAGCTGTGTTCTCCGCTGAACATCAAAGACAGTATAAAGCCCTCGCTTAGGAAAGCTCCTCAGAAACATCTGCTGATGTTCATCCCAACAAAGGAATGCTCTCTGTTCCAGACAGAGACTCATCCCACATCCTACTCCTGGATAAGGCAACCTACAAAAATTGATACACCACTGAAAAGAGAAAGATTTCCACCTGAAAACACTGAGAGAAGAGCAAAGCCTACCTCTCATTAAGCTCTGAAAACTATTCAGATTTCTGTTATCTTAGCCAGACCTCTAGATCCTGCAAAGTTCACCCATCCTTAATAAGTTCCTGACCACCAAGGGTGGCAACACAACAAGGCTAAAGCATTATCACAAATTATGACTGTGTAACAACTAGAGACCACCCACTAAAGCACTGTACCACCAGCACCTATTGCTGCACCAAAACCAGAGCTCTAACATTTTAACTTTGTATGTCCAGAATTTACAAGCATTTTTCAGGGACAAATGTAACTCTACACACTCCTATAGTCAACTAGGAAAGATACAGGTACCCCAAGGAGGGAACAACAGGGCAGAATCAAGATTCAGGTTTGCACCAGAAATGAATGATTCATAAACTCTTTATAGGTAGGAAACATGAACCAATTCTTACATAGTAATTACTAGAAAATTAATGTATCTGCCTCTCAAGAGAATTACTGGAGAACACTGTTCTTTTCTGCAGGTATGTAGATGCAAGCTACAGCTAAGTGTATACAACAGGTGATGATTGTCCTGGTTTCAGCCAGGATAGAGCTGGTTTTCCTCACAGAAGCTAGTGTGAGACTGTGTTTTGGATTTGGGATGAGGAACTGTTGATAATGTGCTGATGTTTTGGGTTGTTGCTGAGCCGTCAAGGACAGTCCAGCTTCTTGTGCTGGCCTGCCAGCGAGCAGGCTGGGGGTGCACGGGGAGCTGGGAGGGGACACAGCCGGGACAGCTGACCCAGACTGGCCAAAGAGATATTCCCTACCATACGACGTCATGCCCAGTACATAAACTGGAGTTGGCCGGGGGGGGCGGAAATCGCTGCTCGGGGACGGGCTGTCGATCACGGGGTGGTGAGCAATTTCTGTATTGGGCCTCACTTGTTCTTGTACATTCCTTTGTTGGTATTATCATTATTGTTCCCTTCTTTCTTTCTGTCCTATTAAACCGTGTTTATCTCAACCCACGAGGTTTTTCCTAATTCTCTCCCCCGTCCCGCTGTGGGAGGGAGAGTGAGCGAGCGGCTGCGTGGTGCTTAGTTGCCGGCTGGGGCTAAACCACGACATGATACATACTATGATAACATATTTGGTTTAGACTTATTTTAGAATATATAGCAACTTATTGATAGATAATGCTGTTAAGATGTTGGCTACATGGAAAGTAATGCCTGGCAATTTATCAATTCTTAATAAAGCTCTGTGCTTCTATGTATTCCTACTGATGCTGCTCTTGATTTTGATTCAGCTGATCCTTGTCTGGGCTCAGCACTGTGGCTCATCCATGTTTCCCCAGCTCCCTCAGGATTTGCAAATACAAATTCCTACTTGATGAACCTGTTAAAAAATTAAGAACTGCATATGCAGCTCTCCTAACAGTGCCTCAAGATGCTAGAAAGGCACACCTGTGTACTAAAAGCATAGGTTCCAAGATGAACATTGCATTACCCATAAGCAAGTTATATTATCCTAAAAGCATACTGTCAAGGGGTACTACCATGCTCAATTAAGCCTGTATGTGCCACGCAGGAAAAGAATTTTCAGGTAAATGACATCTGTAAAGGTAACTTTCTCCAGAACTTCACAGCCACATGGTGACAAAGCAAACAAATAAGGAGATTTTTAAAACATCTCTCTGCCAAAACTTAAGCCAGTTCCATACCTTAACAATAACCCTGACTAGATATTCTAAAGCATGACCGCGTTTCAAGCAGAGTTTAATTACATCACATATCTCAATTGTCACGAGCTGTTGTAAGCAATTATGATACACAAAGATGCAATTCTCAGTTATATCCTTAGACAACAGGAACACTTCTTGGTGAACGCTTCCCTTTCCAAGTATCTCTTACCAACATGTCAGCTACTCCATGAGCCATGTTCCTCAACTGTGGGAGCTTAGCAGCTTTCCACTGATTTAGTCAACTGTGGGCATTGCTAAAGATCAGGTCTCATGTGATTTTGAGCTCACAGGAATATTCTGGAATAGGACATTTAAACTATTTATGCTTCTTGTTGCAGTTTAAATCTTGCATAATATTTTTGATGAAGCTTTGTGACTCCAAAAATCCTCAGTCTAAATGAAGGGCTGCCAAAAAAAGCTCTGATTTGCCACAAAAATCCATTTTCCACTGCCCAATTCCATTCTTAATGAAAGAGACAATTCGGAAACCTACAGGAACATGCTTTATTGATTCATTCGCAAGTCACTAAAGCCTGCTGCCTATGTTCCCTCCAATAAGACTAAGCACACAGTGCTTCTTGTGTACTGAATTGCAGGAAAAGACAATGACCCCAGATCTGTTCTGCTGGAAGTCCAGTGAGACTAAACGTACCCAATAAATGTAAACGCAGTACACCACTAACGTAATGATAAATGTGTGTAGGAGACAGACACACATTTCCTCTTTATTACCCCCCCTCAGTTGAGCCACTGCCTTACCTGTAATTTATTTACCCAGGACAGTTGGGCCCAGATGCGTACCTGTTTTTTCATGGAGGTACTTGTTCTTCTCAATTTTGCAAATGGATTAAATAAACCAGGAGGAGGCCAACCTACATGTGTGAGGTCACACAGCGAATTGTAATCTACACTGCAGTAGATGCCTGAATCCATTCAGGTTCAAGACCCAATTTGGCATAAACCTGGTATGTAGCTGTACTGCACTGGATATTTTATAAACATATCTTTCAGTAATCTCCTGTGCTTCTTATGAAAGCAATAACAAGCAGTAAGAACAGCAGAGCCTATACTGGGCAATCTTTCCTATTAAATTCCACTAATGCATCTCAGCTATGACCTGTAGTAATCTGGGTAACCTAATAAGGCTGAATGCCCCATAAGAATCTGGGATAATATGCTGTCTACCTGCAAGATACGAGAAAGTACAAGAGAACAGCCAGATACCAAGTATCACCCAGCAGTCAGAACAAAAGTGAACTTCAAAAATAGATGTAAGGAAATACAGGAAGAGAAAACACATTATCAACAATAAGAAAATGTTTTATGTAG
This sequence comes from Phaethon aethereus, assembly GCF_964289735.1. Lineage (NCBI taxonomy): Eukaryota > Metazoa > Chordata > Aves > Phaethontiformes > Phaethontidae > Phaethon > Phaethon aethereus. The sequence goes on along the minus strand of NC_138589.1, from coordinate 7,947,968 downwards.
TCTTACAAGTACTTTCAACTACCATCATTTCAACATTCATTTCCCACTCAAAACGTTGTATCTGCTTGTCCTACTTAATGGCATACACTACACTCAGATTTGGCATCAGGCTTTACAGTAACTACAGTTACTACAATTATTCCAGTACTAATACCTTGAAGGATGGCGTTTTCTCAGATTCACCCAGGTTCTGCCAGAAACCCCAACAGTCTTCTGCCTTCTACCTTATGACACAACAGGTTTTACAGAACCCACTTCCCTTAAATCATTCTAATACTCCTCTTCCTTTAAAAATCCTTTTGATAAGTATGCATAGACCCAGTCAAGCATAACACTCTGTACTGCAAAACTCATCTTTCACCTGTATTATTATTATTTCAGTCCCTTAGTGGCTTTAGTAAAATTCTATGTAGAGCATGGCTTCAGCAAGCAGCCTCTGCTCTCAGGTAACTGTTACTTGGATAAATAAGGTAACAAAGAATTTAGTGGTGCAGAGAGGAATTAAAAGGGTTTTTTTTATGCTCCTTAATATTTCTCCTAATTCTAAAATCAACCAAAACCCCAGAAAAACAATCACTTTTCCCTTAGAATTGTCTCTCAGCAGGGTAGTGCACACTGCCAAGTTATCGCTTTGTGCCATACTGTATGTTCAAAGCCACAGTATTCAATGTGCTAAGAAGTGACACTGAACCCTGCAATCAGAAATAAAACCAGAAGTTTCAAAAAGATTTCAGAATTTAGATGACTATAAATAGCTGCTTTGAAGCTGCTTTTACAGATTTACATTTTAGTCTGTTTTGAATGGATAAACAGACAAAAATATGTTTTGTAAAGGAACAATAAGATTTCCAGTTTAACACTTTCCATAGTTACATTTTAAGAAATACTAGAAGCCACAGAATTATTTCTATTCACTGTACAGAAAACTTATGTCTTACTTCTGCTTATTATTTGAGCTCCTGAAAAGCATCTGATTTTCTAACCTTAACAACTACTAACGTAAGCCACAAGCTTTCTGCAAATGTACATTCCCACCATCATTTACACTCTCATCTTTCCCACCCAACTACAAGGATCCAAAACAATCAGGGCACAATCATTGTTTAGTCAAGAGAATCAGAAGGTTTATCAAAGGTTTTTCTTTTCTTCTGAGAGACACAACTCATGTTGCCAAAGCATTCATACACATTTAGAATTAAAAATGTTGAGAACAGGGCTCTGAAAGGAAAATTAATTGGAAAGATTAATTCCCTAGCACTGCTTCCTGTCACTTCACTCCTAATGACTGAAGCGTTTCTGTAGTTTTCCCTGTTCTCCCTTAGTGCTGTGTAATTTGATTTCCAAATCCCTTGAGAGCTCTGCGGCAAACCTCTAGGGTGTTTCCAGGATATAAAGGTCAGAGCTGAAGAAGATGGGGATGGGGTGTGCAGAAGACAAGTCTCAGACTCTCTGGCTTCAAATCTGTCACTTACACAGAAACCAGGCACAGTAAAGCACAATGGGTAGTCTCTTAAAGGAAAATCAACCATGGCGGGAACCTCCTAAAGGTCCTAGAATAACTGCCAGCAGAACCCAAGTGATGTTCCTTAAATCAGAGGATGGAGACAGCTTTCCCAGTGATCTTCTGCATGGAAAATCAAACAGGCTTCCAAATTTCTTGGATTTCTTAAACAAAAATCTCACACTGGTAAGACCAAACGATGTGGCTTGCACACTCGGCTCATGTATAACGCTTGGTATTTACGGAAATCCTCCTGTGCTACATTCCCAGACTCCTTTCCACTCCATCCTCCAGAGACATCTTTCATCAGACAGCTCCTTCACTGCCCTCACACCAGCCTCCAAATTCCCGACAAGATGTTGCTGGTTTGGTCTAGACATTGTATGACCTTCCCCATACTGGCTAGCTCCATTACTGTTACAGAAGTGCCAGCCAATCTCTATCTGAGGGCTCCCTAACAACCTTATTTTCTTTTTTTTTTTTTTTTAATTGTTGATAAGCATAATCACTTCTTAGGAAGAACTGTAATACTAGTTAGTAGAACAGGTGTTGTAACTAGTAAAAAGTCTATAAAGAGAAAAATCAATATCCCACCAGATGTGTGTAAAGGATGTACCTTCCAACACCACAAATTCACTTCTGGGGACCCGAAAGAATTCTCTGCCGCTTCTGTATGACATGCTTCAGTTTTACCTTATTTGTTATTGTGTGTTTAACTGAGTTCTTCTGTAGTATAAACGTGATCACCATTATACTAATTCTGCACTAGACATGGAAATACATAAACATTTGTGTGCCAAATTATTAAGGTTCTGCCTATAATGTTATGCCTCTATTTACTATCTACATTTTATGTCTTATGGATTTCTAAACATTTAAATTTATATCAGTGCTGTCACATATCTGCAAGCAGAGACAGTTTTATGAGCACTAAAAAAGCTGCAACACACAGCTACTAAATACTAATGACATAAATGGTATCCACTAATGGTCTCTATTTTTATTACAATGCAAAACTGCAATATATTGCAATTACCACTGCTCTCACACTAAACCATACACACTGTGTAATGCCAACTTCCATCTCTATAGCATAAAACGGCATTATATGTTGTATATCGTTCGGCCCCATACTGCAGATGTTGACTGAATGCTTGTCAGCAGTTGTAGCTAAAATTCACGCTATTTACAGAATCTTACTGTTAACTAATACCCTAAATTGTCAGATATGCCAATGCATTAGACATTTTTCAAAGCCTACTGCACTAATAGCATGTAAGCATAGCACATGTCTTGTTGTACCTGTCAACAGCCCAGTAACTTTGCAAAGGTAGAGCATGTCAAGAAAGGAAATGATCTTCTTAAGCTTCTGTATTAAAAAAATCTTTAGTGAGCGACTTTCCTAAAATACTGCAATACAAAAGTGCATTCACCAAAGCTTAGTCCCTTGTAACTGGGTTTCTATTTTACCTTAACATTGTTAAATTTTAAATTCTTCATTCATAATTAGAACAGTGTGTCTCTCTACTTCAGCTGTCAAATAGTCAAAAACTTGCTCTTACAGCTTTGAGACAGTGGAAACCTCAATGTTGTCCATAAAACTGGATGAAAAGTGTACATCAAAATCCTTCACACATGAATCGGGGAGCAGTGGGGTTAATTTCATTTCATCTATGCATTTTAGTTGCCAGAAGCTTTCACCAAAAAAAAGGAGAGCTAAGTTCATCTCTCAGACTTTTTCCACATAAAACAAGCCCAGTTACATTCCCTTTCATTGACTTCAACTGCGAATAACCTCCAGAAAGCTGGAAGTTTTGTTTCAAATGGGAGACATTCTTCCCTATTTTCCCTGCAGCTGGGTAGTCATTTACACAAGGAAAACACTGGAGACAAAGTAGGTGTCAGACTTGGTAGCATTTTACATGCATTTTCTGACAGAAGGCAGACAACAGAAACGTGCCCACAAAATATTTTCCTTCAAGGGCTGGCTAGTGAGAACAGCAAAAACCAGAAGACATTAGTGTAATTACCACAGAGTTACCAAATACCACTTGTGCTTAAAAATACCATGCAATTATTGCCCTTAACTTTGAGCATTGAAAACCACCCTACCTGAAAGCACTATTTTCTTCATATGTTCTCACTCAGCTTGCATGAATCTAAATAGACATGACTGACTACAGAAGAATGAATGATATAAAATATATAGAATAATAATACATAAAGCTTGTAACTGGGAATACTGATATGGTATTACTTATTTTTGCATCTTCCTTTCTCTGCCAATGATTTTGAATTGACAAGTGCTTTCTAATGTAATCTGAACCCACTTCAGTACTCTAATATTTTGACTACATAGGTTTTATGAAGGATCACATCTACAACTGTAACAATAAAATATTCCAACTGAAAATTCAATGGCAGTTTAATTTCAGAATACAGGATTTCTCAAAAGAGCAAATTCATTAGTTTAAACATTTGTAAGAAAATACCATTTTTCTAAATAAGTAAAATATTCTAGCTCATTTTCTTAACCAGAACTTAAAGTAATAGCTCTTTTTCAGATTTCAAAATGTTGGGGTTTTTTCATTATTAATCCTCTCTACACATCTTAAACCTTGAAACAAACCAGACTGACTTCACTAACACAAAAATAAAGTATTTTAGTACACAAAAAGCTTTTAATTTTTTAATGAATTCCCCATTTTTCTTGAGGAAACTGTTGGGCAACTATAACACATTTTGAGGAATATTTTTGGACATTTTGAAATGCCATCTTTGACAACCTGTATTGTTCACTGAAATTCTTTCTCCCTGATTAACAATCACATTGTACCAAAGGAGAAAATGAGCTCTTTTAAGTAAGACCTTGGACAAAATCTGAAGCATAACAACATCAAAGAAAACACTGTCTTTGCTTAAGTTTGTGAGCATAATGCCTCCAATAGAAAAGTAGAAAGAAGTCATAGGTCTGCTAATGCCAAGCCCAATGTCATCCCCATAACAGACAGCACTTTGGTGAGGTCCCTAATTTAGGAAAGTAGCTGCCCTGGAAACATTGTAATATCAAGGAGAAAGAGTAAGACATCTGCAGAGGCTAAAGCAGATGGTCTCCGCACAAGAGCTTTCCCAAGCTCCTAACTCAGGAGTCTCAGTCAGGTACCTAAGCCAGGTGGTCTGATTCCAGCCCAAGATCTAAACCATCCTCCCCTAAAAATCCCAAGTGAACCAGTTTTGTGAATAAGGATTTCTATTTCAGCCTAAAAAGCGTACATCCACTAAGGGCACTGAAAGAGAACACAGCTAACGGCATAGGTGCCACTCAGAATCAGTATTACAAAGGTCTCCATGGATATTACATGCATTCGCATAGCAGTATGTCCGGTGGGTTTCTGAGCTCACAGACTTCACTGCTGTCTCTGGACACCTTTCCCACCCTGTTGCTCAAGTCTCTTCTATAGTAAAAGAGAATGAGCTCTTGTGGAGCATACCTCTACCTGGTTACAAACAGCGAAACTGTGCTCCTTCGCCGAAACAATGAAAAACCCATGAAAAACAAAAGCCTTTCTGTACACCTCAACAGGTGGTCAAACAACCCCTAAACTAAAAGCCTCTGTTACCTGTTTGGAATATTTGGCTATAGACAGCTTTGTTTTCACATGTAAAGACACTATTTTAAAAAAACATTTAAGGAAGGATGGCTGTCCAGACCTGCATTGCCTCCAAAGGGAATGGGGTGGAATATTTACACCTAAGGCAATGATTTTTAAGGTGTTTCTTCTTATTATAACACCACAATGAAACAGCTACAATATCTGGAAGGTTTAGACTTTTGTCTTGTAACCCTGCAGATGAATAGCTTCAACCTTTGAAAGAAATTGCAGTATGAATGTCTATTTTATCCCAGAGTTGCGTCTGAGCAGACTATTAGCAGAATACTGATAAATGCTACAATAGCTATTCTTTTTCCTCCCCTTCTGCTTTTATGCCATTGCCAATACCTATCCTTCCCCTGGTGCTGTCAGCTGATGCCTGCCTCATAACTCTCAGGGTAGCAGCATTAGAAGAAAAAGAAATTAAGTTCAAATAAAACTGCCAGGTAGAATTCAACATTATGAGATTATGGACTGAATTGTTTTCTGAAGCAGGCACATATATGCAGAGCTATACCACTAATGACCTACAAAGAACTTACATATTACAATTTATTTACTATAATATTATTTAAGAGAAGGGGAAAGATACTAAAGCTGATTTTCTTTTTCTAGTAGCTCTGCGATTTTTAATGGCAAGTAATAACTAACTTCATCTTCTCTACACATTTCCTGGGGACCGTGTTTCTGCAGCATCATACATTGTACCATGTTTGCATAAAATCAGCAGGTGTTATGATATCTTTGTAAAATGTGCATGTGGCTAGCAGAACATGTAACTAGGCCTTTGCAAATCTCACTAGGCAGTCTTATGCACAGTTGCATTTGTACAATTCTCTTGTTTGTGTTTGCTCTTGTGCAGCAAATCTAAAATGATAAGGAGCTGCAACTGTTGGTCCTGAGTAAAAATAAAACCCTAAGATTATGGAGAAGAACATGCAATATAAAGACTACACAATAGTTATAAAGATATCCAAAAAGTAATTGTAAGCCATGCAAGTTAGAATAGATGAATACTTGATTATAATACCAACAGCTTTAAATTACCTAAACAATAGAATTGTTTAGGTACCTTTGTGAAGCAAAGGAGTGAAGTTGTTTAACATGTAACCGAAGAGCTATCCATGCCAAAATTCATGTCACATATCTTAAAACCACAGTCAGATACTTCATTCAGATTGCAGCAACTGCTATCACCATCAGAAACAACCAGTTCCTTAACTGGCTGTGCTGTTTCAAGGAAGCCAAATAATGAAGTGCCACAGAGAACAAATACATTTTTTGTTCCCAGTAGCAATGTCTTCAGTGAGTTAGAGGAAACAGCTGTCCCAAAGACACTCATAAGGCTGTAACTGATGTTTTATTTGCTTTGAAAATTTGTATTTTCTATAGCTACCAGAAAGTTAGGGTCAGAGCAAAAATAACACATGTAAAAGACACTAAGAGAAACTAAAATCTTTTTTCTCATAAACTCCTATATAAATTTGGAAAGATTAGAAACTTCTAGGTATTTGTCCAATCGTAACACAATCCAACACATCAACACTTTATTTAAAAGGCTGCAGCATGTCCCTAGTTAAAAGTAACACTTCTACTGAGTAATAAATATTTATCTTTCAAGATCATGGTGGTAAGTACTGTTGAAACATGCATGCATGCAACTTAGGAATAGCTAACATTTACTCACAGCTGGAAAGTTGTCTTGGTGAAGACAAACAATTTTATAAAAATGCTGTAGTAAAACTAAAAAGAAAACTTTGAATGTAGTATGTGTGAAACAGGATAGTCAAGGAAAAGAAGAAAGTATGTGGCAATTTCAGTTTCCAAGAAAGCTGAGTCAGCTTCGGCTCTCTAAGTTGGAAGCCTGGACAACAACAGACATAAGAGGAAATCTTGCACCTCTGCCCACCAAAACAAACCTGACAAGTGGGGATTTCAGTGCACAAACAACAAAGGACTAGACCCTATAACTGTATTAAAACACTATTATGGGACTGAAAAAAAAATTAGCAATGCTAATGGATGAATGCTACTGAACGCAAGAAGTGTAGGAAATTAGAAGGATGAAGTAGTCATGGTGAAGACATCACAAGGTGAAAGGAAATCTAAGCAGATCCGGGAAGGCAGACAAAATTGACAAATGGTACATAAAACAGGAGCTGATGGAAAAGGGGGATTGGCAGTTAAGGTGCAGAAGAAACAAAAAGAAGCTGGAACATTTATCAGGAGACTTGCACAAGGTGATTTGTAAACATATCTCAACATTTATAAAAGGCAAGGATTTCTCTTCAACTATTTCCATTGTGTACTTACCTATAGTTTTGAGACTGTCAGTTTTTGAGATTATATCATATGCATACTAGTCTTCCAAGACACCGAAACATTTTTTTTTTGACCTTTCCTGAATAACAAGAGGTATGTTTATATAATTTAGTCTGATTCACTGTAATTCTTAATCTCTCTCATCATATCAAATACCTTAAAGATACTGGGCATGCTTCCCATAGCTCAACTATTTCAAAGAATGAACAGAGTAAACAAACACATACTGGCAACTTTAATGATTACCCAAAGAGTGACACAGAAATTGTATTTTAAATGCTTGGAAATTTGCATTTTCTCTCACAGAAGTCAGAGCGCCATTGCTTTTCACATCCCATGGCCGCTCACATCGATATCTGCTCCAACTCAAAACATTCGATTCTGCTAAGTCAGGCTGACAGACTTTGCAAGCCACAAACAGAGAAAGCATTTGTGGCATTAAGCTCAACTCTGTTGAAATCTGCCCCCCTTCACTTCCCCCCTGCCCACTCTGAGGAAGCATGGTTGTATTCGCTCTGTATGTGAGCAGGATGCGCAGACGGAAAATGGCACTAAGCGAGAACATTGCCTCTCCTTAAGCTTTCTCACCAAAACTACCCCCTCATACACCCCTCCAACCGCTGCATCTCCTTTATGAGGACCAAACCCAACAGTCACACCCCTTCCAGAAGGAAGAGCATTAACGAGGGCCTTGGAATTTAGCGTGGTGACTCGTAATCTCACACAGGGCTTCACAGACGTCCCTGCCACCAGATCATTCACATGACCTCAGGAAAATCTCCAGTTAATTCCCTTATCCCACCTTACTCATAATCATGTTGCAGAATTGGCATTTGAGTTTCTCCTCTCCCCATCCCCACCTTTAAAACTACAGGCAAAGAGAACAAGCCACCACTGAAACTCTGAACTAAGAGCCCACCAGCTAGCATCTGGCTACTTTTTATGTTCAGTCTTTCCAATCTGTGTTCACAGTTAACAGGAGTTTTCCTGCTATAGCCAGCCTTCACCTAGTATCTTTTTCACTTCTTCCTTTCATATTTACCTTAAATCCCAAATCTCCGAGATGTCTATGGGAATGAATTAGAATAAAGATGTCTGCACAATGAAGGTTAAGAGCTAGGAATTTCTTCACACGGCTGCGCACTAGGTTGCAGCAAGGTGAATTAAATGCAATAGTAAAGCACAGCTGAACTTTCAGATGCATCCCCTCCATCCGCTATGTCTCTCTTAGTAATAGAGGTACTGCTTGAAAACATAAAACCTAACTAGCTGGTATAAACTAACTTTACATAAGCAGTTACGACCTAAACAAAGTTTGAACAGTACATAGCCTCTGGGTACTCTTGCCCCAGTAAGACATTTTGAGTTTAAATTTAGATTTTTATTGCCCTTGGAATGCTGAGATAAACTTTCAGTCCCACTGGTGCAACTCCAGGAAGAAGCTATATTAAATTTTGCTGTTCATGAAGGAGCACGCCTTCCTTCTATTCATTATCAGGCATGCAAGCCATGTAATAAAGCTGAGCTGTTTTTATTTGTATACAATGTGCACCTTATTATGGCTAGCAGAATTCTGCAAGAGCAGTTCCTATTAGCAGGTGGTATCACACAAGAGCTGAGAATTACATTGGAGTCTGTGGGCTTGAAAACACAGACCTGACACACCAGAGCCTATGAGGGAATGGTCACAGATTTTGTTCTTTACTTCTCTAGTCTGGGATAGGTATCTTACCTCCAATTTCCCTGTTTCCACAGAATAACATTTAGAAGTAACTCAAACGCAAATGAATCAGCTTACTGAGATGGCCTTTTGAAAACACAACAGCAAAATTAAACATCTGAGTTTTGAAAAGCCAAGACAAGAATTTGCTTATCTGACAAAGTCTTTAAATCCCTAACATTAGTAACACACATTAGTCGTAGGTGCCTAAGATTTTACAAGCAGAAGAAAAAAAGTAGGCATTGTTAGGCCCAAGTAGGAGTAACAATTCTCATTCAGGAACAACCCAAGATACTAAAAAAATTAAAAACCCATTGTTTTGTCTGAGGTTTTTTCATCACCTCCTGAACTGAGCCTGTCCTTGAGTCAAAACAGTTTAGTTAACTGGGAACAGGGAAACAGCAATCTGTCTCTTGGAAGTCACAAGCAAAAAGTCACCTGTTGCATCACAGGTTTAGTCTTGTAACTGGAAGAAGCATTCCTTATTTCAAATGTAATGATCCATAATGCTGCACAGGCCCTAGGCAGAAAGTTTAAGGTAAGAGTTGTATTATGCAATGAAGCAGAGATTCTTACGTTTGAGAACTGATGCAAATCATCATTTCCCTCAACAAAATGAACTTGCAAAGCAACTTACTCAAAGTTAGGCAGATTCCAATTAACCTGAGGATAGTTTTTGGGGAAAAACAACAGTAACCATCCCTATGACAAAGAAACTAAATGCAATACATCTCTCGATGCAACCTGTCATTATCTTATTGTTGTTCTCTCATCAAAATCTCACTCAGTTCCGCTTTTATTTCAAGCAAAAGGTCATAAGCCTTCAGGGCACTGTGCCCATACCACAAGCTGGAGGTCCACACTGGTGGCAGAAACTGTTCCATTTTGGGGAAAATGGACAGAAGCTATCCAGATCTTTACACTGCTAATAGCAGCTGCAGCTGGTATGAAATGCAGTGTTACCTTAAAATAGAGCATGCAACACTACTGATGGAGTTCTCCACTGCATTATTTGCTTTTCAAGGTGAAATGGAAGGGAAACCCTATGGTTTTCATCACCTTCATTACAGGTGAAGATAATTTGTGATCTAACCTCTAAGACAGTAAGTTTAAAGGAGAATCTGTCATTTTGACTGATCATTTTTGAGATTTTTATTTTGTGGGGTTTTTTTTGTTATTTAAGGACAGAGGAAGTTTGAAGAGAAAGCTGAGAGGTTGGTTGTTTATTTTTTAAACACCATCTCAACAATATAGTCAAAGTGACAGTGCTTCTCTGATCCCCTTTACTCAGAGGAAAGTTTGTGATTATTTTCTCTTCCTGCATACAACATAAATCAAAATTGCTTAACATTTCCTTTTCACTTCCTAACCTATTTGGCTAGGACTGGCTTAGATGGGCTTCTCTTTTGGTGGTTTGGGGCACTTCCTCCATCTTTTGGCTTCACTTTCAGATCTTTCCAAAGCTGTTTTTTTCCAGAATAGATTGCAATTTGTGGATCTGGCCCTGGCCCTTCCCCCTCTTCTACAGTATTTTGAAGTTTAATTTTATACCTTTTATAAGGCTTTTGATTTTATTAAAGTTTTTTCTAACTCCTACTGCTGTCTTTTCTTTACACTTTTATAGATATTGATAACATTATGAATTTCATTATACTGTACAGAAATAAAGCTCATTATAATTGAAACTCACTGCCATTTTCTTCCAGTTTTTGCAAGGGTTTGAGACTCCCTATGAATTTATTTTAAAATCTCCTTTGATCCTCCTGTTGGACTGATGTTTCCTTTCAGAAAAGGTGGACACTGTTCCAGCCAGAAGAAATGACATAACGTGAAGGAACAGAGGAAAAAAAAGTCCTGAGTCATGAAAGCAAAGGAGAAATACAAGTGAAATAGAACTGAGAGAGGACTGAACTCCACACACTGGAAGAGACAGAAAAGCAGGATGGAGCCCTAATTGAAAGGAAATTGAGGACTGACTCTACGTAACAACTAGGTAGATCAAGGAGGGAGAACCTGGTAAGGGAAAGCTGCACTAGAAGACATCTCTCACCTTTTAGCTCTATTCGTTATTCACCCTGTGTCTTCTGTTCCCAGTGAGAGCTGGGACCCCTTCTGACAAACTTTCTCTGGCCACAGTCAATGCTGAAGCTTGAAAGCAAAGCCTCCAGGACAGGAGCTACTCTCAGAAGGTCACACAAGCACTATCAGGTGTAGTGATGGACCTGCACTGTCCTTTCCCACAAGGGTGGGATGAATACCTGGGCTCCAAGGAATGTAAGTTAAGAAACGTTAATGTAAATGTTAAGTCAGTTCTTGTTCCCACATCACTGAGAAAAGGGAAGATCTGTACCTAAAGTTTGCAAGCTGATGTATTTCGTGAGTAAGCGCTTTCCCTTCTTTGCTGGTACTCTGAAAGTCTGATTGCTGTGGAGGCAAAAAAACACTAATGGCTGAGCACACTGCAGCGCTGTCTCAGTAATCAGAATGCTAATACAGACATCAATAACTAACCATTGTCCAGGATCACAGACAACAGCCTGCTTGCCTTACCTGTCTGCAGCCTGGCTGACTCCCTGCAGACCTTTTTGTCAATTAGAGAAGCTGGGTTTTTTTCCCCCCTCAGTTCATTAACCTTCTTTCTACTCCTATACACCATTTTGGAAAAACCATGTTTACAGTAAAAGAATGCACTCTGCACTCATCAAAAGGAGTGTTACAGTGTTAAATCAGAGCCCACAGTTATAGAATACACTCATTAATCTACCATTCTCAGCAGTTCTGTACTGTAAGGTAACAGCATTTAAAACAGAGCAGTACCAACTAAAAAAGTTGAAAAGGGCACCATTTTCTGGAAATATTCCTATGGAATGCACAACTGGATTAAAAAAACTATGATCTATGATCTTTTAGTATTTACCCTTCTGAACTGGATGTTAAAAAGTAAATCCCTCTGAGCATCCCAGCTATACTTTAAAGATGAGTCCAGCAATAAAAAAAGATTTTCTATAGATAATTGAGAAATGTTCTACTAGTTGGAGAAAAAAAAAAGAAATACCGCAAAGGTATGACAAGTTTGTGATATAGGTGATATATGATAGTAATTGACATCCTAACAATAAGAGACTATAAAGGTACCCTGAAATTATTTTATTTTCTATTTCTTCCCTATCTGCTCTTCCTCCTCTGTTTCTTCAGTGAGCCACATTTGCCAGCAAAGCAATTTAATCTTCCGGGGATAAAGGTGGTCTTCCTTGCCTAACAAAAATAAAAACTTCCACTGGTCAAGGACAGAAAACCCAAGAGGAAGAATCACCTAGTGACAGTAAGCTATGTTTTTTTTATCTCTAGGAATGGAAGCAGCAGTATTCTAGAAGAAATAACATTGATTTAGCTAGAATGTAAGGAAGACATCTTCTGTTTGATGTATGTTGGCTTTCCAGACAAGGGTAGGACAATAGCTTGCATTCCTTGAACAAAATACCTCCTGCTGTGTTTTCACCATTATTTAGTGAGAAGTCTTTTATTCCCTTGTAACATTAAACTCAAAACCATGAGAAACTTCATGCTCAGTGATGAACCTGGATGGATGCTTATTTAAGGAGCTACCAACAAGGTAATTCCTCTGGGCTCTTACGCCATGCGTAAGTGGGAGAGGAAGAGCCATTTGTCCTATCCTGTACAGATAATAAAGTAAACCATGCCAGTCAAAGAAACAGGTACAAGTTACCTCCTCGGTGCAGGAAAACAGAAACCATACCTCAACTATTGTATAAGTTTATAACTCCGAGCAACCTCTTTTCTTCATTTTTGTTACTGCACTTAACAGCACAGCAGTATCCCAACAACTGTCAATAAAGTAACTGATCAGTCAAAGAAACAAACTTGCTAACTTGGGCTTAAATGGAAACACAGAACAACCCTCCACATCTGTCAGCTTTCCTTCACAAACACACATTTGCCATCTTGTCAAGATCCACCTTAAAAGTAGCTCACTGTTGCTTGTGACTCCCTCTCAAAGAATGTTCTCATTTTTAAAAGGCCACTTTTATCCACTGGTTTAAATTCAAAACAGCCCTTGTTCTTCTATTATCTAGCCTGAAGGCATACATGGCTGGTAAGCTTATGCTTAAGTGCTTTAACTTTTAAGAACATGAAGCACCTTGTTGCTTTCAACTGGATAAACGTATTTTTCACATCAAGCACATTCTTAAGTGTTTTGCAAAACTGTAGGCTTCTCAACAGAATAACTATATATATCGATATCTATCACCATCATCTCCTGAAGAACCAATGAGAGATGTGGGTAGCCAGTACTTCATCCAGAATTAACATATCACTGGTTTCCAGCAGAGATCCTAATATTGTATATCAACAGGGTTCTTCCAAACAAGAAAAAACAAGAAAAAAAAGTTAGGAAAGGAAAACCACAGCATGAACAAACTATAAAGGTAGTGGAGAAAACTGGAAAGGGCTGCTAAAGGAAAGAACTCTTTTAAATTAATCTCAGAGGTGACATGAAGTAGATACACAGAGTCAGGCACAAACTGAGTTAACACAGCAAAGAGGGTCTCCACCTGATTGGGAAGGCTGAAGTTAAACCAGTTAAAACCAGAAAGCTGCACAACTGGTAGAGGAAACTCAGCAAATGAGCAACTGCATCAGAAGGAATGTACAGAAAATGTCTCAAGATACAAAGCACTGTACTTCTACAGCACATTACCAATGTTGCAGGCAAAGACATAAACTGCCACAGCAAAGGGTTTAAAACTCTCCTATGAATGTTCATGTGCAGCCAGACTTTACCTCGCTTACTCTAAAGCGCTTAGAGCTCCCTACTGTGTAACAGTCCTTTTGCTTCAGGCTTTCAAAAATGCTTTCCCTGCCGCATAGATGCAGAAAGAAGTGTCTTGCATTCTTCCTCTGACCCCAAGAAGAAACATAGGGTTAGCTGCAACCTGGCCACGGTGTAACAGGAGGGAAATTTCCATAAACTACAGAGGTAAAGGGCTGAGTGAAAAGGATCCGAGTCAGACAGGAACTCACTCAGCTGCACTATGTACAGCAGCTTTTGTGCAGAAATATTCATTAGACACTAGTCTAGATACAGCAAGACAGGAACACAGTGTGGTATGATATGCTGTCACCGTTAAGGTAGGATGCGACAGATATATTCAGAAAACATAAAATATATTCACACAACTTCAAATTAAGAGAATACATGTGAAGACAACCTGTATAAAGAGTCCACCCTTCTTTGGAACATCCTGACATTAATAGCAGTAATCAGACCAGCTCCCAATTCTATCAATTTAGAAACACCACCTCAACATTGTATTTGCAACATCTTCCAGCCTTGCTCAAAACACATCACAGTAAGGGGAACATTAAAAACATGCTTAAACACTAAATTAGAATTATCATTCTGCAAGTTGATCTGTGATTATACAGGACTCACTCACCTTCCCAGCTGCTGAAGCATAACCAAAGGGATTTGGCTGCATTACCACTGTTATTAGCATAAAGCAGTCATGACTGAACTAAAAACTGTGGGTATTGACTAGTTGGCCTAGAGGACCCGAGCATCAGTTTGCCTGGTTTCAGAGGAGCCAATACTACAACCAATCTCAGCCATAAAAAGACACAAAAACGCATCGGAAACAAAAATTGTATTTCTGTCCTTGATATTTTGTTCTCCACATTTTTGTATGTGCTTCACTTGTTTTGCCTTAAACCAGCTCCAGACCAATTCAACTATTTCCTTTCCCGCACCAAACAAGTATTGAAGTCTTCAGTACCATCTAAAAGACTGCTGGTAGATGGAGGGGAGATGGTTTCTTTATAAAATCATCTACCATTTCAAGAGAAAATAATAATGGATGTTATTCAAACAAATACCTTCCTTGATGTGTTATGTTTCAATACTTTTAAAGGTTTTTCTTCTTTTTCTGCATCTTTAATAAAATATTATCAATGTAAGTAGGAAGTCTGTCACAGGACTAGAACAGGTTATGCACCCAAAGCCCTAGACTAATGGAACTTAACATGACCATCACCAGATAACACTGGACAGTTTTACACTGTGACATTCCAGTTGTTTTAAAAAAAATTATCCTAGACATCTTAATTTTTGGACAACTGCATCCTTCTACCACGTGTTTGCCACTGAAATTATTAAATGCTTCCACAGTTATCCAGAAGTTTTACATGATCTTGAAAACATGGCCAAAAGAATTCAGTTGTGTTATCTAAGGCCACAGGACAAATGGAAAATAAAACTGTATAAGAAGAAATATGGATGCGTTTCTTACAAAGTTCTAGTTATCCAAATAATCCTTGTCTTGTGCAAGTATATCTGCTGCATGCAACAACTGAGGTAAGACTAGTACATATTTCTGTAACAACACTGCTTCCTGGCTTCTGCCGTAAGATCCCCCAGGCAAAATAAGTTGCAAGAATTTGCACTGCAACACAGCTATGCAAATTTACATCAGCAGAAAAATCTCATTTACTGACCCACTCAGTATCTTGAAAACTGAGCCCTGGCACCTCTACTTTAATAATGAAAGATCCTCCTCTTCCCATTACAGAGAGAAGCCAATTTTCTCTCAACTTACCTGGTCCAAAGCCCTTTCTAGTCAAAGTCTATCCACTATGTACATTAGGAAAATAAATACGACTTTTACAGGTCAAAACATTATGTTAAACCAGTGCTTCAAGACTCACTGATGTCTTGGCTTAGTCTCTGAAAACAATCTAATTCCGTGTTTGGTCAGAGCTGTGCAATTTCTCCTGTACATGATAAGCTAAAGGCAAAGATGATAAGCTTATATACATTAATGGTGGTGAATTACTAGCATTGCTCTCAGTCAGCTTAATCAAGCAACAACATGGACCTGGTAATATCACAGGAAACTCAGTGACGATCTCTGCTCAATACATCACTGCAAGAGTTTGGCCAGATGACAAACTGCACAGCTACTTGAATTAGTATTTCTGTTATGTATATAATAACTGCTGAGCCTTATCTCACTCTTCTGTGTAGAACTGGTCCTGCCATTTCAAAAAAGGTGTTTCAAAAACCCAGAGGACTGCAGCCTCTAGTTTAAGAGCAATCAAGCCTTTGGAAAAGTTCTTCGAAGACTAAAATAGTGAGATTAATCACTCAGAAAGGAGACAACAAAGGAACAATAAAGCCAGATTAAAAAGACAGACATCAGAAGCTTCTCCTTCCCCACACTTCAACCAACAGAATTGTAGGGAAATTAGCTCTGTTGATAGCTGGGAAATACAAAACCAAGTAAATAAATGATAAACATTCATAAGGGAGTTAGGGATCCATGGCAATCAAGAATTTTAAAACATGACACAACATATGCCCAAGAACTTGGAGAGAATCGAAGTAGGAAGGAGAACTGACCCATGAAATTTTAAGTCCTGTAGACCAGATTTTAACAATTATGAGACCAGGTAGAGTACCACATGTATGAGAACAAACAAAATGCTTCCACATTCTTTCAATGGAAATGTTATTTATCAGGTCAGCAGATCAGGCAGTCTGACCAATACCCTGCAGTGCTTTACATGAAATTTTGAAGGAAAGAACCAAGAGTGAGAAATATGACATGTTTTGTTTGGGGGTTGTTTGTGGGTGGGTTTTTTTTTTAGGACTCAGCATTTTTATTTGCTAACAGAAAGAAATATAGAACTGCTTTGGTGACAGCAACACCAAAACCAACTATCATGCAATTAGTGACATGGGGTTTTTGTGCACCAAAAAATTTCAGGATTATGTTCATTGTCACTACAATATTTATCTTCTAAAAAGGGTTGTTTACTACTGAAAAAATTGGGAAACACTCAGTACAGAAGCAGCTCAAGGAGGATGGCCCTGAAGCCCAAAATATCAAAAGCACATTAGAATTTATCAGCATGAAGTGCAACAATGAAATGAAAACTTTCCACTGTAAGCTGGACAATTATTAATTGCAAACAAAGCAGGAGTCCTCCTGTGATCCTCTAGTCCATGAATGAGTGTTGTATAGACAAAAAATAAAAATAGCACTACTGCTGGATGTCTCTGGCAAGACTTTTTCAACATTTCTGACTGGAAATATAACCGAAGTTGATGCACTGATATTTGTTCTAACATACTGTAGACAACAAATTGCTAATATGAATGACAATTATTCACATCTGTCTTCATTTTGCTCAAACTCTTCTAAAATCTCTTCCTTAGGTCTTCTTTCTTCTGATAGTTTAGCAGAATTTCACAGTCTCCCCCAACTAGAATTACTCCCCAAAATACAGCAGGGAGGCACACAAGAAGATCAAAATACGTATGACTTGCTACACTATGGTAGAATAAAAATTAAAACAACAAAACTCACTAACAACAAGAGTGCTAGGAGTAGCATTCTGCAAGGAAGACTCAACACCAAACCCACTTTTGCTAGTGACTGAGACACAAGAGGCAGGAGACCCTTGGGAATCTTTCTGCAAGTCTAGATGCCTGTGCAATGCCAGAACCATTCTCCGGTAGCTCCACAACTCCCGCCTGAAGCAAAATTCCCCAAACGGGGCTTTTCAGCATCCCAGACATGTCCCAAGTTCAGAACAGCAACAGTTTCATTTTAGGAGTCCCATACTGTAAGAAACTAAATGCAACTGGTGAAACGTAAAATGGCTTATTACAACTCCCCACTGACAGAGATATAAAACTGCAGAATGGGCATCATCTTCACCTGTCCCACAAAAGGCTCAAAGTTGCCATGGGGGAGAGGGACAAAGCTCTGCACCCACATTGTGCACAGCTGTTTACACTGGGATCAACACCACTACTGACCCAGGCCCACCAAAGCAGAAGCACCCATTGCCCTGTATCCTAGCAAGCCTGGAGGTTCTAGTGGAAGGTGCAGGAAATGCACCTAATTCAGGTATCTCTAGCACAGGAAACGCAGCCTCAAGCCCATGCTGAGCAACGCCCCAATGCCAAGACACAAAGACCAATTACTGCTAGCCTTGCCCAAGCCCTCTTCTTCCACAGCAAGGCATACACCTTGTTTCACTCTCCACAAAAACCACCAAGGCCTCTCTTCTTTCTGGGCAAGCAAAAGGAGAGGCCTTTTGGCAACTCTCAGGTGATAGACTACACTCCATGCTTCCCCCACCGACCCTGCCCAAAGGCAGGCAAGAAAATGAGTTCTGCAAGCACCCTCTCCCTGGGACTTTTGCACTACAGGGCTCCCCACAGAACCCGAGCCTTCCCCCTCTCCCCCTGCACATGCCACCGGATGTGCCTTCAGCAAAAACGCTCCGACCACGCCCCTCCCAGACCACTTTTCCCTTAAGTGGAAAGGGCAGTCCCAGAGGTCACCCTTAGGGACACAAAGCACAAATGAAGCACCGTTGAGGTACACAAGCTGCTTCCAACTTGCTCTCCCCCAGTCCTCACAGAAGTGTCCCTTCCCTCCCTGCCTCTAAAATCCCACCCGGGGATTTTAGAATCCCACCCACTGCTGGCCCACGCAGTCCTGCTCCGCTCCCCTTACCTGTTGCAGCCCTTCACGCTGCTCCAGCCAGGGCTCTCCAGCACTTGCCGGTCTCCATCTCCCACTCTGAGAAAGGATCAGGGCAGCGGGATGGGCAAGGCGCTCCCCGCCAGGGGCGGCACTGCCGCTGCTGTCCAAGATGCTGCAGCTGGGCGAGCTGCTCCCTCTGACCCCGAAGGCACAGCTCTCTCCTCCGTTCGGCAGCGGCTCTGCCTCCAAGCCGAGCCTGCCGCCACGCAGCCGCCGGCAGGGCTGGAGGGAGCCGGCTGCCCGGCCATGCACGAAGCCCTGCCTCTGCTGGCTCCTCAGAAACGGCCTCTTCCAAGCGAACTTATTGGGCTTCGAGCTGTATCTGGGGGGTGGAAGAGAGAAAATTATGTTTTGCAGTGTGGAGTGTGCCTTAACTGTTCCCACAGTTAACAGCATTTGACTTTCTCTTCTTTTGGATCAAACTCACCCCTTCCTGCTGGAGTTATTAATCTTTACGTTTGCATGGCTTGTGCAGAAGCAAGTTGCTTTGTTTCTCCCTTTCCACCCCCTCATCCCCAAACACACACTCCCTAAAACCCCAACAATTAAAAATGGATTTTTTTCCTTTAATTCCTCTACATTGTGTAATTATTTTCACATTAGAAATCAATCAACTCTGGTCATTACCATTAGTGATATGCTCATAAACCAAACACTAGTCATGCTAATGAACTGAATGAAACATAATTTCTGTTTGTGTAAACTTATGCTCAACGCTAATCAACAATAAATTCAATCAGACATTACTTACATCAATCGCAAAACACATTAAAGCCGCGTAAGAAACAGTAGCTGCTCACGTCTAGGGGAAGCGCGGAACGGCGCCCGGGAGCAGGCTCAGCAGTACCACGGCTGCGGGGGCTGGCTAAAAGGCCGCCGGAGCCCTAAGGGGAGGCGGCCTCCCCGCGAGGGACCCCGCGGTGCCGGGGAACCGGGTAGCAACCGGCGGGTCAGGGCCCCGCGCTGCGGGCGGGACGGGCTGCCCCGCCGCCAGCGGCTCCCGCCCGCTGCTCGCCGGTCGCGGCGGGACCGCCGAGCAAAGCCGAGGGCGGCCGCCGTCCCATCGGTCCCTCATCCTGATCCTGCCTCCCTCACGCTGCCCGGCTGGCGATGCCCGGAGTCCGACACAGCCACTCACCCGGAGGCCGCGGCCGGCTCCGCCGCTCAAAATGGCGGCTGCGGCCTGCGGGCGCGGGGCAGCCTCAGCAGCCAGGTGAGCCCATCCGACAGCGAGCGGGCACAGCCGACCCCGGCGCTCTTACCCGCACCACGCTCCGATTCCTTCGGCTGGGTCGCGCCCTCGGAGCCCGTTCTCCTCCTGGGAAACGCTCAGGGTACTGCGGGTCGCAAGGCCCGACATGGCGCCGTAAAGAAGATGGCGTCGCCTCGCGGCGAGCCTCGCGCCGCCCGCCTCAGGCGCCCCGGGCGTGGCAGCAAGAGCCCCGTCCCGCGGCCGGGGCACGCGCTGTGAGGTGAGCGCCCAGCACTGCCCGCGGGACCGCGCTGCCGCGCACGGCGCCCGCTGGGGCACAACGCTCTTTTCAGGAGCCTTAAACACGGGGCGAGCACGCGTGGAGACGGGTGCGACCGGCCGGCCCGGGGCTGCCCTGCCTGCCCCGGGGGGCGGCCGCTCCGCCCGGGGGTACCCGGCCCCAGAGAGGCACCGCAGGGACCGCTCCCCTCCGGCTGCCCGCCGCGCCCTCCAGCCAGACCTGAGCGCAGCTTCGCGGCCTTTCCCTCTCACGGCCGGCCCCCTCTCCCTCCATCCTCCCACCGCCCCGGGGGACAGGGATGACGGAAAGGGTGGGGGCTTTTTTTAAACACTGAAGTAAATCGCCCGGAGGCAACCCCCCGCGGCGGCTCGGACATAGGCCCCTTCGCTCCCAGACGCCACGGGAGCAGGCGGCGGGGCCGGGCCGCCCGGCCCGGTGGCCGAGCGCCATGGGAGCCGTGGCGACTTTACCTCCAAAGCGAGGATGCTGTAACGCTCTCCCCTCCCGAGGGTGTCCGGACGGCCCGGCCCGGCCGCGCCCCGAGGGAAGCGCCAGACGCGCAGGACTCAGGCCAGGCTAACGCACACTGCTGAGCAGCACAGAACAGCCCTGACTTTTCCAGGCAGCCACAGCGGCGTTTTGTAACCGTCGCAGAACGGTGATTTGCTGCGGCTGGGGGTAATATAATTTCCAGCTGCACCATATTAATGAGACTCTCACAGCCAGGGGAAAACTTTTTAGCGGAAGGTGGCGGGTTTATTTGCTTCGCGTTAAGGGAGGGGAGAAAAAAGAAAAAAAGACAAGCATCAGCATCATCAGTGCCTGCACCTGCGGCACTTGCCGGGGCTCCCCCGCGGCAGGCCCGGCCGGGAGCCACAGCCTGGCCCCCTGAGCGGGCCGGTGAGGGCACGGGGCACAGGGCCACTGTCATTTCTCTTGCAACCCTGCAATTTTTGGTTTCCCCTCTTTTTGTTGCTCGCTTTGCTCTCTCGCCGCGGTCACGGGAGGCGGGAGCGGCTTCGCTCGCCTGGCCCGTGCCTGTCGCTTGCGGGTGGGCTTTCCCCGGCGGGGACGGCTCAGGGCCGCGGCGCGGGGCGGGGGGCGCCGGGCCGGGCGTCGCTGGCGCGACAGGCGGGGAGCGCAGCGCGGTGCGGGAGCCGTTAAAGGCTTCGGGGAACAGCAATAAAGCGTCTCATAGAGAGAGAGAGGAGCGTGTAGCCCAGAGAATCCGGTGCGTGGGGTGTCTTGGGCCGGTTGTAACTCCGGGAGGACGCAACCCGGCTGCCTGCCGTTGTTCGCCCTTCTTCATGAATCTCAATGATCTCCTCGTACGGCGCCCGGCCAGCTGCTGGCGGGGGCCGGCCCGCGCCTTCCCCTCGGCTGCGGGACGCGAATCGGGACACGCATCAGTCGGAAACGGCGGGGGGTAGAGGCGCTTCGGCCCCCGGGGAGGAGCAGGTGCCGAGGCGCGGCTGATGTGCTTCACCTGGAGGTGAAGGGCGGCCGCCACAGGCAGAGCCCGGGCCGGCCCCGCTTGCCGCCGGCCGCGCCTCCGCGGAGCGCGGCGCAGCCCGGCAGGACCGCGCAAAGGCCGGGCCAGTGAGGCGTCCTCCCCCGCCCCGCGGGTCTATTTCCCGGGCAGAACCTGTGAATAAAGCGAGAGGCGTTGCTGATTGTGCTCGCATTAACCCCGCCTGGAGCTAAGGGCATTCCTTCGCGGGAGCCGGGGCTCCGGCCGCCGCCGCGCTCGCACACAGCCCAGGGTCGCTTCACCGGTTTATTTCACGTTAAAGTTTAGATACAATCGAAATCCTCGTACGCACCTTTTAATAAAAGTAGTAATCTCTGAGTACTGCAAAATTATAGCATTTACATCTTTAAAAGACTGTAAACAAAATAATACTAGCAAATAAATAATACTAGCATCGAAGTATACATTATCAGATATTTTTAGACGGCCGTATAAAATGCGATCTGGTTCACAGAGTATAATACAGGTAAATGCTATAAATAAGCGGATATACGAGTCGGCGGGAAACTTCCCAGCGCCGGGTCCGCCGGCACCGCCCGCGGGGTGTGCGCGACCGCGCCGAGCTGCGGGGCCCCGCGCAGGGCGGGGCGGGGGCTGCGCGGGACCCCGCGGCCGCACCCGCGGGGGCTCCCCTGCCCCGATCCAGCCCCGGGACCGCGCCGAGCCGCCTCCTCACCCTGCCTACCTGCACTGAGAAGCCTTATTTCTGGTTAAGAAAAATAAAAGTCCCATTTAAACTTTATTGAATTAAAGCAAAAATTAATTTTCGATATTCACACATATATTACAGAGTAATAGTAAAAGTTCAATATATTTCCTGGCGTTTAGTTGGGCCACATTGTACAAGAGCAAAACAAGCATCAAAACATTTAGCAGCCTTAAATTTCACAATCACTCAGAATTACATAGAAATATTGAAATACTCTAGTCAGCCTTGGCTGTGAATAGTTCTTTGCGTAGAAATTTTTCCTTTTGCCAGCCAGTACATAGCAAGAATTTCCCTTCCATCATGGCATCCATGTATTCAAAAATACTTTGCCTTTTTTTAAAAGTTAAACTCAGAGAAAGAGTCAGGATTAGCATGTTTTAACAAAACTACAAAATATGTGTCGTGGTTTAGCTGTAAAGGACAATGAGAATATCTAAAGTCTACTTGTGCGAGGCAGAAACCATGGGGGAACGATGGCAGATTACACCAGTGACATAGAGATTGGAACTAATTTTGTGGGAGGAGAGAGAAGAATATAAACGGGGGTTTGATCAATTATAGTGTCTCCCGCGTGTTGGCTGCAACACAACAAAAATAAGTAGTAATTCTTCAAAGCAGATGTACACAAACCTAAGCAGGATTTAGCTTCTTTAATATTTGAGTGTAAAAAGTCTGCTGTCCCCAGCTCTTTAAACCCAGCTACTACTTGGGAATTCGTATGAGATTCTGACTCACGTCTCTCCCTTTTCTTGGATGAGAAGTGGCTTAAAGCGGGAACACTAGAAATCCAGAGAATGTCGAATACTTCCAGCCTCCCATCAAGTTTCCTCTCTCCAGTTTTAGATAAGCTCTGTCTCCTTTCTCCATCTGAATCAGGACTCCATTGCTAGCAGCTTCTCGGGTCACATCTTGGTCCCCTGCAAAGGCAGAAATCACTGGCCACCCATTTAGCATCAAACTCACCTAAAGAGCAAGATAAAACAAAGCCCTCTGTCAATTAAAGTCAGACAACGACACCGCCGGGGCTCGCCTAGCAGGCAAAATGCTTAGTTAAGAAAGGGCCTCTTTTGACAGCTGAAACTCCAGCCCCATAAAAATGAAGTATCAGTCTGAACCCAGCTAAAGTATGTACTCTAAAGGAAGAAGCCTTCCATCGCTGTTTTAGACCAACAACCACATCAAAACACCCAGTACATATAAAACAGGACATTGATCCTATTTTGAAGAATTTCAATAGGGTGCCTGTGTTTTCAGGCTATGAAAAGAGGTCTGCTCATACTTATTGAAAGATGGCTTTATGCAGAACCTCAGAGACAGCAAGGAGCAGAGCCACAGCCGCTGGAGTCAGTGTGTTTGAAGTGTATTCAAGAGGTAGTTTTCCTTTGTTAGGCAGCAAAGATGATATGCCACAACACAGTCAATAAGCTCTGCTCAGCTCGTGTTAATAATCCCGGGACTTCATATCCCATATTAACAATACACTACCTGCCCAATCCAGATGTGTGAAGCCACTTACACCAGGACGGTGCTACATAGCTGTACATTCACCTTTGCAATGTGCATCACTACACAGACAGATTTCCTGCCTGGGTTATGCTACCTGGTTTCAGGCCAGTAATTTATGACCCCTGCCTTGATGTGCGTACGCACCAAACCACATACAAAAGGCGTGTATAAGGTAGCTGCGTGCACACACCTAGAGCGATATCCTTTATCCAATCCATACCACAGGCGCCTCTGTGCACCCCAAATCCCTATGAAACCTTCTGCCACCCGCCAGGGCCGCGGTTCCCACGGGCTGTGTGCAGGGATGCTCCCCCCGGCTCGGCGCAGCCCCAGGACCCGGCCAGGCTGGGAGAGGATGGCAGGCACCCGCCGGGTATCACCTCCCGTCCCGGGACCGCTCATGTCCCACAGAGCAGGGGCCGGGCGGAGGTCTGGTGGGGCTGCGCGGCCCTTTGGGCAGCGTTCCCGCCGGCAGGGATGCGCCGGTAGCTCTTCGCGTCCCGGCCCCGCCGCCCGCACCGCGCACCCGGTGCGCTCCCTCCCGCGGTGCCCACGGAGCGAGGCGACGGCGCTTGGGGCTGACCTGGATGGTTTGCCTGTTGTACACTTTCACCACGTGAAAATTAAAACTGTAAATCCCTTTCCTGGGCGCGATGAAAGTGCTCCTCTCCGAGTCGAAGTTGCTGCCGATGTTCACTAGTACCTGGAAGGGAAGGGCACTGTCAGCACCTCCGCGGGGCCGCCACCGCCCCCCAGCCGCCCCCGGCTCCCGGCGCGCCCCCCCCCCCCCAATCCCGCGGGCAGGGCCCGGCGGGGCGGCGCGTCCCCGGCCCGGCCCCGCCACCTTCCCCGGCAACTTCTCTCCTCCCGCGGCGGCCCCGCCGCGCCCGCCCCACCTGGTCGAAGTAGATGATCATGGTGCGGTTGCTCATCTCGGAGGGCTCGTGATTGGTGCTGCGGATGGCAGAGAAGGCGACCTTGGCGCTGCCGGAGCGCACGGAGATGCCGAGCGCCGTGCCGGTGGGGTCGGAGGTGGGGTTGGAGTCACACACCACGAGGCACTTGCCCTCCAGCACGATGGGCTCCGTCTCGTTCTGCCCGCACGCCAGCCACGCCGCGCCCAGCAGCAGCCCCAGCCCCAGCCCCAGCCCCAGCCCCGGGCCCCGCATCGCGCCGCGCTCCCTTCGCTCCGCGCCGCTCCGCGACGGGCGGCACGTCCGGGCTCCGCTCCGCTCGCTCCCTGCCCCGCCGCGCTCTCAGAGCGGAGCCGAGCGCGCCCCGCCGGGTGGGAAGCGGCCGCGAGGAGGCACGGGAGCGCCGGCACACATAGCGCGGGGCGGTGCGGAGCGGGGCCGAGCGGTGCGGTGCGGAGCCGCCCGCCGCGCCGCGCGGGGCTGAGGGAGGCGGCGGGAGGCGCCGGGGCTGTCGGCGAGCACAAAGACGGCGCGGGGCGCCGCCCCGCCTCCCCACCGGCCCCGCGCTGGCGTCAGCGCCCCGCGCCCGCCCCCGCCGCGACCGGCCCAACCGGCGCCCGCCGCGCGCCGCAGCCGCCAATGGCCGCGCAGTCCGTCTCCTGCCACCTGACGCCGCGGCTTTTGTTAGGCGGCGCGGGCGCGGGCGCGGGAGCAGGTGCCGAGCAGCCGCCCGCACCGCACCGCGCCGCGCCGCGCCGCGCCGCACCGCACCGCGCAGGTAGGAGCGCCGGGGCGCGGCGGGGGGCGCGGGGCGGGAGAGCGCCGCGGCAGCTCGGCGAGGAGCGGGGTGTCGGGCAGAGCCTGGCTGAGGGCGCGGGCGGCGGAGCGGGGCCGCGCCTCTCCGCTCTGCTCCTGGGCGAGGGCGGCTGGAGACAGTCGGGCAGCTGCGCGGCAGCGCAAAGGCCTGCTGCCGCCGAGGAGAAGTAGCAACGCCGGGTGCGCTCCGAGCCGTGGGCGCGTCCGCGCCCCCCGCGTCCTCTCCGCCCGCAGATCGCACCGGGGGATGGGATGCGAAGGGTCCCCCTTCCCGGGGTGTCCGATCTCCGCCATCTCCTCCGGCCGCCTCCTTCGCATCCCGCGAAGGAACAAAAGGCAGTGCCCCCGGCAGGGCTTCCCGAGCGAGAACCTTGAAAAGCAGGCGGAGGCTTTCCCGGCCGGCCGAGCGCCCGGCTCTCGGGGAAAGGTTACCGCCCCGGCGCCTGCCCGGCCCCCGCATGGCCCGGCCTGGAGCGCCCTTTAGGGCCGTTGTTCTTGCCTAAAGCGCAAAGATTGCTTTGGCTCGGCGAACGTCTGACCAGCGTTCATCCTGGATGTGCTGGAAGAAAAAATCATAACCCGGGATTGCAAAAGAAGAGGTTTACTGATGAACCATTAGAAACAAACCGCTGGAACACAGTAATTTTCCAACTGGCAGATCTGTTTGCAAAATTAAACTTATATTCAGAGATAAAAACTTATATGGAGTTTGTAGCATCCTCTCTGGGAAACTGAATATCATCTAAAACTGAGCTCCAGCGCAAATCAGTATGAATTTTGGTAAAGGCTTTAATTTATTTTCCTGTGCTGTTCCAATTGTCTGATTCATGAGATTTTACCTGACAAATTGATCTTTCTCTGAAAACTGCTACAAATAAAACTTTGATCCTATTACTGCCCTGCTAAGTTAAATGCGTGTCTGTCAAGCTGCTCGGACGGAAGTCTGCAGTGTCAGTTTGCCCGTGGCTTGGTACTGGCTGGCTCTGCGGGGACGGGATGTAGTTACAACCAATGGCATCATACCTCAGGGAGGATCAACATACCCCACACTTCATTTTAGACATGCAGCAGTGAAGCAGTCTGGAAACGAATGTAGTGGCAAAATTATTCTAGGGGAGGAAAAGTTGGAGAGACAATAAAATAGAAATAAAAACTCTCCTGAGAAGTAGAAGATGAGATAAAACTGAGTGGGTGGAGCCACAACCTGTTAGAAAGTGTGCTAGGTTTTACTTCAAGACATAAGCTTATTATTTATAATGTATTATTACTACTGACCTTCTTAACCGAGTCTGAAGTCAGAATCAGAAACTTTTAAAAATAAAATTAATATTTCTAAAGATTTATAAGGGGTACTAATAAGGCTGAAGCAAATAAAAATCAGCAGAAATGAACATTTTGCATCCTTGTCAGTATTGGTGAAATGACATGAGGAAATGGAAACTGAACAAGCACAACTCTGCCCTTTTAAATTCTTTGAGTGCTTGAGTGTGTGTTCTTCCAACATACATGTCTCTTTTTATGTAAAAAATACTCATCTATTTCTCCTTAAGACACTTCTTGTGCATGACAGAGCTTTTTATTTGTAGCTTGCTGATTTGAATCCAGGAGGGGTTTCCCTCCTGAGCTGGAAGCTGCCCTTGATGTTTTGGGGTGATCCCCCTGGGAGGAGGCAGGGTGGGCCTTCCTCCCTGGGAGCTTTGACTGCTTCGTGGGCTCTGGCGGACAGACTTAACAGAAAGAACAAGAACAGACAGGACTGGCAAAATGAACAAATCTGTCCCTTTTACCAGAAGCCCTATTCCTCACATCGTGGGTACGCAGGCAGGCAAGGGGGGCATTCAAAGTTTCCTGTGCCAGACACCATCGTTGCCACAGACTATCAGCCTCGCACACGTGGCTCACACTGTAGCACCCAGCTTCTGCAGTTCTGGCTTTAATAAAGTAACACCAGCCATGCAAATTAGACATTACTTCATTTTCATTAAATGTCACATGTGGCGCTAGGCAGTTATGTTGATTTTCTCTGTATTGACAACAGCCTCTGACTGTACTGGGAACAAAGAAAAGATGCTCAGCAGGAGGATGTAGGTACTGATATATAAGAACATGGCGTAATTAGTGATGTGTGTCAGAGAGCTCCCAAGCTAGGAGTACAGATTTGCAAATCCAGATGTTTACAGAGGGCCAGGAATTACATTACCCCATCTAATTACAAACTGCCTTGTTAATCAATGCCATTGAGATACAATGGGGCAATTGTTAGTCACATACAATAGGAATGGTGTCAAGGTATTAACAAACTGTAATAGATGTTGTAGATATTAGACTGAAACTAACGTATTTGTCAAGCAGAGCTCTTTGTTTGTTTGACATTTGCTTTTAAGAAATGCTTTTGTGGATATGGAGAAAATATGCAAACTGTATTGCACAGTAACTAGCCATGACTTTGATGTTGACAGATTGACCACGAACTGTTAGTTTGTAGAACTCCCTTAATGTTTCACCTATGGTTAAAGAAAAAAAAACAGCAACCAAGCAACTTGGAAATAATCTGAAGGGAAAAAATGTAATGGAATGATCCTCATAAGTCTCTGAAGAACCGCTTCAGGACTGGCTACTATCCTTCTCAGATCATGAGAGGGTTGCTTATTTTGTTCCAAAAAAAAATATGGAGAGACCAAAATAACCTGTTTTTTACCTCTTACAGAAGCAAGTTTAAAGCTCAGAGGTACTGAATTGTTATCTGTAGAAACCAAAATATAGTTTAGCCACAAAGCAGTTTAAATTATGAGCAGCAGCAACATTACCTGCACAGCATTACACTGTCAGTGAGCCTTAATCCTATTTTAGGAAAATCACCCTTAGAAACTCAATCTCACTAGACATTTAACTTTAGCTTCACTTATGAAGAAAGCCTCTAAGGGGGCAAGCATAAGCTTCTCTGAAAACAAGTACAGAGAAATCTACTGGAAACCTTTATTTTTCCGTTGAGATAATAATTTATCAAGAGTTTAGCTGCCTGTGTGTAAAACCACCTTTTCACAGACTACTTGCCTTTTGATTTAATCCTTCTTGAGTGAGAAATGCAAGGGCTGGCCCATAACTGGATAACTTATATGAAATGCAGGTTTTTTTGCAGTTCTGAAAATGCAGTTTGTTCACTGCTATATTAGTTTATGAAGTATAAACAGCAAAAAGCAATTCAGGGATTTATATATGCCCATATAAATTTAAGATACTTGTCTTCCCAAGCATCTGCTGGGATTCTGTACAAAGCCTGAAGATGTGTGAAAATGAGATTTAGAGCAGAACAGCTCTTGCTGATCCATACTGTGCACTATCTACAACTGTCTGATTTGCTCTTGTAAGAGAGGTTTGCATGTATTTATGGTGATTTGCTTATGGTGTCACCTTCAGCTTCCACAGCAAGCAATTAAGGTATCTCAAAGAGCAGACTGAGTTCAGTGAGAGAGTGCACAGCAGGAGCAGATGAACTGTTAAGGTGCCATCCAGCAGAAATTATCTGTAACATTCCACACCCTGTAGAATAAGAAAGGCCTCAGAGTCTGGCCGTGCCACACGCCTGCCAGCGCGTGTCACACGCAGCAGAGAAAGGACAGAAAATGGCACAGACAGGCTGGTTCAGGTGCCAGGGGAGGGAGAACTCCACCAGGCCAAGGGAATTCTCTCGTGATCACTTGTGGTTGCAGGAGAAAGATGGCATCACTGAGGGTAAAACCCATTCGTAGCATGGACACCTGAAGAGCGCATATGCTTTCCAAGTGTGTACCTGAGTGTAACTGCCAGGCGATCATTTGCGTACGTTCATATCCAAACGTTCCGTAATTTTATTTGATCAAATGAAACCAGATTGCTTCCCAAAATTAATAATGCACTCCTGTCTACAGAAAAATAATTCTGATTTTTACTTTCAGATCTCACTTCTGGCCAGAGAATATCAAACAAAATAAACCTGGTGTTTTCCCTGTACCTTCATGTGTTTTGAAATGTTGAAAAAGATTGTGATAAAACGTTGAACTAAAAATCCGCCTTTTGCAGTTTGCAATTGTGGCAAACCTGTCTCAGAAGTGGGAATTTTTGATGGATACAGGTAGTTGCAAACAGGAGGTCCAAGAGGAAACTGTTACACAATCTTAACCAAAGCGGGGATGGCAGCAGTAAATTAATATAAAATTGTCTACCTTGAAGGATCATTGGGCTGCACAGAAACTGGGTTTTGTACATTTTGAAGAACACCACAGTTTATTAAGATAATGTGGCTAACGTTATCTGCTGCTTTTTATTGACTGCCTGCAATATGGTATTTGACTTCTGATCTCCCATTTATATATTACATAGGACAGCTTTAAGACTGGGAAAGAATATTAGATCACGTCTAAAGATATTTGAAAACACCATCCTCGAGACAACTGTTAAACATTCTGGTTTATACCACCATATGTATTACAGGGTTGTTGAGCTTTGTTTTTCTATTTTTTTAAAAAGTAACATTTGATTTCAGTCTTACCTTAAGATGTGTCTACTTTACAGCTAGATCTCCGTTGTTGTATTTACTGATAACATGCAACTTAATTCACTACTTGGGTCGGATATTAGCAGGT
The DNA here is from genome assembly GCF_964289735.1 of Phaethon aethereus. Lineage (NCBI taxonomy): Eukaryota > Metazoa > Chordata > Aves > Phaethontiformes > Phaethontidae > Phaethon > Phaethon aethereus. The sequence continues at coordinate 7,917,603 of NC_138589.1, read as the reverse complement.
TTTCTTTCAGGTACAAAAAATTCCTAAGTGAGTGATGATGCCAAGGTCAGAAGCTTGATTTGTTTTTCTTGTCATAGACTCCTGTCAAAACAAGTGCATTGTTACAAATAAATAACTCTGATGGGAAATTAGTTGCCATTCAGATAGGTAATTATATTTTAACAGGGCAAAATCCCAACCCAAGCTGCCAGAGAACACTCAGCTAAAGCCAGCATGGATTGGAACAGCGTGTTTGCTCGCTGTAATTGTAAATGTGGCCACCTCAGTCATGCTGCCTCTTCAGACTTAAAAGAATTAAGACCAAAGCTGTCCAAATGTTAACTGAAACTCCTAATAATTAGGGGTTATTAGGGGCTGTTGGCTGGCTTTATTTTCTGTCGCCGCACATTGTATTTGTGGATTCTATTTATATACAGAACTAAGAGCTCTGTTTGAACAGGTAAGCCAATCTCCTCTGTGTAATTTAGCCAATGATTTTATTTTTTTTTTCTGGCCCTTAATTTTGGCTGTGTTTGAGGACGTATGGTGAAACTGCAATACTAAAAATAATCTCATTCAATATATTTTATCTGAAAGGATAAACCAGGCCACCTTACAAATGCTGGGTAAAATTGTGATTTTTATTTTTTTTACTTAAGGAGGAAGCATCAGAGATGCCAAGAGGAACTTCTCCGTGTGCATCCTTCCCTCTAGTGGCTGCTCTTCTCAAAGAAAAGTAGCAACACTTCAGCACTTCTGTATTAGGTACAAAGTGATGGGTGTAGGATGGAGGGAAGCTAGCCAGGAAGGAGACAAGTAGACACAAACTTTTAGGTACCAGAAAATTAAAATCTCGTGATGAGCCACATCCAGACAGAGATACAAGAGCCATGGATTTGACAGTATTTTTGTGAAAAATGCGATGTGTTCTTGAAAGATGATGGTAATTGTGATCACTCGCATGCAAGTCCAGCTTCTCAGCCATTTCACTGCCTCTCACACCTATGGTTTTTGTTGGTCTGTTTTGTTTTCCCATATTCCTAGTGCTTGCAGGACTCATGGAGTTAGATGTTACATCAGTAACAGCCCATAAACCAGCTGTCCCTCTTGTACCCCTTCCATACATTTTTCTTCTATTCGCTACATTCTTTCTCCCTTTTGTCTGTCCTTTTCTTTTCAGCAGCAGTAAACCCACATCCAAGTCTCCATGTTCATTGCTTACTGTTCTGCTATTCCTGCTATGGGATTACCGCGTATCGTACAACCCAGCACCCCCTCCCAAATTGCTATCGAAGTCACGAGTCAAAACCATGACTGCTAGGAGGATGAGGTGGCTGAGACAGCACTGCAGAAACACAGCTACCCCTAGGTAGAAAACAAGGCTGCAGGAGGACAACCAGCACATGGAACGTTTCGTAAGGACCTACTTCTTGGCTGGACACAGCAGTGAGTGATCACATCCAATGAAGTCCATGCACTGTATTGCATCTCTGGCCAGCTTTTCCAGGCGTTGAACCAGGGACTCTGTGGAGTTTAAACACCCCGAATGGAGTGGGTAGGCTGCAAAAAAAACAGAGGGGGAGAGAAAACATACTGGAATTTCATTCATGTCTCACATGGATGCCAAACTGTGAGAGTTCTCCAGCCCTTCAGCTGGAGACATCTCTACTCCTCTGCTTACTCTCACTCCTTTGCTTTCTTCCATTTTTACTGGTTTTATAGCAGGGTTACTCTCTCCAGCCAGACTCATTTATTCTGGTCCTGAACAGAATGGTCTAGGTCCTTGTAATCTACAGTAGGGGGGAGATTTCCTTAATACTTGTCATTTACTGCTCTGACAGTAGATGATAACAAAGGCTATTGGATACCTCCCCTTCTTCACTGCACATATTGAACATATGTGGTACTCGGCACAGAAGCTATTATAGGGCAACCCCAGGGTGCATCCCAGAGCACACTCCATCAGAAATCAAAATCTGACAGGACAATGATGACTATCAGATCTAGGGGGTTAACTTTCAACCATAAGCTACCAACAATTAAAATCCTGTCATTAATATTTCATTAAGGGCTCCTCCTTCTGAGTAACTAATTTGTTATTCAACCAGTTAAAAGTGTCTATAGCTTTCCCAGCAGAATTTAGACCAACTTGTGATTAAAGAATAAATCTTTAAAATAATGGATTACTCACAAGATCTGTGAACTTCTACTGGGAGCATTTATTTCTCTCTAGGTTTGGATGGGAAAATTATTAGTAGTTATGTGTATTTTCAGCAAAAAAGTAAAATAGTAAATTCCATCAAACACTGACTACAGCTACTTTTTATCATAAAATCTTACAAATTCCCCACCAGTGAGCTCATTAGTGTAAATGATAGAGCCTTATCTCAGGTTTTAAAGTCAGCATTTTTCCTTAGCTACCAAACAGCCTGTTTTCTTTCGTGACATAGTAATGGGGGACTTTACTCCAGAGAGCAGGGAAAATATTCCTCCCTCTTCTTGCAGGGCAATCGGGTAGGGCTGGTAAAAACCAAGCAGGCTGAGTGGGATTTCAATGCTATTGGTATCATTCTGGAAACCTTTTCTTAAAGGAGCAGAGCCTTTGCAGGGGAGAGAAGTGCACACTGTACCACAAGCCTGTTGTGAGGGGCAGATGTCAAGGGATGACAGAGGAGGAAGGCTATTTCTAAAGCACATAATAGGCTCTCCCTGTTCTCCCACCCCCTATTCTACCCTCCAAAGTCTGAGAGACATACAAGCATTACATGATGTACACATATCTCAGGATAGCATCGGTGTTGCTCAGCACACACTGGTACTTCAGCAGAGCTGGGAAATTGTAGTCACGCTGGCAATAGGTACAGGTGGCTCCTCCTTACTTTCCAGGAGCACATGCAGAGGCAGTGGTAAGAGGAACGGGATTGAGCTCTTAAAGACACTGGCAACTACAGATAAAGATAACGCTTACAAATTTTCAGTTTAAAATTATGACTTCAGATTACTTCAGTGGCAGAGAGAGGGGAAAAGGAGGGCAAAACCCTGAGTACCAACCAAATTCTCATGACTTATGGCTGGAAACGACTCGCCTGCTAACTGTAGGGTAAACCTGTAAGCCAGCATACGAACACTGCTCCATACTGCTTATTGAACTCTGTTTTTTATGTATAGTGATCTATTGCATTCATCACAGTACCTCAAAATAACTCTAATGAACACAGTCAAGGGCCGGACCGTTCAGAACACTCACCATGTTTGGGTTAGCTGTTCAGGAAGGGAGAGGTCATTGCGTTTGGTGTTCATCTACTGCTTTCTGAAATTGTAATAAGGCAAATTTCTGTCCTTCGGACACTCCTAGTATTTTAAAGAGTTCTTTGTGGCTCTGAACAAGAGCCCCATCCTCCAGTACTCATCCAGGCACAATCCCTAGCAGCGCTGGGGAGCCCAACTCGTGTCTGCACGCGCAGCTCCCGGGGGGCCGAGCGGGTGGCTGGTGTGCCAGGCCCCCGGCAGGGGCCAGCGGGCTCCAGCAGCTCTGCTCCAACCTCGGCAGCAGGCAGGCTGCAAGGCAGTTTGCTTGAGTGACATGAGAGAGAAAATACAATAGCTGCAAACTGGAGAGTCTTTTCTGATGAAACGCAAGCAGTCTCCAGCAGTGCAACAAACAAAATAACAAACAAGGGGATGTGGGCACATAGATTTTTAAGTTGGAGTTAATAAAGGCTGGAGGGACATAGCTGTTCATGCCATAAACTCAGCAAAGATTTCTGAAGAAAACCTTCTGTCTCTAGAGTCAAGTGCAATCTAGTTCAAAAAAAAACCTGAAAGGAAGTAAAATACCTTAATGTGATGAGGAGAAAATATATCTCATAGAAAACAAAATGTCTTCAATTCACTAATTGGAGCAATATTATATGTTTATATATTATTAGGCTGTGCAACAAAGTGTAATTATTAATTTGGCTTGGATCAAGCAGCACTTTCCCTCCTCTAAAGTCTAGATTTCTGATTTTGCAGCAAGTTGGGCTTGCGTTTCCCCTGCGTGGGCAGGTCCCCCGCCCCGCAACAGCATTCTTTGGAGTGCTGATTCCCTGTAAAGCCCCATCCAAAGCCTATCAGGTTCAGAGTCCATTTTTTCTTTCATCTTTTCTCAACCTTGAATTTACCTCACCATCCGTGGATTCAGATGTTTTATGTCATTTCTGGAACTGCATTTGCACTACAAGATGAGAGGAGAAAAAGAATAAAGAAAACTGCTTCACATGAAGAGCAGACTTCTAGATTTCCATTTTTTTCACATTCACGGAGCACAGGGAAGCGGCCGTATGTTGCAGTAAGCTCTGGGCCTGCTACAAGGCTCAGGGGAGTGGACAAAGGATTTTTTTATTTACTGAGCGTCACAAGGATCCCCTCAATGGCACCAGTGTGGAGGGCTAGTGGGATATGTAGGCAGTTCCGCTCTTCCCCAGGCGCCGAATTTACTTGTTTTGGAAACTTGCTGATGTACGTGAACTGCAGAGGAGATACAAATTGCACTTCATGTAGCTGTGGCTACTACTTGGGCCAAATTCTCATCTATACTAGAGTAATTTTTGCATATGTAGTAAATACCAGAGAAATGAAAAGAACTGTTGACGAATATGGGTACATCTACACTGCCTCCACATGTATATTTCATCCCCTGAAAAAGAATTTTGCAAGTTAAGCCTGTCACAAATATAATATTTTCTTACATATTCCTTCCTCTAACTATACAGATTGTCCATCAGTGCCGCTAGCAGCTTGTGACAAACTGCTGTTTCAGTAATTACTGAAGGTCTGTATTACATTTGTGATGCTGTTCACCGGAGGGGTTCAAACCTAGAAAGACAGGCATCATCATTTTTCTTTTGAAGCTGAGACCAAGCCTGAGTCACTGGGACGGCCACTGACTGGCTCAGCAGATCAACAGTGGCTCTATTTATTGAATATTATGGAGGGGAACAATAAGAAATAGGATGGTAAGAGCAGTGATACAAAGGGAGCTAGACAGCACTGGATAAGGAATCCAGTCAGGTATTGGCCAGCCACCAGGATGAGCGTATTTATAACAAAGATTATTTGAGGGTCAGAATCAGGACATAAAGGGAATCTGCTTTGTTTGCAGTCCCCTATATATTTTGAATGATCCACACTTCACCACTGTTCAGCACATCTTTAGGGTACAAAAATTCTTATGTATTTACTAAGATTTTAATTAAAAATATGTTTTTCTTTTTGCCCTTGATGACTTTTTTATTCTTTTAGCTTTTCAGGTAAGCTGGGACTTCTTCATTTGGATTATGTAAAATATTTACCTATGGAGAAGCCTAGCTGTATTCAATGACTCTGCACCACACCATTTTCTTACAGGGTCAGCAAAATTCTTAAAGGCTGGAGTGTAAAAATTGTGTTGCATTGCATTTGCACATTGCCTTTCCTTTATCCACAGAAATTCACCTCAGTTGTCTAAGCCCTTTTGTATACTAGGTTTTATTTACAAATTGGCAGTAAAGTGCTGTAGTCTCTTTGACAGTTTGCAATTAATTGCACACAATCTGTTTAGGCTTCAAGACGCACCTTTCGTAAATGATGATATATTCCAAAAGGCAATCCAATTGGCTGCTTTGCATATTGCATATATTTTTCATATTTCTGAGACAGGACATATGCAAAATTATTTTACTGTGGCACAAACACAGGAAAGATCATTTGGAAGGGAGGCCAGAGGTTCTGTTTCTAATTCTTCCACTCACCTGCTGCAGACTGTGGGTAAGTCATCTAATATTTCTCTGCCTTTCTTCTGCATCTGCACAAGGTTGTTGATTCTTCTAAGAACTGGAATTCAGTGAATGGAACTAATTTATTATTATTAATATATTCCAATAAATGGTTGCAGTGCTTTAGCATCGCTTTGAAGTCAGTCAGATAAGTATTAAAGAAATAGTGAATTGTAAGAAACGGCAGTTCAGTCCATCTGATATGTCTGCATTGAAATGTTACTTGTGGGATGACCTCCTCAGAACAAGAAAGTGATAAAGGTATGTGCTAAATGGATCCCAGAGTCTGGAGAAGCTTCTCTTTTCACTCATCCATTGTGTAAAGAATGATATGAGTCATGTGATCCAAATCACTAAAAGCAACTTTTACAACATAAAGCATTTAAAGGTACCAGTAAATACCTTATACTGACATCATACCTATCACCATTCTTGCAACTACCTCCTATCTACTTTCATTATTCTCTCCTTTCTGCCACCCTGTCTTAACTGTTTTGAATTAGGAGCAATTCTTGGAAAAGTGACATACACTTCAATTATAGATGTAATACTATAATTGAATCAAACTACTTTGTTTCCCAAAAAAGCTCTTCTTTATTTGCTTGGCAGGCTGCTTGTTTGTGATGGTAGCATTGTCAGCCACATCAAGAAAGCCATCTTTGTCATAAAATAGCCATAGTAGAGAAAGTATTATTGGTTCTCTATGGGGTTCTTTAGCAGTAATTATGTACAGCTTTTAGTAATTTTGAGAGTCACCCAAGCATCATTGATACAAACCATTTGCAATGACATGCAGTGATGCCTGTACAGCATTTTTACAAGCAAACTAAAATAAGACATTTTGGTGGCAACATGTAAATTAGCCTTGAGGCTTGCAGTGCAATGCTTATCAAGTGTGTAACATTTAATTACAAGACCACTGAGCATGAGTGACGTCTTCTGAGCTTTTCATCCCTACAGATGAAAACCAGAAAGATTCTCCCATGGAACTGGCAATTTGAATCCTCTCATCACATGTGGAACGAATCCACGGCTCCCTCAGCAGGCCAGACTGGCATTTAAGGGACTGATGTCTTTCAGGACCCTATTTGGTAAAGTACTTCATGGAGCTACTGGTGCTTGAGATACCTTGTTGAATCCCATCTGTGAGGAACTGAGAACTGCAGGCACTAGGTACAACGTACCATCAGCCTGTAATCAGACAGAGTTGCACCTAAGGTGGAAGAACTCAGTCTGGGCCATCCTGATTTCTACCTTAATAAAAAAAATCGTACTGCACTTCAGGAGCTACATAATCTGCAGTGTCTTCATACATTCATGCAGAACTTGTTGCTGCCAACATGCTTAAGTGTACAGGAGCATAGGAAACTCCAGCAATTCTGTGTTCTGTGCTGAATAGATACAGTTTGCATCCACTTGTGCATGGAAGTATGGATTAGATCTTTCATTGGGTCTAGCCCCTAGCACACAAAAAAACTAGTTTTTTGTCTCAGCCTTTACTTCTAGATGCTTCTGAAAAGGTAGTGAATGTTTTGTTGTGAGGTCTAGGTTTCAGGCTGGGTACCTATTTTCTAAATCTTGGACTCTGATATTCATAAGGTGGCTGGTGTGGCCAAAGAGTGGTAAAACAAGGGAGAAATGCCACAAAACAGATTAAATACATGGACATAAGTCCTCCAAGCCCATTCAGAGCTATATAACTGCCTGCCCTCTACAGATGCAATCCTCCTGTTAGGGTTGCCCGTGGAGGTGCCTTGGGCCCCTCTGACAAAGCAGAGGCCTAGCAAGCACCTAAGAAGATGCATACAAAGGTTTCATTTGTTCATGGTCTCTCTACGAGACTTACCACACATAATATGTACTGAACAACCATCCTGCATCTGTTTCTTTCTCTGACCAACTTTCCTCTGGCTCTGACAAACATTTTACATGCTCTTGACCAGTTCAGCCCAATTGCTATTGTCCCCAGATTTTGGGGGCTTGTGAGCCAGGCCCATCACCCCTGAACTGGAGTTCCCTAGCCTCATCCAAAAGCAACAGGACTGCCGCAAAGGTGAAGGAAAGGGACAACTGGGAGACTGGACTGCAAGTCCCTTGCAGCACTCAGAAGGACCAGAGAATGCTGTGCAGAGGTGTTGGCAGCTGGTTTCCTAAATATTGTATGTACTATAAGCTTTTGTTTGGGGCTCATAGACTCTCTGTTAACATGTTTTGGTTTCTGGCTGTATACATTATTCTCCAAGCGAAACCTTCGATGAATGCACTTGTGGGTGTTTTTCATGAGTAACTCTACCAACTTAGTGACAAAGCTAGAAAAGGGCATATGTGAAAATTGCAAAGTATCTCATCCAGGTAAATTCTGTGGCAAACATTTACAGCTTAGTAAGTTTGCCCAGTCTGAAAATGGATGTTGTAATTTCATATGTGTTTTCTTACAAGTCATAAATCCTAGAGCTACAGAAATATGTGCAATATTTGGCCTTTGTTTAAAAAAAGTGTAGAAAGCTTCTATCCACATTTTTATTCTCTATCTTTGATGAGCTACATAAACAAAACAAAACAAAAAAAAAACCAAACCAGAAAGGTAAAGGGGGAAAGAAAATACTGTTGTGAAAGAGTAAACTGTATAACAGTCTAGTCTTGCTCCAAATTTTAAGGCCTTCCTCATTCTTGAGTTTTGAATACTTGACAAAATCAGCATGCCAGGAGGAAGGAAAGTTTACAAAAATTTGATTACAACAACTGATTGAAATTAATGGAATTAACTTCTTGATTACAAGAATTAAATAGAAAATCAATTATCCATTTCAAAATCTTAAACTGATGCTGTTTTTAAGTATGCTTGAGAGAGAAAACTTTATTCTGTAGGTTTGCTGGAGATAGGAGTTTCAGTTTCAGTATCTATCTAGTCTAGCAAATGTATTTGCTAACTTACTTGTTACAGACAACATTATGTGTGTGTTTTCCCAGTTCTCTAGGGATGCTGCAAAATGAGAAGCCTGAGGAACTGGCTGTCCTCCTGGATGTGGCAAGGGATGTGTCTTGATCTGGGACAGCTACTGTTAATGTTCTGAAAAAAAATGGCTTCCCAACACTGAAGCATTACCTTTTTATGCAAATAGCAGTCACAACAGCATACTCAATCTTTGCTATTTCATGATTAGTGTTCTTATGTCCAGTCAATAAATCCCTAGAGTGTCTCCCTGTAATGGCCATTTTGCTCAGTCTCTCTAGTAGGGTGGTCTATTTAGCAGCAGGTTTTCAGCAGACCAAAATGTGGAATCAATAGCCTGAGAATAATCTGCCCACTTGTCCTTATGAAATATTTGTATTTTTCCATGCAAGTTCTAACAGACCAAATGACTTTTCCAATAGGTAAGGGTTTAGTACCTCATATGGAAATGCATCAACTACACAATTGCCAGCACACGTGATAGGATCACTCAAGGTCACTGGTGAATTGACTGAAGAGCTTCAATAAAGCTTTAAAGTCAAGTCATGCAGATACAGAACACCCACCTAAATGGTTACAAACTGCCTGCAAGCGACTACAGTGCGTAGCCTGGGGAGGGCATGCAGCTTTCCTCTCCTGAGCTCGCTCCACACACCTTACCTCCCTTCTGTTACATGAGACAATCGAAAACCTCTCTGCTGTATGTATACCTTACTTAGGGAAGGGACAGCAGCCTCCTTTCTCGGTTGTTTTTAGCTGCCTGCGTGGTTGCAGCCCGGTGCAGTACATGACAGCAGCCCACTCCTCAGTCTGTCCCTTGGGTGAGAGCAGGAGTAGGGGAGCACCTCTGTATGCACATCTACATTCTGTCCCCCAGGTATTCCTCTCTGGTTTTACCGGTAGCATGGGACCATTTTTTCCTTTGAAAAGTAAAAACAATAAAATTATTATTAATAATTGTAATAATAATGGTGATTTAAGAGGACTTAAAAGCTATTCACAATTAGTTTCTTTTCTTGACTCCTTTAATATAGTCACAAGAATACAGTAATCTCCACATGTCTTTTCTAATCTGGGATATATTTGTTCTTACCCTGGCTTTCAAAGAAGAAGCCCTCAGCAAAGGTTCTGAGGTTATATTTTCATTTTTAGCTTGGTTTCCTAGGGAAATGAGGGTCATGCCATTGCTTGCTGTCTGTTTGTCCTTATTTTCCTCTCATATTGCCTTACAGGAACTTTTGAGCCTGTCAGTCAATCTCAGCCAGAATAAAAAAGCATTGTAAGTCTCAAGAATAAATACATGCCTGTAAGACTTCATGGACAGTTTTGGTTGGGGAGCAGAAGGAAACACAAATTAGAGCTCTCATTGAGCAAAGGTGAGGAAAACACAGCCGGTGCCATCTGCTTGGCAGCAGCCAATGAGCAAACCAAGACCCACCACTCATCGGCTTGAGGCTAAGTTTGGACAAGCCAGGGCAGAAATGGCTTCTTGGCTGGTAAGGGTGCAACAGTGAGACGCAGCTGACCCCATGAGTGGGAGGCTCCCAGGAGCACAGGGCACCTCTCCCTCGCAGGCATGTCTCCAGTTCTGCGCTTCACAGCTGTAGTTACAATTCTGTCATCAAATTCTGCCTTCCCTGCCAAAATAAGTCAGGATGTTTTACAGTTTACACATGGCAATACTGTTCCTGCTCCAGAGAGATTACAATTTAGGGATATAAATTATATTAATTCCTAAAACCTACTGCCTGTCTAAATTTTGAGTTACAGACTGAAATATAATCTCACTGCATGAAAAACATCCAGCTGCTCTCAGATAGGGCATGATCCTTTTTTTAATGTAGCCAAAGCAAAGTTCTCACTGAGTTTAGTGAGGCAGGACCAAACTTGGGCTGTGCTGCTTTGTATTAGGTCAGTAGCACTTGACAGGATAATGTAAATACATTTTTTGTATATACTTCATATGTAGCAGCACTCTGTGATAGGCAAAAGCAGTCAGAGAAATCCCCACAAAAATAATTAAAGAAACCCAAACAACTGATGGTAGAAAGGAAAAAAAAATCACCATGAAAAAAATACAAAATCAATAGATTATGAAAGCTACTTTGAGGCTTCCACTGCTATCATCTCAAGGCTTTATTATCAAATATCAAAAAATCATTACTGCAATATCAAAACATTCATAATAACAATATAAAAACTCCACTCAATCTGTTCCTGCAGGGATCTGATCTAAAAATCCACAAGAAAAAAAAATAATTGCTGTGAAAATGGCAGTTAGCCAGTTCAATCATCCTGCCAACCTGGTTCTATAATTGTACACTAGTCACAGCATTTCAGTGCCAGTTGTAGATAACTTCAAAAGAATTGCTCAAGCAACTATGACCACATTGGACAAAATATGAAGCCTTTTAGAAAAGCTCGTAAGATGCTGTTATCAGGTGCTTGTTTTGTGGCTTCATGTCTTTTTCTTATCTAGCACAACTGATTCCTTATCATTTAGAAATGATAACTTATAAACCCTACCTTGCATCCTCCTGCAAAAGACCTATTCTTATCAACTTCAACGTTCCTCAGATTTCCTTACCTCAAAAGCAAGAGGCACTCCAGATGGCATGGGAAACCTTCATCCTTGCTCTCTATGGGAATGAAGTTTTAAGGAAACCAAGTTTCTATGTGGAAGACTTATTTTGTTTGAAACAAATTCTGCACCTTTCTTGTATACTTATGCAGAGTAGTTTCAAAACTAACATAACTTCTTTTTGAACCTACAAACAAATAGAGCTTGTAGCTCATAATGGCAGCATTTGAGGAGGATCATTCTCCATTTACTAGTGTAACAAGAAAAGGAAAGAAAGCTTTCTGGTCCAGTTCATCCAGGGTTATCTACTTCATTCTTGTTTGACACCTGAAACCCCAAGTCTCAAATTTATAACCCCACCCAGCTCTTTGTAGTGCACTGTTGTATTTAACACATATTTATAAAAGCCTCCTGTACTTGGGAACAAGTTGTAAATATACATTAGTAACAGATGTTTGTCTTCTTTAGCCTGAAATAAGTAAAACTCATTGTACTTACATTATAATTTGTAAAATTTATACCTTTTTTGGGTGACTTTCCTCTTGAATGTGTGGGTAGCAGATGGCCCTTCTGAATCCCAGAAAATGCATGGAGTTGGACGACTAGACCAAAACAAGAAGGTTTAAAAATTGAGGGGTGTACACAGGAATGAATGACAGGGTTAAACCAGTATGCTTTCGGTTGGACAAGCGTATGTGAGCTTACTCTGTGATTTTACATGTGGGAAAAGACTTGTGGGAAAAGTACCCAGACCCCCAAAAATGAGATCTTTGTGGGTGAGGGACATCAAATCAAAATAGCATATGAGCAGAGTGCAGATCTGGCTTGTATGTATTATATACTGCTTACATGTCCTTGGCTTTTCTTCTGCTACAGGCAGACTGTCTGAAGTCACCCTCCAGCCTTTCAGCTGATAATCCACTCCCTGACAACAACTAGCAAAAGACTAACATTGCACTTGGCTCTACAGTAGACTCAAAACAGCCCACAGGCACGGCGCAGGGTCAGCCTGCTGCTAGGCTGTTTGTTTATTTTGGTTGACATTTTCCTTTGTCGAGAATCTGTTCCTTGTTATTCAGTACACACAGCCCTGCACATATCCTATCTGTTTAACTGTCTTTGGGTAAAAGTGGGTATTTTCCCATGTCAATAAATGTTACGGTGTGAAGCTTTGAGCTGGCCTCCAAGAGAACCACCCCCTGCTGTGTATCTCACTTCTGTATTGAGTTTTCATTGTTAATCATGTGCAAAATAAGAAGGCTTTCTGTCTAGCAAAAACCCATCATTAATTTTTCATATGAGCACTAAAGTCTTGAACAGAATCCTTGAGTGGCTTCAAAGAAAAAGGAATAATAAAACCAAAGAGCTATATTGTCCTTTTCCCATCTTAGTTATTTGATATTTTAAGAAAACTTTTTAATGCAGAACTACAGTTCTCTCAGCTTCACAGTGACATGTTCATTCTGAAGACTATATTTGACCTTCAACTTTGTCCTTCATTAGCAGGATTACACCTAAACACGCCTGCATTTTACTGCAAATGAGACAGATGCAATGTGTATTCTGTTCGGCCCCAACATTAGGATTATCCCAAGAGTGGCATTTACGTTCTTGTAGTTCCTTGGCATAAATAACTATCAAAGTAAGAAGACCAATCTGTGCTCCACTAGGAATAATAAACTAAAATAATATGGCACTGATTCTGTTTGGGTTGTCTAAATGTGTTTTTATGATTGTATATGTTTATGGCTTTCTCACACAGCCACCATGAATTCCAGGCAATTAAAAAGGACATGAGTTCTGAAGCATTTTAAAAGGGGCTTTGCTTTCCAAATGGTGTGTACTAAAAGTAGAATACATTTTTTTGACAGAGCTACTGCAAAGTCAACAGTCACACATTTCCCCTGCTCCAAATTTCTTCCCCTTCTTCTCCCACCTGAAATAACTAATTAGAATATTTCTCTAAGTTGAGGAGAAAGGCAAGGAAAGATTCCTTTTATGTTTGCACATATATTAGAGGCATTGCTAGCTTAAGACTCAGCCTGCAGGCCCCAGATTTGAAAGTAGCTCAGAGGGAGTATATAGCAGGTCTTGTATCAAGTCTTTCAACCTACCTATACACTGTACCACCCACTTTTTCACATTGAATTGGTCCAGTATCACCGTGCGCACGATCGAGAACAGTTCTGTTCTTGCTGCACACTGCCCAGTGTTCACCCCCACTTGACTGAGGGGCACAGATTTTTCAGTCATGGGTGTAGAGAAGAACTTTAATTGGGTAAAGAAGTAACTCTGCTCTAATCTACCTTGAACTGGACGGTCTGTGTGGTGTTATGAGTTACCAAACAAAGAAGTAAAAATACAAGCAGTGAAGAAGCAAGTACTGTTGATGAGACTGCTCAACACTGTTGGCTTGCTTTTGTTATTTACATCAATTCAAATACAGAGTAAAGGGCTGAGAGGAAAAAAAAAATCTTTAAACAATTTTCCAATTATGAACCAAGTCCACTTTCAAATGCTTATGTTCAAGAAATACTTCAGAAGACTAGAGAAAACTAGATTTGATAGGTAAATCAAACAGGTACATTTTTAAAAGGTAAAAATGCATTGTTCCTCCCTCAGGTCAAACTGTCCCTAACCACATGACTTTATACATGAGAAAAAGTAAACAAATGGGAGAGAGGGGGTCATAAAGCTTGATATTTTGCTTTCTCCGGTTATTTTCAGAGGAGATTATGACTCCTTGATTATAAGTAATCTATATGCTGCTCCACAAAGTCTTTCACAGCAGTCAGTGAAACAACTCATGGACTTAGGTGTTAACAGCATAATATTTCAAAATTTGGCCAGATTCATCATGAAAGGAGAATTTATTAAAGAGTATAGCTACAGCAGTCACTCATCTGTTCATAACACATCTGGAACAAGCACCTGAAATCTCTGCGTGATCTGGGGACATAGCATCATAGTTTCAGCAAGTCTATGTCACACCCTTTGACAGTCAATGGATGAGGGCAAACATGCATAGAAATTCTGGCTCAAGAGCCTACGATTCCGAAATTCTTTCAGAGTCCACAAATAGCCGTATTTTATGGGAAAACCACTAGGGATTTCTGCCACTTTGGTCATAAGACGTTGCCTCTTCTGCACTGTTCATTGTAGCTTTGGTCCATCCACCTATTACGTAAGTATTTTACTGGGTGCATAGTCATAAAGAAAACTATTATCCCATTCTGCTTAAGTGCAGAATGCCAGCTGTGTTAATAGAAATGTATCACTGTGTCATTATTAAATATTTATATTGTTGTAGCACCAAGAGACCAATCCTGTCAGGTTTCCTCTGTTAAATTTTTAACGAATTATAGTCCCTGACAAGCTGACATGAGTCTGTGAATGAGCAGGAGTTGACACAAGCTTCCTGTGTTTCCAGAGAAAGTGCGTAAATCCTGCCCAGGACTCTTGTTTAGCAATGAGATCCCTTCTGGAGATAAAACAGGCGCTCCTGAGATAACCTCTGCCAGTAGCCAGGCAAAAAGGGAAAACCCTGATGAGCTAAAAGTGTTTCCAAAGGCAAGAAGTAGCAATCCTGTCCTTCAGGGGAGGCTAGGAGGCAGGAAAAGAAAATAAGCAGAATGGGGAAAGTCCAGCTTATTATCTGAAAATTATAGCCTGATTTATACATTTTTATTCAAACCAAGTTCTGAGCCTAGCAAAATTATCCAGCATTAATGAACATGCCCGAGCTGGCTGTTCGGTACCAGCCTGTAGCAGCAGACCCAGCGCTGCCCTGGGTGAGAGCTGTGCTGCAGGAGCCGAGCTCTCCTTGCCCAGACAGAAAGTCTCTTGCTTGTCTATTACAGCAGGAAATGTTTTGAAATCTGAACAATGCAAGAGATCTGAGGGCAGACAGCACAGATAATGAAAAGAAAAAAGAACTATTACTGGGAAATGATCATTGCTTTGTCACTTTTCCTTAATTTCCTCAGTAACTGGTAGAAACCGTTCCTTAGAAAATATTTAGGAAATAACATCCATAACACCGTTTCCCTGCCTCAGTCTTAGCCATTGTTTCCATCCTTTTACTTTTGATGACAGGTGAGTTTCAATTGTAGTCCTTTTTATGAATACTCAGTGTATAAATTATGCAGATTAAAGTCTCTAATTTCAGAGTGAATTTCAAAGATTCTCCTCACCTTGAGATGTGTAACAACTGCATAATATTTTTATTTAGTTCTTCAAAGGCTTTATGATCAAAATTTTTGTTTTAAATAATGCCCACAAAATCCCTACATGCACTTATGAAAGCACAAGCTGGAAGAATTAAATAACAAGGTTTAGTCTTCAGTTAATTTGTTAAACTCAGGTAAATAATACCAATGTTCACACCACAACATGTAATTTGAAAGGAAAACAGTTTTTTGTAGTTTTTAATTGAGTACAGTCCATGGCCAGAACAAACTGACTAGGTGGCAGACCTTCACTGTGTGCAAAGTATTTTTGAAGTTAATGGAGCAAAAGCAATGTACATCAATGAAGAACTAAAGTATTATCAAGGCTCTGGTTCTGGAAAAAAACCCTTTGTTGATCCACACTGAAGTTGAGGGAGCTTGCATGTGAGGGCAAGGATTCGGCTGGTTTTAGGCTCAGGGTTTACGGTTGGGAAATAATTTCCTGCATTGCCATTTTAATTTTTGAGCCTTCCATGGCTATTTCTCTTCAATGCAATGAAGAAAACTTTCCTCATTCCACAAAAAAGTTTTTGGATATCAAATAAACTTCTCTTCAGACATTGGCATGGAAGAGTTCTCTCAAAACCACCAATTCTAATAGCAAATACTTCCCTCCAGTACATAGAAGACCAGCTTTTAATGGATACTTTATTTATGTAAAATGAACCAGTTTGATGAGGAGCAATTGAACAAGGCTCTGGAGTAGTCCGTGGCTCAATGGCTGGTAACAGTAAGGATGCACAAGGTATATATTTGTGCGTCTGGTTAAATCTGCAGAGACATCTGAACAGCAAGTTCCTGCATTTCTTGCATGAGCTCCCTGACTACTGAGCTGCTGGCCACACCAGTACAGGCAAAGGCCTCGATTAGTTTCAACCTTGTGAAAATCAGTATTCTGGCTCCTACAAAACAGCTTTGGCTTTGAAAGGTGTGCCTTACAATGACACACCATTTATTGGAATATTCCCAGTTAGTCTGACTTTCTTGTTTTGCTAATAAGCCCCAAACTGTTAAGATTAAACCAAAACAGAGAAATATGAAATTATTTTGAAAATCATGTGTACCTTCCTATTTGCGTGCATGACAATTAAACAGCTGAAGGTCGGCTACAGTCTTACAGCTGGATTGCTGTGCGTCAAGAGCCTTTTCACAAGAACCTGACAAATCTCTCTCATTAATAACAAATGACAATCTCGCTGGTGCTACAATGCATGTTACATTTAATCAATTTGCTATTTGTATTCATTATGTACATCTCCTACTTTGAGTCATGAAAAATTGAAAAGTAATTACAACATGGAAGAGCATCATGGATAACAAATGAGATAAGATGAGAAAAAGTACTATTAATTGGTCAGTTGTGCTTGTCAGTACATTTAAAGCAATTAAGGCAGGGAATGAGATAAGACAATTGCATGCCTTTGAAGTAAAACAGAGCATCAGGATAACCACTGGGATGGTACCCTGGTTATGACAAAAATTCAATCATCTTAACATGTACGGTGTTAAGACAAGCTTTAAAGAGCTGTTTAACTACAACTATTACTTAAAGAAGTCAAAGTAACTTCCCTGAGTGAAATGTAATTGTAATGCCTGGTAGCATGACCACACTACAAATAAGTCTGTCAGCATCTCCATTATAGCCCCCACTGCCAGGGGCTACTAACTCATCTCTTCTACATTTCAACAGCCTCAAAGAGGGCAAACAAATTAGTGATTCAGATGTCTATCTCTGTACTAAAAAAAAAAGAACAAGTTTTAACTGTTCTTAATCATGAGAATTTCAAGATGCTGACAAACTTTTAGGATTTCATTTGCACTTTCCTGTGAACCAGACCTTAATGTAAGTATAACCTTAAAAATGGAAGTAGAGGAAACCATGTCTCTCTATGAGACAGAGACAGTCTGATGCAGCTTTGCACCTTGGTAAGACCTTGAAAAGTGGAACAGCCACACTATCTGCATGTAATGAACAGCTGTTGACTACTTCTTCATGTTAGTATGTAAGCCTTTTATCAAGCCTACTAGTCCCCATTACTTCTGTTACTGGTATGCATAAACACTTAAGAACAAAGGTCCACATTCAGAAACAATGAATGCGCCAAATTTAATCTTGAACAGAACTTACACGTCCATGGCCGATGCAGCAGTCCTGGGAAGTCCTCTGTCCAGCTGCTTCCTCTGGGCCCCAGAGGTACGTAACTCTCTGGGCTCTGTGGTGTCAGCCAGGATCAAGCTGAGCAGCACGGTCACATCTGCACCCAACCAGTGCAAGCAGCAAGCACCCCAGGGGCTAGTCTTAGTAAGCACACTGGATTTGGCTTCTTAATGCGATTATGGACCCTACTTCAAATTAAAATGTCTAACACCTAAGATAGTACTCAGAAGATTGGAGTGTGGACTGGGCTGATCACAGGCAGTATTCTGTGTCTGCATGGTAGATCCTCCTCAAAAAAAACCCCACAGATTCTGGAATTAAAATTCATACATCAAGTTATTAATAACTATTTCTTGTGCTTCAGGATTAAAATTCATCCTTACAATCATGCTTTAGTAGAGGCAGTGGTCAGGGGTTCCTGCTATGCAGAGTCACAAGTGTAAACTTTAGATCATTTCTGCTGAAAAGGGTAGCTTTAAGGTTGAACAGAAAACAGGATAAAGACCTAAGAACAGAAAAATACATGGCTGACAATCATTTTCTTGAGAAAGAGAACCAGAGTGACAAGGAAGGGCAAAAGCGCTGAGGAAGGTGATGATTGTATTGCTGTGACATCTGGGAAGTAGAGTTTGGTCAACTGCTCAGCATTAGCAGTTATATTGTAGTAGCTTTTCTTTGACATTGCCCCTGAAGTGTAGAGGGAATATCATTGATTTCATAATGAAAGCTATTAATTTTGCAAAGGTTTATTGTAAAGTGTCATGAGGAAAGGCATCCTCAAGACACTAAGAAATATAATGAAAAACCTGCAAAAAGGTGTTAAGAATTCTAAATCACTGCATTGTCTAGATATTAATGTAAGTAGGTACTAAATGCACCGGCCGATTAATGCTTCCTTCCCCTTAAGGAAGAAGAATTACCAAAATAATATTTCAAGAAATGCAGGAGTGAATAAGACCAGTACTAGAAGCATAATGATTACATGGGAAACAAGACACAGTAAAGGTAATGTGCTTTCCCAGATAGGATTTGATCTAGAACTTGACAGCTAAACCTATTCAACCAGGCAACATGAAGTCTTCATTACCTTTGCATAAAACATTTTTTATCACTTAAGTACCTTGCCCACTGTGTGTGTGTATACGCTATAGTATAGTGGGGTGTGAAAATTCTCGAGTTAAGTAATTCTGGAAAAGTGTTTCAGCTTATCAGGGAGCTTTTTTAAACTGCTTGTTCAAAACGATTGCAACTGTTTATTTGTCACCATCCTGTAGTCAAAAATAATGTTAGGGTTTTGTGAAATCAAAGAAGTATGAGCTTTGTGGAAAAGAGGCTACACGTGTATATCTACTCTGAAGACCCTCTCAAGGAGAACAAGGATGTCTGTGCCCCAGATACAGAGTTTTGTAAATAAGGCTTCAGACAGTTCATTGGTATAAACAGAAGAGTGAAGGCAAAGCTAAAAAACAAAGTTGATATACAGGATAGGATTTTCTAGACTAGTGTGAACTTCAAATGGAAAAGGAATTTGTTTTGGTGTTTTATAGGATACTTCCCAGTCGGCCTCAGCACGATAAAACATGCTGTCTCCCAGCACTTCGTAGTGTTTGCTTGGCCAACAAGACCTTGATCCCTGTTCTGCATGTCAGACTGCTGCATCAGTGCAGACCCTGCTGTGGCTCTCTGCAGGCACAGCAGTCTCCCCAGCTTGTAGGGTTGGGAGATGTAATTATGTAACTTAGGACCATGCATCCAGATTCATAGATTTATTAATATATTGCAGATCTTGTGTTTATTTGGAAGGAAATTTATATATCAAGCACTCTGAGTAGTGGTATGTACTCAGCTTCTATTGAGTCACAGCTAGTTGGAAGTAATTATATGATTTCTCAAGAAGCATCAGAAGTCAGCCATAAAGTTCAATTATTTTGATATGAGAGATCAATAACAGGAATCTGAAGTAATTATAGGCCCATCATTCAGAAGTTGCTTGGCTAAAAATGATCACCTGGTGAATCAGTCTCTGACTGCAGCTACAAGTTCAGTCAGCAGTGTTCTTCACATCAAAGTGCATGTAATCGATGGTTTATGCCGTTAATGTAAGCTGTTATTATTTTGCATTTCTAGAGCACACTTCTCAACATGGGCTGCATCCTGGGCTGAACACATCCTTTCCCAGAGTAACTCTGAATGTAATATTGAAATCTGCCATCATTCATATCTGTAAAAAGCACAGCAATAACAGCATACATTCACTTCTTTTTTAAATTAGCATCAACACATTGTTTCACATTAAACATTAATCAAACTTCTGAGTCAACAAATTTCATCACTGAAGCAAACAGCAAGCAGTACCGCGATGCCCACCATGAGGGCCAGTCCTGAGCAACTGCGCTGGATGCTCTTCCAAAGCACCCCTGTTGCCCTTTCCCTCCTGGAAATTGGACTAACAGCAAGATCTGCTGTCACAGCTTAGATATGTCGCCAAGTCACTACCACACGCTTCCTAGCTCCACACCATGCTGCCTCCTGCCCACTTCTCCCCAAAGCAACACCTCTAATACCTGAAAGTGTCAATAATACAGACATACCATATCTCTTTAATGGTTGCTTTGTTCCTGGTGTCTTCTCCCAGTTTTTTGCTGTAATAAGCAGACAGCTGGCACTAAACACCGGTGGTTTTTCCTGGGTATGATAACGATGTGACATAAAAGATAATGTTAGACACAGTTAGGTACAGATGTGATTTTGGCAGTTTCCCTCCTTTCCCATTTCCTTCTGCTGTCTTTGAAACAAGTCTACAGCAAGCAAAAATGAGAATGAAGTATTGCTGCTCTCTATTCTGTTTTATTTACTGGTGGTGCTGCAGCTGGACAGACTTGACTGCTGTTTCATCTGAACGGGCCCAAACAGGGTCCATCCTTGGGAAATGGAGACATTTCCACTTTTGCATTGCAATCATCACATTCGAAGAATGTAGAGGATGGTTCTGGAGTACACCACATTAGCCTACAATGCAAAAAAAAGTAAAAGTATGTGTAATTTAGGCTCCAACATTTGGTGTTTAGGGTCACAGTCTCGGCTGTTCAGTAACGTATTAAATAGCAGACAATGTGTCTAACAATTTGACTAAGCAAACCATAGGGCTATGCTCAAAATGCATTACTCTCTTCGTTTTCAAATTATTTATTCAACTAAGGGAAAAAAACCAAACAAAAACAACAAAAAACCCACCAAACCCCCAAACCTAAGAAGGATTTATTTTAGCAGGTTCAATAGTTTGGATGTTGTTTACCTTAGAGGTGAACATGTACCGAGTCCTTGTGCAGATAATTAAAGAGTTTTTCTGCATCCCTCTATTGCTGATGGTAACCAGAGACCATGGCTGCAAAAAGACAAGACAAAAACCTTTCTCTGTTTTCATAGAATCATAGAATAGTTTGGGTTGGAAAGGACCTTTAAAGGGACCTTAAAACAGGGGGAAAAAAATGTGATGGAGATATTGCTTATATATTTTTCTCCACCAACAGTCAAAACTTTCACATTTTTTTTTCAAATCCATAAATTTTGACCAGCTTTTCTCAACAAAAAACCTGAAAAGCAAGACAGACTTATGCCACTGAGAAGTGTTAAAGAGCACCCTTCAAGTTTCTTGTACAGCTGACTATCAAGAAACCAGAGCTCTCTTTAGAAGCAATCAGAAAGACTGTGTGTAGACAAACACTTGAGAAGAACAGCCTATAAGAAAAATAACATCTTGTACCTTTTAAGCATTGCATCTAATACTGTTTTATATCCCTAAGAGCTACAGATGTTGTTGATTACACACTAGTATCATCACAATACTAGTGTGGTCTTAATCAGACACCATAATAGCACATGTCTAATTTTCAAGTGTGGGTTCATTAACCACCCAGAAAGATCCCAGCTGGTTCAGGCCATTCGAATCATGCCTTAAAGCGACATGGCTATGTGCTAGCTGTGCTATGTGGGGACTTCTCAAAGTAGAGCTTTGCACAGGAGGCTCCTTGTGATTTTTCCCAAAGGCTGCTCCTGTAAGCCACTACCCATGTGTGCATGCAAGGTCACAGCAACAGGTAGTTGTTTCTTTTGAGCACTTCTGTGAGCAAGCTTGCTGGGAAACTCCCAGGCCCGTTAAAGCTAAAGCATGCCAGCAACCCAAGCGGCCAGCCAGCTCTTCAAAGGAATCTCCCAGGCTTGGCATTACTTGTGTCCTTTGTCCAGGGAGAGAACATTTGTTTCTTGAAACTGGAGCAACCAGCGTAACTCAGCAGCCAAACCAGGTCACGCTGCCTGGACTCCTTCCTGGCGCCTCTGCCACCCCCTTCCACGCCAAGGTTCATCTGCTCCCTGCATGAGGCTTTCCAAAAACAAACTCCCTCCTGGCCTTTCCCCAAAGAGCCACTCACTCCTAAGCTTTCCCTGACCACTGGGACACAAATAAGGCAGCAGAAGTGAGCTTCAGACCAACTCTGTTAAAGGGACATAACATCTCCTGCCACTTGACACCAGTATGCATGTTTAGCACTACCCTTGGTTTTCTGCCATGGTTCTTGCTCTTTCATAACTATTCATATGTGTATTTTATTTATGGTTTTTGGTTAATTTGTAAAATTTGAGGTGAAGTTATTTTACTTTTTCCTTCCTTGGTCTCTGTGGAAGGCACCTGTGCCAATCTGCTTGTGTGAATGCCAACAAATCCATCCCCCAAGAGACAAGTAATTAGTCACAGGGAGGCTTAAGTCTCATTCCTAAGGAAGGAGGTAATGTTATGGTGGCAAAATCTGTCACCTTTTCCTGACCAACTTGAAGGGAGAAAGACTGTTACTGCACCGTCTGATCCATTTGTGTGACAGGGGAAATTATACTGACTTCTCTAAGGTGGAAAATGTAATCATCTAAAAATATTCCAAGTGAAATTGTCTCCAAGCAGTGCTAACATTTTCACAGGCAGCTTTCTCTTCCAATGACACAAATGAATCAGAGTATCAGCAACTAAGTGATGGGCAGTTATTTAATGAGTTAATCTCATTAGGATATTTGAACTCTTAGAAGAGGCTCAACCCATTAGCTACATGAGAGCTCTGAAATGACCCTTTCAAAAGGACTTTGAGAATATATTAAAAAGTGGTTAATACACTGTGGACTTTACCAGGCTGTCTGGCAGGAGGAGGAGCAAGAGGTCATTGCTGGTAAGCTTCTCCACAAGCCCTTGCAGCCACAGTAGCTGGTGTGCCTGTCACCGTCAGAACCCATCAAGTAACATTACTAACAGTTTGGATTCCTATTGTTTCTAAAGTGTCCTGGTTTCAGCCAGGATAGAGCTGGTTTTCTTCACAGAAGCTAGTGCGAGGCTGTGTTTTGGTTTTGGGATGAGAAAATGTTGATAAGGTGCTGATGTTTTGAGTTGTTGCTAAGTACTCAAGGACAGTCCAGCTTCTCGTGCTGGCCTGCTAGCAAGAAGGCTGGGGGTGCACGGGGAGCTGGGAGGGGACACAGCCGGGACAGCTGACCCAGACTGGCCAAAGAGATATTCCCTACCATACGACGTCATGCCCAGTACATAAACTGGAGTTGGCCGGGGGGTGGAAATCGCTGCTCGGGGACGGGCTGTCGATCACTGGGTGGTGAGCAATTGCTGTATTGGGCATCACTCGTTCTTGTACATTCCTTTGTCGGTATTATTATTGTTGTTATCATTGTTGTTTCCGTCTCTGTTGCTGTCCTATTAAACTGTTTTTATCTCAACCCACGAGGTTTTTCCCAATTCTCTCCCCCGTCTCATGGGGGGGAGCGAGCGAGCGGCCGCATGGTGCTTCGTTGCCGGCTGGGGCTAAACCATGACATAAGGTTACCTTTGCTATCCTGTGCAATTCCACCTTGCTTCCCAGTTTTGAATCCTACAGCTTTACCTGATCTGGATAGTTAAACATGGACTAGTCTTACTTTGTACATAAGACAACCCCCCCCCCATAGTAATAGTTTTAAGTTAAAGTTACTTAATCTCACATTCTCCATAGTGATGGTATCCCCCCTAAACATTTCTTTTTTTAACTTGAATTTAATTAAGATAAATGCAGATTGTGATTAACTAAATTAAGAAGAACAGCAGTCTCATCTAGAACAACATAATGTAATTACTTTGATTTCAGTGGAATACCACAGCTTACACGATTGTACCTCTGTAATTTACATTGTATAACTGGTTTCTGCTCTCAATATTTACTTATATTAGCTTCAATAGAATTATTCACATCAATAAAGTGAACAGTGTTTGAATTTATAGCATTAAATGAAAGGCATTAATAGAAGAACCTAGAGAATATCTTCCAGCAATAATTAAAACGCAGGGCAGAATAATTTTTTCCATAGTCATAAATCACAATGAAATGTGGATACCTAATGTCTGATTATTCAGATCTGCTCAACAAAAGCAGTCAAGAAATGTCCACCACTTAGTTGCTAATGCTAATTGCATTTAGTCTATGGTTTTAAAAGCATTTTGAAAGGTTCATATTGTTTACAGTATTGTAAAACGTAACTGTTAAGTAATGCATTTTCAAGAGTTTGGGGAACATTATTAAAGTTCATTTCCATGCTGCAGCTTCAGGAGTTGGAATTATGAAAGTGAAGAAGCTGTAAAATTGAAAAGGTCAGGAATGACATTCATCTATTCCAGCTGTCAAATCAAGGGAATGTTAACAAAACTAGTCTCTGGTAGAAAAGCTAATTGTCTACTTGTATTTTGGCTGCCTCAATACACGTACTCTACTGTGGCTAATCTATAGGAAAGACCACACTGAAACAGCACATAATTTCTTTAACAGGCCTCTTGTAAACAAATGAACCTCATTTCCCTAAATTAGCAAGCTCTAATGATTCTATAACC
The DNA here is from genome assembly GCF_964289735.1 of Phaethon aethereus. NCBI lineage: Eukaryota > Metazoa > Chordata > Aves > Phaethontiformes > Phaethontidae > Phaethon > Phaethon aethereus. Next base: position 7,892,998 of record NC_138589.1, on the reverse strand, counting down.
CCAAGTCTACAAAGCAGCCAAATGTTTCAAGTCAGCGTTTAAAGAAAACAGTATGTGATTGAAGTTCATGTACTCCTGGAAGCAGAGCTCAGTTTTAAAGAGTGCTGGGAGTACAGGGAAAATTTTAAATTTTACTCTAATGTATTCTTGCAAGCAGCATTTCTAAAATGTCTCCTACCAGGGCATGTTTTATTATAACAGCACACATATTTCTGTCACAAACCGTATCTTTTATAGACTACCTGCATTTAATGATCCCACAGTGTGAAGGACCTTCTCTTCAACAGTCCACTCGCACGAGGTGAGACAGTGCAAACGTAACACACTTAAACACCGATCATCAGCGGAGATTGAGTCTAAGACCTTTGTCATTGAATGACAGGTCCCTGCCACATGCAGGAAGAGCCCTCAGCAAGGAGGAGTGAGATACTTGTGCTTTTTATGATGCACCAAATCCTGCCTTACACAGAGAATGACACTCCTCAGCAACTGAGGCCAAAGAAAGAGGCCCCAGATCTGTAGCACACCACATATTCAAGGGAATCCAGTGATTAATCTATACAATTTTATTGCAAGCCCCTCTGGCTATTTTATATTGCTCTTTGGTTTTGTATTTTCACCCTAAATACTGCAGCTGTTACCAGAGGTCTATAGATGCAACTTGAACAACTACACATAGCTGACGCTCAGTGAGAAGACTGTATTCCATAATGCACATATACGCCGCCTCAAATTTTGATTTGTCCTCTGTTATGTAATACAGATGTGACAGAAACAATCCAACTTGACCTATGACAACATAATATTAGGTCAGTATGCAGCCTTCTGGGTAAATGTTTTAAAAATCTTTTTGTTATCTAACTTTTTTTGCTACGGAGAAGTATTGCAAAAAGCTAGAAACGATACTGACAATTCATGAAATATTCAGGTGTACAGTTGCAATCCTTTAATAAATGGAAGTGACCTTCAAAACAGACATCCCAAAGATTAAGAGAACTTCTCAAAAGATGGCATTTGTCACTAATCAATGACTTGAAGAATTTACACTCTTCCTAGAAATGAATACAAAAAAGACCTTTCAGAATTACACCATTTTAAAAGAAAATCATTCACAAAACCCACATAAGAGAACATTAGTGAGCTAACAAAACAACAAGAACAAAACATCAAAAAAGCAAATTGTAAGGATGAATCTCCTTGTGTCTATCAGTGCCTAAGTCCATGTCTAGAGTGCTGGAAAGCCATCTGCACATCCACCTGCTGTTCGCAGGGGCTGAACGATGCTCTCAGGATTAACTACATTTCTTTAATTGCAATATTGTATGTCAAAATATTTATAACATTTTACAAATGGATTTCCTTTTTCATAGTCACACAGGTATCTTGGCTCTAACTGGGTCACTGTATTGGAACAGATGTAATCTCAGCAGAATCCTGTGAGAAATCTGGGATACATTAATGACTGATCCAATTACAGCGGAAATCTCTAGAAAACCCAGATTTATTAAGAACCAGGAGATAATTACAGTGCACTTCTAGGGACGTCCAGATGGACAAGCCAGTCTCAAACTGTTTAAGGGGGCTGGAGCTGAGCAAGAGGTGCCTATGCCGTTGCCTACGTAGTTGGAGAAATTCCCGTTCCGAGGAGATGATGAAAAAGCCGGAGACTCACCGCAGACACCTGGGGGGACTGGATCTAAACGCATCCTATCCCAGGAAGCAGCATGACTTAACGCACTGCTGTGAGGACAGGGTGACAGAGGAAAAGGTGTCCAGGAGAGAATGACAGAGCAGGAATCAAGAAACCCCAGGCAACTTTTTGTCCAAGGAGAGTATTTACACAGAAGAACTCCTTATGATTTAATATCAGGTCCTCTTGAAAAGCCACATTTTCTCTCCTGAATAGGAAATAAATGTAGCAATCTGATCCCCACTTAAGCAAACCCAACAATCTACCACAGATTTGCACCCAGAAAAAGAGAATGAAAAATGCTTGAGAAATCTGAGTATAGACATCTTCTTTTACCACTGCAAACCAGATAAAATTTCACAGCATCCTCCATGATATTGATAACACACTTCATCAGAGGGACCTGCCCTTGCCTCTAGTAAAACTGCATCTGTGAGTAGTCCCATTAAGGTAATTTGGATCTAAGAGGATATCTGAAGTTAAACATTTCGCTAATTAGGAACTTTGCTGAATCAAGGTCTTTTTTTCAGCTAAATATTTTACCTAAGAAGATACATTAAACAGTAGAAGATTGTATTTCTCATTTATAGAACTTCCTGCCAGCTCCAGGCTAGTAAATATTTACATTTCAGCCACTCTGATAGCTAATGTGACCTTTCTGTTGTACAGTTTACACCTGTGCTGCATTTTACCTTCAGTGTTAACATTCTTTCTGGTCCATCTTACATTAACAAGCAGTATTTAAATATATGCAAATTTCATATTTTGGCTGATGTTTTAAGAACATTTTTAAGGTCACCCTGTTTGATCTATGGCACAGACATAGCAAATTTATGCACCATATATCCTCTCTCTACTTGTTTTTTACCTACATCTGTCGTCTTTGATTGCATTTGAATGGGGTTATTTTCTATTTTAAATAAAAGATTTATGCTGTAGCTGTCAGTTTGCCTTTATTTGAAAATTTGATTTTGTTTCTAGAAGTCTAGATTAACTTATTAGATTTAACTGTCCCTTGTGCGTTGCAGCTATAGCAGAAGTATATTTTAGTATATTTTCCCTTGTGGATAGAGTACATAAACAAAATGCTCTCAACTTAAAAATGAAGAATGTTATTACTCAGACCCATACAACACAGTCAGTCCAGGATACAAAAACTGGTGTTGTCATTTTTAATAATGATGGCGAGCAGTGGGAATTGACTAATAAACATGCGAACTCACAAATCTAGGAGCCTCCAAAACCTGGGAAATGCTTTGCAGAAAAGGCATGTTCCCCCACAATGTCCCCTACACTTAGGTTAGTGAATATCCTTTCATGACACAGCACCACTGGGACACACAACTTGATTCCTCATATTCATGGATTTATTTAAATGAGGCAGAAATGAGAATCTGCAGCACTGTTTCAAGTTAGTCAGAGGCCTATTTATTGATTCTGTGTGGTATTTCACATCTTCAGTGTGACATGTTCTTTAGCATCTCTCAGCAGTGCTACATTCATAATATTGTTTCTCAAGCCCTGGAATTTCAGGGCTTTTCTAAAAGAATAACCAACTCATTGCAGTTGTTGCCTGTGGTCCTTTGCAATGCCCAAAACAGCTGAGTTCTTGGGGGGGAGGGGTGTTTGGGGGAGGCTAGTCTTTTCAAATGTTCAAACATTTTGACCCTTTTTCTCCATTTTTCATTTCCAGAAGTACCTGGGCTTCTGACCAGTTCTGCTATTTTCTCTTCATGTTGTGACATCCACGTAGACCCGGACAGAATACATTTTTAATCAACTCTGCACCTCTTATAAACACTAAGAACCTACAGCTTGTGAATTCTGCACTCTCAATAATATGCACTGCTTTTGAAAAGAATTAAAGTGTTTCTGTATCAATAAAGTTCATAGTCAGGACCACTGAGAAATTGCAGTATAATGACACCAAGAACAAAGAAAGCAAAAAGCTGAAGGATAGGTATTCACTTGGCGTCGTTGGTTTTCACTTTGTTAAATACTGAACATCTGAGCACAGGTCTTTTGAGGAGAAACAGGAATTCTTTATACAAAGAAAACAAATGCATGTACATGATGGATTTTATTACTCACAAAATATCAGCTAAGAGTTGAATGGTACGTAGGGCTACAAGGCCCTCTACTCTCCCATTCAGAGCCGCATAGCAGCTATTTAGTATAAACAGTGATGAAGAACAGCATGGCCACCAGTAAAAAAAGAAGCCATTAAGAGAGGCAGAACAGGGCAAAGCTAAATCTATTCAGCAGCCTTCAGTCTGTGCCACTATATGCATAAAGTGCTATCGGATCCAAACAATCATTGCAGTAACTAGTCAATCTTGAAATCAGCCTGTAAAAATTAAGTGAAAATACCACAAAGCACAATCTCCACATACACGACACTGTCAACACAAAAGTGTGGCCTTCTCAAAGTTCTTGAAAAATCTCGTCAGCTCAGAATCACTCCAAGATATATATTTTAGACACAATCATGAGCCTCCTGCTGTCATATCCAGGTAAAGAATACACATGAACTTTATAACATCAGTCCTGGCATGGTATGAGCACACTAGTGGAGGTACTGGGCAGGTAACCATCCAGCAGGGAAGGCTCCCACTTACCCACTCTCTTGATAGCAGGTTCCCCTGCTGAGGGGCATGAGTAAATCCATTCCAGCCTATCCCTTCTGCTGTGATAGCAAAAATTTGTCAAGGATGTGTTACATTAAATCCTATGCCAATGACCTTTCAAAGCATCATAGAAGCCAGAAAATAAAAGGGTAACCTGCAAGGAAGTAAACTGTACACTACACAGTTAAAGGTTTCTTTATCATGCTTAATAAATAGAATATATTATCATGACAATTATTTTGTTGCAGAAAGCACTTCTGAATACCAAATGAATTGTACAAACCACTGCACCAACACAGCTGAAAAGACTGCTTCTCCTCCAAAGTAGTGTCGCTTTGATTTAACAAGTAATTAATGAATACATAAACCCTGGACAGAACTTTAATCTATCCCTGTGCCAAATAATTAATCATTCATTCCACATGTAATCCTGCTCTGATAAATGTAATTAATATTTCACCATGGCACTGCAGAATAGAACAGTACCTGAGAGCAGAGAAAGGAAGCCTTCCATTTCTCTCTCGTTGTAACTCTAAAGTGATAGGCGCTGTCTACAACTGACACGTAATCCAGAATGCAGGGTTCCCCTGCAGTTGTAAATTAGGGTTTATGCATGGCGTATATTGTGATTGTAATAAGGCTTTTCTTCCTCTAACCTATTATTTAAAAAACAACACAAAACCCAACAACTACAAAAAATAAGTCACCTGAGCTTTGGTCAACCATTCTTCTGATCTGACAGCATTTGGGAAACCAGAGCTTGCCCTAATGTCTTGGTCTATACAACATCACTGAACATATGCCAGGGCTGTGGGTAGAGAACAAAGCATGTGCAGATTGTCTGCTTCTGTCTACAGAGAGCAATGCTGTGAGTAAAAACGACAGGATGAAGATTTAATTCCTAATTTTACTGCAGGAAAATACTGGCATCTTTTTTGAAAGCTTAAAGTGTAATCAAGAAATGTGTCGCTGTGTACAAAATTAAATTGCAGGAAACCCTATGTTGATTTTTTTCAGGGTGACACATCTCAGGAATACACATATTTCAGCAAAGAGTTTTGCAAGGAAGACTCTATAACAAACAAATTGCCTTGGGATCCTGCTGCCCAGTTACACAGAAACAGAAAGGCATCCCTTCAGAGTTGTCTCCTTGCTCAGCATTCTCCAGTATGACCACAAATTCTTCTCTCAATTTTCAATCTCAACAAATTTTAACTATACTATTATCATTTCTTCTCATTCAAACGCAGAAAAAAACCCCAACCTTGATTGACAATGCCAATTACCTGACAAGTTTTTACAGTCCTTACAAGAATTCCAGCTTGTAGCACAAAACTTTCCCAGAATCACGTACTGATGCTCAGACAAAGGCAGCTGTAATTTCTCCCCTTCCTAAGATTCTATATTATGCTACTATCCCAGCTAATCTAATTCTCCATGATGTCCCAAATCAGTAAGGCGACAACTTTCAGAGGGGTATCTCTGGTGGAGTAAGACTAAATAGAGCCACATGAAACCAGGCAGTTTTAATTTTGGGACCTGTCAAGAGCTATTTTATATGCAAACTGAATTGCACTCCAGATAACTGCTTAGCTGTAGTGACTGATGTTTTTAACAGCTAGATGGCAATTCTAGCCAATTTTGACGGCCAGCATTTGGACATTTACAGAGAACTTGGATTTAGGATCATGGTTTTATTAGCTGAGATTCGTTTCGAAATACTCGGTTTTCCATTAGCTCCAAATACTCTCAAAACGCACCTAGCTTCTTGCTGCTTGAACAGAATCTAAAACTGTTATGAACCTGAGTCACACCCCTTTCTCAGAACACTTCCTCAATGCTAAAACAAGACCTAAGTACCTAGTAAGTGCTAGTTTAGGTTAATAAGAAACAATTGACCTGATTAGGAGCAACGGATCATTGAGGCAAGTATCCTGCTTCTGACAGCAGCCAGCACCAGAAGCTTCAAAGGAACACTCCAGCCCCACAATAAAACCTAAACAATAGCAGGTTTTATTTATTGTGATTTTTGATTGAGTCAACAGTTCTTTTGCACAGGAGACAACAAATTATTGTCTATGCCACATCTTTAACTTGTGCTTGCAGCACTGGATTATATTTATAACCTTGTACCAACAGTCACATGGACTTGTTGGCCAGCTGCTGCATTGTCACCTTATTTCTGAATCCCACAAGGAAACCTCTTCCATATTCATGAACACTGCATTCATTTCTAAGGCACTGGAAACCATCACTGAAGCTATGTGTTATAATCCAATTGACTTTTTTATTGTTTAAGATCAACAAAGCCTTAATTCACTGTAGAAACAGTGTCGTGTGATGTTTCATGTACATGACAATTACATATTTGCTATTGCGTGTGGATTTTATTTCTATTTATTCATTCTAACTATTTAAAAAGGGGGGAAGATTAAACTATTGATAGATGTGAATATACCATTCTACATTAGAATTGATGGGACTGCATTATGAAGAGTAACTCTTGTAGGAAAAACATATTTCTGCTTTATAAGAAAACCAATGTTAAATTGAAATGGTAGCTATCAGCCAAGGTTAGACCCATTCATGCTAATATGACCTTCAATTAGTGAAGCACGCATCTCAAGATCCAGCTATTTTATCAGACACACAGTAAAGGATGAGGAAATGTTGGTATCCTCGAAAAATTCTACTTTGAGGTGACCTTCTATTTAGCCAGGCTCATTAGGCAAAAGAAAAATAATTGTGCAGCTTCTTCCTGGTCTCTCTTTAGAAGATTTTCAGGAAACCTCAAATTACAAATAATGATGTAACCCATGGATTCATGCTAGTACAAAGCAGCTTAGACAGTCAACACATTCATCCTGTGCAATTCCCCAGAGACATTGGTTTACAGTGTTTTCTTTTACTTAGCAGCAACAGCTATTGGCTTTTACTTAGAAAACACTACAAATCCACTTGGGTCCAGATTTTTGAAATAGTAAACGCCCTTGTGACATCCCTAAATCAGCAAAGAAGAATTCAGTGGTCCCCCTTATTTTCAGCCACATTTTCAGGACCCAGAAGTTTTCTCACTGAGCTGTCCAAATGGCAGCAAAGCTCTTCTGAAAATCTGGCTAACTGCAATGCTTAAGTAGCTGAATCATGAGACTTCTTTTTTTCTCATCCAGAAATAAGCACCTTTGACATGGCAAAGAAGTATATATATATCTCGTACTCCATTTGTAAGCTCTAATGTGTTCAAAGAAGTTTGTAGCTGCTAAACAAATATTTAGCCTATCCAGAAAGAAAATTAATGAGATTATCACGTGGAATTTTCTCTAATTTTTACACGAGTCCTTTCAGCAACGTACTGTAGGTGACAAAGGAGTTACAATACAATGCTTATTTATAAACAGTCATATTCCTTTTATGTTACCTATTAGAATACAGAGAATTAAATTAGAGAGAGATACTTAAGTAGCTAGGTAGAAACAAGAAATACAGGTAAGAGAACTTGAGGAAACAACTGGAAGGCTGACTATTAGGAAGCAGCCTCCAGGACTCAGAACAGTGCAAACTTCATGAGACTGAAGAGGATGTTAAATCACCCTAAAGCTAAGCACTGAAAGACAGAAGAGTTGGTCGAACAAAGGAGGGCTTCCCAGAAAACATCAGAGTTGGCAGGGATGGAGGGGGATGCATAGGGAGAGGCAGCTGGTATATGTTGCCATTCCTTACTGAAGTCAGCTGAGATATAACAACTTACATTCTAGTTAAGGATTTGGCTGTGCAAACCTAATAGATAGAATGAGATAATGGACTGATACAATTTGACCATGTTATATTCTTAGTATGGGAGAGAGAATCTGAAATAAACTTTGTTGCATAATACCGATACCCTTCCCTTTAGTTTGCTGGCATATTCTGAGCCCTCAAATATGTCACAATACTTTCTTTTTTCTTTCCAAACTTGTCTTCTCTTCTGAAACTATTTCATTTATATCCCTCATCGGCTGTGTCCGTCATAACGTATGTACAAATGTTTCTCCAGCACACTCCGAGTCAGGTGAGGACAGAGACATTCCTGGGTCTTCCAGCATGCCCATACAGACCTTCTCAGATTTGGGGGGCGGGGGGGGCGGGGAGAGGCGCTTTTGGGGGTTTGTCGTTGTTGGTCTTGGTTTTAATTTTTTACGTAGTTAAATAAGTCATTTGAAAACAAACGAGTAATGCATTTTGAGCATAGCCTTATGGTGCGCTTAGTCAAATTGTTAGACACACAGACTGCTATTTAATACTTTTTTGAGTGGAAGCTCTTAATATTTACCGCTTCCTTTTTCCCTAAACGACATGAACTCCGATCGCCTGAGAACGAGCCCCTGGAAACACTCTCCCTTCCTCCCCCGCTTCCAAGGGGCTGGCTGCAGCGCGCCGCCTCGGCGCGGCTAGCGAGCGGCGGGCTCGCCGCCGGGGCGCGGCCGTTCCTGCGGCAGCATCCCCCCCTGCCGCCCCGCGCCGGCATGGCAGCCGCCAGGAAGCTACGGACCGACGTCCGCACCAAGTATGCCCGCCGTCCGCACCAAGTATGCCCGCCGTGGACACGCGACATCGGCCTCGCCGCCTTGCCCGGCAAAGCTCTCGATACCTGCGTGTTACACCGCACCCCAGACCTTTTCCCCAGTCATGCGTTGGCCGGACCCCCAGTCTGGTCAAACAGACTGATCCGGCGGTGTGCTCTGCAAAGCTCCTGCTGGTTGCACGGGTTAGTAATATTTACGTGACATTTTCCAGCAGAATGGTTCTAAAATCTCGACTTTCTCGGCATTAGTGGAAAAGAATAAAACCAACAAAAGAAAAAACTCCAATACGATTATGATTAAGTGCAGACGTTAATGTAAACACTAAAGTGGGAGGCTGCCAAGTTGCTCCCTGGCAACACACCCAGCACCTCTGTCGGAGCATCTCGGGGGGCTGGCAGAGTTGAGGTAAGTGTGTGGCAGCAGGCCAGGACAGCATATTAAGAAGAGTGTACCTGTATTTCCTAGAATAATACTTCTAAACCGTGTCTTTAGAGTAAAGGAGTATCTCATCTTCCTAAGATCATGTCCTGTCAAGCTGCCACAATAATTTAATTTACAACCAATTAAGATATGTACACTGTTAATGTCATGTGCGCACACACACACTTCGCTTGCTTTCATTTGTGGGAATGCATGTAGGCTTTTTAAAGAGGAGTTGTTTTCCTCTTCAGCACTGTTTGACAGAAGACCTTCTGATGTCTTACAGAGCAGCAGTGGCCCATAGACCACAGCCTGAGAAACAGCCCTGCAGGTGGGGCTGCAGGGATCCTTCATTTATCAACTACTTGATTCATTTGATGTGGGCTGATACTTCCTCTTGGCTTTGCTGTTTGTTGTTTTCTTAATTTAATGTGTTTATAACAACATCTGTAGTAAAATCTTTTATGTATAAAAACATAAAATCATGTCTCGTACACGGGTAGTAAAAGCACTGATTTGCTAGTGCAGCGTGTTTCTCAAACTAGTTGGGTTCATTTTGGCAATGTACTTTATCAAAGCTTGTTTTGCTGCAGGCAAAATACAACTGTCAGCTGTTACAGAGGAATAGTTATTTTTCATATTAAAGTGTGTCTATATGACAGTTCATTCTAGCCATTAAAGAGCTACCTATTCTTCAGGCTGGAATCAGAACTGCTTGCAGAGAGTATCCAGCTTGCTACTGAAATTATTTAAATAGGTCAAGTGTAACACTGTAAATATGATCAAGGCAAAAAGCCAGTCAATAAAACTGTCAGTTTCACCCTAATAAAGCAGGAAGGCCTTCACTCCTTCTCTGTAGCAGGCAGTTTATTGTCCAGCTGTATGCAACGACTTCAGGACATCTGGCCACTTAACCAATGAGTATGAAGTCCAGAACGTCAACGGAGCCATAAGCGAAATAATCAGTGGTCTGATTCTCTTTGGTACTGAAGACCCTGCACACAGCTCTGACATCAACAGGCTGCTGCATGGTTTTGGTGTAAAATGCATGAGATCAACATTCCTGTGAGCTGCCAGAATGTGACAGAGTCTTGACGGAAAGACAATAACATCTGAAGAACCACATATTTTTTAGGCTAGGTCATACTAGCTGGGGTGTAAATCTGGAAGTGCAGGAGCACATTTATCTCATCTAGGAGGTGGTAGGGCATCTTGCAGCTGAAACAAGTACCTGCTTTTGAGAGTGTGTCCCCCTTTCTCCTGTCCATCAGGGGTCAAAGCTAAATTAATCTGCCTGGAGACCCTGGTCTCAGTGCTAAAAGTTTCTGCTCCTCTGCCAGTGGGGAGCAGCGCCCACTGGCCAGCACCAGCTCCTGGTGCCTGCCTTAAGCCACAGCTGGACGCATCAAGAGCATCAGTAGTCCCAGCTGGGAAGCATACACAACAGTCTCAGCCAAGACAGGGCAGCTGTCAAGTGTTCTGCTCTGTAACAAGGTTTACCTGGCTCACCTGTAACCAAATTCAGAGGTATAAAGCATGGGCTCAAGACTATGCCAAAACAGACAAGTGTGGTCAATGCTTGGTGCTGCCTGTGCATAAGGCAATGACACTCTCTGCTCTAGTTACGCTGCAAGCAGCTCCTGCCCAGACTGAAACATCCACCGAGTTACATGACTAGCACAACCCGCTCATTCACCCTGCAAACCCTCCTGTAAGGCCTCAAGTAGTCCTGTGCACATAGAAATCCCCTTGCTTTAGCAAACACATCAAACTCTCACTTCCACTGCTTACAGATTAGAGTTTAAAAATAGACTTGACATCTGGATTTTCTGGTTTATACAACAGAGTTAAAGTTCAATATATTGATATGAACTGTAAGGTTTATTTTCTTCAGGGTGCAATCAAAGCATGTGGATTTCTACTGCTGCAAGTGCACAGCCTTGGTATGACTGCAGGTACAGAAGTTGCTGTGGTAGCTTGCAGGCAGCTGATGTTAGACCAGCCTGTGAGACCATGCCAGTGGGCAACACTGGCATTATCTATGTGTTTTCACTTCTGAAAGTGATCCCACATCCTGTGCTTTAACCAACTTCCTCCAGAATAGTTCTAGAGAGAAATTATAGATCATGATGATACCTGCCCTCATCACTATTTTCTCAGGACACACTGCTCCTCCCTGTCCAATGAGTCTAACGTAGAGATCTGTGTTATCTCACAAAAAAGGCAGTGACAGATTTGGATAGCCAAGAGGCTTCAGTGATCTTCCCACACCTGTGCACTCAGAGGGTCAGTTACAAGGAGGCTGGGCTGACACAGATGCTGAATTTGATGAAGAACTGATGGGAAGTGGTTACCAGCTCATCTATTTAATTATTGTAGTAAGTTGTCATGCAGCCCCCAGGCACCCTCAGACAATGGAGATTTCCAAAATACAGGAAGGAAGCACTAACCCATTACACAGAAGAAGAAAACAAGAGGGCACAGCAAGTCAGGGGTAAAAACAGGAACAAATCCCAAATATCTCTCCTCTCCAAGTGAGTTCCTCCTCTACTGAAATACAGAGCTGACCTCTGTCACTTACCATTTTGTTTGTGCTTGTTCAGTCGTGGAGGAATCTGTCTGATGAAATGAAACATCTCCTCCCAGAAATGAGGTAGCTGCTAAGTGAGAGTACTGGCTTCACACAGTCATCAAGGCAAATGCCTTAGGACTGAGCTGTTCAACCTGCAGTGGAAAACAATTTTGCTTTTTTTCTTCCCACTGGGCATAAGTCTTCCCTGTCTCTCTGTTGTGCTAGTGAAAGCAAATTTCACTGGAAACTGAATCCATTTACAAATATTTTGACAGATTGAGACAGTTGCTCAAGAAAAAATGATTAAATGTATGCAGATAAAATATAGTGTTATGTGAACAGCTGCTACACAGACCCACAGCCTGTATGGACTTCATTATATTTTTGCTTTTTAAAGGCTATGTGGGTGTCCCTGTGAAACAGAAACAAAGTGAACGTTATTCCTGTTGGTGATAAATTAAAGAAAAACCTCAGATGATTAATCCTCCAAATGTGCAGTCTTGACTTTTTTCTTTTTACTTTTTGGCAGGAAGATATACATGCAAAATTGTACCAACACTGCTCTTGTATACACTCCTATGTCTCATTCTATGGATCTGGTCGGCAACTCCCTTTGAGGCTGTCTCAGTTTCTGCCTGGAACAGGTCATTATGTGTGTGCCTCAATCCATCACTTTTGAAGCATCCTGCAAAGAGATTGCCATTAGAAGCCAGAGCAGTGAAACGAACTATCTTCCATTGAAAACATGACTTGCATTTTTGTATCACATCTTATTTTTTTCTATTCCTACATTATATTATCTATCTATACAGTTACTTTCCTGTAGGAGCAGAGATCATGCTGTACCTGTTCTTCTTGCACCAATTACTGTTATTTTAAGACTGTGTAGAAATGTCTGCAAATGAACATTAGCTGAAAGTTCCTGATGCATTCCCCTGACACTGTCATTGGAACATTATGACCATAAACCCCCCTGCCTATAGCAGTTATAATTGATTTTGTTTCAAATTCTGGACACCTGAGCAGTGAAACACTCGAAGTGTTTCAAATAGCAGGATCAGTCTATAAGCAAAGGGCAACAAATTTCAGATGCAGCTGTTGCACTCAGTGACATGAATGGACAAACTGTTTCTCCACAAATGCCAGCACTTACTATAACCTCTATTGCCCAGGCTCCATATAGAATAATCCCATTCTGCACAAAGCTATGTTGCTTACTGCATATACACAGACACACTTTCTCACCTTTATAGAACTTGAGATACGTATTTTAACACCCAAATTCACATACTCAATCCAAGACTAGAAAACAAAACATGAGTAGAGGAAGAGAACTCTATGTACATTGCTCTCTGAGAGTTTAAATAATCTTTTCATACGGTAAGACTGCAAACATGATAAAAACATGCTAGTTCAACTGGATCACCACTTAAACAGAAAATGGAAATGCAGGGTGCTCAGACAACAACCATGCAGCAGCCTTGCACAGTCAGAGCCATATTGTATGTGAGCTACCCCCAGCATGACATGATCCATGAACAGGAGAGCAAGCTCAGTGTGTTTGCTGACTCCTGCCTGGCCCCAGCAAGAGCAGGGCAGATGATATTCTAGGCCCTCACAGCACCAAACCAGCTCCTGGTCTTCAGACAGTCAGCACCATAGGATGCCTTTACTCTTCAACACAAGCAGCCACACAGTACCCAGCATGAGGTCGTAAAGAGTTTAGGGGTGAAGGGGATGCGCTCACCCAAAAGCAAACCTCACAAGGATAACACTCCTGTTTAGAATAGTGCTGCAAATTTTTAAAGAGTGAACTACTCCATGGCAAAAAAGCTGATAATAAAAATAAGCTATAAATGCCCTATTCAAATGTACAAGATGTCTCTTATTGCTTGTTGCTCCTGGAACACTTCTCTTGTCAAATTCTACTTTGCAACTGATGAAAAAAAATATCTACAGTGTTTCAAAATGACAGGGCACAGCTACTTTAAGGCTGCTGACGAATAAAGAGGCCTTGAACACAGTTATGACAGTGCAACGTTTGTTGTTTGCCACATCAGAAAACAAATGCCAAACCACTTCATTCAGGGTCTTCTATTCATCAACTCCTTCAAAAAAAAAAACCAGGAGCGAAAGACTGAGACTAGAAATAACACCATGTAGAACAGTGTTATCAACACCGTTGCCAGATTACTGGGGAGCTCCTGCTCATGAACTGGTACACCAGCTTACCACCATGCACAGCTCAGGGAACAGGGACTATTTATGCCGTATTTTCTTTTACCTTGAAAGTTTCGTGAGCAACAGCTGAGCTCATATTTAAGAAACCTGCTCATAGAGTTGGCCATCAACAGCTGGATTTTCTCTTTGTATTGTTTGTCTTTTGAAATTGTGGTATCCTGTAACACAATCCATTTTGCATTTGCTGCGCCCTGATTAAAAAGCTTCTTTGGGTCAGGGTTGAAAGACAAAAAATAGCTACATATTCACACAGGACGATAAGACATGTCACATCACAGCAACGAGAACAAAGGGAACAACAAATACCTGCATACCTGGGACACTGCCACCACACCAGCAGTTATGGGAGTCTGCCTGGAGTGTGGATGGGGCTCAGGAGCACTTGGAGCAGTTAGCCTGTGAACCAAAACCCAGAGTTCATCATCTAGTCCCTTAAGAGGAAAATACTGTGATTTCTAACCTTACAGCAACAGTTTCAAACTAATTTTACAAAGAAAGCTTTCCGAGCCATAGAAATTTTTTATCTTGCATCACTTTGTTTAGAAATACTAAGCAGGTATATTTACCACAAAATTTCTTTATAATATGTTGTATTCCAACTTCATGAAGAAGCTTATACTACTGCTAATTAAGATGAATAGTTTCAGGAGATTCTGAGAAAAATAACACCTATACTCATAAAACTTGATGACAACATGTGATGTGTTAGAGAGAAAAGTGATTACTCTAATGCACTATAATGCTTAATACATAGTCTCACGGATCTCCCCTGCTGTGTTTTTTATAACCTATGAAGTCAACAAAGCACAGATAAAGAAACAAATCAAAGGTAGGACTCACATGATTCAATATTTCAATAAAGAGGGATTAAAATAGATAATGGCTCCCAGACAAAGAAGAAAAAAAAAAAAAGCATTTCTTGTAGTATGTCATCCCTGACCCCATTAGAACTTTGTGATACTGCAGATCCATCCTCTAATTAGTCCATACACTAACTGTAAAGACTCACCTGACTTCAATTTATGATTTACGTCTACAACATAAAAACTCAGTACTGTTATGTGGCAGTTGGATACAGAAAAAGTTGCAGTCTTAAATTACATACTTCAGGAGCAGAAAGTATTCTAGGGAATTTGCAAGTGGCTTTGTGCAGCATTGCCAGTCCCCTTCGGGCTGCTGCCAGGATGTGGTAGGTCCTGTATGTGGAGCAGGATTTTCCAAATCTCCCACCTCCTTTCACTGTCCCTGATTATCAAGAGTTTTGGAAATACTCTAACCATCTTCCCCTTCTGCCCACTCTGCAGGAGACTTTATACTATCTCTCCTTTTTCCTCATCTTCTTTTTCCTTTCCTTTTTTAAACAAAGACCTTGCTGTTACCAGTTCTAATTTTAATCAGAAGAGTTTTCATGAATAGTGCTTCCCATCCATCTCAAACACATTGTGTTTTTTGGTTTCACTCTGCAGCTGCACTCACCCCAGCATGGTACTTTCTCAGCTTTGTAGTGATGAAGAGCCACAGGTGAAGGAACAATGAAAACATACCTGGATTATTACATTATATGATAGAAATTATCTACCACCATACTCAGACTTCTGGAAAAAGAATATATGCCAGGGACATATCACAACGCGGGACCACAGTTGGGGTGGTGACATTTTTTGAGACCCAGAGAAGCAAGGTGAGTTGTTGACTTTTAAAACTCATTGACTTCATTTGCATGGCCTCCTCAATCCATGGGTCTCTTCTGCTCTTTGGGACACCCTTCTTTGGATTTTGTGCACAGCTATTCCACAACAAATGACTCCAGGCAACCACAGACAACTTTATGTGGTAACGAAAGCGGCACTCAGGGAAGTCTGAATGTCTCTGTGGTCTTCAACTTACTTGCATGCCACAATGGAGTTTTGCCAAGGTGGAAAGGCAGAACTCAACAGCACAGTTACAAAAAGCATCAATCACTCACATGTCCTCTGAAGTATGAATCACATCCATGGCAAAATGAAGTATTTTAGGTGTTTAAACCAACCGTTAATAGGAGAGCAAGACCTCAGACAGCAAAGGGGCTCAACCTCAGGAATTTTCTAAGTGCACTTTGCAAGCTTCCAAACCCACAAAGCCCTGTTCTGGTAATACACAATATGGGCAGGCTTTTTTAAAAGCACGTAACGCACACACAAATAGTGACAGTTTCTACTGTCCTAAACATTGCACAGTTGTTCACATCAGAGCAAAGCAGATAGAAAAGGATCGGAACACCACCACGTTAAACCGCTACACTCTTTGTGTCAGTGTAAATACCTTCACAAAATACAGAAGAAAACCCTCCCCATAAACAGACTTTTGTTGTGTGTTTTGTTTTTTTTTTTAAATCTATTGAACTGTGGGAGAAAAGAGAAAAATAAACCAGTTGGCAAATAATGTATTTGAAAAACATTACATACCTGGTATAAACTATCTGATCAATGTTTGAGAATCTCTACCTTTTACTAGAGATCTGCATTCTCAACAAGCTGAACGGTTGTCCTTAACCCCTCCTCGTCTAATGAAACAGCAAAGTGACCTCATTGAAAATTTCTTTCCATGCACTATTTTCATCTGCATCCTCCTAAACTCATCTCTCTCAATTGCAAAGAAACAAAGAAGTTGAAGAACTCCTTAAATGATTAGGTGAAAAGCAGAATGCAACACACTAATAGGAATTACATCATGCAGTCCTTTATTTCTCTGAACATACTGATTTGCTTTGGTGACAGCAGCAGTGCATTGCCAAAGCTGCAATGGCAGTGACAGCCTTGTGTGTGGGACACAAAAGCACAAACACTTTTCCTATGAGAGACCTTGACAGTACTGCCTGCGAGCCCACAGCTTTCAGTACCATGAGAAACAGATTGCTGCTTTTCTGTACAACAAAAATATTCATGGCTACCAGCTGCTTATAAGCACTTGCCAAAGACATCAGCTTCACTATTTAGGCAAGATGCTGGAAGAGCCACAGTAAACTCTTCAAGGGCATTTCTGAGCTGACTCTTGCTAATTATGGCTGAACATATAAAAGTCATCATTGTGTTTAAACATGTAATTTCTGATACAGAATCCTGGGCCTAGCTACACTTTTTATTTCTCCTGTGCTCAGCACAACACAGCAGGATGCACTTTAACTTGTTGACTGTCTAAAACATCTATATGTGCATCCATGGCATGAAGACAGGATTCTGCTGAGCATATTTTGCATTGCATAGCTGGGCACAACGGAGATTAATTGTTCAAAATGTGCTCTCCCACTCAAAGGTAAACACTAAAAATTGATTTCAGTAAATATTTGTATTGTGTTATATCAGTCAAGTATTTCACATGCTCTGTGTTAGGCAAATGAGCTGTCCCAGGGTATTAGGTTTATTGACTGTTTGCAGTTCTATAAAGCTCTATCAGCTCTCACCACATCTACTCACTAAAATAATTTGGGATATTGAACATTAAAAAGGGCTTCACAATGCAAACAGTCATAGTCTCCATTGTACTGCTTATAGTCTGTCAGCTATGAAGCACTTAATGGAATTAAACTGAGCGTGGGCAGGTGCTCTTCCTTTGCCCTGTGTGCTGGCATGTACTGACTACGAGGTGTCCACATGATCTTGGGATAAACCACAGCAACCTGAAGCTGTTACAGGCAACAAGCAACTGGAAATAGCATCTTTGCTGGGTCATTACTTCAACTGCCAAGGGAAACCTTCAGAGAAGGCTTACGTAAATGCACACTTAGGTGACACAGGCACTTCTTTCCCTCACCCTATTTCTGTTCCTGGACCCCTTGGGCTAATTTATAGAAAATAATAAAGTTAACCTAAAATAATGGCAAAGTCATGCTCCCCTGCTTGCCCCATGTCTTTCATGCCAAGTCCTCTAGAAACACCCAAGGCAAAAGGCCAGATTTGCAGTGAAGTCCTAAAATCAGCAAAATGAAAAATAGCTGTCAAAAAATCGAAGGCGCCAACCCTAGAATTGGAGATACTTCACAGAAGGCAGCCTGCTGCAGGTCCTGGCCCTCCAGCCGAGGTTTGCTCTGGCTCTCCTGCCGGGACTCCCTGGGGACAGCAGCAGTCTTTCAGTCTGTAGATACTGAACGGAGAGCTTGGCTGGGCACAACAAACTTAATGCCTCAGTCAAATACTGCTGAGAAAGCGGTGTGGACGACACCTCTCCAGCAAAGATGTTCCCTGTCCCAGGCTGCCCACATGGGAGAGTCCACTCACTCCTGTTCACAAAGTAGGCATATAGCCTTCCCAAATAGCTCACAGCACCTCCATCCCAACCTATTGCTCAGCTGGTGCCTCATCTCTATCCTCAAGTCTTCTCAGTGACTTCAATAGCCAGCTAAAGACAATCCGTGGTTCTGGAAAACCTGCAGCAGTACATATAACAGAAGCAGGAGATGACCTTGGAGTCTGCAGCACTCCAAATCCTGGAAAATAGATGCCCAGTCCAAAAAGCACCTGTAATACTTTTGGAGCCTAAGTGCTAGGTGAGAAATAAGGGATGACTTCCCTGCAATGATCTCTCTTTTCCAGATACAAAGAGAGCAATACACTTTTCTCTCACTCTTAGATGAATTATTTTGTACAGAAAAAAATCCCTCATTGCTCACGTGAATCACATTGTCAGGAATCAGAGAAAAGGAAACCAACAAAACCTATTCTGATACTTGGTATATGTAGGTTGTTGGTACAAAGATCCACTCAAGAACCTAAATAAAAGATGACCAAATAGACTAGGAGGATACAATGGCATGCTGGTGTGCTCAAATCTAACTTACCTGAAAACCAAATCTTAACTTTTTACAAGGTATTCTATCTTGTGCATTCTTGCTGATAAAAATAGGCATTTGCCAACATGTATCTGTAAAGGTAACCCTCCACACATTTGTGACATGTTGCAGGAGGGAAGGAGCAAGCCCTGTTGATAGCATAGAGAGAAGAGCTATTGCCCCCATAGCCCAGACCTCCATGTGCAAACCTATTTCTGCTTCAGAATCCTTTACCCTATAGATAACCAAGAACGGAGCAGCAAATGAGAAAGAACTTACATGGAGCAACAAACAGGAATAGACAAGGACTTGGTCCTCAACATTCAGGTCAGAATCTAACTCTGCCCAAAGTTCAGCAACATTCAGCTCTAGGGTTTTCTTCAAGGACAAATCTGGGAAAGAAGAGAGAATGAAAGATCTCATTATATGTAACCATTGCACGGAAAAATCTCTTCAACAGGCCATGTGAAATGCTTTATATTTTTGAAATACATCAACCAGTTCTAGTGCACATTGAAGTTAACAGAAAGCCTCCCACAGGCTTTACTGGGCTTTGGTTTAGGTTACGTGTTTTAATTCTTTTTTCCCCTACAACAGAGAAGCACAGTAAATTATAGAGGTTCTCCTTGCTCTGTTCCCCTCCAGGCTGCAGGCAGCATGCACAGAAGCATCTCTCCATCTTCTTCCATGTTCATCTTTGATGGGGGTTCTATTAAACTCTCCTGGTTGTTACAGCTTAGAAGGAATTAATGACTGGTGTTCAACTCTGATAGCACTTAAAAATAGCATTTATGTAAGGAATTTATGCTAAAATGGTTATAGCTTGCATGAGAATGTAGGAGCAGTAATAATAATAATAAACCAGACAGCAATGCCTTTTTTAATTCAAACTCTAAGGCAGGCAGATGTCACTACTCATAATAGTCAAGATAAGTTAAAATATAATCTCGAATCATACTCTCTCATCATTTTCACAATTAATAATCAGAAAAAAATGCCATTTTCCTGTGCTTATCATAATAGAAATGATAAAACCAGAAACATGTTGTTTAAATTTTTTGGTAAGTTTTAGTGAATACAAGAAGAAATCAAGACCAGCAATGTTCCACAATCAAACCCCAAACTTTCCAAACTTCTGTGTAATGCCCTGGGGGCCAAGACTCATGAATGTATGTAATCAAGCATTTTAAAAGGCCAAAGACTGACTCCACGTAGCCCTGGGAGAAGCATTCAATATATGTTGCTTCTGTGGCATTATAGATTAATTTTATTTCATCACATCCATAGTATGTCTTATTACTTCTAAGCAGCATTCCCTAATGTATACAATTGCCAGGCAGAGACTGTCTGATAAAATGAAGACTGACATGTGGTCGGAAGAGACGTCAGAAAGATCATTCACTGTTTCAAAGCGTGGTAGATGGATGACCACGAAATCATCCATTGCAAGACAATTTTCTTCCTTTACTACTGAAAGGTTTCATCCCTTTGGATAAGGCACTCAGTTTAAAAAAAAAGCACAGGCAGTTCTTCATGGTGATGCATTAAACAAGATTTGGGGGTTTTGTTGTTTGGTTAGCTTTTTTAAAAACAGATTTGGGCATTACCAGGTTTCTAAACCAGAGAAAACCAAAGTTTCTCTCTCAGTCACTTTTTCAGGGAGGAAGCAGAAACAGTTCCTTTGTTTTCTGACTGTCAAAAAGTTTAGTATCATTAAAACATCAAAACAAGCTTCAAGTAGTCCCATAAAGCATGTCCAGTCTCATCAGCATTAGAAACATTGCTCAGATCCAATCTATTTAAGAGTCCTTATGCAACTCTTTCCAGCCAGGCTCTCAGTGATCTCTTGTCAGCATCATGGAACACTACTAGTTCTGTTCCATGCTTTGACCATTTTCAAACCCTCTTGCCAACCCTCCTTTGCTTTAAATTCATCTCTACCCAACTGTTCAACCAAATGCTGCTTTCTCTCCCCTGCTCCATCTCATCTGCCGCTATGCCCACTCTTTTTCCACCTGCTTGGGGCTGTTGCCACAGCTGTTCATGCAGCCAAGGAGCAGTGCCACTGAATTTTGCAAGAGAAGAGCAAGTGCAGCCCCTTGCTTTGTTAAAAGACCCTCTGCATTATTTGTTTCACAGGCAGTCACCTTCACTCTCAGATTTCTAAATCGGAGAGGGGAATTAGGCAAGCAGGCAGGCAGATGCCTGTGTAAAAAAGCCCTTTCTTATAAATAAATCTTCCAGATTCTAGTTTACAAACTAGATTAATAATACAACTACCAGATAGAATTTAAAGAAAATTTGAACAATGCTTTAAAAGAGTAAGGTAATTAACCCTGTAGTATATGAAGACATTGTCTCAGTTAATGCATCTCTCTCACCCTGGTAACAGGAAGAAGTATATGTTGTTTTTTTTCTTTTTGAACGTATCAGGTTCTCATAAATGTAGACTATCATGCTATCTAGTTAGTGGCATGGTTTATGTCCTCTAAACATCTGAGCATCTGCTAGGTACTTGAGGATTTATTCACAGGCTGCCACAATGAGGCAGTAGTAAGTTGTGGTGAATGCAGTATTTACAGCACAAATGATGCTGAAGTGATAATTAGTGCTAATTTGACTTGGACCATTTTGGACCTCCAAGAAATAAGGCTCTTCAAAAGCAAGCTGGTCTGGCATATGCTCATCTGAGGAAAATTTCCACCTCTCTCCTTCCCCATCTATTATGATATTTCTAAGGCAAAACATTAAGAAATATAAAATATCTGTGTTTTCCTAAAGTAGTAGTGCAGGCCAGCTGCTACTGTAGATTGATTTCTAGAAGAAAACATTATATACATTTGGCTTAATGGGGATTGTCAAAAGTATTAGAGCAAAGCTAGGAAGAAAACATGTCACTGAGTATACGTCTGTTTGGTGTTGAGTTACATACTTATTCAGAAGTTAATAAAAAAACCCCACAAACTTTCTTTTGCCTTGAGATAAACAAAAACTGTTTCCCAAAGAGAGGGTCAGGACCAGGAGAAGCCAACTTTTCTGCTTTCATCCTCTGCCTTTGGGCCCTGATAACTGAACTTGCCTTCCCCCCATTTTCACTAGATGAATCAGGCTAGTGAAGAAAAACAGCTTAGAGATTCACTAGGTTCATCCTTTGAGAAACATGATGCAGTAAACTTTCTTGATCAGGAATATTTTTCTACTAAGATGAGCTACATAATTAGGATCCTTAAAAAAGAGGACTTTGAAGCTACATTCTGCCTCCAAATGCTTGTCATTTGACCCAGAAGGCAATAAGTGAAAAATTCTGAACAACTAAATCAAAAAAGCTGACATGCTTTTCTGGGTGGTAAAGCTTTCGTGTCTTAACAAAAGGTTTGATTCCCACTGCTTTTGATATCTGCAAAATGACAGGCCAACAAAAGCACTACTCAGTAATCAACAGTGTAGCAGAACGAGGCCAATGGAGTCATCACTCAAAAGAAGAGAGTAACTAATCCAGTGATCTCTCAGGTGGATGAAATGCTGGGCAAAGGACTGCTGGACATTTTCTACAAATTCACTTAAATAATAATTTTAAAACTCCACTTAAATACTTTAAATACCCAAATAATAAAAAATAAATAAACCTGTTTCATGTTTGATTAACTGCATTTGTGCTTTACGTCTCCATCGTAACAACAGGAATAGGCAAAATATTAGACAGATAATTTCTGATAACTGCTCAACTGATCAAACTATCAGTACTAAAAATGAGTGGCTCCAGCATCTTCACAGGGGGGTGGAAGGTGGCGAGTGTGGGAAATAAGTAAAAAATTAAAATCACGGGATGGTGCACTGCAACTTCTAATACATTAAAAGTGGGAAAATATTTTTGCTGATTAAAAACCTACAGATCCTACAGGTGAGAAAAAGCAATTAATAGACACTGAATTAAAGCAGAAATAATATAAAAGACTGCATTAAAACAGCATTAGGAATGATGTAAAGCTCTTGACCCTTTTTTCTGCTAAACCTACCAGCAAATTAAAAAAAAACCCACCAAACACATGACAAACTATGAAAGATGCAACAAGAAATGGTGTTCTTGTGAATAATTCCCAAGAGACCATTCTTATCATGTGTTAGGGTCATGTTCACCAAACTCACCTGTGGCTTTTACATTTAAAGATTTCTCACATGAAGTTGAAGCCTGCACTAAAAAAAAAGCACCGATCACCCCTTCTCAAATCACAGCAGAGATCATCCAAGGTAAGCACAGCTCGAGTTTACTTTGCGTTAGACTTGACACCATTCCTGGTCATGTGGCTAACGCTTCTGAGCACTGAAGTTACTGCTAAGGGAATCCACGATGAAGGGGACTGCAGAGGTGGGGAACACACAGGGCAGAACACAACATTCTCTTTTCCCTTGATTATTAAAAATATTACTTATGCAATAGTTCAGGAAGTGGCCAAAGACCATCTGATAAAATATCGCAGAAAACGCCAATTCATGAAAGTAAACACAGCAGCATGTATTTAATTGAATTTCAAGTTTTATCCTCTCCCTTCTTCCTATATTAATGCTTATTTTTCTCCCTTATTCTATTGAGAACTGTAAAAACATCAATAGTGGAAGAATCTTTTTTATATACACACACACTGGTGATAACGTCCTGCAAATACAATGATGGTCTAAGATTTTCTTGTAGTGGCTTTTTACTCAGACAACCAATCCCTCCTAATGCCACAGTAGATAAAGACACACAGGCTGGAAACCCTGCTTTGCAGAGGATAATGCACTTCAGTCATTCTTAGTTCTTGTTTAGTTCTCTCTATTCCAGCTTTCTGCAGTGTTGTACCATCTATTTCCATGGCATAAATAATCTGTGGAGTTCCCTGATAGCAGCAAAGGGAAGAGCTTATACAGAACATTATCCTTTCTCTCTGGTTTCTGAAGGACAAGATCACATTTCAGTGACTCCAAAATGAATCCAGTCTCCTCAAAAAGCAGACAAATATTGCAACAGAAGAAAGTCTTAGAAGAAAAATTTGGTTTGCTACTTGTCTTTCAGCGACCATAGAAGACTGCTAAATTACTTTCCTTACAACATTTGATGGCAAACAAATTTCTGAAGCTCTGATTTTAGGTTTGCAGACATGAGGCTTCAGTTGCAGCAACCATGACTGTTACGAGCAGCAGGAAATGCAATTTACTTGAGAAGACTTTCACAAGACAATACCCTGCCATCATCTACTTTTAATGTTCCTAATAGCATATTTGCTTTAGAGTTTTCCTGTGCAAAGTAACATTGCTGCTGCTTCTGTAAGCCCCCATTTTACACTGGAAGAAAAAAAAGGTGTTTTTAACTTGCAAAATTCCTGTTGTGACTTAGTAACACATGGGCTCTTCATTCCTCTCAGCAGCAGGGGGCTCCTGGAAGTGAGAAATCCAGAGTTCACTGATTTCTCAGGAAAAACATTTTAAATGTGTTCTCTGCATAAGGACTGTAAGGATGTTTGTCTCTGCACTGCACTTTTAGATCAGGGCTGGACTCTGAGCACCGGCCCAAAGTTTCTCTTCACCAACAAAAATCACTCACTATGCACTCCTGAGATGAGTAAACCCCTTCTGTGCACACTTGAACTAATTCTCTTCCATCTTTAAATTGGACAGTCCAAAGAAATGCCACTTTACTAGAACTAAAACTTTCTTCAAATAAAATAAGACAAATTTACTGTAGAGCTGCTTGTGCCAATGTATTATCAATCCCCTTTCTGCTTTTCACTAGTAGCTGTTCCCCACCAGTGCTAACCATTTAGAAGGTAATATCTATTTCTAACATTGCTGATGAAAACAGCACAGCTGCTGCATAAGTGTACAATCCACACATATGCTGACAAGATTGAATACAGTCTGAGTCAGATGATTAGTTGTCAAAGATGATTAAGAACTGTGGGCAGCTTAATTCAGGCAAATCAAATACTGCTCTAAAATTGCCTCAACTGAAAATGAAGCTTTAGAATAGGCTAATAAGTGGACATCATTCACAAAGAAAAACTGTTGGAATATTGGGCTAATTTGTTAAAGGAATTTTAAAAGAGGCAATAAGGAAAATTAACCACAAGGATACTTTTTTTTTTTTTTAAAACAGAAGCAGCCCAGACAACTCTCAGATCCAAAGTGCAGCAAGGCATTTGCATACATAACTAACAGTTTTCATGCACAATTACCTTGTTATTCAAAGTATACTTACATTTAGGGCAAAATTTAATGCTCTGGGGAATAGCCCATGCACAGTCTAGCAGCTATTAAATACTAGTTTGCTGAGGTGTTAAGTGATAAATTTCTTAATGGATGAATTCCACTGCAGTAAAGTATTACCCTTTGTTGATGCAGCTCCAGATTGATCAGCCCTGGAAACTGGGTACTTGTAATACAGAATAAATAGTATTTCTAGAGATAAAACATTGGCACCATTTCAGACAGTTAAAAAAAAAAACAAACAACCAAACACCACTTTTAATTCCTTTTATGTGCAGGTGGGTTTTCCTCCAAACTATTAAATAAGCATGAGGACGCTTTTAATCCCTATTGGTACAGTAAACCTATGGCTGAAATAATTCTCTATTGACCTGTTCAAAATGTGTGTTTTGCTTCCGTAAGTATTAAAGAGATGGTTTTTAACAGGTCTGCAACAGAGTTAACTGGGAAAAAAGCTTTCTAGGGCAAAACATGCTCTCAAAATTTCCAATATTTGGCTCATGCATAAAACAGGTTCCCCTAAAACAAGGGAGAGTTACTCCATGCATTCCAGCACCAGTACACCAGCAGCACAGGCTGGGGGCCAGACTTACTCACATTGGTGAAAAAAAGGGATCTTCACACAATAAAAATATTGTTAAATAATTTTAAGCTAAACATCTTGTGCTTGGATTTTTAAAGAGCTCAGAGTGTGTGTCAGATGGGGGATAATCTGTAGCGATACAGTTAAAGTGCAGTTTCGGGATGACCTGCCTCTTCATTAGAGCAACTTTTCTCTTAAGCTGTCCCCTCTGCTTCTCCAGTGCTTTTGAAGAAAGAAATATAGAAGTTCTTGACAGTGCTATTAAGGCAAGTAACTTGTGCTCCCCACACCCTTCTCCTCATGTCAGTAGCCTGACTCACCTCTGGATATACATACACACAGAGAGAGAAGTAGTTTCAGTGCTCTCTTCTTCTGGAAGTACCTGCAGCCACATCCTCACAGATATATATCTATTTGACCTTCACAGCTGACGCAAACTGAAGCAACACAGCTGTATTAGTGTAATCCTAAACCAGTCCTAATACAACCAGCTGAGAGAGCAGGGTATTAAGCTAGGCAAGCTGACCATGGCTACACAGTTTTTGCAAGCCTGGACAAACAGTAGGCAGATTTTATTCAAGTGAGAGTGGGTTCAAGAGATCTTCTACACTTACCTATACACAAGTATTGCATTTTGTCTTTATAATGTGGTAAGGAAGTACTCCTTGTTTTAAAAGTGGGAGGAAAAGTATAGTCAAATTCAAAGATTGACACAGGTGACCCAGGAAACCTCTGGGAAAGTTCTCATACTTTTATCAGTCACTTTGGTTGACCGCAGTGCCTCCCTGCTCTCCATGTATTTCCAGACTGCTCTTTAGTATTACAAGCAATACCATGTCATTTCTTCAATAACAGCAGTGGAGGCTAAGCTGAACACTGTTGATAATTTTTGATAACAATATTCTGTTACTGTCAGTCTGTATAGAGTTTCTTGCCTGGAGAAAGAAACCAGAAGAGACCAGTAAGCTGAGACCAGCACCCTTCCACTATCTCCAGTCTCCTCCCAGGAGAGGGTCCTGACCACTCCCTCCAGGGCCAAGGGAAACCCAAACCACCTGCATCTCTTTTAGTGTGCACACACCATTCAATCACTCACTCTGAAACCAACTACAGCCGGTAGCACGGGGTGCTTGGGGCTAGGATACATGGGGAAAGAGCTAACTGCAAAACCTCTCTCTCTGTTTAGAAGCTCAATTGTGGTAACATGTTACACTAGCTCCATTTTTTAGCTGAAGTTTAATTTGTCCATAGCTTTGAGAATAGATCTGATTCATGAATATGCACAAGACAAGAATATAATACAAATATAAATCGACCATACTAAGATAAGATTACTTGCTTAAAGGAAAAAGAGCGGTAGATTTTGATGAGAGGTTGGAGATGTTCCTCCAAAGCCAAGAAGGGCTTGCACCACAGGTGCAGACAGTATCATACTGGATGGAAGGCAGTACTCAGTTATGAATTTTGATTCATTCGCCTGCTCTCATTTCCAAAGTCTTGTTGAGCAGATGTCTCAGACACCATCCACTTCCTTCCTCCTTTCCTGGTTTGTCCGTTTAGAGTGCATATCCATGAAGCAAGAATGTTTTATCCAACAGCAGTATAGTACCTTGCACAATGCAGACCTCTTGCCTAGAACCTGAAGACTCACCTCAGATACATAAAGATGTACAGGAGTGGAGGCTACCATGGAAGCTGCTTGGCGTGAAGGCTGAATGGATTACTGAATGGACAAAGAAAGAAATGTCAAAAGCTTTAAATATCATCAGTTAATGGAGTACCCCCCCAAATAAAGCATACAGGAATGTATAAAATACCCCTCACATCATTAGAAGAGCTCTCATTCAGCTGTCACAGTACTGCACATCCTTGTTAAGCTTAAATGCATTTTTTCCCCATGAATCTAGAGAATTTTCTTTTAGCTCCATGCGTAATTCTTTAAATAATTACACATGCAATAAATTAATGAAAATCAAAGAAACTGCCTGTGCTTAGAAAACCAGCTTAATTTGGCATGCTCTGCTGCACACTTCTAAATGCTCAAAATCTTTCAGGCCCTGCTTAAACCAAATGCTTCCACACTGTGCAAGTAATCTTTATTAAAAAATAGTAAATTAAATTTGGCACTGAGGTGTGAAATTCTTAAGCTGTCTCCTAAAAAAGGAGACATCGGGGTCACATAAGGGCTGCCATCCTGTTGCCTCCAAGCACATGTGTTTATTTAGAAAGGAAAACTCACCAACAATCACCAAGTTAGTCAGAAAATAAATGTTGTTACAAATCCCTCCTGCTCTCTGCAAGAGTCACAGTATGTTTTTTAAACTGTTCTTTTGAAATCCACTCATGACATGGTTTGCACTTATTCAGCTGAGCTATTTCTTCTTGTCTTCCTCGAGCAAGCTGTTCTCCAAGGTGCTTCTGCTGATTTATGCTGCTTTGTGGACCTCCCAGAGCCTGCTGTACCCCTTTACATTGCCCGCTCTGGAAACAGAAAGTATCAAATTTTACAGATCACTCCATCCAGTTCCTTTCAGTAGCTACCAGTGGACCTCTTCATATGCCTCCCCTGTAGAGCAGCAGTTGTGTCCTAACCAGGACATTTATTGAGGGCACCTCAGCTCTGCAATGCCTTCCCTCCCTATAGCCTGAACCTATTGACCAAAGAACAAGCAGCAAGGGTCCTGGGCGCGCACTTGCTCAGTTCTCCACACTGGGAGGGCATCTCACAGGTGTTCATTATGACAGTGATGCCAATTCCTTGAAACAAAAACAAAACAGAAAACAAAACACCACCACTCCCCCCAAAAAAAACCCAAACAGAAGGAAAGGGGTAGAAGTCTAATTTATAATATGATAGCACACTATTTCTCACAATTATAAATGTGCAGAGCCTGTTTTTGCCTAAAATCAAATGCATTTAAAGAGTAGTATAAAAATGGAAATAATTAAGGCTTATCTGTTATCAAATCTAACAAAATATTTGAAATCCTGAAGTTTGTAACACATAAACACATATTTAGACTAGAAATATGAAGTAGCTCAGAAGTGTTGAAGTTCTACCACTTTCAGGACAGAACTTTTTCAGAGAGCTCTGAACTGCATCAATTAACATTTCAAATCCACGTGAGTTTCCCTGGAGTATATGGAATCAGCTCTCCGTCTGTACAGTGTTTTCTACTTACAGGAGCTAAGGATCTGAGGACCAGACGCTGCATTGGCATGTCCACTTCATTTCAGAAGGAGTCTGACAGTGTGGTATCACTTAAATAATGAAGCACACATCTGGCAGGAGATTGCTGAGGTTGGCTAAGTTTCTGCAAGGTCAGTTCATCCTCTAAGCTTCGGCATGCTGAAAATTAAGCAAGAAGTTTACATGGCAACAAGCAGAACCAACTGATGATCTCAGGGTTTGTTTTCTAAGTAGCATGCCTTTCTTTTTAAATCAGTGTTTATCATATAAAAATAGGAGGGAGCGCTATTGCATTGCTCTGAGACGTATTTTCTGAAACTTTTCGTTAGTTAACGCATACCTATTCTAAAATACAATCCTCTTTCTTTTGTAAGGAGGGTAGAAAAACTACAATGCACTACACATGGCAAAGGAAAAAGTAGACATATCTCTTCACAGAAGATCTACCCCACTACCATGCTTTGCAAGTTATAGGCTAGTCTTAACAAAGGGTGGATAATCCTTGAAGCAAGTGGAAATAATATAGGATCAGGCTTTGGAAAATTTATTTAGTTAGTGCTTTCACTAATTTTCACAGAAGGACAATACCTGCTCAATATGAAATGTGCTATCCAGTATCTTCACACATTATCATCTTGCTTTACAGAAAATGCTTTAGTCCTGACATAAAGTCTCACTTAGAAATTCTTCCTATGTTAAAAGAAATAAGACATTTTTATAAACTCACAGTAACATGAGACAAACGTAATGAAAAATTATTTTTATTGCTCAATAAATTATTTTTATCGCTTAATGCGGACATTGATGGTCCGCAGCACGAAAAAACAATTCAGGGAGTAAGGGGTGTAGGTTAAAGCTCAGATCTCAATGTTTTTTCACATTCTAACAATTATCCAAAGTAGCCTTTCTTCAGCAGTGGTGGAAATTAGCTATCTGCATCACAGCTCAGTGCTTAATTGCAAGCAATCTTTTCATCTGAGGTTTTTTTTTAAAAACAACCCTTTTGTTGATGGGTTTGGTGGCTCCTTTGGTGGCTTTTTTTCTTTCTCCATTTGTCAAGCATTGATTTTTCGTCAATGCTCCTGTCAGAGCATGAACCAGCTGCTATGTCTCATGAAGTGACAGAGAAAGAGGAGAGCTCACCCTCAGATGGATGCACATACAAGCACTGGACTATCAGCAGAAATGCCACTCACTCCCTTGCTGATCCTCTTCTCCTACTAGCTTGTTCTTCTTTGAAGGGACAACTTCACGTAGCTACCAAGGGAAGGGGTCAGGAACCACCATCACAGCTTGGTCGTACTTAGCTCCCCCTCTGATGGTCCATGACTGCCATGCCAGCAGACATTAACACTTGATAGCTGAGCTCATGTGACTGGAGTTGGCTCCTTCCACAGAACAACTCAGTGCGTCAGTCACCACAAGTGAAGTTTTCTGGTCTCATTTTTTGGCATCTGTTTTCTGTGGTTTTGTCCTGAAGTGACTGAAAGTCTAGAGGAGAATTCTAACATAAGTGTATAGAGAAATCTGAAACAAGAGAAATGTTTTCCTTTCTTGGCTTTTCCCATTGCTCTCAGCTTTGTATTACCATCCTGTGAGAAAGGTCAGCGTCCTCTACACCCAGGATACTGTAAGAGGGACTTTAACACTGTATTTTCCCATTAAAACTATAGCCTTTTCAATGAGCTGCCCAGATTACTTTTAAAAACTAATCTTGGTTTTAGGAATCAGTTTAAAAAAGAGAAAAAAAAAAAAAAAAAGTAAGTAAAAAGCACCTGTGATGACCATGGAAAGTTCTGATATGTTGGCACAAGTCCGTTATGATGCCAAATAACACCCCACAACCCAAATACAATCTGAAGTGTTTCTCATCCATGGTGTGCTTAGTTGTTTATCCCAGAGATACACACA